>NW_022681455.1:129282787-129882787 GCF_009764315.1 Trachypithecus francoisi
CGGCGGACAGACCTAGACTGGGAGAAAGAGCCTCCACCGGAGGAATGAGGAGGCCTCAACTGCAGAGAGGGGTGAGGGTTCCCGTAGAGGGGGCAAGGGGTGCTGAGGCCCTGAGGCAGGGGCAGCAGGGGAAGGAATTGGGGGCCAACCTGAGGACCTGTGGGTTTAAGCAGTCAGGTGACAAATGCTACCTGAGGGAAACAGGGGCGGGGACTTGCCCAGGGGCCTGGACCCCACATGGCAATGGCGGCTCCAGGCCACACCTGGGTGATGTGTTGGATGTGAAGGAAGCATGAGAGTCCAGGGGTGTGTGCTGAGCCTGGGCTCCCTGGTGGATAGGTGGGTAGGCACAGAAGGCGCCGTCTGCTCTGGGCTCTCCCAGGCTCTGCCGCCCACTCCCTCAGCTGCCCTTGTGCCTGGAAGTCAGCCTGGCTGCTCGATGGATTGCGTGTGAGGTACTGGCCACTTTTTCCTGAGGGTGTGGGCGGTGAGTCCTGAGTCCCTGCCGTGGGGCTGGGTTCCCCACACAGGTGGTGATGGGCTGGCGTTGCCAGCAGACCCCACTTTGACGGCGGGGCTGGGCTGCTGCTACTGCTGCTCTCTGTGCCTCGGTTTCCCTGCTTGGCGAGATTCGTGGGATGAGAGATGCTCCTAGCTGGGCTGGGGGATGTGGAGAGCATCAGCCACTCACCAGAGACCCGGGAGGGGGCCATTCGGCCAGAGGTCAGGTGCCTGCCGGCCAAGAGGTCGAGCTGTAGACTCAACTCGGGTCAGCTTGGGGGACCCAGGCCCTCTGTGATGGCTCACCATGGCCCCCAGACCCAGCCTGGGCCCCAGTCACCCTGCATTCCCATAGTGTGGCCTCCATAGAGCGAGCGGGGCTGTCCCGGTCTCCTCTCTGTCCCCACCGTGGCCCGAACTGCCCAGCTGGTGGGAAAGTCTGAATCTGTTGCCGTTTTCTCTCTGTTATCAGGGCCTTATCTGGCCGCTGTGTGCCGCCAGAGGCCAGGGTCTCTCTCCTGGCAATGCTGTGACCCCCCCCACCCTGCCTGCCGACCTGCTGCCCAGGGCCAGCGAGACCAGGAGGCCAGCCCTGGGGATCTGTCTCTTCCGCCTCCCCAGCCCCACTCCTCTTCCATCTCCCCGTCCCATCCTCTGCCCTGACCTGTGCCCCTCACCGCTCCCCTCCCCTTCCCTCCCTCCCCCACGCGGCCCCCCCACAGCACTCCCTCCCCCAGCCCTGGCTTCACCCACTCACACCCTCTGCCAAAGGGGGAAGATGCGGCAAGTCCCTGCAGAGTAGAAACAGTAACAGCAGCTGTGGTGACAACCTCACATCTGCGCCCAGTGCCCGCTGCCAACACCTGTCTGAGTCCTGACACCAGCCTTTGGCAAGACAGTTTCATCCCCTGAAACCAGGCTCAGGGAGAAGCTGCCTGCCCTGCGCCAGCCTCAGCTCCTGCTGTTCCCTCCTTCCAGAGTGCTTTTCCCTGGACCTGGTGCTGGCAGCCTCCTCCTCTCCCCATCCAGATTGCCACCCACTTGCTACTTCCTCCAGGAAGCCTTCTTGGATGGCACCTCTGACTCTTTCCTGTGGTGCCCACACTGGCATCTTCCACTTTTTCGGGGGGGTGGGGCTGGCCACTGCAGGATCTCCAGCACCTCGTGAGGGTGGGGCACGCCGAGGGCTCAGGAAGGGGAAAGGAGCCAGCAAAAGCGAAGGAGGAAGAATTGAGTGCGTGAGGGGGCGGGCGAGGGAGGGAGCCGACGAATGAGTGAAGGAAAGAGCCGTGGTTCTGGTCGGGGAGGAGCGGGGCTATGTGGCCGCCAGTGGCCACCCACCCCACCAGCTGCTCGCATGGGGCCTGGGCAGGCACCTATACTTCCACTTCCTCCCCTCTACACCGAGAATGAGAGGACCCCCAAGAGAGGCCAGCATAGGCACCTGTGTCCCCTGCAGGCACCCACTGGGGACTTAGGCTGCTCTTGAACCCTGAGCTGGGGCAGGGTGCTCCCTGGGCCAGGGCCCTGGTTTTCAGGAGGCTTGCACAAGGCCACAGAGCCAGGGGCACCTCAGGGGCCTCCCCAGGGTCCTCAGACTCCTCATCGACAGCCCCCATCTGCGCCCCACCTGGCATGGCCACCCTGGGGCCCACAGTCTGAGGGGTGTCCCCCCTCTCCTCAGCGACTGGTTCTGGCTTTCTGTAAGGCAGTCGTTCAAAGGAGCCCCCCAGTGCCTCACCATCAAAGCTGGGAGGGGCCACCTTAATCGTCAGCACCGGGACTTGGAAGGGAGCTGGGATCATCCCGCTGCACAGAGCCAGCTCCGTAATTCAGTTTTAAAGCATGAAAAAAGGGAGTTGATGAAATTCCGCTATCAGCGCCAAGCCAATATGCAAAATATCTCACCCCCAATCAAATAGCTATTATGTTTTCATTTCCATTTTGGCGTCCGGCTTAATGAGCAGTAGACGGACGGGCGCGCGGGTGTCTGCTAGTTGTGATAACCAAGGGGCTCCAGGCACCGCAGGGGCTGAGCCCAGCGCTGCCCTGGCCACCGGTGACCACCACTATGGCCTGTGGACACCCCCAGGCAGGTGCGGCCTTGGCCACTGACCTCTGCCGGGCCATGCCATGGGGCTGGCATCACCCTCACTGCAGGTGGGCCCGGGGCGAGGGAGGTGAGGGGGCTGTGTCTGGCCTGGGGAAGGGCTGTGTGCTGGGTGCAGGTCTGAAATCCAGCCCCAAGTTCCTATCCCACCGCCCCCACCACTGCCTCCTCACCAGGGGCCCTGGACAGGGCAGCTCACAACTCGGCCTTGCTGGGCCTTGGTTTACTCACCTGTAAAGTGGGCATGACTCGGCTTCCCGCTGTGGGTATTGAGATGTGGCTGGAGAGTGGGATTTCCACGATGGCTGCCCCCAAGGTCCTGCTTACCCCACTCCACTCCACCCTGCCACAGCCATCACCAAGTCCCTGTCCTGGTACCCCCTCCTCCATGCACCCTGTCCCCATGCACTTTCCTGACCGCCCCTACTTGCTGAGATCTGAGTGGGCCGCCACCCTCCACACCCCAGGTTCCTCATCCGAAATGAAATTGGAAGACCACCTCGCTGGGCTACATGGGTGGGGGCAGTTAAGGGTGGGCATTTGTAAAGTGCTGAGCGCCACCCGTCCGGTCTTAACCATTCACACCCTCGCCCGTTTCCCAAAATCTGTACTAGCCACGGTTCATGTTTACTGAGCACCTGCCCTGTGTCGGGCTCTGAGGATGCCGGCAGGCTGCACGTTTCATCTCCTGAGGTGGGAGCTGCTGTGGCTTCATCTGTAGACCAGGAAACAGCACAGAGAGTGGAGTGACTTGCTCAAGGTCACACTGCAAGGACGCAGCAGCTGTCAGCCTGCCTGGCCATGGGTTGGCCTGCTCCGGCTGTTGGCACAGAGAGAGGGTCCCCAAAAAGGCTAGGGGGAGTCTTTGCTAGCCCAGGGGGAAAGCAGCAGAGAGGAGATGTGGCTCACAGATGCCCCCAGCCAGCAGGGGCCCAAGCGCTCCGTCGCCCATCTGGACAGTCCCCACGGACCCCCAGTGGGCCACAGATGGGACCAGTGCTGACTCGGGCTCGGCGGGGACCAGGCAGCTGCTCTCAGACACCGAGGCAGGCCCAGGGCAGCATCCGCCTCGACACACCCTATTTGTGGGCTGACAATTGTCTCCTGCATTATCAGAGCTGTTTTAATTGTGCTGGAACTGAAATTACCCTGGCAGCCTCTTTCTCCACGCTCGTTGTCACGGCTTTGTGTAGAGCAGGCGCCTTTGTTCTCCTGTAAATAGGAGAACCCATCACCAGCCCAGCGCCCCTCTGGGTGTCTGAGGCCCACCTGGGTGGGGCATGGAGAGCCAGCCTGCCTTCCTGGAGCTGCGGCAGCTATGCACAGGGCTGCGTCTCCTGTGGACCCCAACCCCAGTGCTCTGGTCCCCAAAGTCCCTGAAAGCAGGTGGCCTCGAGCCCATTTGCCAGAGCAGGCGACTGAGGCCCTGAGGCCCTACAGCTACTCAGCAGGAGGGACCTCAGCTCCTGGGCAGCCCCTCTGAGCTCCATGACAGCCATGGAAAGCACAGGCCTCTAGAATGGGGAGGAGCCAGGCTGAGCTGAGTGCTTCACATGCTGCCGCCAAGGTGGGGATGGCTGAGCACCTCCTGGCCTTGTGGATGGCGTTGCCTGCTCAGGGCCGACCCCAGAGGTGGGGGGGTGGGGCCGTCATGGCTGCTTTTCTGCCCTGGCGTGTGCTGAGGGAGAGCACTCGGGTTGGGCCTCCTGTCCCAGGGGCAGGAGTTGGACCAGTCAGGCGTGTGCCCAGACCGCCCTGGAGCCTGCCCGTGTGGGAGCTTTGATGGGAGGCTGCGAGTCCTCGCCTGGGGCTGGCTCCTGTGTGGTCTGAGCCCAGCCCTCTCCTGTAATTACAGCTCTGAGGTGCTCTGAGGAGGCCAGGACTTGTGGGTCCCAGGTAGAACCCCGAAGGCTGCAGTTGGGAAAGTCCAGCCTGTCCCTCCTGTCCAGGACTCCCCCATGGCTCCCCAGTGGCCCCAGGATGAGGGTCGCCTCCTCCCCGTGGTCTCTGAGGTCAGCACGGCCAGGACCCTGCCTGCCCTCAGCCTTAGCTGCCAGCACACCCTGGCCCCCAACCTCCCCTTCCTCCACCACCTCTGTCCCCACCGGGGGCCTTTGCCCCTGCGGCCCCCTCTGCCGGAGCTGTCTTCTCAGGGGCTGGTCTCACAACAACCACACTGTTCCCTCCGAGATCTGCTGGTGGCAGCCCCTCCTCTCCCCGTGTTTTTTTCTCTTTCTCTCATGGCTCCTTCCCTCACTGTGCTTCTAGAACTTGCCGTTGTTTTTGGTTGGGGCCCATCTGTTGTTCTCTGACTGTCCCCACAGTGGCCTGGACACCCCGGGCAGTGTTCAGCGTCTGGTGCACCCCTGCATCCTGGAGCGGCACCTGGCCCTCAGGTGTCAGCAGAAGGCAGAAAAGGCGTCTGCCCATCTAGGAGCAGTTTGGTTTGATGGCATCAGCCAGCCACAGCCTGCTGATGATCAGAGAGGGGGCTGGAGTCCAAACACAGAAAATCCACCTTCCCACCTCCCTGCTGCGTGGAACAGCAGGGTCAGCCTTGGACATCAACCTGAAACTCAGTCACAGCATTTCTCATTCTCTCGCATCTTTGGGGGTCTCTGACATGAGGCAGCCTCTGAACCCGGCATTGGACGCTGGCGGGTGGCACGTTTGTTACTGGCTGGGCAGGTGTTTCAGGTGTCAGCAGGCTCCACCTCTGACCTGCCCTTCTCTCTCCCATCTTCTGCCTTTCCCTGGAGACACAGAGCAGAGCGGGGAGCATGAGGGGCTGTGAAGGAGGACGGTGGGGATTCGGAGAGAAGCTCCTGAAGCTGGGCCCGTGTGGGCGCCTCAGTGTTTTTCTGGGGAGGAGTCACCGGGTTTCATCAGATTCCCAGAGGGGCCATGAGGCAAGAAAAGCCAGGAACCACCAAGCCAGAGGCACACACGCCGAACAGTTCTCCATCCGTGCGGCTTGCTCGCCTCCAGGGACGGAGAGCTCAGCCCTCAGGAGGTGGTGTCTCCAGCCTGCAACACTTAGGCCTTCCTTCTGGTGTCTTCTGTTCTGCCCCACCCCCCCACCCCCCCGCCAGAGAAGCCCACTCTGTCCCCTTCAGCTCCCCTGACACATGAACTCACAGACACTGACGCAGTTTCTAGACTTTTCTTGTTCGTATTCTGCTGTGACTTGGGAGCTGCAGGACGTGGGGCCTGGGCTCAGGAGGGCCTCGGCCCCTCCCACTCCTGAGTGGGTCCGGAGGCTCTGCCCCCATCGTGCCTCACACAGGACAGTAGAAGGCTGGGCAGGCCAGGTCTTGCGGAGGCTGCAGTCCCAGCACGCCGACTGAGTCAGGGCCTGGGGGCCCAGGGAGCAGTCAGGCAGGATACGGAAGGACACCTCTGTCCTCTGTTCACACTGGACACCATCACCCATCACCAGCCTCGCGGGCAGACATCAGCACGCACGCCTGCACTCAGCGCCACTCCACAGCCACTGTGGGGTCCGGGGCAGCTGCCCCCACACTTGGGCCACATGGCCTTGTCTCAGTCTGCCTTGTCACCTGTAAGGTGGGCTCCTGGAGTCCCCCACCCTGATGTGTGAGTCTCTGAGGGGCCCAGGCCCTGAGGCCCTCCACCCACCGGTGCTGCAGACACCTGTGCCCTGCTCGGTTTGTTTGCTCAACAAGTCCGTGAGTGCCTGCTTTGTGCAGGGCCTGTGCTGGGTGAGGGCATCACCCCAGGGAGTTCCCAGACTGAGGGAATGAGTGTGAGGGAAGCGCACAGGGACTGGGCCGCTGGGCGGGGCATTGGAGGGTGATGCCGGGCGGAGGCCGTGGTGATGGCGACCCTCGGGGCCTGGATGGACGCTGGGCCTACGGGACAGGGAGGGCCCCCTTGCTGCTCCACGGCTGCCAGAGCGGGTGGGGACCTGTCCCCTGGTGCTGGGGGGAGTAGGTGGGAAAGAGACACAGGGGTGGCGACTCTTCTCTGGCAAGAGTGGAATCCGTGGGCCCAGCGGAAGCCAGGGGTCAGGGCAGGTGAGGGTGGGTGGAGGTGATCCTGCAGCTTTGGAATTGTTGCAGAGGATGGGGGTTCGTCAAGGATCATCAGGTCGTTTTTTTTTGAGACAGAAGTCTCACTCTGTCACCCAGGCTGGAGTGCAGTGGTGCAATCGCGGCTCACTGCAGCCTCCAACTCCCAGGCTCAAGCGATCCGCCCACCTCAGCCCTCCTAGTAGCTGGGACTAGAGGCGTGCACCACCACACCCAGCTAATTTTTGTATTTTTTATAGAGACAGAGTCTTGCCATGTTGCCCAGGCTGCTCTCAAACTCCTGGACTCAAAGCAATCCTCCCACCTCGGTCTCCCAAACTGCTGGGATCACAGGTGTGAGCCACCATGCCCAAATGTCAAGTCTTGAGGGACCTAGAGGGAGCCCTCGGCTAACAGCCACCTGGTCTCTGACCTCATAGGGGTGGATGACCTCACCCCTGCCCAGCTGCCAACTCCACCTGGGCACCAGGGCTGTGCCTATGCCAGGAGGGGTCAGGAGGCAGAAACTGTCTCCCCAGAGCTCCTCCCGAACCGCCTTCGTCTTGTGTCCACAGGTTCCCTTGGAGACATGGAGGCCGGAGAGGAGGTGCAATTGGTAGGCACCAGCCACATGGAGCAAAAGGCCACGGCGCCTGAAGCCCCGAGCCCTCCCAGTACAGGTGAGTCAGACTGAGCCCTCTCACCATGCCTCCAGCTGGGGCCTCCACTGCTTACCCGTACCATGCACTCAGAATTCAGTGGTGTCCGAGTGGTGTGGGCCAACCATATGCGAGAGTCCAGGACAGGCGTCTTCCAGCCGGAGGCCTGTTGCCCAGAGGCCCTGGGTGGGGCTGGGGGGTCTCCGGGGAAAGGGAGATGTGCACACCTACCGCATATGCGGCCTGAAATCCTGCCCTCATACAGATGAGCAGACCGAGGCCCAGATGGGGCAGGTCTGGCCCAGGGTTGGACAGGAATCCATGCCCCTCCCAGCCTCAGTAAACCCTCTGTGAAGTGGGGACCATGAGGCCCCCTCCGTGGGGCTTGGTGAGCTGTGGCCCCTGCTGGCATGCTGCTTGGGCTGAGTGTACAGTGGGTGCTGGGTGCAAGTGAGTGCTGGGTGCATAGTGGGTGCTAGGTGCACAGTGGATGGGTGCTGGGTGCACAGTGGTTACTGGGTGCAAGTGGATGCTGGGTGCACAGCAGATGGGTGCTGGATGCACTGGGTGCAAGTGGATGCTGGGTGCAAGTGGGTGCTCGGTGCACAGTGGTGTCTCCTGCTAAGGCACCACACCCCACTCACAGACCAGAGAAGTTTGGTGACTTGCCAGGGTCATTCAGCTGGCAAGTGCCCTAGTGGGGGGTCCCACCCAGGTCTGGGTTTAGCCTGATTTCCTCCACACTCCCTGGCCCCTCCTGGTGGCCAGTTCCATGGGGCAGGGCATTTTGCAAGCCGAGAAGAGGGCCTGCCCTCCTGGGAGAGAGTTAACCTGCCGTAAGGAGGTCTGCTGGAGACAGCTGTACCCCAGACACACCCAGAGACCCTGGGAGAAGGGGCCTCCCTGGGACAGAGGTGCCAGGAGAGGTCAGCATGCTCACCCCTTTTTTCCAAGGTCTGAGAGAGACAGCAGCAGGTTGTGGGGTGGGCTCTGCCCAGCTCCCCCACACTCCACTTGCAGGCCCAGCCACCAATCTCATACCGTGCCATGAAACCCTTTGCACACAGACTGTGAATTACCCCCACTCCAACGTGGAGGAGATGTGGCCATACCCGGACCGTTTGGGAGGGTGCTAGGTGGGTGACGTGAGCTGGGGTGGAGGAGAGATGGATGCGTGGGGCTGTCCCTGATGGGCGGAGGGATGCCAGGAGGCAGTGACAGCAGGTCCAAAGGCTCCAAGGCCAACGGGGGTGGGGAGAGGTTACAGAGCGGTCTGCAGCCGAGGGGCTGGGGTGGAGATCCCAGGCAGACCTTGGTCCCTCGCTTGGGAGGGGGACTTCTCAGTGGGGACCCCCACCCTAGCATTTCCCAGTCTGAGTGTTAGAGTCCCCTCTGGGTGGGCCGCAGCCCCAGGAGCCCAGCAGGCCTCATCACCCCATCTGCACACGCCCAGCCTGCTATGCCTGGGCCCCTTTTTCTGGCAGCAGGCCCCGGGGTCACCAGAGCCAGTGGGACTTGACCCCAGGGCTGGGTCCGCCATCTCCCCCAGCTCACCCAGGGACATCCCTGCCCCAGGATGGCCAGGCTGGGTGCAGGTGTCCGGCCCAGCCTCTGGTGAGGCCTGGGACCCACTGGCTGCCACTCCTTCCTGCCCTTGCTCCCATCACCATTGGCAAACACTGCTTGTGGTGCAGTCAGAACTCTCCCTGGCCGGTCCCGGGGCTGGGCCCTTAACCCTTTTGGAGCCTCAGTTCCTGCACATGTGAGCCGGGTGCCAGTCCCTCAGTGGCTATGGGGAGCGAGCACGTGTGGCACATGTGGACCCCATGGCCCTTGGCTGTCACCGCCGCCAGCCTTAGTGCTGCACACAGGTGCTGCCGGCCAGCTGCAGGAGCCCTGATGGAGGGGCCACAACAAAGGGCAAGTGGTGGACTTTGACCCAGGCCGGCTTCCCGGGGAGCCAGGCTCTTTATCTGATCTAGGAGCCAGGGCTGCATGGGGGTGGGGGTGGGGGTGGGGCCCGGGAAGGAGCTGGAAAAAACAACCAGGGCTGCACCTGGCACAGGCCTTAGTGATAGCGTGGCGATGGGCACGATAAGACAGCAGCGCGGGAGCTGTGTCTGCCGCTTGGCGGGTCCAGTGAGGCTCCCTCGCAGTGGCTGGAGCTCAGATGCCAGCCACTTTGATTTATAGCCAAAAATAATAGGACTTTTATACTGTGTGATTGACTTATTTGATGTTAATCACAGCCCTTATCGCGGGTATTAATAATCTGTGGGCATGTGACGTCACGGGGTGGAGGGGCTTTATGGGATCGCATCGATCGGGGCCGAGGTGGTTATCAGGCCAGCTGGGAAGGCAAACATGCCCTTTGGGCTGGAATCAGTGCAGGACCTGGTGGAGGGGCCCCCAGCTGCCAGCAGAGGGGACCGGGGAGCTGGCGGCCGCGTGTGTGCCTGCTGGCTAGGGCAGGTCCATCGGGTCGGCCATCCTGTGCCCTAATTATCAACAGCAGCTGGAATAACAATTATCATTGCAACAATTAATGAGGGATGAGGGGTTTTAAAAGACCAAGAGGAAAACTTGGATGTCTGTCTTACCCCAGTGAGAGTGAGCCAGGAGGTGGGGGTGGCTCTGGGCCCGAGCTCCCCAAGCCGGTGGCCAGTGCCTCAGCATCCCTCCTGGCCAAGGGAGGGGCAGCTCAGGGCCTGGCGCTCAGGAGGGATGTGACGGTGTTTTCCTCTCTGCAGATGTTAGCTCACCCCCACCGCCGCTGACCCCCACATCCCTAGGAGGCCCCAAGGAGCTGGAAGGACAGGAACCGGAACCCAGGCCCACGGAGGAAGAGCTGGGCAGTCCCTGGAGCGGGCCAGGTAACCATGTGGGCAGTGGAGGCAGCAACATCGCCTCCCGGGCAGCCTGGCCCGGCCCCTGGGAACAGAGCCACGTGGGTGCTGGGGCGGGTGTGTAGGTTGCTGGAGACCCACCAGGCCCAGGCCTGTGCCTAGTCCAAAGCTCAGCCAACCTGTGCAGCTGGTGGTATCGCTGCAGCTTGGCACCCTCGGGCCAATCTCTGGGCCTCACGTGGTGTACAAGGAAGCTCTGGGGGGTTCCCTGGATCAGAGCCTGGTCTGGGCCGCAGAAGAGGAGCTAGTGTGATGGCCAGGAAGGAGTCCTCAGAGGTGGGAAAGGTAGCGAGGTGGGAACAGGAGGCTGCATCTCAGCTGCCTGGGCCTGCGACCTTCCCAGCTGGGCCCAGATTCAGAGCTGTGCTGAGGTGCCCAGGCAGGCACTCAGGCCTGAAGGGCAGGAGAGGACCCCACCCCACTCCAGAGTGGCTGCAGGCTGTGGGGGACGGAGTCCGAGCCACACTGCCCCGCGGGGCCTGGGCCACAGGGTGTGTCCTAGAGGGTGATTTGGTGACTCTGCTCCGTGATTTGCAGCTGGAGTTCTGACCCCAGAAGTCCCACGAATGGGTTCTCCCTGTGGCCCCTTCGGGGACTGCGAATTCCATCCATTTATGAACAGAGGGAACACCGGCAGTCAGACTGTGTCTATTGTTCCTAATAAATCCCGCGGCCCGAGGAACCAGAGCAGCGTCTGGGGGTCTGGGGTGGCTTCCCAGGGTTGCCCGACCGAGGCCGTCATGGGAGCTGGTGGGTGAGGGAGGGAGGAGGCCCAGCAGAGGCGGACTGGGGGTCGCAAGGTCCCCGTGGGGGAGGGACGGCGTGAAGAGGGGCAGGTGCTCAAGCCAGACGCATGTGCAGATGCAGCAAACATTTATTGAGTGCCTGCTGTGTGCCAGGCATACAGCCGGGAGAGATGGCTGTCGCAGAGTGCGCAATCGGCCGTAATGACACCAGCAGGGCCCCCATCTATGGAGAGAAGCGTGGTGAGGCACTCGCCGTCCTGGGGAGCAGGGAAGGCTTCGCTGAGGCGGAGGGACCCCATTCCTTCCCGGGGACCAAGATGGAAAGGGGTCAGCGAGGTCCCAGCAGCAAGGGAGCATGAAAGATGGGTCCACGGGCCCGCTGGTGCAAGTAGGCAGCAGCACGTGCGTGGAGAGGCCTCTTGTTCAGCAAGGCCCCTTCCCACAACGGGACAGCCGGGACCACAGAGAGAGGGGTGGGCCTGGGCAGCCACAGCCAGGATGACCCAGTCCCAAGGGGAAGCCGAGTCACACCTGCACGGGCTGTGGGGCTGCCCGAGGCAATGCTGGGGCCTCGTGGCCACCAGTCCTCATGGGCTCCTCCTGCTGTCCCCCAGGAAGGGGGAACCAGGCATCCAGCACAGCAGACGATGTGGCTTACCCACCTGGGACCCAAAGATGGTGGGGGGCCCAGGTGCCATGGCAGAAACTTGCTGGCTGCGTGCCTTCTCCTCAGGGACACCAGGTGGGGGGCAGGCCCAGGACACACCTGTCAGGGGTCGGTCAGGCTCTGGTGTCTTCGGGGGTCTTGGTCAGGTGCTGGTGCCTCAGGCCCTTGCTGCGGGGTCAGCCTGACAGGCCTTTTCACGTGCAGCGCTGTGGGGTTGGGAGAGGCTGCCCTGACTGCCTCAATGTCCCCAGCTGTAGAATAGGGTAGCGGGGAAGGTGCACACAGGCCCCCTTGGGCCCTCAGAGCTCCCACACTTTCAGTGGAGACCACCCACACAGTGGCAGGGACCATTGTGTACCTGTGGGACCCAGTTAGCCACTGGGCAGACGGGGTGCTGGGCGGTCCTCACGCCAGCCCCAAGAGGGGCCAAGATGGTGACCCCAGTCTCTGGAGAAGGAGGCCCAGCCCGGGGATGCAGCACACGTCCACCATCATGCGGCTGGGAGGTGGTGGAGCTGGGTTTGGGCCTGGGGTTCATAGGTTTGATCGTCACCCCACGGGTCCCTGTCCACCCCTGCAGTGTTGAGAGGGGTTAGATCATCCTCCTGTTCTCCAGACGGAGGAGGCCCTGGGGGATGGAGCCTGGCGCCGGGAAGGGCTGGGCCCCTGAGGCCGGCCGTGGTTTGGGGCTGGGGCGCACCCCCGAGCTTCCTGTGCTGTGTGCATCCTCTGGACCGGGCGGTGCCCTATCGGCTCCCGCAGATACGAATTTCTGTGCAGTGGGCGGTGATGGGCTGATACGCGGCTGCTGGCCAACCGCTGCAGTGGCCACGGCCTATCAAGCCCACACAGGCCGAGCTATCACCCACGAGGAAGCCAAGGAGGCTCTGTGGGCTCTTATCTCTCGGGGCGGCCCGTGCGTCGATGGCCAGCAGGGTCAGTGGCCCCAAGGGTAGTGCCCGGCCAGGTGACCGGTCCAGTGGTTGCGGCGCGATAGGGAATTGGCCACATTTGCCCTGCTCGGCCTGAGTGTCTCTCCCTTCTGTCTCCAGACCCTCTCTCTGATGCTCTGTCTTGTGTGAGCGCCTCTCTCTCCCCTCTCCCTCCCCACCTTCTCCCTCTCTCCCTTCCTCTCTCCCTCTCTCTTTGCTGTTCTTCTCTCTTCCTCCCTCCCTGCCTCTCTTTCTCTCTCTCTCTCTGTCTCTCTCCATGCCTCTCTCCCTCACCCCTGTCTCTGCCCCTGTCTCTCCCAATTTCTGTTTCATGGTCTCTGACCCATGGCTGCTCCCACCCCACCCATCCCCAAGTATGGAAACAGTGTAGGCCCCAGCCCCTCTGAACCTGCCCCAGCCCCTCTGAACCTGGCCTGGGGCCCTGTTCTCGAGGTGGCCTGGGAGGCACCATCCTCCTTTCCTATCTGGGGTGGAGGGAGCCCCAGCTTGGACCAAGGTGCACTCTGCACCCTGTGGCTTTGGGGAAGTGACTGGGCCCTGAGTCTGTTTCCCATCTGTCCTGCATGTGGATGGAACCCGGTGACGCTGCAGAGCCTGGAGCCCAGGGCCCTCATCTGCTGACTGGACCCAGGCTCACAGGTGTCCTGGGAAACCCCCCAACCCCAACCCCGGTTAGACCCATTTCCCAGGGAAAGTGATGGGGACTTGTGGACATCCAGAAGGTGGACAGGGTTAGCCTGGAGGAGAGACCCGGCCTTGGTGCCTCTCCCAACAGCTCCACCATGGGTCTAGCCAGGCTGCCCTATCCCTGGTGGTCAGGGACTCCCTGGAGGCACCATGTAACACTAGGCAGAGGGGAGGCCTCCCAGCCCCTCCCCTCCTCCCAGGGGATACCCAAGAGGCCCCCAACACCTACTGCAAATGTAAGTGAGGTCCTGGGCGCACAAGGACTTTGTAAGCACCAGAGAGCTGTCCCAAGCTGTGGGGAGCTGTCCCGGGGTACAGAGAGCTGTCCCGGGGTATGGGGAGCTGTCCTGGGGTGTGGGGAGCTGTCCTGGGGTGCGGAGAACTGTCCCGGGGTACAGAGAGCTGTCCCGGGGTACGGGGAGCTGTCCCGGGGTACAGAGAGCTGTCCCGGGCTGCGGAGAACTGTCCTGGTGTGCAGGGAGCTGTCCTGGGGTGCAGAGAGCTGTCCCGGGGTGCAGAGAGCTGTCCCGGGGTACAGAGAGCTGTCCCGGGCTGCGGGGAACTGTCCTGGTGTGCAGGGAGCTGTCCTGGGGTACAGAGAGCTGTCCCGGGGTATGGGGAGCTGTCCCGGGGTGCGGAGAGCTGTCCCGGGGTGCAGGGAGCTGTTCTGGCGTGTGGGGAGCTGTCCCGGGGTGCAGGGAGCTGTCCCGGGATGTGGAGAACTGTCCTGGTGTACAGGGAGCTGTCCTGGGGTGCGGGGAACTGTCCCGGTGTGCACGTGGCCATTGTCTTGACTTCCTATGATCTCCTGGCCCTGTTACTGCCCCCACCTCAGCCCCCTCCTGGCCCTACCTGATACCTGGTGCTCCCAGAGCCCTAAAAAGAGATCAGGGAGGCACTCAGTGGGTGCTGATTTTTGTTTTCAAAAGTTCTGAGCTCTGTCTGCTGCAAGCGGCTTGGCTCTGGAGCGCCACGGCTTCAAATGGGGGCGCCTGGAGCTGTTCTGAGATAGGAGCACGGGCTCTACAGCCCAGCCTCGCTGAGTGACAGCAGGCAGGCTGCCTGACCTCTCCAGGTCCCAGTTTCCCCATCTACAAAATGGATATAAGGAGAGCCACAGCTGCAGCCGCAGGAAGCCTCCATGAGGAGGAGGACTGAGGAGTGTGTAGCGCAGAGTGTGGCTGGAGCCGCTTCCCAGACCTCGGCTGTGGGCCTTGAGCTTGTCAGCCACCCCGGGGCGGCCTAGGTTCTCTTGGATTAGGGGGTGCAGGTAGGTTCTGCGGGGAGAAGCCGCCATCTGCAACCTGGAACTCCCCTTTTTGCGGCCAAGAGAGGCAGCCAAACAGGGGCCTGGAGCAGCCACCTTGCGGTCCCCTGTCAGTGGCGGTCACCATGGCCTCATGGCAGGAGAAGCTCACCCCCCAAACCCCGTTACCCACCCGGTACCAGGGAGGCTTCCAGACGGGAGCCGGGACCCACCCGTGGGGTCGTTGCCTCGATGTCCAAAGCAGAACACCCGCCAGGGTGAGAGGCTGCCTGCAGGCAGAGCCTCCCGTCACAGGGACCAGTCACACCTCACCAAACCCTGCTGTCACCACCCAAACCAAACCCGGAAGCAAGGGGGAAGCGAAGAGAGGAGCTGATTCCAGGAGGGGTGTCCGCAGGCCTCCAGGGCGAGTCGGGGCCCTGCAGTAGGGAGCGGAGGCAGCGGGAGAGGGCACAGCCCTGCGTGGGTAGGAGGCTACAGGGCCTGAGTGGGGGGCGAGGCAGACGTGGACAGGCAGGAGTGCAGCCTGGTCACTGAGCCTGTGGTCTTGGACTCCAGTGAGGCAGCAGGAGGTGCCGGCAGGAGGAGAGAAGGGCCAGGGTCTGAGCGCGATCCCAGGAGTGGCCACAGAGAAGGGACCTCGGGTGGAGGCAGAGCAGGGGCCGCCAGGGCCTGGACTCCCTCTTCCTCCCTGGAGCCACCAGTCTGGATGCAAAGGGAAGGATGGGCGGCAGGAGGCGGAGAGCTCCTATTTTATCTTTGAAATGACCTTGTTTGCCGGAGGGGCAGCTGCTTAAGATTCTGCTATGCAAATGGCTAAGCCATAATCTATAATCCTCGCACGTGCTCAGGAGCAGCTCGGCTGTGGCGCGTCCTGCAGGACTGTCCCACTGTGGGATGTGGGGCTGAGTCCTGGAACTCCTGGGCATCCCACTCCTGCCTTGGAAAATGGAGGCGCTCAGACATGCCATCCCACTAGGACTTGGAGGGGTGGAGCCGGGGTCCCATTCGACTCCCTGGGTTCTGGGCTGGCCCATTTCACGGGCCCTGTGTGGCCGTCTGCCCGGAGAGTAATCGTGCAGGCTGGGCCACAAGGAAACAGGTGCAGGAAGAAGCTGAAGAGCATGGGGGCTGGACCCTGGAGTGTGGAGTCCCCTCCCCCTGGAACAGACCTCCCCCACCTCCCTCTGTGAGGCTGGGCAGAACTGAGGGGAACTGGGCTCGGAGGAAAGCTTCTTGCCCAGGGCCGCCTGCAGCACCAAGGAGGCCTCACTTTTCCATCCTGGGGCACCAAGGAGGCCTCATTTCTCTGTCCTTCCTCTGGCCCCGTACCTGCCCACCTGTGCCAGTGCAGAGGAGGTGTCTGGTCTGCTGGGTGGGCAGAGAGTGAGTCTCCCCTAGCTCTGCCTGTGTCTGTCTGGGAAAGTGTGGTGCAGGCACCAAGGGTGGGAAGGATGGCCTAAGACCTGACGCTAAAGGCAGGACCGTGCCAAGGGTGCCATGCTAGCTGGGGAACGAGGAGGCGGCCTCAGAGGCCCATGGGGCTTTCCCACCACTCTGTGTGTGAAGTAACATGAGGGCAGCCTGGGCTCTATGGGCCCCAGACGGAAGGTGAGCAGCCAAGAGCCCACTTGGGGGCCAGGGTGGTGGGGTCCCCTTCACCAGGAAGCGTCTCGGGGCCTAGGGTGGTGGGGTCCCCTTCACCAGGAAGCATCTCGGGGCCTAGGGTGGTGGGGTCCCCTTCACCAGAAAGCGTCTCGGGGCCTAGAGCTTTTTCCTGGTAACCAAATGTGTGAAACAAAATGCCACTGGGCCATGGGGAGGGGGCATGCTAAGGCAAGAGGAGCATAGGAGTCCGCCTGTGAGATGGGAGCTGGGGTTGTCTAGGGCAGAGCGTGGCCGCACTGCACATAGGCTCTGGGGCAGGCTCCCAGCAGTGACACCCACAGCTCCCGCCTGAGCCTGGGCTCCATGTGGCCCCACGGCCATCCTCGGGCAGGGCGGGACGCTCCATCCCAGAATCCTCTGGAGCCAAGGGAGGATGCTTCTGGAGGGCACCCGGCGGTGGCGTCCACTGCCCTTGGGGGTCAGCGAGAACTTTCCCAGCGGGCTCAGCACACGTCCCCTGCCTGGCCTGGAAGGGTTTTCCATGAGGAGGTACCAGCCTGGGCAGAGGTGAGAGGCCCAGGACGTGACAGCAGCGGGGCTGGCTTTATCCTGAGAGCACAGGGCTGGGGGTTCCAGGCTGGAGCCCAGCCTTGGAGACAGGCTGGATCGGAGAGGGAGAGCAGAGTGGGGTTGGGTTGGTGCTTGGGAACCCGACCCAACCTTGGCCCTGGCCTGTGCGATTCCCGGGTGAGCAATCACCGTGAAGCCCAGACCCCGCCCCACTTCACTGACTCCAGGGGCAAAGCGGGGCCTGGGAAGCCGGGCCTTTGATGGGGGAGAGGCCTGGGGTACCCTGGCACTGAGACTGAACAGGGGGCTCCCCTGGACCCTGAAGCCCCCATATGGAGGCTTCAGGCTGTGGAACAAAATGTCCCCACCTGCCCTGGCCAGGGTGTGCCACAGGGGAGAGAAAGCAACAGAGAGGGGGCTCGGGGTGGGGACGGGGACCCTCACCCACCACTGCTGGGCATAAGAACACATCAGCATGGGTCATGTACAAGGGACTTGAGGAGATCGCCTCTCACTGGGCATTTCCTGTGAGGGGAGCTCTCGACTCCTGGCACACAGGGCCTCTCGTGTCCAGCAGCCAGTCCTGCAGGGGAGATCTGAGTTGGGTCCCGCTCTACAGTTAGGGAAACGGAGGCTCAGCAAGGTGAGGCAGCTTGGCCACGGTGGTCCAACCCTGAGTGGACATGGGGCTGGGACTTGAGCAGCGCTGCCTGTGGGCGGGGGGCTGGCAGGCCTGCCCTTGCCCAGGATCTGCAAACACCTGCTCCTGGCTCGCTCCACCTGTAAGTGCCTCAAGGCCTGGAGCTCTTTCCCGGGACCACTATGGACAAGGGGAATTCCAGCTGATCACACAAGTCATGACTTTTCCATGCCCACTCTGTCCTGGGCCGCCCTGGTGGCAGAGATGGGAAGGCTGGCCATGTCTCCAGGGCACTGCTGGCCAGCAGAAGGGACACTCAAGTGTCCGGCTGGGTGTGAGAGATGGGAGGGGCAGCAGGTGGACAGCCCCGGCCCCAGCCCCACGCTGAGCCATGACGGACACAGTAGAATGGGGTTGGGTGTACACAGGCAGCTAGCTCAGGGCCTGAGGTTCAAGTGGTCGGTCGTGGCTGCAGCATTAGGGTCCAGGTGTGGATGGGGTTCAGAGGGGTCAGGGTGGGGGCTCAGTGCCAGGGACTGCAAGGAGCCGTCTCGGTTTTCTTGGCTGTAAAATGGGTATCCTGAAGGGTTTTTGGGGGGCGTTCGTCCAGATGCTGTGCCGTGAGCAATCTGGTACAGCATCCCGGCGCTGGGAGCAGGCGGCTGCTGTGAGTCCGGAGGAGGGCTCTGTCCACTATTTCCTGCCCGAGGCCCACAAAGGGCCCCCCACCCAAGGGTCCTGACAGGGCCTGCCTGAGGCTGGGAATCCTCACCCAAGTGTGTGAGGGCGTCGGGCTGGTTATCTGGGCTGAGCTCCATCTGACTAATCTCTCCGGCCGAGCGTCTACGCAAACCTCAAGGCCTGCTATCGGGAGGAGGCTGAGGCGGGGGCCCGGCCTGATGGACAGCAGGGAGATGGGCCGATAGGCGACGGCGCTCCCTCCCCACCCGGCGTGCGTGGGTGGGAAATCATTCCAGCTATTCTGCCTTATCAGCAGCCCGGCGCTGCCCCCGATAGCACTATTAGTCTTAGATTAACGGGGGGAAGGGACCCTGGCGGATGGCAGGGGTCAGCCTGGGGTCAGCTCCATAGACCAGACCCAGTGCTGGGTCAGGAGCCACCACCTCTGGCTGTCCTAGGGAACAGGGGCCCAACTGAGGGGTCGCCAGAGGGAGCCCCAGACCCTGCCCCACTTCACAGCGGGGCAGAGGGGGCCATGGGGAGCTGGAGCCAGAACCCGAGGAGGGGCTGTGTGTCTCACAGCCACACCACTTCCCTGGAGGTTTGCTGAGCACGCTGGGGCCGGGCGTGTATCAGGTGCTGGGAATAGACAGGGATGGGCCTACCCTGGACGTGTGTGTGGAGGGACATGGGCCCTGGAACCAGAAAGAACATGGGTGTCCCGCCCGGGAGCGGTCAAGAGAAGGAAGTGGTGTGTTCATTCAACCAGCGTGTGTATGAGGGACATGCTCAGGCCAGCATAGCCCAGGCCCTCCAGGATCTGCTCTCTGGTGAGGGAGACACCCCAAATCATGACGTGGTAGGAACACCATGTATCCGAGGGGCAGGCAGAGCTGGCCTCGCTGAGCCGACGTTTGAGTCCCAAATGGGTGACGGGCATCTGGAAATGGTGTCCCAGGGTGAGGGCGCAGTCCCTGAGCCGGGGGCACCCCGCCGATCTGGAGTGAGCGCAGGGGTGAGGCAGCAGTGAGCTCAGAGTCAGACCTGCAGTGGCAGAGGGTAGTTATCTTGGAAACGAGTTCAGAGGTCGCAGGCTCTGGCCGGCGTGACCCTGGGTGGTTGGCGTGGACACCTTGGCTGCCCCTGGCCCTGAGCTTTCCCATGACACCCTTCCCTCCCCTCTCCCAAGCACTGGCCCCAGGCCAGGGTGGGGGCCGCACCCGGGTCCTGCCTGCACCACCAGACCCCAGGCCTGCCTCTCCACGCAAGGCCCTGTGGGCAGAGTCCCTGGTCAGGGTTGAGGTTGGGGCCAGAGCCATCTGCAGCCCCTGAGACCGGCTCCCCTTCCTTCATCCCCAGCTCCCCCATGGCCCCTGTGGCTTCCCCATGGCCAGGTTGCCAGCACCCTGAGGCCTGGCTGACCTCCCGCACCCACCCCAGCCCTGGCCATACAGAAGCTGCCTCCTGAGCCTGGCCCTGACTTCAGCCTCCACCCCAGGAAAGTCACCTGGGCCTCGAGGTCCCGAAACTGCAGGCAGAGCCTGCATTCACTCACTCTCTTGTACTTCCATGTATTGAGCACCAACTGTGTGCCAGCCCTGCCATAGACAGGGCGATGCTGTGTGAGCAAAACAGACCCTGATGCGGCCTCCAGAGCAGCCGCCGGGGAGGAGAGAGCAGTCGTGGGGGTGACGCTGGAGATGCGGGCTGGTGCAGAGGCCTGGGGTGGGGCCGGCCCAGCTGACTTTGGGGGCAGCGAAGGGGCCAAGGGACAGGCAGGACCGGGCACGTGGACAGGGCGGAGTCTGGTGCCTAGCAGGCTGGGCACGGGGCAGGTCTGTGCACAGTGGGGGGCCCCACCTGGGTGGCCCCTGAATCCCGCTGGCTGGGTGGAGGACAGTTCAGGGGCAGACAGAGGGAGATCCAGGAAAGTGCTTGGCTGAAGTGGGCACTGTGTCCCCTTCACAGATGGGAAACTGAGCCAGGAGAGGTCAGGTAGCCACCCCACCCCCATGCTGGGGAGGGTCCGAGTGGGCACAGAGTCCACAGGCCTGCCTCCCAGGGAAGGGCCCAGGCCCACCTGTCCAGGCTCTCCAGGCCCAGCCCCCAGGGTCCTGTGGGCTCCCCGGGCCCCTCCTCGGCCCCATGGCAGCAGAGGGTGAGGGACGGTGGATGCCCCATGAGGAGCACAGCTGGAGCCCTGGGTCTCCAGCCGTCCCCGTGGTTGGGGGGTGGGGGCCGGGCCTGGCTGCCTGCCGTGCTGCCCACTGGCCTCACCACCTTCCGGGAGCAGCTATCTGTGGCCAGGGCAGCCTATCTCGGCCGCAGGCGCTAATCAAGCTGGCTTCCTCCTCCGCCCTCCCACCCGGCTTCCTGCCCCGGCCATCCCCCACCACCAGCCCCCGCCCGGGCCCCCGCCGTTGCCCTACCAGCCCCTCCCAGACATCTCGGGGGCAGGCCCACCAGTATCACCTGGGCCAGCCCCTGGAGCCCCGGCGGCTGCCCAGAAGCGTCCCTCCCTGCCCCTCCTGGGCCTGCCGCATGGCCGGGGACACAGTCAGCTCCCTGCCTGAGCTGGTGGCCTCCTCAGGAAGATGGCCACAAGGCGCTCTTGGGAGGACCCTTGGGACAGTGGGCAGGCGCTGGGCAGGCCACAAGCATGTCGCTGGCAGCTGCTGCCCCAGCTGCCCTCGTTCCCACCACTATGCCCCGTGTTGCCACCAGTGTGGGCACCGTGACTGTCACTAGCACAGGAACAGTGCTGTTAGGAAGAGCTGCTGCTGGCCTGGCTGCTGTCACCTTGCTGGTGCTGTCACTGTCACTCTGGGTCGTGCTGTCACCCCGCTAGGACTGTTGCTGTTACTGGCACCAGCCTTCCCGCTGGCACAACGGCAGACCCAGCTTCCAGGTGTCACCTCTCTCACCACAGACCTGGGGCCTGTTGCACCCTGTTCTGGGCTCAGGGTCCTCATCTGTGAGACGGGGACAGGACAATTCAGGCTGCCTGGAGCTGCTGGGGTAGGGCAGGGCCCACGGTTTCTTTTTCCCAGCATGTCTGCATGGTCAGCTCAGATCTTGGCCACCCTGGGCTAAGCTGGGTCCTGGGCACAGTGCTGGGTCCCCAGACCACACCTTGGTGTCCTCACCTGACCAACAGGTACAGCAGGCCCTCCCTGTGGGGTACAGCCTCAGCTGGGGACATGTCAGGGTCTCTAAGGCCGGCCCCTCCCCACACTGGCCTGACTTCTCCACCTCCTCCTGCCCAGGAGGGAAACTGAGACACCACTGCTGGTGATGGAGATGGCGGGCGTGGACGATGGAGGTGGCGGGCGTGGACGATGGAGGTGGCGGGCGTGGACGATGGAGGTGGCGGGCGTGGACGATGGAGGTGGCGGGCGTGGACGATGGAGGTGGCGGGCGTGGATGATGGAGGTGGCGAGTGTGGGTGCGGGGCCCTCCTGCCACTGCTGTTTGCCATGGGGTCAACCCCAGCCTGGGAGGGCTCCTGGGCCGATGAGCGAACTGAGACGCAGTGAGTTCACATGGCTCGTCCGAGGTGGGGACTAGGCCTGTGAGCCCTGACCTGACCTCCTGACCCCAGCCCTGCAAGCGCCCCCACCCGTGGTTTAACCCTCCTAGCAGCTCCTCCACCCCTCAGGCGGCTGCACCCGCCCCCTATTTATTTATTTATTTATTTATCTCTCCTCCGTCTCTGCGTGTAACTTTTTATTTCCTCACCGCGCGTTTCCATTACAGCGGCCGTGGACGCAGCCGATAAGATCGGTCCCCGGAGATGGGACAAAGAGGCCGCCATCGGCTCGAGGGCTGGTCATATCCTGCCCGAAAGGGCCGAGCAGGGCCTGAGATGCGGCAAGATGCTATCTCGGGGTTTATTGTGTCTCGTGAGGGCGCCTCCCACCCCAGCCCCCCGCCCTCTCCCACCCTGCCCAGGGCCCGGGCACCAGGCACTCAGGACCTGCCTCTGCCCCATAGGTGTGATGCTTCTGTGCGTGCCCCTCCATGTCCCCCAACCTGGTCCCTGTGCCCTGTGGGCGGCCTGGGGCCATGGACAGGGGCTTTGGCCCCAGGTTTCCGTTTGGATCCACCCTGGAGTCACTGTGGGTCTAGGGCTTGTCCCCAGCCTCCCAGAGCCCCATTGTCCCTCCCCAGCCAGTGCTGCTGGAGGCAGTGGCCTTGGCGACCCCGTCCCAGCCGAGGGTCCCCACCTCGCAGGTCGGAGCCACCTGGTCCTGGCTGCCCCAGCACCACCAGCTGCTGCCTCCCTTGACTCAGCAGTTGGTTCCTGGGAATTTGTCCCAGAAAAATCATCCCGACATGGACGGGCTCAGGGCAGCATATCGAAAACAGTAAGCCATTTGTTTTTTAAATTTTTGTTGTCCTGCCACGTTTCCTCCAAAGAAGGAAGATGGTTCTAAGGGCAGTGGAGGCCACGTGGGTGCCCATTTGTGGGTTGCTCTGCACACACAGTGGCTGGATGGCAGATCCGGGGCTGCCCTCAGAGTGGTCACCACCCCCACCCACCTTTAGCTGTTGTTCCCCCAACCCCACGGGACTGGAAGGCTGTGTGCTGTCTCCTCTGCAGGTGGGGGCTGGTGCTGCTCAGTGGGGCAGGGTGGGTGGATGAGCACGCGCCCCTGGGACAGGAACCCCCATTGTAACACAGTGCTTGATTCAGGGGCCAGTGGAGACTCCTGTGGTTCCTGAGCAGAGGCACAGGGGAGGGAGCTGTGTCTGGGGGCCCCCCGGTTCTTGAGTGGAGGGATCTGTGTCTGAGGAGGAGCTGGCCTGTTCTGCCTCCAGAGCTCCTCCTGCTTCCTGGTCTTCCCCACCCTCCCCAGCCCCTGCCTGGCCTCCATCTGACTGACAGCCAGCTGCCTCTCTGCGGGGCCAGGTCCACTCTGTGGGGCCAGGTCCTCTCTGCGGGGCCAGGTCCTCTCTGCGGGGCCAGGTCCTCTCTGCGGTGCCAGGTCCGCTCTGTGGGGCCAGGTCCTCTCTGTGGGGCCAGGTCCTCTCTGCGGGGCCAGGTCCGCTCTGTGGGGCCAGGTCCTCTCTGACCTCGGTCTTCTCATCTGTGTTGGGGTGATTGGGGCCATGGCAGCACTCTCTGTGGCTGCCCATGAAACCACACATAGCTTTTAGAAGAGGAGACACATTCACAGTTCACAGAAGCACCTTCTGCCTCTGGGACTCACTTGGGGCTGGGCTCACCCCGGGGCACAGGCTCCATATCCCGGTTAGAGCCTCGGGGTGCCAGGCAGACCCTGGGCTCCCGAGGCCTCAGTCTTCCCCTGGTTAGCACCTCCTCTGTGGAGGTGACGAGACCGAAGGGTCAGTGAGGGCTCAGGGCAGCAGCCTTTTCTGGAAGGGACTTTTCCATTCTCAGGGGGTGGCAGTGTCCTGACGCTCTCAGTGGGCACCAGCGTCCTCATCAGCACCTGCCTAGGTGTCCGCAGCTGCCCCCGGTGGGGGTGGGTGCCTGCCAGGCTGGGTAGGATGGTCTCACCCAAGGCTGGGGCAGCACCCTGGGCCCTCACTCACCCTCTCCCATTTATGGAGCACAGACGGAGCCCCCAGAGGGCAGATGCACAGGCTGAGCAGGGGCCTGGTGGGAAGAAAAGGCCTTCAGGGCCATGTAGACCCTGGAAAAACGGGGCAGAGGCTGGGGTGCCCGGGCCGATAGGACACAGATATGGTAAAGAAAATACGTCCTGTGTAAACAGCTTATCTAACATCCTGTTTCCAGCCACTGATAGGATGGGGCAGGGCTGGGGAGAGCCAGGGACCCCCGCCCCAGTTCTCAGGCCTCAGGGTCCCCGAAGACCAGACTACTAGGGCCTGGGGGTCAATCGGCTCCCTCTCCCCACTTCCCAGGCAGGAAGACCAAGGCCCAGGACCCAGGGTGTTTAGCCTTCCAGGAGCCCGGAGAGGCCGCCAGTCTCCCTGCTTGGAGGTAACATGAGGCTGTGGCTCTCAGACTCCTCAGCCCTGGGGACGGGCTGCAGAGTGGCAGAGACGCCGCCCAGGGTGCGGGGAGAAAGAGCCCTCGCTGGGCCCCGTGCACAGACCCCTCGGGGGCACATGGAGGGACACCTGTGCACCATGGGGCTCTGCCTGCCAGTCCAGTTGCCCTAGAGGGGGCCAAGGTGGTGGTGGGTGAGACCGCAGCCCCCAGGAGAGCACCATGGAAGGGGTTCAGACAGGCAAGACCTGGCTCCGAGCTGCCCTCGAGGCCTCTGAAAGGGCAGGTCTGGGCCTGAGCACTGCCCCACTGCCCCCGTAGGGTCAGGCCCTTGCCCCTTCCCTTAGAGACACCCCTCCCCAGGACAGGCCACTGGGCTTGCAGGTACGAGGGCCCCCAGGTACCTGCAGGGGAGTTCGGCCCCACCCTGCCTTCCTTGCTATTCCCAGGCGGTCCCAGCTCTGCCATTAGCTGGGGCCAGGGTTCAGCCCGATAAAGATGGGCTGTTGTTCTGTGTCAAAAAATCAATAATCGCAGCGATGTTCCAGGCGATAGGAAGAGAAGTTCACAGGCACCAGCTGGCGGGTGGGCGGGGCAGAGCCGGGGCTGCGGCACCTGGGGCCGGCCCTTCCTGCCGCTCCCTCGCCCGGTGGCTGACGCAGCTGCTCCACAGTGGACGCCAGGCCCAGGCTGGGCCAAGCCAAGCCGTGGCCCTTGTGCCTGCTGCTCCTTACTGCCTGTTTGTAGCCCAGAGCCGGGCAGGGCCTTGGCGAGGAGGCCAGTCCCTCCCCAGGGTGCGCTGGCTGCATCTTCTCCTAGGAAGCGGTGCCGTCCTCCTCCAAACACAGGCACTCAGGTCCCCGGTGTTCCAGTGCCTTCGGGACACAGCCGTCAAAAGCCGGCCCTGAGGGGCTGACAGTCTAGCAGGAAGACAGAGTTAATGAAATCAAGACCTCTGCCCCTTGGTGCCCCCAGGAGGTGGTGAATACTCTGGGGACCTGGGAGACAGGGAGGAGGTGGGAGGGGCTGGCATCACCCTCCGCACGGATGGCTTCCTGGGGTCCTGGCACCGTGCCATGTGGGCTGGCCCTGAGGCAGCACCGTGCCTGGCACCTACCATTCCCCGGAGCCAGCACCCCCTGCTGTCAGCTCCCAGGAACGATGCCCATGCCACCTGTCTGCTGATCCCACCCAGGCCTCCTGCGATGTAAGCACAACTTGGCAAGGAGACCACCATGCTGGGTGGGCGGGCGCTCGGAGGGTGGGCACACGGTGTGAGGCCCACCTCTAGCAGAGAGAGAGCCTCGGCAGGTGCAGCTGCTGGCAGGGCCTCCACAGGGCTTTCCGGCCACGTGCCTCACCCCAAAGGAAGGCACCCCCCACAGCCCCAGCCCCCCGAAGCCCTCCACCATGAGTGCAGGGTCTGAGGGAAACATCTCAGGAAGGCAGGTTCTGGTGTTCGAAGCCCTTTGTTAACCTCTGGCCTGGGGTGAGAAGAAAACCTTGTCCAGGAGGCCTGGGGCTCTGGGCCAATCCCACCCTGGGCTCTCCACTGGCCTCCAGGGTGCTCTGAGGTTTGTGGCCCAGCAGAGGCCAGGCACCATGGCCAGGAGGTCAACAAGGGCCATGCCAGGCAGAAAGCAGAGGAGACCAGGGCAGGAGGCAGGGAGGCCATAGCAGGGGGTGGGGAGACTAGGGGAGGGGTGGGGGGCACCAGGGCAGGAGGTGGTGGGCCTGGGGTCTCCCAGGGCGGGGTGCTGGGAGGCCTTGAGCAGGCCCCTCCTCTGTTTCCCCTCAGTGAAATGGACCTGGATCTTGTGCTGGGGCTTGGCCCCACTGCTGGGCACACAATAACACAGAATAATCCAGAAACGACTGAATGGGGGCTGGCCAAGAGGCTGCCCCAGAGTGGGCGCGCAGGGCAGGCTGTGCACTGAGTGTGCGTCCACAGGGCGGTAGCCATCACTGGGTGTGCACGGGGCACAGCTCTGAGGAGCAGAGCCATATCCCCAGCATGGCCGGAGGGCCCAGACGTCTGTGACATCTGGTTTTTCAGCAGCAAAGCTGATCCATTTTTCTACCCATCCTGGGCATGCAGCTCCCAGGCTCCTCTGTTGCCTCTCCCAGACTCAGCCCTGCTGCAAGGACCTGGACCCTCTGAGGGGTGCTGGGGGGACCCAGGGAGAGGCAGGGCGGGAACCCTCGTCAGGCCTCCAAGAGCCGGGCTAATCTGCAGAGCCCTGAGTGGCTTTGCCTCCGAGCTTTGGTGCATCCATTGATCCCATCACCCGCGTCTCATCCGCCTGCGGCTCCGTCTCTGCGTCTTGTCCGGCGGCTCCGTCTCCCTTCTCGCTAGCCCATGTCACGTTGTTCCTTCCATCTCGGCTGTCCCGAGCGCCACAGCCAGGGCCACCGCCACGAGTGAGGGCTGTGGTCCTGCTGACCTTTCCAGGTGGCCTTCTGCCCACCCTGCTCGGTGGCTCCTGTCTGTGAACGGGGAATGGACTTCACGGAGAGCCCGCTGCCCAGTGGGTGGGACTCACTGCAGGTGGGGGTATGGCCTGGGCTGCAGTCATGGGTTTGCGATCAGAAGGACCTGGGCTCGACTCTCTCATGCCACTTGCTGGCTGTGTAACCTCCCACGTGGCCCCCAGCTTCTCGGGCCTTGCTTTTCACAGACAAGAACAGGAGAAACAGCCCCCATCATCCCCCGAGCTCTTGGCCTCGTCCCCTCAGCACGGTGTCCCAGCCTCCAGAGCTCAGAGATGGGGAGCTGAGGCCTGCCTAGGGGTGCCATGGCCATCAGTGACCCAACCAGGGCTGGAGTCAAGCCTGGGCCCCTTTGTGTTTCTTGACTTGGCATTCAGGTGTGGCTTGATCCAGGGAACACGCTGACTGACTGGTACCGCATAGATCTGGTCTCCTGGTCCCAGACCTGGGCTGCCTGGGTGTGTCAGCCTTCTCCATGCCCTGACAGGATGGCTGAATGGGGTACGGCTCAGAGGACAATGCCCAGCCACTGTCCAAAGGGTGGGTTGGGTCTTGTGGGTTCTACAGGCCTGGGAACACCAGCCCCCATGGGAGATGCCATCTAGCTCTGGCAGATGTGGGCCTTGGGGAGAAGTGGCAGCCCTGCGGGGCCCACATGGCTGTGGGAAAGGCGCCCTGCAGACAGCCAGCTGCCCACAGTGCACCTTGACCTTGCCCGTGCACCCAGGCGTTTGGACGCTCACAAGGGACCCTTGTGAGGCCTCTCTGCAGATGGGCCAGCCCCACAGCCCGCCTGGGAGGACACCCCTGCCCAGCTCATCCTCGGGGGTCTCCAGCAGCCACTCCCTCCTCTGGGCCTTGGTTGCCCCATCTGTAAGCAGGAACCTAAAAAGGGGGCCACAGTAAGGGGCCCAGTGGGTCGAGGATGTGTCAAGAAGTTGCTGGTGGGCCGGGCACGGTAGCTCACACCTGTAAGCCCAGTACTTTGGGAGGCTGAGGTGGGCAGATCATTTGAGGTCAGGAGTTCAAGACAAGCCTGGCCAACATGGCGAAACCCCTTCTTTACTAAAAATACAAAAATTAGCCGGGTGTGGTGGCATGCACCTGTACTCCCAGCTATCAGGAGGCTGAGATGAGAGAATCGCTTGAACCTGGGAGGTGGAGGCTGCAGTGAGCCAAGATCGCACCACCGCACTCCAGGCTGGGTGACAGAGCAAGACTCTGTCTCAAAAAAAAAAAAAAAGAAAAAGGAAAGGAAAGAAGTTGTTGGACCCCCAGCCTTGTCCCCCATCCATTTCTCACCAGGCCCGCGTTTGTTCCCAGCCAGATCTTGGGAGGATCACATGTGAGGGAGGCCATGATATCCACACAGGACCACACTTTCCACTGCCCAAGAGGCTTCTGTGGCCACAGAGAAGGCCACAGAGTCCAACCACAGGCCTTCGGCTCCACGTGGGTTTCCCTGGCCTCTCCTTGGCACAGGCCCATCCCAATGCTCACTCAGAACCTCTCCCAGACGTGGCCTTTGGTGCCCGCCATGGGCCGTGGTTGGTGAATCCTGGGAACCAGGGCTCTGCCTCCTGTAGGCGGCTGCAGCACACAGGGCCAGGGCCTGCCACTGAGGCTGCAGAGGGGACACAGACCCTGCGTGGAGGTCACAGGGCGGGGGAGGAGCTGCTTAGCCTCCACTCCCCTTCTGTCACCTGTCTCTTGTCCTGGGGCCTCAGCTGCCACCCAGATCACGGGCTTTTCCATCCAGGAGGGTCTGACCTTGGAGATGGTGACCATGGGCAGGTCCCCTCGTCCCTGTTAAATGGGCTCTGCAGGGTTGGCCTGCCTGGGAGCCAAACACGTGACCAGCAAGCGGATCCGAACACGGCGCATTGTGGCGGACAGAGGGGCCAGCTTGCCCCACCCCGCGCAGTCGACCCCTGGCCATCCCCCTGGTCTGCCTCCAGTGTGACCTTGGGGAACCGCTCGCCTCTTTGGCCTCGGTTTCTGTGTCTGTGCAGGATGTGTTCTCAGGACCCACATGGTCTGTGCACCAGCCTCACCTGCTGACCCACAGAGATTTCCGGAACTCCACCAGCCTGGGGTCGTCCTTCCCTCCCCCTGCTCCTTTTTCTTTCCTTTTTTGTGACTTTTATCAAAAACAAACAGCATGATCCCTGAGACAGGGCCGCTCCCAACAAAGCCGGGCCCAGCTGGCCTGCGGGAGCCGCAGGGCAGGGCCGGGTGGAGCGATGGGGTTGATTAGATAAGTGGGTGCTGGGGTGACCCCACGGTGGGCACCAACCACAGAGCCCACCATCGGGGGTGGCTGGACTTTGCACTCCAGAGGCTACCAGCCATTAGGCACAAACAGAAGCTGGCCCCTGGAAGGCGGGAAGGCCAGCTGTGTGCAGGAGGGGCCCCGGTTCCCGGACGTCCTCAGACCCACAGGGTGACACCTTCACCTGCCTCCTCAAGTCAGGGCTGTGAGCCAGCCTGCCGGGGCCGTGGTTCAGGTGGAGAAACAGGCCTGGGGAGGCGGGTGGCTGAGCAGAGTCGGTTCAGGAGGCAGATGATCCTGGGTGGAGCCCTGGATCCTCTGCCAGAGAGCAGCTTTGGGGTCTGGTCTCGGGAGCAACTGCCCTCCCTGCTTTGTGACCCCCAGCTGGTTGCTGGAGTCTCTGGGCCTGCGGGATGGGAGCAGACGCTCCTCCACAGGCTTGCTGCCACACGTGTGTCAGGAGGGGGCCGCGGTGCCTGTGCTGGGCATGTTGGCCACGTTGTTGAGGGAGGCCACAGGGCCCTCTAGGGCCTTTGGGGCAGAGCCAGAGCCCAGGGGTGGAGGCCAAATCCCAGGGGCAGCCCTGGGCTGGGCCTCAGGCCTTAGGGTGCCCACCTGGTGCAGCTTCTCAGCCCATCCGGGCAGCTGGGAGAGAGAACAGTGCTACCTACATCGGCAGGCACACCCCTACCCTCATGGCACGAGCCCAGGGGAACGTCATGGGGGCACCCCCTTCTCCGTATGGGTAAACTGAGACTCAGAGCACACACAACCACTGGCAAGCTGGGCAGAGGCAGGATTGGCCCCAGGCCTGTGGATTCCAGACCCCAGCTCTCCCTCCCCAGGCACCCCCAAAAGGCCCTAGACCCTGGCCAGATCCACTGGGCTCCCCTCAGCCAGGCTCCCCACTCTGTGGGGTTGGCCCAGCCGGCAGCGCTGAGCTCTGCCTGGTCCTCGGCCCCCCACTGCTTCCATCCCCGCGGAGTATCACCGGAGGGTTTTAAGACCCATGTGGATGTTTCAATCATATAAATATGCAATGGCTGGAACTTCTCATTTGGTTCCTCGCAGAAGCTTGGGGGTGAAATTGAATCCCAGCACGGCGTGTTTGTTCTGGAGATGGCGTGTGCGGTCCTGTTTGCCTGAATAAATTAATCCTTGTCCCAGTGCTGTGCCTATAGTGGTGGCCCCACGCCCCCTGCGGGGCTTACTTTTGTGGCTTCGGGCCCTCCCCCTCCTCAGGAGACCCGTCTAGAGATGGGGAAACTGAGGCCAGAGCTGGAAGTGTCAGCCATGGGGCCACCAGCCGCTCCCTCCCACCTCAGCTCAGAAGAGCCCTGGGGCTCTGGTTCTAACCCACCCACCCGCTGCCTACCCTTGGGCCAGAGACAGAACCTCTTGGATCTGTCTCCCCCACGTATGTTGGGAGGAGTAACTTCAGAGCAGCTGGGAAGATTCCCTGCAAGTCCTGCTGGGCCCGGCTGAGGCTCGGTCCGTGGGGCAGGCACTCATGTTGGGTCCATGGGGATTTGGGAGCCGCAGCTGGCGTCCCCATTCTTCATCTGCAGAGATGACCTGGCTGGAGCTGGCATCTCTGCTGGGCTCACCCCAGTTGCTCTGGAGCTGGGGAAGAGGAAGCAGAGAGACCGGTCACCGGAGGCTGGCAGGGAGGGACACCTCCCCCTGGAAGCCCACCCTGACTGGCCTCCGCCCTCAGAGCTGTTGGTGCCATGGGGGTGTCTGACCACTGCCTGTGTTTTCTGGGAGCCCCAAGGCCAAGACTGTGGCTTGCCTGTTGCTGCCCCGGGTTCCCCACAGGGTTTTGTGGTGGGACAAGCACAGAGCTCACCATGGGTTGTGGTCCCACCTCCAGCCAGAGCTCCCAGTGTGACTTGGGCACTCCTCAGCCTCGCTGGGCCCTGGGCTTCCTGGTGGTGGGGTTGGGTGCTGGCCATCTCCATGGGTGCCACTGTCTGGATCCCCCAGCCATTTTACAGACCATTTAAAAAAACATCTACCTGTGTCTTCCCGCCCATTCCCACCCAGCTCAGCATCCCCTGGCCCCCAGTCTCAGGCCTCTCACCTTCACTCACGGACATTTCCATCCATTCTCAGCCTTGAGTCAAGTCCTCAGGAGGCACCCCATCTGCCAGGAGTAGGATCCTCACCCACCCCCACTTTCCAATGCGATTTTGTTTCTGGTTGGGAGTGGGTCTCTGCAGGAACAGGGGGCTGGAAATAGGTTACGTGAGCAGATGAGTGTTGAGAACCACCACGGCCTCCATGTTCAGTTGCAGAGGTTGTATGCTGCACAAGGGCACCTGGGGTGAGCTGGGGCTAAAATCAGCCATGCTCCCCTTACCAATCCAGGCACCTTTGTGGCCCTGCATCCACCCCCAAGAGGCACCTTTCCCATGCACAGCCCCTTGGAGACACAACCTGAACCCTGGTCCAAGGAGATGGGCTGTCGTGGTGACCATCGCCCTGGTCCCCAGCCCCACACCCCTCCGATCCCTGGACTCCCTGGAGGCCCCTCGCCCAGCCCCCGGCCATCCCTGAGTGGTGGGTTCTGCCCCTGGGCGAGTGGAACGGCCACCTTTATCGGAGCCAGCCCTCTCTGGCGGTGCGTGATACCCCGAAGGGGCGGCCGCCACGGGAAATGCCAGCCACGCTCTTATCTGGGAGGCTCGGCCGGCTGGCCCTGGAGCTCCGATTAGGGAGCAGGACCGTTTGCCTGTGGGTGCAGCGTGGACCGGGTAGGGTGGGCACCAGTGCTGCCCTCCCCCTTCCCCATGAGGGCAGGGGGCAAGCGAGAGCCCAGGGCCACCAGGACAGGGACCTCGACACCCTTGAGGTGTGACATGTGGCAGGTGTGGACACTGCAGGCCCAAGCTCCTCCTACCCCTGGAAAGGTGGGCACCAGCTCCAGGTGCACAGCAGTGTCTCAGGAACAGCAGGGGCTCCCAGTGGGGGCTCCGTGCCCAGCAGGCCCAGAGACTGTGGTCAGGAATGTTCTGGAACCTGAGGGGAAGGCATGCAACCCCTTCCCTCTCTGAAAGGAAGTCATAGCACTCATGGATCCAGACGTGCCCTCAGGGGCTTCTCAGACAAGGGTCCTCTGCCCCCCACCCCGCCCTGCCCCGCCAGAACAGAGGCCCGCACGCAGGGCCCCCCCACAAAGCTCTGAGTGTTTCTAACGGTCCGGATGGGATTCCACATGCTTCCCTGTGGCCCCAGCCCTGACTGAGGGGTGACACATAGGCTCACTTGATGGTGGCACTCAGGACCCACCAGAGACTGGACAGAAGGACGGATGAACACACACTGGGAGCTCCCCTTTGGGGAGTCTCTTCTCTCCCATGTCCACCCCTGAGGCCTGACCAGGTGGGGGCCGGAGACGCAGGTGCAGCCGGGACATGAGGGGCCAGGCCCCCACCGCTGTCACATACAGGGTGCCCCTGGAGCCAGGCCTAGGGCTTTGGACCCCAGTGCCCTGCTGCTAGCCGCATAGCCTCTAGGGGCCTTGATGTCCTCGTCTGTACAGGGGGACGACCCCATAGGGCAGTGTGGTGCTGGCTGGCCCGTGTGAATGGGATGCTGGAACCCCGCTCACACTGGTCACCCTCTTGGTGCCAAGCCCTGCAGGGGCAGGGGCAGGGGAGAAGGGAGGCAGAGCCCTGGGCCGGGACCCAGGCATTCTGGGTGGGCTGGCAGCCATGAAGCTGAGACAGCAGAGCCGCTCCTGCTGCCCCCAGTCCATTCGTCCCCTCCTGGGGGCTGATAAAGGGACGCAGGCCTCCTCGGCCTCTCAGTCCTGGTTCGCTGCCATCTTATCTGCCCTGGGGAAGACAAAGACCCAGTTAAAACGTTTTAGCAGGGCCTCCCGGCGTATTTACATGTTATCTCTGCCATTAGGCAAGCAGCTATCTGATCATCAGGCCCATTAAGGCCACAGCCTGCCCAATCGGGGCTCTAGGAAGTGGGGCCGCCACAGCACTGCGGCCAGGGGACCAGGCTAGGCCACGTGAGGCCTCCGTGGGCCCAGGCAGCCCTGGCCACAGGAGAGGTAAAGGTGACCCGGCCTTGCTGGGCAGAGGGTGTATGGCCCGGAAGGAGCCACGTCCCTGTTGTCCACCCAGGAGGCTGAGACTCCAGGAGGTGGGTGAGGGCCAGGTGTGTGTGTGTCCTGGGCTGCGTGCTAAGTTCAGACGGCGGACGTGTGCCCTCTCCCAGTCTGGAGGCTCCGAGTCCCAAGTCCAAGTGTCGGCAGGGCCAGCCTCCTTCCAGAGGCTCCCTCCTGGCACTCTCAGCTTCTGGGGGCTTCAGGCGACCCTCATGGCTGCCTCCCATCTCCACCTCCATCTTCTCATGGTCTTTTCTGTCTCCTTTTCTGTGTCTCTTAGAAAGATACTTGTCATTGGTTTTAGGACCCACCTGATAATCCCATTGATCTCAAGAGCCTTAATCTAATTACATTTGCAAAGACCCTTTTTCTAAATATGAGCATGTTCATAGACTGCAGGCTGGTGTATCTTTTGGGGGCCACTTGTCAGCCATGACACAAACTCACGCCAGCTTTGCACCGTGCGGCTGGGCTCTGTGGGCCCTGTCTAACCTGCAGCCCTTGCCCTGGAGAACGACCATCGCAGGGCTCACAACCCAGCCGCAGGCATCCTCCCGGCAGCGTCGCTATACCCCACAGTGCCCTAGAGATCATGCTGCAGGGCTGCCCAGGCCCCTGGGACCCAGCCCCTGCCACTCAGCCCAGGCCCCCAGGACTGCCACGCTCCACTGCCCCTTGGGCCGACCCTGGCGGGAGGTGGCTGGACAGGCCCAGACCAGGCACCCTCATGCCTGCCATGTCTCTCTGCAGACGAGCTGGAGCCGGTGGTGCAGGATGGGCAGAGGCGTGTACGGGCCCGACTCAGCCTCGCCATGGGCCTGTCCTGGGGCCCGTTCCACGGGAGTGTCCAGACCGGAGCCTCGTCCCCCGGGCAGGTGGAGCCGGTAAGCAGCCCCCACCCCCGCCCCTGCCCGCCCACCCGATACAGGGCAACACTGACCCAGGGGACAGGCCCAGCTTAGACGCCAGGCCAGGAGCTCTGGCCACTTTGTGTGGAGCCTGTGGGAAGATTTGGGCCTGAGACACTGGGACCTGGAGGGCGGGGAGGGATTCACTGCCTGGGGGCCCACGGAGGGCTTCCTGTAGGAGGTGATATTGGGCCTTTGGTGCCTTAGGGAGGACTTCCTGGAGGAGGGGTTCTTTAAGCAGGACCTTGACAGATAACTGGGCATTGGGGCAGGGGAGAAGAGCATTCAAGGGGAGGAAGGAGCAAAGCAGTGGCCCAGGCCTTGGGGGTACTGGGACAGTTAGGACGCTGCAGCAGAGGGCAAGAGGGTAGTTCTGCGTCTGTCCCCGCAGACCCTTCTGACAACAGGCGTGGCCGTCAGGCCCGTGGTCTCCATGGCCTTGGCACGAGTGCTCACCTCCTTGGTGATAGCCCCTGCCTGGCAGAGCCTTCCAAGGCAGCCCCTTGCCGCTAGACATGAATGCCTGTGTGGTTTGTCTTGGATGCACTTCTGGGGCCACCTCCGACTTACGACAAGTCAGTACGGTTTCCTCCGAAGAGGGTATAACAGTTTCTTTTAAAACACGTCTCAGCTAAGAAAGGGCACTGATATACAGAAACCTGTGAGTATGCGTGGGGCCACGTCATGGGCAGCATAGGGTCTGGGGCCGCCTGGGTCGTTCACACAGCCTTTTGCCACTCAGCAGGCAGATGCGTGTCCCAGGCCGCTCAGGGATTCCTTGGGAAGCTGGCCCAGGACAGAGGGCGTCCCCCTTCACTAGGCCCTGGAGTCTCCTGCCTTTATGCCATTTCCTTGCAGGCAGGCCCCTGCCCGCTGTGAGCCTCTACTGCCTCAGCCTTTGGGACCTTGGGTGAGACACAGGGGTGCCTAAAGCTTCCTTTTACATCTGAGCCTGCAGACCCTGAGAAGGCGCATGGGCAGGGCTGCAAGCTTGTCTGTGAAGCAGGGGCGCCCATGGCACCCCTGCCTGCGAGGGCAGCTGGGCAGGTCCCGTGAGATGTTCAGAAGTGGTGTTTGACACGGGGCACGGCTCAGTGGGCGCTGCGGCCAGCAGCCCTGCAGGAGGGGTGGCTCCCTGGCCCCGTGGCCTGGAGCAGGGAGGTGGAAGAATAGGAGTGGAAGTTCAGTGGTGGTCAGTTTTCTCCGTGGAAGGAGCCACATTTCAGCTGCACCACAGGAAGGAAGCCATGGTGTTTAGAGCTGGCTCTGTGGGGCGTGAGCTCCCCATCACTGTATGTGTGCAAGTGGCAGTTGATCCTTCCGGAGTGCTGGGATGTGGGGATGTTGGCAGGCATTTATGGTTGCCAGGAGGAATGAATGGATGGGCTGGGAGCTCCGTGGCTCTCATCTCTGAACTCTCAAAGTGTCAAGAAAACCCATAGGTAGAGACCAGGGGTAAGTCCGTAGGGGCTGAGATTAGAGGGCTCTGTGAGTTCCAGACACCACAGGCCTATCCTCACTTCCTCCTCCCTGTATCCTATGAGGTGGGTCCTGCCACTCCATTTGACAGATGAGAAAACTGAGGCTCCAAGACATTAAGTGAATTGCCCAAGTACCCAGGATCAAACAGCAGAGGGAGAACTAGAACCCACGTCTGCCCATCCCCGGAGACCCTCGCAGACTCCTTAATGACGGGGCTGAGGGGCTGGCACCGGCCCGGGAGTCATCCCCACGGGCTGCCCTTTGCCCTGGCTGCAGTCACCCCTCCCTTCCCGCCTGCCTCGGCATTTAGTCCTGCTCTGGCCTGGGGCACAGGCCATCCTGGGGAGACGGGCGCAGGGTTAGAAACCCTCCCAAGTGGGGAGATAATGTCTGGGGGCACAAGGGGAGCGAAGGCCAGAGGAGCTGCTGAGGCTCTGCGGGGAGCCCGGGGAGGAAGGAGCCCCCGCTCCACTCTTTCCTCCTCTGCTTTATCTCCTGCAGAATTAAATCCTTGATTAACCCTTATCTCCCCAGCGAGGCGCTATCTCCGCCTTGGCGCCGAGTGTCCAGACACACCGTACAAGATGATTGATTTCTTCAAGATATGCACGCCTTTCCGATACTTCATTTATTGTCTAAATATTTTTGCGTTTCAGTGGGCCCCTGTGGCTCTTGGCTGATAGGTCCCAGTTCTCTCCCCGACCCCTCCCTGAGGAGGACGTCGCCTCCTGCCTGGATCACCCCAGCTGCTGCCGGCTTTTCTTCTCTCTTTGTAGAAGGAGAAGGGGGAGGGGTGCAGATGCGATGCTGTGACCCTCCCCGCAGCCTCCACAGGCCTGGGGCTCGCTCACAGGCAGGGGTGAAATGGGCCAGGGTGGCTTCCCCCTCAGTCCTCCACCTCTGGACAGTGGGGGGTGAGCACCCAGGGAGGAAACTGAGTGCCCGAGTCCCCGGCCGAGTCAGGAGTGTGGACTCTGGCACCGACTTGCTGTGTGACCTGGGGCAGGTCGCTTCCCTGATGTAGCAACTGCTCCCACCTCTGCCACACCCGGGGCTGCAGGAAGGGACCCGAGGGGCCCAGCCAGCTTCAGAATTTATAGTCAGATACAGAAACACTCATGGTGGAGGGGTAGGTGGACGGATGGATGGGTAGATGGATGGATGGATGGATGTGTGGCTGGAGGGGTGGGTGGATGAGTGGGTGGATGGACAGATGGATGAGTGGGTGGGTGGGTGGGTGGATGGATGGATGGATGGATGGGTGGGGGGATAATGGGTGGATGATGGGTGGATGGGTGGATGCGTGGATGGATGGATGGATGGATGGATGGATGGATGAATGGATAGGTGGGTGGATGGATAGATGATGGCTGGATAGGTGGATGGGTGGATGCATGGTTAGATGGATGGGTGGGTGAGTAGTGGGAGAGTAGGTGAAGGTGGAGTGGGTAGATGGATGATGGATGGATGGATAGATGGATGGATGGATGGGTGGGTGGATGGATGGTGGGTAGACAGATGGATGGGTGGGTGGATGGATGGATGGACAGATGGATGAGTGGGTGGGTGGGTGGATAGATGGATGGATGGATAGATGGATGGATGGATGGATGGGTGGGTGGATGGGTGGATGCATGGTTAGATGGATGGGTGGGTGGATGGATAGATGAGTGGATGGATGGATGGATGGATGGATGGATGGATAGATGATGGCTGGATAGGTGGATGGGTGGATGCATGGTTAGATGGATGGGTGGGTGGATGGGTGGGTACATGGGTAGATGGACAGAAGTGTAGGTAGATGGATTGACGGCTGGGTGGATGGATAGATGGATAGATGAGTGGATGGATAGATGATGGCTGGATGGGTGGATGGGTGGATGCATGGTTAGATGGATGGGTAGGTGGATGGGTGGATGCATGGTTAGATGGATGGGTGGGTGGATGGGTGGGTACATGGGTAGACAGACAGAAGCGTAGGTAGATGGATTGACGGCTGGGTGGATGGATAGATGGATAGATGAGTGGATGGATGGATGGATGGATAGATGGATGGATGGATGGACGGACGGAAGGAAGGATGGATGGTGGGTAGACAGATGGATGGGTGGGTAGATGGATGGTGGATAAGTGGATGGATGGGAAGATAACCAGGTGGATGAATGGATAGATGTATGGGTGGATGAATGAGTGGGTGGGTGGATAGATGGATGGATGAATGAATGTGTGGGTGGCTGAGAGGGTGGATGGATGGATGGACAGATGGATGATGGGTGGATGGGTGGATGCATGGGTAGATGGATGGGTGGGTGTATGGGTGGGTAGATGGGTAGATGGACAGATGCGTAGGTAGATGGATTGACAGCTGGATGGATGGATGGATGGATGAGTGGGTGGGTGGATGGATGGATGGATGGATGGATGAGTGGGTGAAGGAGGGGTGGATAGACAAATAGATGGGTGGATGGATGGATGATGGATGGGTAGATGGATAGATGGATAAATGGGTGAATGGGTGGACAGGTGGATGGATGGGTGGGTAGATGGATGGTGGATAAGTGGATGGATGGGAGGATAACCAGGTGGATGACTGGATAGATGTATGGGTGGATGGATGAGTGGGTGGGTGGATAGATGGATGGATTAATGAATGGGTGGGTGGCTGAGAGGATGGATGGATGGATGGATGGATGGATGGATGGATGGATAGATGATGGCTGGATAGGTGGATGGGTGGATGCATGGTTAGATGGATGGGTGGGTGGATGGGTGGGTACATGGGTAGATGGACAGAAGTGTAGGTAGATGGATTGACGGCTGGGTGGATGGATAGATGGATAGATGAGTGGATGGATAGATGATGGCTGGATGGGTGGATGGTGGATGCATGGTTAGATGGATGGGTAGGTGGATGGGTGGATGCATGGTTAGATGGATGGGTGGGTGGATGGGTGGGTACATGGGTAGACAGACAGAAGCGTAGGTAGATGGATTGACGGCTGGGTGGATGGATAGATGGATAGATGAGTGGATGGATGGATGGATGGATAGATGATGGATGGATGGACGGACGGAAGGAAGGATGGATGGTGGGTAGACAGATGGATGGGTGGGTAGATGGATGGTGGATAAGTGGATGGATGGAAGATAACCAGGTGGATGAATGGATAGATGTATGGGTGGATGAATGAGTGGGTGGGTGGATAGATGATGGATGAATGAATGTGTGGTGGCTGAGAGGTGGATGGATGGATGGACAGATGGATGATGGGTGGATGGGTGGATGCATGGGTAGATGGATGGGTGGGTGTATGGGTGGGTAGATGGGTAGATGACAGATGCGTAGGTAGATGGATTGACAGCTGGATGGATGGATAGATGGATGGATGGGTGGGTGGATGGATGGATGGATGGATGGATGAGTGGGTGAAGGAGGGGTGGATAGACAAATAGATGGGTGGATGGATGAATGGATGGGTAGATGGATAGATGGATAAATGGGTGAATGGGTGGATAGATGGATGGATGGGTGGGTAGATGGATGGTGGATGGATAACCACATGGATGGATGGACAGATGCGTAGGTAGATGGATTGACAGCTGGATGGATGGATAGAAGGATGAGTGGGTGGGTGGGTGGGTGGGTGGTGGATGGATGGATGGATGGATGGATGGATGGAGGGTGGGTGGGTGGGTGAATGATTGGTAGGTGGATGGATGGTGGATGGATGGGAGGGTGGGGGGTGGGGGTGGATGTATGGATGATTAGGTGGGTGAGTGGATGATGGATAGGTAGGTGGGTGGGTGGATGGATGGGAGGGTGGGAGGGTGGGTGGATGGATGGATGGGAGGGTGGGTGGATGGATGGATGATTAGGTGGGTGGGTGGATGATGGACAGGTGGATGGGTGGGTGGATGGCTGGATGGATAGACGGATATATGGCCTGAGGCCAACCCCATTGTCCCCCCAGCCGCTGTTACCCGCCGCTCCATGCTGTTCCCCCACCCCCATGCTGTTCCCTCCCCTGTGCTGTGAAAACTAAAGGGAGAGTAGCCTGACTCAGCTCCCCAAGCCCAGCCTTCCCCTGCTATGAGATCAGGTTCTGCCATGACGATGACCCCTGACGCCAGGCTCTGGGGCTCCCTGCATGGTTTCAGAGGACTGCTCAGACGTCTGTGGTGTTTCCAGGTCTCCCCATCCCCAGGTGAGAAAGCCTCAGGCCATCATGGGTCAGGGACCTCCTGCTAAGGTCTCCTGAGCACAAACACCGTGTTTCCTCCCCCATGCTGTTCCCTGTCCCCGTGATGCTCCCCTCCCCCGTGCTGCTCCCCCACCCGGTGCTGTTCTCCCACCCTGTGCTGTTCCCTCCCCCATGCTGATCCCCCTCCCCCGTGCTGTTTCCCCTCCCCCATGCTGTTCCCCCCACCGTGCTGTTCCCCTTTTCCCCCCGGTGCTATTCCCCCCATGCTGTTCCCCTCTCTGCTGTTCCCTCCCCCATGCTGTTCCCCCCACCGTGCTGTTTCCCCATCCCATGCTGTTCCCCAACCCCGTGCTGTACCCTCCCCTGTGCTGTTCCCTCCTCTCTGTTCCCTCCCCATGCTGTTCCTTGGCCACCTCATATCCACACCCTCCCTTCCTCACCCTCCAGGCCTCAGCCAACATCCTGGCACAGCCACCCCCACTTCCTGTCTCAGCCTGTTCTGTGTCTCTGTCACCGCCCCCTCCAGGCACCTACCTGCTGTTTCTGGCCAGCTCCACACTCCAGCATCCACGGGAGACGCAGTTCTGTTCACTGTGTTCCCCACACCTGGCAACAGCTGATGCACAAGCCCTGCCTGTCAGATAAGGGAGTGAGTGAGTGAGTGAGTGACTGAGTGACTGAGTGGATGAAGTGGCAGCAGCAAGGTGGCAGGGGTCTCACAGACCTGGCTTTAGTCATGCAGGCCTCAGGCCCTCACCTGGGAAATGTACTTCTTGCATGGTCGAGGGAGACAGAGGCACTGAGGGACCAGCTGGTGTCTCTGGTAAGATGATGGGGAGGTGGACTTCTCAGGATGGGCTCAGCAGCCTCAGCCTCAGCCCCCACTCTCCCGTGAACCCGCTGCTGGCCTGCTACCCCGCGGTGACCTGCAGATGGCCGAGCAGGACATCTGCAGGGGCTTCTAGGGGGCTCCCTGGGCCAGGCCACCTCAGCAGCCCTGCAAGCTGCACAGCGAGGTTTGGGAACGGCCTCAGATAAAGTTGTCACAGTGGATGCGGCGCAGATAGGGTTTCCGATGGCTATCGGTGCTGCCGCAGAATCCAGACACTGACCTCTTTGTGGGAGGAAACAAGGAGTATTCTCAGGTCCACCCGGGGATTTAAAGTGGCCGCCGCTGCTGGGGCCGGCGGGGCCCAGAGGAGGGACAAGGCAACCCCGAGGGGCGGCAAGCAGAGTGGACTCTAGGGCCCTCCGCGGACCCTGGATACACCTGCCTGACCAGGATGGGTGCCGAGCCTGTGGCACCCTGGGAGCCATCGCCCACATCTCTGAGAGTCTTGGCAGAAGGGTCAGGTTGGGAAGTTAAAAATAGGCCCCCTCCCAAGGCCAGGTGCACTGGCTCACACCTGTAATCCCAGCACTTTGGGAGGCCAAGGCGGGCGGATCACCTGAGGTCAGGAGTTCGAGACCAGCCTGGCCAACATGATGAAACCCCATGTCTACTTAAACTACAAAAATTAGCTGGGTGTGGTGGTGGGTGCCTGTAATCCCAGCTATTTGGGAGACTGAGGCAGGAGAATCGCTTGAACCCGGGAGGTGGAGGTTGCAGTGAGCCAAGATCCCGCCATTGCACTCCAGCCTGGGGGACAAGAGCGAGATTTTGTCTCAAAAAAAAGAAAAAAATTGGCCCCTTCCCCACTTGCTCCCCACTGCCCACAGGCAGAGCAGGGTCAGGAAGGGCCTGCAGCACCAGAGAAAGGGCTTCTGTTGCAGGCCTGATCAGAGGTGGTGAAAAAAGAGACAGAAAAAAATCAACAGATAGACCTGTGCCCAGCCAGCCCCTCCGCAAGGGAAGCAGGAGCTGAAATGGGCTTCCTGCCCCAGCATCTCCTGGCCCCGGCCCCAGCAGTGGCTCCCAGGGTGGGCAGGTGGCCCCAGGCTGGCTTCAGGGGTCCTGCCACTCGGCACCGGGCAAGACACTGGCTCAGGGCTGGCTGTGTCCACGCCACCTCCAGGCTGGGGACCCTGGTGGCCCCGGGTGAGGCTGTGCTCCCCTCTCCCCTGGGAGGTGTTGGGGGTGGCCCCTGCATCCCCAGAAGACACAGCAGACTGGCAGGGAGGCCCTCACCCCTTCCCAGCCCGTGGTCACAGAAGTGGGAGTGGCAGGTCCCTCTGAGAGTGTTTGGCAGGGGGGACTGTGGCAGGGCGGCCCGAGCTTCTTGTGTTGCACCCCTAGTTCTCCCACCTGTTCCCTCCCGGGTCGGGGGCGAGTGTCAGATGTGAGCCTTGCCCTCCTTCCCCGTGCCCCTCCCCACCTGCACACCCAGGGCAGGTGCCCCATCGTGCCCCACAAACACGGGGTACACTCGGCGGGGCCGGGCGGGAACATGGCGCCTTCCCTCCACTCAGGACTGCCACAGAAAAATCGGGGGGTTGTGCAGCGTCAGCAAAGTTGCAGCGCGTGTTTTTATCATGCTGCGAACACGCTGCTCCTGGGAGTGATAAGCATTAAACCGACCGGGAGGCTGTCAGTCTCAGTTTGAGGGTTTAGAAATATTGGGACGAATAATTAGATTTCATATCGTTACCGCAGCACCCATCGGAGGATCAAGCAGATTAATTTTTTTCACCCTCCTCTACTCATTAATATTCATTAGAGGCTCGGGAAGGCCAGAGTGGGGAGGGCCAGGCCCCAGCAGCCTCTCCGAGCACTGACTGCCTGACCTGGGCGCAGCCGGGACACAGTAGCCACTGGTCACCCACCTTTGTGCCAGGAGTGTGCCTGCCTATTGCCCCTGGGGTTTGCCCCCAGGCTGCCCCAGCAGAAGGCCCTGTCCAAGCTGGCCAAGCCCCACAGCTTGCATGCAGCTCCTGAGCCCTGCCCTGCGGCCCTGGGAATCACTGGGGTGTCCTTTAAAAGGGGGGCACCCACCCGATGCCAGCCTGGGCAAAGCAGCTTCTTCAGGGGAGACGCTCACCCCAGTGGACACCCAGCATGGACTGCCCCAGATGTGCCCCGTGGACAGCATCCCCTGGGGCCTGGAGGCACCCCCTGCCCACTTTGTCCTGCCAGGTCAACCCAAAGCAACAGCCAGAGCTGGAGCTAATACGCATCCTGTGTTGGCAACCTGCTAGGCTGGCAACCTGCTAGGCAGGCAACCTGCTAGGCTGGCAACCTGCCAGGCTGGCAACCTGCTAGGCTGGCAACCTGCTAGGCAGGCAAAAGGCTTCACACAGATCACGGCCTCCCAACATACTGGGAGGAAACTGAGTCAAGGGAGATGGGACTGACCCCCCTGAGGCTGCCCCAAAGGCTAGTGGTGGGCTTGGGGTGGGTCCAGAGTGAGCAGGGGCTCGGCCTCCCCTCCATCCCCCTAACAGCCATGTGGGGAGAGGGCAGAGCCCCGTCTGCAGAGAAGGTGAGCCAGGAATTGGGATGGCTGCTGGGAATGGCTTCACACTGGGACCGCAGGGTTGCACCCACCCTGGCCAGGGCCAGCCCACTGGCCAGCCTAGCTCTGCTCACCTGTTCTGTGGCTGGGCCGTGTGGAAGTCACCTGCTCTGCCGGCCAGCCTGCCCCAACCTTGCCTGAGTAGTCACTCAGCATCCCAGCCCAAAGGCTGTATCTTGTTAGATTTCTGAGTGCCCTGCAGATGGGCCGAGGCAGGGGTGGCCCAGAGGGGTCCCTGCATACGGGTCTGGCCGTGCCCTGCCCATGGTCGCAGCAGGGAGGCTGGGCCTGGCTGGGACCCCGCTGCCCAGCTCTGCGGCCCACAGGGTCCCATGCGTGGCTGGCAAAGGCCAGGAAAGCTCATGGGCTGGCACCTGGTGGGGAGGTACCCCAGACCCACGGGGGGCACCCCTGCACTGTCACCAGCCCGGCCCCTTCTACCATGGCAGGGTTGGGCTGACTGCCGTCCTCACCACCGGGCTGCACAAACCTGTCCGGTTCCAACAGCAGCATTTGTAGGTGACACTGGCTTTTCAGTCAAAGGTCATGATGTAGGAAGTTTCTGATTAAAAGGCATTTATTTGTATAGAAAAAGTGTGTTTACAGGAAGTGCTGGAGCACGTGCGTGTGCTGTGCCTCCAGATTGGGCACCCAGGTGGCTGAGCCTGGGGACTACCAGTGCAGTCAGCAGCACAGGGCCGAGGGTCAGGGCGCTGAGGCTGAGTCAGCCTTGCAGGAGGGACCAAGGCCTGAGGGGCAACAGCGGTCACCCCTTCCTCCACCACCACTTTCTCCCCTTGATGGCTGACCAGTGTTGGGCACCACAGAGTGAGGCCACAGACTGCCCGCCCCACCTCGTCCTGTCCCAGCCCCAGACTGCACTGGGATGGGGCCCCTCACATTTCCTGTGCCATTCGGCTGGGGGCCGGGGCGCAAGGGACACAGGAAATGAGGCGGCCTCCACGGGCTCCGCTGGCAGCCACCCCGAGGGCTGAGCCCAGAGTGTTTTCCTTCCAGACTTAGCCTAAGCCACCGCCGACAGCACGGCATGGCCCGATGCACTGGCATGAGCTCTGTCCCTCCCCTTCCCGGGCCTGTTTCCTCACCCATTAGATGGAGAGGAGGGCGCTACCTGCTTTCCAGGGTGACGGTGAGGCCAGGTGGGCCAGGGCTGATCCAACACAGTGCTGGTGTCTCAGGCCCGCAGGAAGGGGGCTGACCGGCCTCAGGGTGGGGAGAGACCCACTGAGTCCAGTGGGTGCTCCCTGGCGTCCACTGTGTGCTGGCCCCGGGAGAGAGCAGGAACGCAAGTGGCCCTGCCACACCCTGTGGCAGGTAGGGGAGAACACTGATACACAGATATGCAGACACAAGTGTGAGTTCAGGCTCCGCTGCTTACTGGCTGTGTGACCTGGGGCATGTTGCTTGACCTCTCTGGGCCTCGGTCTCCACAAGAACCCCATGCCCAACCCTGGAAGGTACCACTCCCTGCCAAGTCTCCCAGCCCCAGCATGGTGTAGCCGTGCTGGCCAGCTATGGCACAGATGGCCCATGCCACACCTCTGCAGGCTGTTGGGCCAGTGACTGTCCACAGCTTGGCCTAGCAGCCAAGCCGGGAGGCAGATCCATGTCACGGATGCCCCACATACCCGCGGGCACCCCCAGGCAGGCTGACGGACCCCTCCCCACGTGTTCCTGCCCCCCCCAGAGCCCAGCCCTGACCCTGCTGCTGGTGGACGAAGCCTGCTGGCTGAGGACGCTGCCCCAGGCCCTGACCGAGGCCGAGGCCAACACAGAGATCCACAGGAAAGGTCAGTATGATGCGGCGCCTCCGTCCCAAGCCTTCCGGGAGGTGGGGGTCACTCGGCTGTCCCTGGGCTGGGCTCTTAAAGGGAAACCAGCCTGCTAGGGCCGGGGATGGGGGCCGGGGAACTGCTGGCCTCGGGCACTACAGCGTGCAGCAGACACTCCACTGGGACCAGTCAGCCCAGACCATGAGTTCCTGTATGAAGGTCTCGCCTGGCAGGCTGAGCCACGACAGGTGTCTGTGGCAGGGGGAATGGGGGCGGCTTCTGCCCCTCAGGGGGACACCATGATCCCTGTATCTCCTCCCTACCTTGGCTGCACCTCTGGGAACCCACCAAGGGCAGCAGCAGGGACCCCAAAGCCAGGCTGGCTGGCAGGTGCCACTGGACCAGGGCTCCACATCATCAGGCTGGCTCCAGGAAAGGTCAAGGTGGCCATCCAGGAAGGACAAGGGGCCTTGCCATGCTGCTGCTACTGAGGGTGGCACATCTGGGCGGCCTGCACCTCTGGGCGCCCGGCGATGAAGCGAGAGGCCCTCTGGGCTTAGGTGGGTCCACTGGCCAGTGGAGTCCCTGGCCCCAGCACAGGGTGGGGACAGGCTGTGGTGTGTGTAGGCAGGGCCGGCTCAGGCCTGAGGCCAGCACCGCAGAGAATGTACAGCCTGGGCACCCCAGGTGAACAAGTCAGCCCCACGCAGCCTGGGCTCTGTGGGCTAAGGCTGCCCCCTTCGGGCCACTGCAGGAAGAACCGCCCTTGGACGGTTTCCCAGAGAGCGGGGTCCCCTCTAGGGCCCCACCTCTGGCTGCCTTCCCTGAATGGCCGCCCACCCTCCATGACATCTCTTTCCTGGGAGACTTCCCCAGGGCCCTCCCACTAGGATGGGCGTAGGGCAGGGAGAACTGGAGACAGGCAGACTGTGAGCACCCACAGGGGACCCCCCAGCCTCGCCCCTGAGGCAGGATGGCCCTGGCAGCCAGCCAGCCACAGCTGTGAACACGGGGTGGCCGCCCTCCTGACCCCATCCTCCACCCTTCGTTTAGGATGGGACAGGGCAGTGGGGCACAAGGTCCTAGGTTTGGACACCTGTCTCCCTCCAGATGACGCGCTCTGGTGTAGGGTCACCAAGCCGGTGCCCGCAGGGGGACTCTTGAGCGTGCTCCTCACAGCTGAGCCCCGCAGCACCCCCAGCCACCCTGTGAAGAAGGAGCCAGCAGAGCCCACGTGCCTGGCCCCCGCACACGACCTCCAGCTCCTGCCCCAGCAGGCCGGGATGGCCTCCATCCTTGCCACCGCAGTGATCAACAGTGAGTGCTGGGCTCCCCAGGCCCGGGGCGGCTGCTCGACCAAGGAGGGGCAGGCAGGGCAGGAGAGGGTGGGAGCTGAGGGTGGGAAGCTCAAGGGCCCCAGGCTGCCGACAGAGTGAGAGGGAAGGCGGGGAAGGAGGTGATGTGGGTGGTCCCAAGTTCAGAACACACAGGGACAGGAGGGTCCCCAGAGCCCAGGGCTACCACAGGGAAAGCCCCTGCCAGTAGGCAAGCGGGCTTAGGCACAGACCCAGGTCTGCCCTGCATACCACACCAGAAGCCTGTGCTTTCCCTGGGGGCAGCCCTGCCTGTGGGACCCTCACCTCGGCCCTCCTGGTGTTTGGGGTCAGGTCATTCCCCAGTGGAGGTCTCCTGGGCACCATGGGTGGTGAGCAGCAGCCCTGGCCCCGGCCCAGTAGGTGCTGCCACCACCTCCACCTCCAAGTTGTGACAACCAAGACACCTGTTGGTTTTTGTTGTTTTTCGAGACAAGGTCTCCCTTTGTTACCCAGGATGGTCATGAAGTCCTAGTCTCATGCCATCCTCCTGCGTCAGCCTCCTGAGTAGCTGGGACTTCAGGCACCTGCCACCAAAATCTCTCTACATGTGGCCGCATGTCCCTGGGGACAGAGCCGCCCCTGGGGACGCCTGAAGTGAACAGACATCACTCTTGCAGTGACACTCTCGGAAACTCTGAGGGTGGCTGTGGGAATCAGGAGTCACTCACCCCCAGCCAGGTGCAGGAGCCACACCTGTGATCCCAGCACTGTGGGAGGCCGAGGCAGGAGGACCGTTTGAGCCCAGGAGTTCAAGACCAGACTGGGCAACACAGCAAGACCCCGTGTCAGCTAAAACTTTTAAAACTTAGCCAAGAGTGATGGTGCGCCCGTGCACCTGTGTGGCCGAGGACAGCATGTGGCCACCGTGGATAGGCACAAGGCATGCAGGGGACACATGGCAAGTCTGGCTCCAGCCAGCGGCTGGGGCTTCCCAGGGGGATGGGGACTGCACCAGAGAACATTTGGAGGCGACAGTAAGACTCGGGTTTAGCTTTGGTGACCAAAGAGTTACAAAACTGGATGAAAAGCGACCCTTGTGAGCAAGTCAGATGTGAAAACAGCTTGAGGTAGGTGGAGACAGCCAGTGGTTAGGGCCAAAGGGACCTGCAGGGCCAAGTGTGTGGCTTTGGTGTGGCCACTGGGGGGATGTCGGCCCATATGGTCGTCTGGGGAGCAGATCCCCACTCTTTGAGTGTCCTGACCTCAAGACACCTGCTAGATGCACAAGAGAAGTCACAGAGTCTGTCGAGGGACAACGATGAGGCTCAGAGAGCCCTGGGGCCTGTGGACCCTGGAGTCAGGGGACAGAGGACATCTCCCAAGGGACAGAGAGTGAGTTGAGATAGGTTAGAGGGGGCCCTGGAGGGCGGCAGGTGGTCTGCCACATGCAGGCTATGGCGAGACCAACGGCAGAGAAATGACTGCTGGTCCTGACAGTGCAGAGGTCGCCATGACCCTGACGGAGGCCGCTCTGGGGAGGGTCAGAGAGGAGGCCTGAGCAGGGGCCAGCTGGCCAGAGGGGGGCTGGGCTTGTGTGCCTGGTACCCAGGACATAACGACCCATGTTATGTGCTGGTGGGAATGGTTGGTGACACTGGAGAGAAGGGGCCGAGTGGCCAGGTCAACACCCAAGCCCAGGTTGGGGGCTGGGTCGGGGCAGGGCAAGCCACTGCCCCAGGGAGCCAGGAGGGCAAAAGAGAACATGGGCCACAGGTGACTGAAAGGAGCCAGGAGCAAAGGGGGTCCCCATCTGCCTTCGTCTCTTCCCTGGAAGGAGAAGGCACAGAGGGAATGGGAGGCCAGAGCGACACTCCACCAGGATGGGGAGGGGGTGCCCCTGTAGTGTCTCGGGGTGTCCAGGAGACCCAACTCCAGGGGAGTGCCCCGCTGATAGAGACAGTGAGACAGTGGGGACAGTAGGCTGGTGACGGTCCCATCCTCCAGCCGGGTCCTTGCCCACACAGCCTGCGGAGACCACCTCCCGATCTCTGAGAGGCAGCTGCGGGTGCCCCAGGCTCAGCCTCTGCCTCGGTTTCCCCCTCGTGGGTCTGACATGCCTTATCCCCAGGCAGCAGTGTCCTGGGAACGCTGCTGCTTTGGAAGGTCACCACCGAGGGCAAGACATCTTGTTGGCATTCCTAAATCCTGCCCTAGCACTTCTGCAGATGCCAGGGCACAGCCGCTGCTTGGCTGCTGCTCTGGAAGAGCCGTAGGAACCAATTCCAGAGTCAGATCCAGTTTAATTCTTGAGCCTCCAGCACTCTAGGCCCGTCTCACCTGTGAGGCGGGATGCAGAGGCACCTGCCTGGAGAGGCACCTGCCTGGACTTGGCCTGTGGTCATCAGCAGGCGGCAGCCTTTCTAAACTGCATGGCCATAACCCCTCTCCCCACATCCCTGCAGCAACAGTCCCCCACAATAACCTTGGAGATGTAGAAACAAACCCACCCGGTGGCCTCCCAGATCTGGGACCCAGCTCAAGGCCTCAGCTGAGAGAGGACAGAGCTGCCTGCAGCCCCCAAGTAAAATGAACCTGAGAAACATTAATCAAGAGCACAGGAGGGAGACGTGAGCCAGAAAAGTCGCCAGAACAACTAGGTGCAGAAAGAAGAGCCACCTCACCCAGGCAGGCACTGAAATTCCTCCCAAGAGGCGAGAGGTGGCAAGCAGGCCGCAGGGGGGAGGGCGTGGGGGCACGGGCCACCCCGTGTGCTAACTGCAGACTCAGGATAAACGTCGGGGAAGCCGGGTGAGAAACCAGCACTAACCTGCAGAGGCAGAAACCAGATATCACATCGGGCTCTAAGTGGAACGGGCTTGAAAGCCAGATAAGGAATCCCAGGGCCCCTGGGTTCCACACAGAGGCCAAGGCCAAGCTGAACAGGCCCTCCCTCTCCGTGTCTTCAGCCCAGGGGCCACGGGCAGATGGCGGGGCAGGGCTCTGGGGCACAGAACATTCCTTAAACTGCTATAAAGACAAACTGAGACCATGCCAGAGAAGTCCTCCCCCGCTAGCAAAACCACCCTAAGCAGAGTGCAAGCCCCCAAAACTCTCAACAGTTATAAGCAGAGTGCAAGCCCCCAAAACTCTCAACAGTTATAAGCAGAGTGCAAGCCCCCAAAACTCTCAACAGTTATAAGCAGAGTGCAAGCCCCCAAAACTCTCAACAGTTATAAGCAGAGTGCAAGCCCCCAAAACTCTCAACAGTTATAAGCAGAGTCCAAGCCCCCAAAACTCTCAACAGTTATAAGCAGCCCATGCGGGTCAGTGTGGTGAATTTGGCAAATCTGAGCAGCCAGGCAGTCGCTGACATGGAGCCACCCAGGTGTGTGGGTGCATGGGGGCTTCCTAACTTCTGCACTCCTAGTCTCATGCCCCACATCCCCGAACTCCAGTCAGCAGCCATCGTGTGCCTGAGTGCTCAGACTGTGCACATGGGTCTTCTTTGCAGCCTGGCACTCCCATGCACCTGCACGCACATCTGTACACGTTTCCTCTTCCACGGCCTCCCGGGTCCACACGGTCACCCCAGTATGTCATAGATGCTAGCCTCGCCCAGCAGTGTCCACTTCTTCCTTCTGCCCCCATGAGGCCAAAGCGTCTCCTTACGGGGCTCACCACTGGAAGGGGACCCATGGGGCTTCACTCAGACCCCACGCCCCACAGGTCCCAGGGCTTCTGGGATCTACGGAACGGAGTGGGGCTGTCACAGGACCATCCACGAGGCTTATGGTTACAGGGAGGGGTCAAAGCCTCAGCTCCGGGGGTGGGGAGGACGGTGGGGTCCGTCAGGGCCAGGCCCTCCCTCCGCCCACAGCCTTGCCCCGGCTGGCAGGCTGGCCCTCAGCCTGCCCCCGCCTGCTTCCCACCCCACAGAAGACGTCTTCCCCTGCAAGGACTGTGGCATCTGGTACCGCAGCGAGCGCAACCTGCAGGCGCACTTGCTCTACTACTGTGCCAGCCGCCAAGGCGCCGGCTCCCCGGCCGCAGCTGCTACGGACGAGAAGCCCAAGGAGACCTACCCCAACGAGCGCGTCTGCCCCTTCCCCCAGTGCCGCAAGAGCTGCCCCAGCGCCAGCTCCCTGGAGATCCATATGCGCAGCCACAGCGGTGAGCCCCCACAGCGGTGAGCCCCCACCCCGGACGCGGGTCCTCAGGATGCCGGCTGCTTCCCCACCCAGTCCTGCAGGCCACCCAGGAAAACCCACATGCAGCACCCACAGTGCCACGATTCACCTGTGTGGTCTCCAGCACACCCAAGACCCCCGCAGGGGCCCAGAGCAGGCAGGCCAGCCTGTGGGCTATCTGGGTAGTCAGCTGAGGGCTGGGCCCACTGCAGTCCCCAGAGACAAAGGGCCGAGGGGGGGAGGGGTTTAAAGAGCCTTCAGCACAGGGTCCCCCCCTCTGGCACAGATCACGGCCCTTGGCCCAGTTGCCTTCCTCGTCCCTGGAGTCCCAAGGTCAAGCTGGCCCGGGCACCGCTCTTATGCGCCCTGTGTTCCAGGAGAGCGGCCCTTCGTGTGTCTGATCTGCCTGTCGGCCTTCACCACCAAGGCCAACTGCGAGCGGCACCTCAAAGTGCACACGGACACGCTGAGCGGTAGGCACCGCAGGGGCCGGGGGATGTATGGGGCCCGCCCTCCGCCCTGGGCCCTGACCAACTCGTCATGGCCCACAGGTGTCTGCCACAGCTGTGGCTTCATCTCCACCACAAGGGACATCCTCTACAGCCACCTGGTCACCAACCACATGGTCTGCCAGCCAGGCTCCAAGGGTGAGATCTACTCGCCAGGGGCCGGACACCCAGCAACCAAGCTGCCCCCAGGTGAGCAGCCCTGTGGGGGCCGCCCCCGCCCCTTGGGCCCCCTGAGCCGAGGAAAGGGAGCGGGCTTGTCGCCCAAGACAGGTGGGTGTCCATTTCGGCCTTGGCTCTAAACCACTTCCGCCCACCCCTCCCATCCCGGAGCTCGCCTTTCAGCTCTGACCCGCCAAGTCTTGCCCCAGGCCTGAGGTGCCACCCCCGCGGTCTCTCTGCAGACAGTCTGGGTAGCTTCCAGCAGCAGCATACGGCCCTGCACGGCCCCCTGGCCTCCGCGGACCTGGGTCTGGCGCTCACCCCATCGCCAGGACTGGACAAAAAGGCCCTGGCAGAGGCCACCAACGGAGAGACCAGAGCGGCCCCCCAGAATGGAGGCAGCAGCGAGCCCCCGGCGGCCCCCAGGAGCATCAAGGTGGAGGCGGTGGAGGAGCCGGAGGCCGCCCGTGCCCCGGGCACCGGAGAGCCTGGGCCCCAGGCCCCGTCGCGGACGCCGTCGCCGCGCAGCCCCGCCCCGGCCAGGGTGAAGGCTGAGCTGTCCAGCCCCACGCCGGGCTCCAGCCCGGTGCCAGGCGAGCTGGGCCTGGCCGGGGCCCTGTTCCTGCCGCAGTACGTGTTCGGGCCCGATGCGGCGCCCCCAGCCTCGGAGATCCTGGCCAAGATGTCCGAGCTGGTGCACAGCAGGCTGCAGCAAGGCGCGGGCGCGGGAGCCGGCGGCGCGCAGACCGGGCTCTTCGCGGGGGCCCCCAAGGGCGCTACGTGCTTCGAGTGCGAGATCACCTTTAGCAACGTCAACAACTACTACGTGCACAAGCGCCTCTACTGCTCGGGCCGCCGCGCGCCCGAGGACGCGCCCGCCGCGCGCAGGCCCAGGCGCCTCCCGGCCCGGCCCGCGCGCCCCTGCCCGCCCGCCGAGCCCGACGCGCCGCGCTCGTCCCCGGGCCCCGGAGTGCGCGAGGACGGGGCCGGGGGTGCGGCCACGCCCGAGGACGGCGCGGGCGGCCGGGGCAGCGAGGACAGCCAGAGCCCGGGTAGCTCTGTGGACGACGCGGAGGACGACCCCAGCCGCACGCTGTGCGAGGCCTGCAACATCCGCTTCAGCCGCCACGAGACCTACAGCGTGCACAAGCGCTACTACTGCGCCTCGCGCCACGACCCGCCGCCGCGCCGCCCGGCCGCGCCCCCGGGAACCCCCGGGCCGGCCGCGCCCCCGGCCCCCGCCCCAGTCGCGCCCGTGCGCACGCGCAGACGCCGCAAGCTCTACGAGCTGCACGCGGCCGGCGCCCCGCCCCCCCCGCCGCCTGGCCACGCCCCCGCGCCCGAGTCGCCGCGGCCCGGAAGCGGAAGCGGCCACGGCACCGCTCCTGCGCGCTCGCCAGGCCCAGCGGCCGACGGTCCCATCGACCTAAGCAAGAAGCCGCGGCGCCCGCACCCCGGAGCCTCGGCACCAGCGCTGGCCGACTACCACGAGTGCACGGCCTGCCGCGTGAGCTTCCACAGCCTCGAGGCCTACCTGGCGCACAAGAAGTACTCGTGCCCCGCTGCGCTACCGCCCGGCGCGCTCGGCCTCCCCGCCGCCGCCTGCCCCTACTGCCCCCCGAACGGCCCGGTGCGCGGGGACCTGCTGGAGCATTTCCGCCTGGCGCACGGCTTGCTGCTCGGCGCACCCCTGGCCGGCCCGGGGGTCGAGGCCCGGACGCCGGCCGACCGCGGCCCCTCGCCGGCACCTGCGCCCGCCGCCTCCCCGCAGCCCGAGCCCCGCGGCCCCCGGGACGGCCTCGGCCCGGAGCTCCAGGAGCCGCCGCCGGGCCCGCCCCCGTCTCCGGCCGCCGCGCCGGAGGCCGTGCCCGCCCCGCCGGCGCCCGCCTCCTACTCGGACAAGGGCGTCCAGACCCCCAGCAAGGGCACGCCGGCGCCCCTACCCAACGGCAACCACCGGTACTGCCGCCTTTGCAACATCAAGTTCAGCAGCCTGTCCACCTTCATCGCCCACAAGAAGTATTACTGCTCCTCGCACGCCGCCGAGCACGTGAAGTGAGCGCCCACACTACAGCCGCAGACGCTTTGCACGCCCCCCGGCGAGGCGGGGGGGGTCCGACCCCAGGCCGTACGGACTCTCGCTCCTGGGAACCCCGCCGCGCACAGGCCTCGGCGGAGGGGCTCGCAAGGGACAGCGCCCGCCTGGACCCTTGGCACTTAATAAAGAAGTACAGTTTGATGAGCATGGTGGTGGACCAGCCTAGTTCTCTGAGCCGGCGGGCACACGCAGCCAGCGTCACCTCCACCCCCGGTTTGTACACAGGCCCCTGCGGCCCAGAGTGGCTGGGCCCCTGGCGGAGTCACACCGCAGGTGGTGCTAAGAGCTAGGCCGAGCCTCAGGTTGGAGACCACAGCACACACTGAACCACTGCAGGGCCAGCCGCTCTGGGCCCACTCAACCCCACCCCTGTCCATGAACCCCTAGGGAGGGCAGCCTCCGCACTGCTGACCCTCTCTGCGGCCTACTTGGCCACCAGACACAGAAGGGAAGGGCACTGTCCTGGCTGACCATCCCCCAACCCTGCATGGTCCTGGGGGTCCGATGTCCCCCATCCAGTCACAGACCACCAGGGATGGCAGGGGTGGGGGCGCTCTGGGGAGGATGAAGCCCTGTGGTCGCCAAGGAGGGGTAGAACGGGCGAGTAGGTGGACAGGAGAGGAAAAGCAAGGGCAAAGCGTTCCCTGGCCTTGAGGGGGTCCTGATGCTCACTGGAGGGTGCCCCTCTCCCTCAGAACCAGGGCTGGGGACAGCTGTGTGGTGGCGGAGTCGGTGCAAGGGCCGGGGCACCCCACCCTGTCTTCCCTGCCGTGCTGGGCTGACCACACTGAGGGAATACGTGGCTGACCACAGTGAGCCAGGGCATCGCCTTGCCGTTTGCAGCTGGGCGGCTGTGGGCAGCCTCCAGCGTGCTTTCTCACTGGAGAACGAGAACATTTCTCCATTCCCAACGTCACTTTATTTTTTTATTTTTGGAAACAGGGTCTCACTCTCTTGGCCAGGCTGGAGTGCAGTGGCACACTCACAGCTCACTGCAGCCTTGACCTCGTGGCCTCAAGTGATCCTCCCACCTCAGCCTCCTGAGTAGCTGGGGCTCCAGGTGTACACTACCATCCCCAGCTAATTTTCATGTTTTTTGTAGAAATGGTGTCTTGCTATGTTGCCCAGGCTGGCCAACCCTGTTTTTTTTTTAGAGCTGAGGTCATGCTCTGTTCCCCAGGCTGGAGTTCAGTGGCATGATCATAAGTCACCTGCAGCCTCAAACTCCTGGGCCGAAACCATCTTCCTGCCTCAGCCTCCCGACTAGCTGGGACTACAGGCTTGACCCACCACACCTGGCTAACTTAACAAATTTTTATAGAGACAAGGTCTTGCCCAAGATGGTCTCAAACTCCTGACCGCCAGTGCTCCTCCAGCCTCAGCCTCCCAAAGCATTAGGGCTACAGGCGTGAGCCACCATTCCCAGCCCATTTCCAGCTCTGCTTGAACTAGCTGCAGTTTTTTTAGCTTTGCCCAGCAGCCCTGGTGAGTGCAAGCAAATGAGGCAGTGGTCTCGCCTCAGAAGCCCGAGGCACTTCCCAGCCAGTCCAGGGCTCACTCTCCTGCCCGCAGCTCCTGGGCCTGGGTCTGCAATGCTTTCAGTGGTCTCTGATGCCTTTGTCCACCTGCCCACTAGGGTGTCTGGCCAGATGGGGCCTGTGGCCAAAGCCACTAGACAGACAGGGCTCCCACCGCCTCCCAGGGGCCTGAGCTTCTTTTCCTCACAGACACCCCTTTTGTTGAAGGCCAGGTGATAATGGGGACGGGAGGCACGGACCCCTCAGCCTGCTCACATTTGCATTGTTCTACATGAATTTGCATGGAGGGTTCAGGAGGCTCTGCCCCCAGGTCCTCCCCAGGTGCAGGCAGAGGGTACAAGATGTTCTAAGAAATAGAAACCTTGGTGGGAGATGTCACTGTGTGTTCATTTAAAAGTAAACTTCTTAAAGGTGCCTAGAAACTTGAAGGATACAGTCTGGTGAGCGACAGGTGCTCAAAGGGGAAGAAAACTCCAGCGTCCTCACCCACCTTGAGCCCCACCCCAAACCTGACCAAGTGAGGCCCCGTAATGGGAGACACAGAGGAGAGGCTGGAAGACAGAGCCCAGCAGCGCTGCACAAACCCACCCTGCACCACAGGAGTGGGAGTTCCTGGGCCCTGCAGCCCTTTCTGAGCTCACCTCAGGCAACAAGGACCTTGTGACCGGGACCCAGACCTGAAGTCACCCCGGAGAGGGCCCCGCCGTGGCCTGGACTGGAAAGCAAGGACCCTGTGACTGGGACCCAGACCTGCAGTCACCCCAGAGAGCCCCACCATGGCCCGGACGCAAAGCGTTAGGGCAGCACACTGAGCCTCATGAAGGGCCCTGCACCTTTCCTGGCTTGCATGACCCCCCACTGCCCCTACCATGCAGGGCTGGGTACCGCTGCCCTCGCCCATCCCAGGTAGTTCGCGTGCGGCCAGAGTCCGTCCCCACTGCACCCAGGACTCGCTTCTGGCTCACGCCTTCTGCACAGACCCTGGGGCCCCCACACCTGGCAGACGCCATCAGTCACCCCTACTCCCTCAAGCCATCACCCCAGTCCCCCCCGACCAGACCCCCACCTGGACCTCCACCCTATGCCTCCCCTGCAGCCACTGACTCGGTGGTGGCCCAGGCCTTCTCCCGACTCTTCCCCAGGAAGCTGCCAGCCCTGCTCGCAGATGCCCCCTCACCCCGCCGCAGCTGGTTCTCTGCTGCGCCAGGTTCAAGGCTCTGAGTCTGCCCCAGTCTCCCCTTGAAGTTCTCCCTCCACACTCCTGGGGTGGGCTCATGGTCTTCTCTCCACTAACTCTCTAGTCCAGCCACCGGACTCTCAGCCCTGCACCTGCAGACCTACAGCCCCGGTGTCCCTCCAGGCCCTTGATGTACCAGGAGTGACTGCACCCCCCACACACCTGTGACTTCTGCCCACACCTGTGCAGGCTCCCCGCCCCCCGCCAGCCCACCTGTCTCCCCACACCTGCGCAGGCTTCCCCGCCCCCGCCAGCCCACCTGTCTCCCCACAGCTGCGCAGGCTTCCCCCCCCCCCCCCGCCAGCCCACCTGTCTCCCCACACCTGCGCAGGCTTCCCCCCCCACCAGCCCACCTGTCTCCCCACACCTGTACAGGTGTCCTCTCAGCCACCTGTCTCCCCTTACCTGTGCAAGCATGCCCCTGGCTCACTATCTCCTCCCCTCACCTGCACAGGCGTCCTCACTGGCCCCCGCCCCTCAAGGTGAAGAGCACCAGCCTTGCCTACTCACCCTTCATTGTCAAAGCAATGCTTGATTTGTCCAAAACCCACCGCTTCCCAAACCCATCCACCATCGCCGACTCCCAGGCCTGAGACTTCACCCTTGGGTCTCTCTGAACAGCCGCTTCCAAATCTCAAGGGTCCACTCCCCACACAGCTGCCACCACTCCCCTCTCCCCTGCTCTGAGGCCCAGCCCCGACCCCGGGTACCTGTGCTTCACATGTGAAACCCCTTCGTTACTGGCCCCACCTTCAAAGATCCAGAAGTCCCCCTTCTCTGCCTCAGCACAGAGGAGAGGAGCCTCCCGACGGTGGCCTCTCCTTAGAGCAGCCCCCGACCCCGCTAAGTCCACCGCCCTCTGGACCCCCTGCTGCAGCTGGCCGCTCCCAGCAGTGCCTCCTAATGCCCTCTTTCCTCCTCCAAGGCTGCCCTTGTCATCCGGCTTTCAGCTTATCTGGCCCTCAGACCTGTCCACGGCTCACTTCCCGTGTAGGAACGGTCACTGCATCTCTGTCCCCGGCTCACCCCGTGTGGGAACGGTCACTCTGTATCTCTGTCCCCGGCTCACTCCGTGTAGGAACGGTCACTCTGCATCTCTGTCCTCTTGCCCGTTGCCTACTGGCCTGTCTCCTGTGAAAGCTGGGGCTGCGCCTGCTGGACCTCTGCCTCCCAGGCACCCACAAGTGGCTGGCACCGAGGAGGGGTCTGCATCCATTGAAGTCACAAGGGTGTGTGTGGACCACAGACAAAACAGCCAACCCCTCCCCATGCCCAGCAGTCAGTCCCACTGTCACAGCCACACGGTCCACTCGTGGCACATGGCGCACAGCCACCATCACAGCCCACTCTCCAGTCACACTGTCCACTGAGTCCCATGTGTGACCTGAGCTGCTCGGACCCCTGCGTTCCAAGCTGCTCCCTCCCCCCTCCCCCCTGACTCCTCCTCCCTCCCCATTCCCCACTTCCCCCTCCCCCTCCCCCCTCCCCCCACCTTTACCTGTGAAACTCCTTCTTCCCTCAAGACTGGCTTAAAAGTTCCCCCTTGGGGCTCCCCAGCCAGGCTGTGCCTCTCCCCTGCCCTGCACAGGATCGGCCTCCCACCTCCACCCTCCTCCTTCCGGGAGGGCTCCTGCCTCCTTCTATCTGAGCTGCGTACGGCCCAAAGCCGCATGCAGGCTGGCAACCCCTAGGCAGGGTCAGCCCAGCCTGCCCGGAGTCCCTCACACCACTTGGGACTCAATGTCCACGAGACAATGCAGGGCAGCCTCGCCCTCCTGAGGCCCCTTTATCTGCTAGGCACAGCGTCTGGCCTCTCAGCCACACCATGGGCTGGGTGCCCTGACTGTGCACGAGGGCACCAAGGTTCCATCGGGACACGCCTCCTGCCCAGGCACCTGGTGGGCACAGCTGGGCCGGGGCACGTCCCGCTGCCGGCTTTCAGCACCCAAGCATTCTCGACCACCAGCCATACCGCTGGGTTCTGGCTCCCAGCCAGGCCCTGGCTTACAGAAAGCTCAGGCCTAGCAGAAGCCCACCCCAGCCTGCCTGAGGAAGAGTGGGAATGGACAGGGCCCCGGCTGCTGGCCCTGTCTCCCACACCAGGACACCAACATGCAGAGCAGGACATCATCTGTGGCTGGGGGGCTGCATGAGCCGACAACCATCGGATGGGTCTGCTCTGAAAACCCGTCCCCACCTGCTCCTCCCCCAGCCTACCCCTGGGAGAGCCCAGCTTTGGAGTCTCAGGTGGAGCCTCAGGACGCCAGGAGGCATCTGCAGGGGCGTTGCAGAGGGGGAGGGAGGAAGGGTGGGAGGAGGCAGCCCCACCCCCTCAACACCCAACCCCCTCCTCCTTGGAGGCACCTGGGAGAGATGAAGAGAACAGCAAACCGTGTGGCTGTGGACAAAACTCTCCTCGGGACCTCGGGCTGGGAGTGTCTCAAAGGTGAGCCAGGCAGGGGCAGGGAGGGTCGGGAGCTCCAGGCTGGGGTTAGGGTTAGGGCAGGACGCATGGACGAGGGAGGTGCAGAGCAGGAGGCCTCTCAGCATCCTTTTCCACAGTGAGGGAAGGACAGGGGAGGCCATCCGGGAGGAGCTTGGCCACCAGACGGCCGGGGGCCCGGACCTGGAGAGAGTGGCGAACCCGGCAGAATCCCAACCTCACGGGGCTGTTCCAGGCTGCTTCCAACACGACCCTGGAGGCACATCCTCTGATGCTGTCCTTGGGCAGGGAGCAGGGGGCTCACAGGCACGGCGACTTGCCCAGGGTCACAGGAGTGACCATCAAGATGCAAGGGAAACCCACAGCGCAAGCCCTGTCCTGCACGTGGTGGCGTGGCGTGGCCTCCCCATCTGGCCCCAGGGTCCCCTCAGAGCCCCCGGCCTCCGCGGCGCTGACCAAAGTGTAGTTCTGTCTGGCTGCTTCCCTCCCTGCCAGCCAGGGCCTGGGAATCTGCATTGAACCAGCTCCCAGCAGATTGCTCTCTGGCAGGTGTGAGAACTGCACACACAGCAGGTGCCCAGACCGTGGGCGCCGACCTCACTAGCTCACCAGCAGGAGCAGACACAGCCCTGCTCGCCAGGCCTTCGTCAGCTGAGGCAGGGACAGGGCAGGGAGAGAGCCGGACCCAGATCTCTGCCCAGGGGCCATGTCCTGCCCTGCGCAGAGTGCATGCTTGGCCCTCCCCTTCTCTGACGCTCCTGGTGAACAGGGTGTCGAGGGCAGTAGCCCCACCCTCAAACGCAGGGCACAGGCTGAGGCTGAAGGAATGCCTAGGAGAATGTGGTATATGCAGGCAGGATGTGCAAAGGGGCAGGGAAGGGTGAAGAGGGCCTTGGTGTCCTGGCCAATCCTAGTCCTCCATGTTGAACCACAAGCCCCAAGCAGCCGGGAGAAGCTGGAGCAGGCATGGCACACACCCTAACTCCAGTCTGAAATTCTGGGCTCCTCCTGCAGAGTCCAGCTCCCCCCAGGAGGCCACTGATGGCTCAGAGAAGGTCTCATATGCTCTCATGGGCATCTGCCACCAGCCTGAGGCAGAGACCCAAGCCCCACATGCCCTGTTATTGCCATGAGCCGGCAGCACGTGGCCTCGATTCTCTTCTTGATGCAGGACAGGTGGGCCACGCAATGGACGCTTAGCCAGGAAAGAATTCAAGGGCAGGCTGGGGTGTCAGATGGCAGCAGTCTGTTACTGAACAGTTTTACTCATTGCAGAGCAAGGCTAACTCCCTGGCAGTGCACCCAGAGTCCACTGTACTCTGGCAACTGTATTTATAACCACTTAAACTCACTTTCGATTACATGCCAATTAAAGGATGGGTTAATGCAAATTGAGGAGCAGGTTACTTAGGACTTTTTTTTTTTTTTTTTTGAGACAGAGTCTTCCTCTGTCACCCAGGCTGGAGTGCAGTGGCATGATCTTGGCTCACTGCAACCTCCACCTCCCGGGTTCAAGCGATTCTCCTGCCTCAGCCTCCCAAGTAGCTGGGATTACAGGAGCCTGCCACCACGCCCGGCTAAGTTTTGTATTTTAAGTAGAGACAGGGTTTCACCATGTTGGTCAGGCTGGTCTCGAACTGCGGACCTCAGGTGATCCACCTGCCTTGGCCTCCCACAGTGCTGGCATTACAGGCACAAGCACCGCACCCGGCTGTTACTTAGAACTTTCTAGGCAAGGGACAATAACTTCCCTGTCATTGCCATGTAGAGCGGTGGTAACTTCCAGGCCGTTGCCATGGTATTTGGAAACTGTCATGGTGCTGGTGGGACTGTGTTATGCCAGAGAACCAGGCAGCTAGGGATCACCTTACTCGCCATCTGCTGGTTCCTGCTGCTTTCCTTACTTTATCCTTTCTGGACCAGATCACGTTTTGGTCAGCAAGGTTGTGACCGGAAAAGTCCTGGTTTCCGACCTCAGAACAGCTCGGAGGCTGCGTGTAGGTGGCCCGCCCTTGGCCCTAACAGGGTCTCTGGCTATGGAAAGCAGGCATGGGCCTCTCAAGAGGCTGGGGGCCCTCCCCATGGGCTGTGCTCTCATGCCCCCTGCAACGCATCTCCCCCACCAGCCTGCCTGGCCTGGGCACATGGGTTGTTGGGCAACTGTCACTCTGGCTGCTGTCACCTCCCCCCAGGTTCTCCCCATTAACCAGCTGGCTGCACTACTCGTTAGACCCTGCCAAATGGGGGCTCCGAAGGGGCACAGAGCCAGCAAGTCTCCCTCCTGCCATCTAGTGGGAAGGGCCAGAAAGCTGGCCCCTCCTTCTTTCCAGAATCAAACATGGAGGTGGCAAGGAAGTCTCCACAGCCTGGGCTTGAAGTTTCGAGTCCTGGCTTGGGATCCAGTGTCTGCACGTCCCACAAGAAGGCCAGAGATGGGGAGGAGCCTGGTGGGAAGACGTTGTCAGGGGAGGGCGAATTATAAATGAAGAGATGTGGCTCGCACCTACTGGATGGGTGGTGCGGGAATGGGAGGCACCAGGTGCCAGCAGCAGGTGGATAGGCAGCTCCAGCGCACCTGGCAGGCAGGTGCAGCCCCCTCAAATGCCGCCTGGCGACGGATGGTGGGGCTGGGTCACAAGCCATCCCAGCACAACTTCCTGGCATTACGTTCTTTCTTCCTTAATAGCATTCTGTCGATGTTCCATTAATGAGGGTCTGGCTGTGCAAAACTATACTCCTGTTTTATCTGAAAAGCCTTTATTGTGCCATAATTCTTGAATGAGAAGTTGATGGGACACTCCATCCAGCTTGATGGCTCACTTTTCTCATTCTTCGAAGATGGGCTAGGCCGGGCACGGTGGCTCACACCTGTAATCCCAGCATTTTGGGAGACCGAGGCAGGCAGATCACAAGGTCAGGAGATCGAGACCAGCCTGGCCAATATGGTGAAACCCCATCTCTACTAAAAATACAAAAATCAGCCAGGTATGGTGGCAGGCGCCTGTAGTACCAGCTGCTCGGGAGGCGGAGGTGGGAGAGTCACTTGAATCTGGGAGGCGGAGGTTGCAGTGAGCCAAGATCGCACCACTGTGCTCCAGCTTGGACAACAGAGCGAGACTCTGTCTAAAAAAACAAAAAACAGGCCAGGCGTGGTGGCTCATACCTATAATCCCAGCACTTTGGGAGGCCAAGGCGGGCAGATCACGAGGTCGGGAGATCGAGACCATCCTGGCTAACATGGTGAAACCCCGTCTCTGCTAAAAACACAAAAAATTAGCCGGGCGTGGTGGCGGGCACTTGTAGTCCCACTACTCAGGAGGCTGAGGCAGGAGAATGGCGTGAACCCGGGTGGTGGAGCTTGCAGTGAGCCGAGATCGCGCCACTGCACTCCAGTCTGAGCGACAGAGCCAGACTCCATCTCAAAAACAAAACAAAACAAAACAAAAACAAAAAACACTACCAAAGATTCATCATTGTGGGCTGCACTTGTGGCTTCGTGCAGGTAGCCTTGGCGAGTCCGTTCACACCCCATGATCATTGGAGCTGAGCTTTGCAAACTGCTCAGTGCAGCCCTGAGTCCCTGTGAGTCAAAAGCCACTTTTCACACCATCAGGAGCTGTGGTGTTTGTTGGGTGTCCGTGTACGACTTTAGTTGTTGTTATTTTAAAGTTCTACTGTGTGTTTTTTTAAAGGACCAGTGAAATTTGAAAATAGCCGAGGAAAAGGAAACTGGTTCCCACAATCACAGACACCACCACAGAACACACCAAGGCAATTTCTTTATTATAAAAATTTTATTAATAAGAGACAGGGGCCGGGAGCAGTGGTTCACGCCTGTAATCCCAGCACTTTGGGAGGCTGAGGCAGGTGGATCACGAGATCAGGAGATCGAGACCATCCTGGCTAACACGGTGAAACCCCGTCTCTACTAAAAATACAAAAATTAGCCAGGCGTGGTGGCGGGCGCCTGTAGTCCCAGCTACTGATAAAGTCCCAGAGGCTGAGGCAGGAGAATGGCATGAACCCAGGAGGCGGAGCTTGCAGTGAGCTGAGATCACGCCACTGCACTCCAGCCTGGGCGACAGAGCCCGACTCGGTCTGAAAAATAAATCAATAAATAAAATAAGAGACTATACTCACTATAGTGCCCAGGCTGGCCTGCGAACTCCTGTGCTCAATCTGTCCTCCCACCTCAGCCTTCCAAAGTGCTTGGATTACAGGCATGAGCCACCGCGCCTGGCCAACACTGAGGCAATTTTTGATGCAATGTCTGCAGTGGCTGGAGGAAGCTGTGCTCCTGCTCACATCATGCTTTGTGCTTCAGTGGCTCCCACTTCAGGGCTGCACTCACCCTCCCTCACCAAACCTCAGACTTGGAAGAGGCTGCCATGAGGGTGTGTGGCTTGGTTTAGACCTTGTTGACAAAGAAGTCAGTTAATCCCAAGTTCAGTAAATAATAAACATCAGCACATGATAACACACAGTCTAACTGCTTAGTTTTTGGGGGGTTTCTTTTTTGTTTTGTTTTGTTTTTTGAGATGGAGTCTCGTTCTGTCGCCAGGCTGGAGTGCAGTGGCTCAATCTTGGCTCACTACAACCTCTGCCTCCCAGGTTCAAGCGATTCTCCAGCTTCAGCCTCCTGAGCAGCTGGGATTACAGGCCTGCGCTACCACGCCTGGCTCTGTGAGTTAGCACAAGGAATCTTAGCGTGGATGCTGCGAGGAGATGCAGGCCCACTCAGGTGCACACATGCACCGGCTTCAAATCCAGGCAGCAGACATAGACAACGATGCCGGGGAGGGGTGGCCGGCAGAAGAACGGCCCCAAAGATGCCTGTGTTTTCATCCCCAGGGTGAACCTGTGAAGGCTGCAGCCTCATGCAGCAGAGGGGAGTTAAGGCTGCAGGGTAAGTTGGGGTTGCTCATCAGCTGACCCGAGATACGGAGATCACCCTGGATCATCCCGGCGGGCACAGTGGAATCACAAGGTTCTTATCAGTGGAAGAGGGGTCAGGAGAGAACAGCAGAGAGGTGGGATGGGAGGACTCCATGGGCTTTGAAGATGGGGGAGGGGCCGTGAGCCAAGGAACGGGGAGGCTTCCAGAACAAGGAGCTGGTTCTCCTCGGGAGTTCCCAGCTGGGGCCAGCCCTGCTCACGTCTTGACCTCAGCCAGTGAGACCCGCGTCAGCGAGACCCACGTCAGTGCCACCCTCAGAGCGTGAGGGAATCGGTGTGTTTGTTGCAAGCCACAAACTTTGTGGATTCGTTGCGGCCACAGGAGGCTCCTGGAGGCTGCTGCACCCGACTCAGGACAGCAGGGACTTGGAGTAGGGTGGGACACAGGACAGAGAGGACAGAGAGGCCCTCCCAGGGCTGCAAAAAGATCCCAGTGGCACCTCATAAGCTGGGGGGAGGGGTCCTGTGCCCGACTATCTTGCATCTATTTTTGTTTATACCCTTGCAATAATAATAATACAAGTAAAGTCAGATAAAAGTTCAGAAAGCATGAACATGGGATGCTCCGGTCTCCAACCAGCATGAGGAAATCATCTCTCTCCAATCAAAGGAACAGGTGCCAACACGGCGCACAGCAGCCTCAACCTCCTGAGCTCAAGGGGTCCTCCCACCTCAGCCTCCTGGGTGCCGATGACCACAGGCGCCAATGACCACGAATGCGCACCACCATTCCCAGCTAATTTTTTTTACTTTTTGTAGAGACAGCATCTCACTATGTTGCCCAATCTGGTCTCCACCTCCCTACTTAAGCAATCTTCCCACCTCCCAAAGTGCTGGGATTACAGGCATGAGCCACTGCACCCAGGCCTGAGGTTTAGCTTTTGAGGCGCTGTCACCCTGCTTTCCACACCAGCCACAGTATTTGCTGTTCCCACCAGCAGTGCTTGCCAGGTCTCCACATCCCACCAACCTACGCTGGGGTACTGTCTGACTTCAGCCTCCCGAATGCATGTGAGGGGCATCTCACTGGGGCTGTGATCTGCATTCTCCAGTGACGGGCAGCGCCATGCAGCCTTCCCCGTGCTCACTGGCCACCGTGTGTCTTTGGGGAAACGCCTGTCCAGACCCATTGCCCATCCCTGCACCGTTCTGCTCATTTTGAAGGTGAGAAAACAGAGGGTGAGGAAGGTGAGGGAACAAAGGGCGAGGAAGGTGGGGGACAGAGCGTGAGGAAGGTGAGGGGACAGAGTGTGAGGAAGGTGAGGGGACGGGGGCGAGGAAGGTGAGGGAACAGAGCGTGAGGAAGGTGGGGGACAGAGGGTGAGGAAGATGACGGGACAGAGCGTGAGGAAGGTGAGGGGATGGAGGGCGAGGAAGGTGAGGGGACAGAGGGCGAGGAACGTGAGGGGACGGAGTGTGAGGAAGGTGAGGGGACGGAGTGTGAGGAAGGTGAGGGGACGGAGTGTGAGGAAGGTGAGGGGACGGAGGGTGAGGAAGGTGAGGGGACGGAGGGTGAGGAAGGTGAGGGGACGGAGGGTGAGGAAGGTGAGGGGACGGAGGGTGAGGAAGGTGAGGGGACGGAGGGTGAGGAAGGTGAGGGGACGGAGGGTGAGGAAGGTGAGGGGACGGAGGGTGAGGAAGGTGAGGGGACGGAGGGTGAGGAAGTGAGGGGACGGAGGGTGAGGAAGGTGAGGACGGAGGGTGAGGAAGGTGAGGGGACGGAGGGTGAGGAAGGTGAGGGGACGGAGGGTGAGGACTGCCCAAGCATGAAGCTTATATGTATGTGCTCGGGCTGCAGACACCCTGGCCTCACCCCACCTTGGCCCTTTTGAGCCGTGAGACTGCACAGTTCCCCTCCAGGACCCTTGGTTCCCCCGAGACCCAGGAGGCATAGAAGAGGCAGGACATCCTGTGGCCAGAAGGATGACCGGGGGTCTCAAGGGCACCGAGCCCCCACCCACCCACTGCAGTAGGGATTGACTGCAGCCTGACCACCACCACCCTTTCCCCCCGTAAGGTGGGGTTCCCAGTGGATGGCCAGAGGATCCCAACCCAGTGGTTCCAATCCCCACCCTCCACGTCAGTACCAGCCAGATGGTCACTGTCAGTGACCCTGTCACCCTCCCAGGGGAAAGGGCTTCCAGGTCCCCAGCCCTGTCAGGTTTATGTGGCCGGGCACTGGGCCTCTTCCTGCCCCCACACCCCACCAGCCCTATGGGCTGGGCGCCTGACTCACACCTCCCTTCCTCCCATGCACACCAGCCACAGGCTCCAGGGTCTCAAAGGAACCCCTGGGACATCCCTTTATCTGGGACCAAGTCTGGGGCAGGGCCTGCATGTTGACCGACTGCCTTCTCTGCTCTGTCTGGACTGCACAGCTGAGCCCAGCTCCCTCCCAGGGACCCTGCCCCCGGCCAGGGTTCACCTGAAGGCACCAATGAGGCAATGCCACCCAGAACAGGTGTCCCCAGACTTTGGAAAAATCACAAACCAGAAAACTGTCAACAGTCACTTCTGGGTTTGCATGTGACTCTAACCTTACTTTTTCCCAGATACTGACATTAATTTTTTAAACTATTGCTTAATAGTCTCAACATTTCATCAAAGCACCTTTTTGGCACCAAGTACAGTAGGATGGCATAATATCTGAACAAAAAGCCTTTTACATGAAAGTATTTTTTTTTAAATAGAGACAGGATCTCCCTATGTTGCCCAGGCTGGTCTCAAACTCCCGGGCTCAAGCGATCCGCCCGCCTTGGCTTCCCAAAGTGCTGGGATCACAGGTGTGAGCCACCGCGCCCAGCCCACATGAAATGGTTTATTCCACTTGGCACTCCTTTTCCTCATTTCACTGCACACCAATGAAAACATTGGCACCAACGCACAGTTCCACGGATCAGAGTTGAGGAAAGTCTGTTCCAATCTTAACCCTTCTGGTGCCAGCTTTGTCTTACTGAGGAGGAAACAGAGGGTCCAAGTGGTTAAATCCCGAGCGCCGGCAGTGGCTGCGTGGGGCAGGACTGCCTCCAGCTCTCACTGTAGTGCACTTGCGCCCGCCAGCCAGGGTCCACCACTTTCAGCCGGAATCCATGGACAATTCACATGGCAAAGAGAGGAGACCACGGTTGGGTTTCAAAATGAACTGAAATACCAAAGCAGAATAAAGTTACTTCTTTAAAGGTGGGGCCATTTCAGAGTTAATTTCACAAAAGGAAACGGTGTTGCTTCAGCTGCAGCACAAACATCAGAGCGACTCTGATTATTTAAGTCTCGGCCAGAAACACTGGCAGTCACTTCTGATCTGTGTTAGACTGTAAGTGATGTAGTTCTCAGGCAAATCCTCCTCTAAATAGCAACAAGAGGCCGGGCGCAGTGGCTCATGCCTGTAATCCCAACACTTTGGGAGGCTGAGGCAGGCAGATCACGAGGTCAAGAGATCAAGACCATCCTGACCAACATGGTGAAACCCCGTCTCTACTAAAAACACAGAACTTAGTTGGGCGTGCTGATGCACGCCTAGAATACCAGCTATGCGGGAGGCCGAGGCAGAAAAATCACTTAAACTTGGGAGGCAAAGGTTGCAGTGAACTGAGATTGCACTGCTGTATTCCAGCCTGAGGACAGAGCGAAATTCCATCTCAAAAACAAAATAACAACAAGAAACGCTGAAGTCAGTCTGATGCCTGGGAGGGACAAGGGTGTTTTGCAGGTTCCTGCAGCTCAGGCACCCAGCAGGGCTCACTCGAGAGGGTTAAGAGGGTGAGCGCCTGGGAGGAGCCTTCAATCAAAACTTAGTTGTGGCTAAGCCCAACTGTGCGGGTGCCTCCCTGGCACAGCCCTTTGACCTGGGAACAGGCCCACAGAACACAGAGGGAGTGAAGGTTGGTTGTCTCCCCCTGAGGTCTGCGCTCCTACCCCTGGCTCCTGATCCGAGCCCCTGCTGTCAGGGAAGACAGGAACCTCACGCTTCCTGAACACGCACAATGCCCCTACGTCTCCCCAAAACACGGGAGGTGCAGGCAGGCCTTTGGTCTCCTTCTGCTCCGTGCTCACTGCCATCTTCCGGAAGTCACACATGCCTGTTCCCTCCTTCCTGAGAGGGTGGCCCCCACCCCAACCCCAACTCTGCTCCAACAGCAAGAGCCTCCTCCTGTGCACACCCCTGCCGCCGGCACGGTACAGCTCTACCACCGAACAGGCAAAGCACAGCCAGCTCTGACTGACCCAGGGAGGTCGGGGACCTCGCCCTCTGGAGCAGCACAGTGGCCCCCAGGCAGAAGGTTGGCCTTGGGCTCCTTTCCGGAGCAGTGTGTCCGGGAGGAAGTGGCCAGGCAGCAAGGCCAGGCTACAGTGAGCCTGGTGGAAAGAAGAGGAAATGGGTGTGAACACCATCTCCTCCTTTCTGCTGGACTCAGAACCCCGGGGACTCAGGCAGTCTGACGGCAAACTTGGCCCATGAAAACACGGAGCCTGAGGAGCTCCCGGGAGAGGACAGTCTGGGCTCCGGGCCCAGCTCAGATGAGAGACTGCCCGGGGATAACGACCTTCAGAGGGCTCTGCTCATCATTGCCTGAAATTATGCAAATGAAACTCTCTTTTATTTATTTATTTAAGAGTCTCTGTCACCCAGGCTGGAGTGCAGTGGTGCAATCTGGGCTTATTACAACCTCCACCTCCCAGGTTCAAGTAATTCTGCCTCAGCCTCCCAAGTAGATGAGATTACAGGCGTGAGCCACGCTGCCTGGCCCAGACTCTTTCAAAATGCCCATTTAGGCCAGGCACAGCGGCTCAGGCCTGTAACTCCAGCACTTTGGGAGGCCGAGGCAGGTGGATCCCCTGAGGTCAGGAGTTTGAGACCAGCCTGGCCAACGTGGTGAAACCCCACCTCTACTAAAAATACAAAAATTAGCTGGGTGTGGTAGTGCGGGCCTATAATCCCAGCTACTTGGGAGGCTGAGGCAGGAGAATCGCCTGGACCCAGGAGGTGGAGGTTGCCGTGAGCTGAGATCGCGCCACTGCACTCCAGCTTGGGCGACAGAGTGAGACTCTGTCTCAAAAAAAAAAAAAACCCGCCCCATTAGCAGCTACCTGCCTCTCCCCCTCCCCAGCCCAGACACCCGCAGTCCTCCTCCCTGCTGTGGGTTTGCCTGTTGTCCTGTTGTGGGTGTTCCGGAGACACAGGGGCACACACGTGTAGCCTCTTGTGACCAGCTTCTTTCCCTCTGCAGAAGCGTCTCAAGGTTCGTCCCTATGTAGCCTGTGTCAGGCTCCGCTCCTTTTTTTTTTTTTTTTTTGGAGATGGAGTCTGGCTCTGTCGCCCAGGCTGGAGTGCAGTGGTGCGATCTCGGCTCACTGCAAGCTCTGCCTCCCGGGTTCCCGCCATTCTCCTGCCTCAGCCTCCTGAGTAGCTGGGACTACAGGTGCCTGCCACCTCGCCCGGCTAATTTTTTGTATTTTTTAGTAGAGACGGGGTTTCACCGTGTTAGCCAGGATGGTCTTGATCTCCTGACCTCATGATCCGCCCGCCTCGGCTCCCAAAGTGCTGGGATTGCAGACGTGAGCCACCGCGCCCGGCCTCTGCTCCTCTTTATGGCTGAAGAATTTTCCAGCCACAGATGGACCCCATTTCGTTTTTCCGTTCACTCATCAGTGGACACCTGGTCTCGCCACATTTTTATTTTTCATTTACTTATTTATTTATTTACTTTTTGAGACAGGGCCTCACCCTGTCACCCTGGAGTGAGGGTGGAGTGCAGTGGTGTGATCTCAGCTCACTGCCACCTCAAGTTCCTGGACTCAAGCCATCCTCCCGCCTCAACCTCCTGAGTAGCTGGGACTACAGGTGTGCACCACCAAACCCAGCTAATCACTCTGTCACCCAGGCTGGAGTGCAGTGGCACAGTCTTGGCTCACTGCAACCTCCGCCTCCCAGGTTCTCCTGCCTCAGCCTCCTGAGTAGCTGGGATTACAGGCACGCATCACCATGCCTGGGTAATTTTTTTTTTTTAGTTGAAATGAGTTTTCACCATGTTGGTCAGGCTGATCTTGAACTTCTAACCTCAAGTAATTCACCTGCTTTGGCCTCGCAAATTGCTGGGATTACAGGCATAAGCCACCATGCTGGGCCTCATTTTTTTTATTTTTATTTTTTGCAGAGATGGGTGTCTCACTGTGTTGTCCAGGCTGGTCTTGAATTCCTGACTTCAAGCAATCCTCCCACCTCAGTCTCCCAAAGTGCTGTGTTTACAGGTATGAGCCACCACCCGGCCTCGGCACATTTTTTAATGTGCTCCTTGGCTGCTGACAGGTGCCAGCTCTGGACTGGGTTTGGTAGAACTGAACCCTGGGCTCAAGCCCAGCTCCTTCCGCTCCCGGCTGAGCTCCTCCTTCTCAGAGCTTTGTATCGTTGTTCCTGAAATGAAGGCAGGAAAAGCCCTCTGCCTCCCACAGGGACACAACCTTGACCAGGGGCCCCACCGCTGGGAAGCCTGGCCTCGCTGATCCTCCAGGCCTGTCTCCCCCCGCAACACGCTTGTCCCTGGTCACACCTGCCTGCCACAGGCTCTGTGGCTCCCAGCCCCACACTCCTGAGCCCTCTGGAAGACACACTGTCCCACACATGACCTTCCACGCCCACTGGGTCCACAGGGCCCTGCTCCTCCTGACGCATGCCTCCACCTGTGGGCTGTTCCAAGCAGCTGCAATGCCCTTCCCATACTCCTCCACATCCCAACCCTGCTCAGGACAGAGGGGCTGGGGCAGTCTTCCTCTGAAACCCCCTCATTTAGAAGCTGTTGCAGCTTGAGCTGTGTCCCTAGCCCCAGGACCTGCGAGTGTGGAACCAGGGTCTTTGCAGAGGTGATGAAGGTAAGATGAAGGGTCACAGCCCTGGGCCACTATGGCTTATGTCCTTACAAGGAGAGGGAGACAGAGACACAGAGGAGGGGCTGTGTGAAAATGGAGAGCAAGGAAGCCATCAGCCAGGAGCTAGAGAGGCAGGAAGGGGCCTCCCTGAGCCCTGCAGGAAGGGCAGCCCTGAGACCCCTTGGTTTCAGATGTGTGGCCTCCAGAGCTGTGAGAGAATAAATTTCTGTTGTTTTAAGCCTCCCACCTCCCGGCTGGTGGTCATTTGTGACAGCAGGGGCAGAAACCGAGCTCCGGGCCTCACGGCTTTGCACTGAGGTTTTTTCTGCTTAAACACACACTGCACCTCTGACAGCAGCGGGGAGGCTCCTCCAAGACCCAGCTGCACGGTGGCCCTTTCTCCCATGACACAGTGTGGCCAGAGGCCCACAGGACGCCACAGAGGTGGTGCCAGCCGGACTCCCTGGGCTCTTCACAGACCTGGCATCACAGGTGCCACTAAGAGGAAACATTTTGCCAAGTCCTTCATTCAGATCGTGCTCCCCAGAGCCACGGTCGTTGCTACTTTATTTTTCTCAAAGCCACGGTTTCAGGTGAGAGAAGAGTTTTCTCTGCCTCCCTCAAACCTGCCATGAAGAGTGAGTTAATTTCACACTCAGGAGTGACAGCACTGGTCATTTAATAAAGCTGCAGGAACTTCCCTCACTTCAGTGCAGTAACCAAAATTAACACATTTATACACTTTCCGCTAAAAGACACTTCATGTGAACGTGGAGGGGACACGTGCCGAGTGGAGATCCACTGTTGTTCTGTGGGATCTGGGGAGGAAGGAGTCAGCCCTGCTGGGTTCCTGCAGGGCTGCCGTCTACAAGCTCCAGCCGGGGCTGAACGCACTCAGCGCAGAGCTGGGACGGATGCCCAGCTGGAATTCCAGCACTGTGACCTCCTCTCTCTCTGACTTGAGCCTGGGGCAGGGGATCTTCAGTGAGGTCTGGAAAAAAATGACAGAGATGTTATTGCTTCCGTGAACACCCCAGTTGCCTGGGGACATCGACCCAGGCTCATCGCTGGGCCACCGCCAGAGGAAGGCCTCCGTGTTTGCTGGTGGCCTCGTCACAAGTATAAAATGTTTACAAGCCCCAGCTAGCGGAGAGGTGGGAGCCCGGGCAGGTCACCAGGGAGCCCCGGTCAGGCTGGGGTGCTGGTCCCTGGATGAGGGTCCTGTGGCTGCTGGAACAGAAGACCCCAGAGTTAGTGGCTTGAAACCACACAGCTTCATCCTCTCACGGTTCTGTAGGCCAAAAGCTGACACAGGTTTCTCGGGGCTAAAATGGAGATGTGGACAGGGCTGCTTCCTCCTGGAAGGGCTCCGGGGAGAATCTGTTCCTCCCCTTTCCCAGCTTCCAGAGGCCACCTGTGTTCCTTGGCTCTCAGCCCCTCCTCCGTCTTCAGAGCCAGCAGGGCAGCCTCTTCACTCCTCTCTGACCTGCTGCCCGCCTCTTACGAGGACCCTTGTGGTTCAGGGGGACTCACCCGGATAATCCAGTGTCATCTCCCCTCTCCTGATCCTTAACTCACTCATATCTGCAAAGTCCCTTTTGCCAGTGGGGTCTCAAGGGAAGAACAAGGGTCAGGTCTGGAGCACCCAGGAGGAGAGACTCGAACCTGGAGGTTACGGGTGAGTTCACACCAGGCCCCTGCCCTTGCCTTGTATCTTCGGAACCTAGTCTCTGTCCCCAACCCTCCTTCCTACTCCTCCTGCTAGTCCCACCGCCTCAGTCAGGCCCCTGGGAGCATCCGCAGCCTCATCTGAAGACTGGCAGCAGCAGCCTCGGCCCCACCCCCAGCCCAGCTGGGCCTCCCTGACTCAGCCTTCCCGCCTCCTCTCTTGAGCAGGGATGGGCAGTGGGCAGCTGGGAGCCAGGGAGGGAGAGACAAACGACTCCCCTTCCAGGGCTGGCCCGAGCCCCTCCATGCTGGTGCCAAAGGCCTGGAGGGAGGGCCCGCAGCTCCCGGCCTCCCCGCTCCCTCCCCCAGCCTCCAACCCTCCACCAGGGAACTCTTGTCTGAGCCACGGGCCACCCCCCTTCCCCACGGCCCCAATCTTCCAGCCTTGTCAAGGACCCCCAGTCATCTTTCCAGGGGCATCTCTCTCCCTTGGGCTTCGTCCTCCTGCACACCTGACCTTTCCCATCCCAGGTGATACCATAATCTTTTAGCAGAATTTTGCCTTAATTCCCAGCATTTTCGGCTTTTTTTTTTTTAAGATGAAGTTTCACTCTTATCACCCAGGCTGGAGTGCAGTGCAGTGAGGCAATCTTGGCTTACTTCAACCTCTGCCTCCAAGATTCAAGCGATCCTCCTGCCTCAGCCTCCCAAGTAGCTGGGATTAACAGGCGCCCACCACCATGCCCGGCTAATTTTTTGTTTTTGAGTTTTGCCATGTTGGCCAGGCTGGTCTTGAACTCCTGACCTCAAGTGATCCTCCTGTCTCAGCCTCCCAAAGTGCTGGGATTACAGGCGTGAGCCACTGCACCCAGCCCGCATGCCAGTGTGTCACCATAAACTTTTAGCAGAATTTCACCTTAATTCCCAGTATTTTCGGCTTCGAGTCTTAACACCTCCCCTCTATCTTAATCTGGCTCCAGTGGCCCTTCGTCTGTCCCCTGCCCCTTCCATGCCTCCTACCCCATCCCCACCCCCTCTGCCCACCCCTGGCCCCTCCACAGCTCTTCGGCTCCACCTCTAAGACTGGGGCTCCTGGAAGCCACTGATCCTCATCTTATTATCATCCTGGTCTCCACAGAGCCCAGGACGGAGACTCACACAGCTCAGTGGAAGGTCCTCAAGCTCTGAGGGCACGCGGCGCGGCACAGCGCGGCACAGCACAGCACAGCACTCCAGCGGCACCTGCAGTGGCCCCTGTGCCCGCTCTCAGAGGGAAGGAGATGATGGCCCCAGCTCAGGGCCCAGAATTCACGCCTGACTGTGCCCCCGTCCGGACCTAAGGAACGTCCTCCGCGGTGCTGGGGCTGCCTCTGCCCAGACAGAGCGGGGCTCACTCCCCCACACAGGCTTCCCCAGAGTGTGGCCCCATCCCCCAGGTCCTGCCGCCCCCGCTGAAAACGCGCCCAGCCCATGGTGAGTACCGCAGAGTTCACAGAGCGCTTCCCGCAGACACCTTCTCCCAAGGGGGCCGTGCCTGCATTGCTCCTCACGTCTCCTGAAAGCCACTGATGTGGTCTGGGTCTGGGTGGCCCCATCTCATGTTGAACTGTCATTCCCACGGTTGGGGGCGGGGCCTGGTGGGAGGTGACTGATCTCGGGGCGGTTTCCGCCTCGCTGGTCTCACGACAGTGAGTTCTCGCGAGATCTGATGGTTTTCAAGTACATGGCGCCTCCCGCCTCCTGCTCTTTCTCTCTGGCCGCCGTGTGAGGACATACCTGCTTCACCTTCCCCTTCTACCATGATTGTGAGTTTCCTGAGGACTCCCAGCCACGCTTCCTACACAGCCTGTGGAACTGTGAGCCAATTAAACCTTTCTTCATAAATGACCCATTCTCCAGTAGTTCTTTCGAGCAGTGTGAGCCTGGACTCATGCAGTCACCCATTTCCAGGAGCTTTACCACCAGGCCAGGCAGCTGCCAGTCACTTTACACACAGCATCTCGTTTCCTAGCACCTGGGTGAAAGCTGTTTTCAGCCCTACTTACAGGCAAGGATGGAGAAACCCAGAGGGCTCTGCCAGCCTCACCTGCTTGGGAGGGCACAGCTGGGCTGCTTGTGCTGCCTTAGAGGGAGAAAAAGAGACAGGGAAACAGGTTCCACGCTGGGGGCCACGATTCTTTTTTTTTTTTTTTTTTTTTTTGAGACAGAGTCTTGCTTTGTTGCCCAGGCCAGAGTGCAGTGGCGTGATCTCGGCTCACTGGAAGCTCCACCTCCCGGGTTCACACCATTCTCCTGCCCTCCTGCCTCAGCCTCCTGCGTAGCTTGGACTACAGGCGCCCACCACCGCGCCGGCTAATTTTTTGTACTTTTGGTAGAGACAGAGTTTCACTGTGGTCTCGATCTCCTGATCTCATGATCCGCCCGCCTCGGCCTCCCAAAGTGCTGGGATTACAGGCGTGAGCCACCGCGCCTGGCCATGGGGGCCACTCTTCTCACCTCACCTATAACCCCATAGGGACTGAGCACACCACAGGGGCTCAGAAACCAGGGCCTGGTCCCCTCACTCACACTTGCTGTGGCCACTGAAAATGGCCCCTAAAAGACATCCACGTCCCTAACCCTAACCCTGTGAATGTGACTGCGTGTGAAAAGTCTTTGCAGACATGATTGAGTTAAAGATGGAGAGAAAGGGAGCATGTGGACAGACCCGATGTGACCGTGAGTTCTCCTAAGAGGGAGGCAGAGGGAGATTGGACACAGATGGGAGAGGCATGGAACCGCAGAGGCAGAGCGGGAGCAATGCAGCCTCAGGAACGGGAGCCATGGATGCCTGGGGCCTGGGAAGCTGGAAGAGGCAGTGGGGAGCCTCCCCTGCAGCCTGTGGCCCTGCCCAAGCCTTGATTTCCACTTCGTGACTCTGCTATCAGACATCTGGCCTACGGAACTGTGAGGCGGTATGTTTCTGGGTGTTTTGGTTGTCATTATTGTTGTTTGAGACAAGCTGTCACTCTCTTGCCCAGGTTGGAGTGCAGTGGCGCAATCACGGCTCACTATAGCCTCACCTTCCTGGACTGAAGCAAGCCTCCCGTCTCAGCCTCCAGAGTAGCTGGAACTACAGGCGTGCACCATCTTTTTTTAGAGGTGGGGGGGGTATCACTATGCTGCCCAGCTAGGACTTGAACTCCTGGCTTCAAGCGATCCTCCCGCCTCGGCCTCACAAGTGCCGGGATTGCAGGTGCAGCCACTGGGCCCAGCCAGCTTCTATTGCTTTAAGCCGCCCATTGGTGGTCGCTTGTTACAGCAGACCCGGGACAAGCCACTCAGCTGAATGAGTTGAGAGTCTGATTTTACCCTTTCTGGGCCAGGAATGCCCTGTGGGGGCAGGTGGCTGCAGCTGAGCCTTCTAGGCCTCTCTACTAAAAATACAAAAAGAGGCGGAGGTTGAAGTGAGCGGAGATCATACCACTGCACTCTAGCCCTCCATCTCAAAAAAAAAAAAAGAAGAGTAAAACCAAAGTAGCCGTGGAGTAAAGGGAAATGACCGAAGAGTCTCGCTCTGTCGCCCAGGCTGGAGGGCAGGGGAACGATCTCAGCTCACTGCAACCTCTGCTTCCCGGATTCCAACGATTCTCCTGCCTCAGCCTCCCAAGTAGCTGGGAGTTAAAGATGTGCTGTGAGTCCCCTGTGTGCCATGCTTCGGGGGTGTGAGTCCCACGTCCCCTCATTTTCCAGGGGTGTGAGTCCCATGTCCCCCCGTGCTCCGGGGGTGTGAGTCCTGCATCCTCCTGTGCTCCGGTGCTGTGAGTCCCCTGTCCCCTCATGCTTTGGTGCTGTGAGTCCCGTGCCCTCCTGTGCTCTGGTGGTGCAATGCTGAGTTTGGCGCTGAAACTCTCTGAGCTTCATTTCTTACCATCAGTAAGTACCCTGCTTCCCAGAGCCTTTGGGAGGAGTGAAGGAGAAAGTTGGGCCAAGGCCCTGGCAAGAGGCCGGCCCTTGACAGGTGTTAGCTGGACTTTGCTTCTATCCTGAGACAATGCAACTTCTGAACCACACAGAGTGCTGTTGGCCAGAAACTCGGAATCAGATGGGTCCCCACATCTATGTTTTAAAAGTCACTCCAGACTTCTCCAGGGGACAACCCTGTGCTTCCAGGGCCTGCAGGTAGAGGAAGAGGGGAGGAGAGGTGGGCTGCTGGGGACACTCACAGGCAGGCACCTTGACTCCCCTGGGCCCCTACTGTTCCCTACCTTTTCTTTCCTTCTCTCCCCTTCCTGTCTTTTTTTTATTGAGTGAAATTCATGTAACATAAAATTAACCATTCTGGGCTGGGTGCGGTGGCTTATGCCTGTAATCCCAGCCCTTTGGGAGGCCAAGGTGGGCAGATCACCTAAGGTCAGGAGTTCGAGACCAGCCTGGCCAACATAGCGAAACCCTGTCTCTACTAAAAATACGAAAAATTAGCCAGGCATGGTGGCAGGCACATGTAATTTGAGCTACTCGGGAGGCTGAGGCAGGAGAATTGCTTGAACCAGGAAGCGGAGGTTGCAGTGAGCTGAGGTCCCACCACTGCACTCCAGCCTGGGCCACACAGTGATTCTCCGTCTCAAAAAAAAAAAGAAGAGGAAGAACTTTTTCAGCATCCCAGAGGTCCCTGGCCTCCCAGCTGCTGTCCCTCCCTTCCTGGAGGCCAGCCACCATTGTGATGAAGAGAACCCCTTCTCTCCCTCAACATCCACCCACAAACACCATCCTTTATGTTGCCTGTTTGTGATCCACACAGGATCACACAGAATCGAGCCTGGCCACTTCTGTTCAATGTGATTGTTTGAGAGAGGCATCCGTGCTATGCATAACTGCAATTCGCCTGTCTTCACTGCTGTGTAAGAGTCAAGTGATGGGATAGCTGTCTTCACTGCTGCGTAAGAGTCCAGTGATGGGACACTGTCTTCACTGCTGTGTAAGAGTCAAGTGATGGAATAGACTGCAATACATTTTCCCATGAATCTGTTAATGGGCTCCTGGGCTGTTTCTGGTTTGGGGGTGTCATGAATGAGGCTGGCACGAGCACACGAGTTCTGGCTGAGTGGTATTTTCAGCAGCTTGGCCAAAAGGTGTGACTTTTCAGGACCTGGCTGAAGGAGGACTCTAGGGAAAAGGGCTGATGGGCAGGAAAGCAGTGGCAGAGGGGCTGGCCAAGCCACAGCTGGCAGGCTATTGTTCCTAGTGCCCCAATCAACACACCTCAGTTCCCAACTGGGGCACGGAAAAGGCTGACTCCATGAGCTCTCATGGCATGGAAGACCCAGTTGTGCCCAGTGGATGCAAGCTCCCTCCATTTCTGGCCATCCCCTGCTGCTTCCCTCGCACCCCCACCTTCAGCCCCACCCCACCTTCTCCACCAGGTGCCCTCCGGTGACTTCAGCTCCATGGACAGCTCCCAGACTGCTGTCCTCCCTGTGGTGCTGAAATCACCCCAACAGGGAAGCCAAGGCACGGAGAAGCTAAAGAAGAGAATGGAATGAAATGGCACGGGTGGAGCTAATGAAATGGCATGGGATGGAGCTACAAAGCCATCTGTCCTGAGCCCGCCACCACGTGGAAGTGGACACAGGGGTCCAGAGAGGGAAGTCATTTGCCCAAAGGGGTCATGAAGTGCTCGGTGGTAAGAAATGGAAACTTCTATGACGACCAAGATTTATGGAATCCTGTCTGCATGCCAGGCACCATGCTGAGTGTTTGCATGTGGACTGCCACAGTCAACCCACACGGCAAGCTCAAGAGTAGGGCCTACGACTGTACCTGCTCAACAGAGGAGAAGCCTCATCTGACAGCAGCAGGGCCGGGCCTGGAACCTGTGTCTTTAGCCCCACCCCGGGCCTTTCCTCCCCCACCCTTTGTCTCAGTGGGTCCACTGTTTCTCTAGAACAAGAAAATGACAGTCACAGCAGCGTTGACATCACCCCAGTGTATGAGTCAGGGTTCTCTAGAGGGACAGCACTAATAGGATAGATGTATACATGGAAGGGAGTTTACTGGGAGTATTGACTCACCGATCATGAGGTGAAGTCCCACAATAGGCCGTCTGCAAGCTGAGGAGCCTGGAAGCCAGTCCGAGTCCCAAAACCTCAAAAATAGGGAAGCAACAGTGCAGCCTTCAGTCTGTGGCCGAACAGCCCTTGAGAAACCACTGGTGTAGGCCCTAGAGCCCCTGGGAAACCACTGGTGTAGGTCCCAGAACCCAAAAGCTGAAGCACTTTGAGTCTGATGTTTGAGGGCAGGAAGCGCCCAGCACGGGAGAAAGATGGAGTCTGGAAGACTCAGCCAGTCCAGTCCTTCCGAGTTCCTCTGCCTGCTTAATTCTAGCTAGATGGGATGGGACGTCCTCCTGGAAGCACAGGCGATAGTTTCCTGAAAGAAGACAGGGGCAGAGGTCTGAAGTTGTCAGTGTGGAGATGCAGGGACAGGCTGGTTTGCATAGAGCTGCATTCGGGGGGTGACTCATTAGCAGAGGCTGGGTCAGGGTGTGAGTGAGCTCTGGGGCCAAAGGCACCACTGTTTGCTGTGGTTTTGCTGCTGCATTTCCAACTCCCTCGAAATACAGTGGCTCAAAACAGCTGCAGTTCTCTCCTCTCTCATGTTTCTGGCTGGGCTCAGCTGGATGGTTCTTCTCCATGGGATGAGGTCCTGGATGCCTGGGTCTCTTGCTCTCCATGCAACCTCAGGACCTCAAGGCCTTGGTCTCTCCAGCACTGTGGCCAGACTTTCACATGGCAGAGAGAACTTCCCAGGAGCAGAAGCAACACACAGAAGCCTCATTACGGTGCGGCTCCATTTCCCCCAGCATTCTGTTACCTCCAGCGATCACAGGGCCGGCCCCCATTGAAGGGGCGTGAATCCCGACCAGCCGGCTCACTGGGGCCAGCTCAGGGATGGGCTGCCACCATTTCCTGGTTTTACAGGAGGGGCTTTGCCAGTGGCCAGCCGGGAGAGGCCACTGGCTGAACCACAGTTTGGCACTCTGGTCCATGTGGGCTCTGTGGGTGACCAGGGCAGAGCTTCAGGGTACAGAAGGGTACTTAAATTGTGACCATGGGGCAGGTTCATGCCTGTAATCCCAGCACTGTGGGAGGCTGAGGCGGGCAGTCACTTGAGGTCAGGAGTTTGAGACCAGCCTGGCCAACACGGTGAAACCCTGTCTGTACTGAAAATACAAAAATTAGCTGGGCATAGTGGCACACACCTGTAATCCCAGCTACTCTGGAGACAGAGGCACAAGAATCACTTGAACCTGGGAGGCAGAAGTTGCAATGAGCCAAGATTGTACCACTGCACTCCAGCCTAGGCATCAGAGCAAGACTACATCTCAAAAAAAAAAATTGTGACTATGGGACCGGGCATGTGGCTCATGCCTGTAATCCGAGCACTTTGGGAGGTCAAAGACTCTGTCTGTACAAAAAATTAAACTTAAAATAAAATTAGCCAGGTATGGTGGTACACACCTGTAGCCCAGCTACTCAGGAAGCTAAGGCAGGAGGATCACCTGAGCCTGGGAGTTGAAGGCTGCAGTGAGCAGAGATTGCACCACTGCACTCCAGCCTGGGCAACAGAGCGAGACCCTGTTTTAAAAAAAATTATATATTTATATATTATATATATTTATATATATTTATTTATATATTTATTTATATATATATTTATTTATATATTTATATATATTTATATATTTATGTATACATTTATATATATTTATATTTATATATTTTTATATATTTTATATATATTTATATATTATTTATACACACACACACACACACACACAGAGGTTGAAAGAAATTCCAGGCCCCTAGTAAATTCCAGACGGTGAAATAGGAGCTGAACTGACATTCATTCATTCGTTCATCAATCAATCATTCATTCACCCCAACCAGCCTGCAGAAGTCCCACGGTGTCAGGCCCTGGGGCTGCGGAAACAACAGAAAAGCCCCCAGCCTCAGGCTCAGCTGCCCCAGGAATCCTTTCCCCGGCCTCCCTGGGGTGTCTGAGACCTCGTTAAAGAGTTGGGGGCCCATGGACATATCAAGGGAAAGGCAGGGGGCCAGAAGGGGTCAGAGCCGGCACCCCTCCAGAGGCTGGGACGGAGACTGGAGTGGACTCGCTGTATCTGTGGTGGGGGCCACGATGGAAGTGAGGGTCCCACACAGAACAGGCAGGGCTTCCTGCAGGTTTCACCTGCCGTCCAGGGCCCGGGACCACCCCTACCCCTGCCCCACACCCCCACACCCTCCATCCCCTCTTCCCCCGGGAACAGCGGCCGGGCTGAGTGGGAGTGCCCTCTGGTGGCCCTTTGAGGAAATAGCAAGGGCTATCCGTAAAACGCTTTCAGACAGAACTGCTGGTACCACGCTTGCCCTCCTGCTGAAGACATGGATACAGGCTGGACACACAGGCTGTGATACACGCATGTAATGGGGCCTGTGGGGAGTAACCAGAGCTGGCAGGGCCCGGAGCTATGACCCTCGAGCGAACGTAAACAAGAAAGGGAGCCCACGTTCACCCTGGTTTTCCTCGTGGAGCATCTTCCCACATTGGCATCAAGGTCTGAAAGCAGAAAGCACAGCCTTGCCGAGCTGAGAAACAGGGATTAGAGTTTGAGGCTCCAAACCTGCTGGGGCCTGAGGGAACTTGGAGAAAGAGCCCAAAGCCCTGAGTGCAAATCCCCTTCAGGCCATGGCCACCCCCTAAGCTGAACATGTCCTAAGAAACTGCAAGAAACCCAACAGAAAAGGCTCCCGGGAGGATGGAGAGCCGAGCAGAGGTGTCGGCAGCTGCCGCAGGCGGGAGACCAAACCCTGTGGGGGGCGGGGGCTGGTGACCCTCACAGGCTTTCCCTTGGGAGCACGGACATTCCACTCCCTGGGAACAAGGGCTGTAACCCCCAAATCAAGTCTGGAAAGGGCCAACCTGGGCGCGATGGCTCATGCCTGTAATCACAGCACATACACCCACAAAGTTGCAAGGTGTCTTAGTCTGTTTTCTGTTGCTATATCTAAGAGTGGGTAATTTATAGAGAAAAGAGGTTTGTTTCTTACAGTTCTGGAGGCTGGAAGTCCAAGAGCATAGTGCTGGCATCTGGAGAGCTTCTCCTCGCGTCGTAACACAACAGAGCGCATCACATGGTGACAGGGCAAGAGCACACCAGCTCAAGTCTCTCTTTCTCTTCTTTTTTTTTTTTTTTTGAGACAGAGTCTTGCTCTGTCACCCGGGCTGGAGTGCAGTGACGCCATCTCGGGTCACTGCAACCTCTGCCTCCCGGGTTCAAGTGATTCTCCTGCTTCAGCCTCCCAAGTAGCTGGGATTACAGGCACCTGCCACCACACTCAGCTAATTTTTGTATTTTTAGTACAGACAGGGTTTGTCATATTGGCCAGGCTGGTCTCGAACTCCTGACCTCATGATCCACCTACCTCAGCCTCCCAAAGTGCTGGGATTACAGGCGTGAGCCACCACGCCTGGCCTGTTCCTCTTGTTATGAGGCCACTAGTCCCATCATGGGGGCCCACTCTGATGACCTCATCCAATCCTAATTACCTCCAAAAGCATATAATTGTGGAGGTAAAGTTCCCAACACATAAAGTCTGGGAGAAACATTCAAACCATAGCACAAGGCATGCTCTATTATTTGTTTTTTTTTGGGGGGGGGGGAGTGGAGTCTCGCTCTGTCGCCCAGGCTGGAGTGCAGTGGCGTGATCTCGGCTCACTGCAAGCTCCGCCTCCCATGTTCAACGGATTCTCCTGCCTCAGCCTCCCGAGTAGCTGGGACTACAGGTGCCCGCCACCACACCCAGCTAATTTTTGTATTTTCTTTTTTTTTGAGACGGAGTCTTGCTCTGTCGCCCGGGCTGAAGTGCAGTGGCCGGATCTCAGCTCACTGCAAGCTCCGCTTCCTGGGTTCATACCGTTCTCCTGCCTCAGCCTCCCGAGTAGCTGGGACTACAGGCGCCCGCCACCTCGCCTGGCTAGTTTTTTGTATTTTTTAGTAGACACGGGGTTTCACCGTGTTAGCCAGGATGGTCTCGATCTCCTGACCTCATGATCCACCCGTCTCAGCCTCCCAAAGTGCTGGGATTACAGGCTTGAGCCACTGCGCCCGGCCCTTTTTTTTTTTTTTTTTTTTTAGTAGAGACGGGGGTTTCACCATGTTGGCCAGAATGGTCTCGATCTCTTGACCTCGTGATCCGCCCATCTCGGCCTCCCTAAGTGCTGGGATGACCGGCGTGAGCCACCGTGCCCGGCCAAGGCATGCTCTTAAAAGGTATCAGAAGCCAGGAGTGCTGGTGCATGCCTGTAGTCCCAGGTACGAGGAAGGCTGAGGTGGGAGGATCACTTGAGCTCAGGGGGTCGAGGCTGCAGTGAACCCTGCTCATGCCACTGCACTCCAGCTTGGGCAACAAAGTGAGACCTTGTCTCAAAAAAGAATAAAATAAAAATAAAAAAAGAAGGGACCAGATCACCAGACATGGTGGCTAATGCCCATAATCCCAGCACTTTAGGAGGCCAGAGTGGGAAAATCATTTGAGGGCAAGAGTTCGAGACCAGCTTGGGTAACACAGTGGGAACCGATCTCTACAAAGAATGTAAACAATAGCTGGGCATGGCGGTGCACACCTGTACTCCCAGCTGCTCTGAAGGCCGAGGTGGGAGAAGCGTTGGAGCCCAAGAGTTTGAGGCTGCAGTGAACCATGATCATGCCACTGCACTCCAGCCTGGAAAACACATGCAAGACCCCGTCTCAAAAATGTGGGAAGGGCAGGGCGCGGCGGCTCACACCTGTAATCGCAACACATTCGGAGGCCAAATCTGGTGGATCACCTGAGGATGGGAGTTGGAGACCAGCCTAGTCAACATGATGAAACCCTGTCTTTACTAAAAATACAAAAATTAGCCAGGCGTGGTGGCACATGCCTGTATTCTGTGCTACTCGGGAGGCTGTGACAGGAGAATCGCCTGAACCCGGGAGGTGGAGGTTGCAGTGAGCCTAGATCGTGCAGTAAGCCAAGATCGTGCCACTGCACTCCAGCCTGGGGGATAGAGTAAGACTCGGTCTCCAAAAAAAAAAAAAAAAAGATGGAGGGACTAGATCACTGAAAACCAAGAGAAAAAGCACTTAATAGCAACAGAATCAGAGGTGGTTCAGATATAGGAGGCCTTCAAAATGATAACATGTTACTTCGTGTTGCTCCCCTGCTCAAAAGCCTGCACTGCTTCCCCTTGCTCTTCAATGGGGCAGTCACTACCTTCTTTGCAAGTAAGTGACTTTGCACAATGACAAGAAAACAGCTGAGAATGCTGAGTTTCAGTGTGGACTCTGGCTAAGCCAGGGGTGGTCCTGGACGAGTGATCTCTGAGCCTCAGCCGCCTCCTCTGCAAATAAGGCAACTGTACAAGTTCCTGCCTCTAACTCTTCTCTCCCGGCAGGTGCCCTAAGGGCTGAGTCACTGTCACAGGGTTCTGCTAGTGAGATGGGCCTGTGTGGATGCACACTTTGTGAAAACTCATCAAACTGCACACTTAAAAGTGTGCATTTTTCGAGGTCAGGAGATCGAGACCATCCTGGCTAACATGGTGAAACCCCGTCTCTACTAAAAAATACAAAAAAAAAAACTAGCCAGGCGTGGTGGCGGGCGCCTGTAGTCCCAGCTACTCGGGAGGCTGAGGCAGGAGAATGGCGTAAACCCGGGAGGCGGAGCTTGCGGTGAGCTGAGATCCGGCCACTGCACTCCAGCCTGGGCGACAGAGCGAGACTCCGTCTCAAAAAAAAAAAAAAAAAAGTGTGCATTTTGGGCCGGGCGTGGTGGCTCACGCCTGTAATCCCAGCACTTTGGGAGGCCGAGGCAGGCGGATCATGAGGTCAGGAGTTCGAGACCAGCCTGGCCGATATGGTGAAACCCCGTCTCTACTAAAAAATACAAAAATTAGCCGGGCGTGGTGGTGCACACTTGTAGTCCCAGTTACTGGGGAGGCTGAGGCAGGAGAATCAATGGAACCCAGGAGGCGGAGATTGCAGTGAGCCGAGATGGCACCGCTGCACTCCAGCCCGGGCGACAGTGCAAGACTCCGTCTCAAAAAAAATAAAAAAAGTGTTCGTTTTGGCAAATGTAAACTAGATCTCAATAAAGTTGGGTTTTGTTGTTGTTTGTTGTTGTTTTGAGAGAGAGTTTTGCTCTTGTCGCCCAGGCTGGAGGGCAGTGGTGCCATCTTGGTTCACGGCAACCTCTGCCTTCGGGTTCAAGTGATTCCCCTGCCTCAGCCTCCTGAGTAGCTGGGATTACAGATGCCCACCACCATGCCCGGCTAATTTTTGTATTTTTAGTAGAGACGAGGTTTCACCATGTTGACTAGGCTGGTCTCAAACTCCTGACCTCAGATGATCCACCTGCCTCAGCCTCCCAAAGTGTTGGGATTACAGGCGTGAGCCACCACACCCGGCCTAAAGTTGATTTTTAAAACTAGCTTCCTGCCTCTTCCCTCCCAATTTCCACCCCCAATTGGCAACAATTTTTAACTCTTTTCATGGTCTCTTCCGGCATTTTCCCAATCTCCAGTAATATTCATACCGATGTTTCTTGACTTTTAATAGGGGCACTATTTACACTCCCAGCAGCAGAGTATGTGGTTCCAGTTGTCCCACATTCTCGTGAAAAAAAATATGAAATTAATTTTTTAGACCAGTTTTAGGTTTAAAGAAAAATGGGAGGCCAGGCGCGATGGCTCACACCTGTAATCCCAGCACTTTGGGAGGCCAAGGCTGGCGGATCATGAGGTCAGGAGATCAAAACCATCCTGGCTAACACAGTGAAACCCCCTCTCCACTAAAAAATACAAAAAAATTAGCCGGGCGAGGTGGCGGGCGCCTGTAGTCCCAGCTACTCGGGAGGCTGAGGCAGGAGCATGGCGTGAACCCAGGAGGCAGAGCTTGCTGTGAGCCAACATCACACCACTGCACTCCAGCCTGGGTGACAGAGAAAGACTCTGTCTCAAAAAAAAAAAAAAGAAAGAAAGAAAGAAAAGAAAAGAAAAATGAGCAGAGTTCCCCTGTACCCCCAGCACCCCCGCCCATCTCCCCTCTTATTAACACCCTGCACTGGTGCAGCATATTTGTTATAATTGAGATAGGAGGCAGGACTCAGCTCCAGAGGTGGGGCTTAGAGCTGGGACTAAACAGGACTGGCTAAAGCAGGGAGGAGCAGAAGCAACTTTTTTTTTGTTTTGAGATGGAGTCTCGCTTTGTCACCCAGGCTGGAGTGCGGTGGTGCGATCTCCGCTCACTGCAAGCTCCACATCCTGGGGTCACACCATTCTCCTGCCTCAGCCTCCCGGGTAGCTGGGACTACAGGCACCGCCACCACACCCAGCTAATTTTTTGTATTTTTTTTTAGTAGAGATGAGGTTTCACTGTGTTAGCCAGGATGGTCTTGATCTCCTGACCTTGTGATCTGCCTGCCTTGGCCTCCCAAAGTGCTGGGATTACAGGCGTGAGCCACCGCGCCCGGCCAGAAGCAGCTTTTTGTAAGACACACCAGGCTGGGCACCGTGGCTCACGCCTGTAATCCCAGCACTTTGGGAGGCCCAGGTGGGCAGATCACCAGAGGTCAGGAGTTTGAGACCAGCCTGGCCAACGTAGTGAAACCGCGTCTCTACTAAAAATACAAAAATTAGCCGGGCGTGATGTCCCATGCCTGCAGCCCCAGCTACTCGGGAGATTGAAGCAGGAGAATTGCTTGAGCCCAGGAGACAGAGGTTGCGGCGAGCCGAGATCAGGCCACTGCACTCCAATGTGGGTGACAGAGGGAGACTCCGTCTCAGGAAAAAAAAAAAAAAAAAAGACACACCCACCAGTGTTCTGTGTCAGTTTACCGTCGTTATGGCAACACTCCCACCCCTTTCCATGGCAATGACTCAGTGACCCAGAAGTGACTACTCCTTCCCTAGAAATTTCTGCATATAATCTGCATGCAATTAGAAGTGGGTATCATGGGACTGCAGAAGTGCCCTGAGCGGCTGCTCTCTGCCTTCCGGGGAGCCCAGTTCTGCGGGAGCCATCACGGAGCTGTCACACTGCCTCTTCAATCAAGTTGTTCTCTTCTACCTCCGGCTTGTCCTTGAATTCTTTCTCAGGCAAAGCCAAGAACGCTCACAGGCTAAGCTCCACTTTGGGCCTCACCTGCCCTGCATCACAACCAACCAGCCCATGTCGGGACATGATCATTTACTGAAGTCCACAGTTTACATTACAGTTCACTCTTGGCGTTGTACGTTATGTGGATTTTGGCAAATATGTAATGTCCCATAGCTGCCATTATGGGACATTACATATTTGTACTTCTTTATACAGAAGAGTTTTACCACCCCGGAAATTAGGCTTAAAAGTCATTTATCCACTTTCTGCTCTGGAAGAGGACGGTCAGTTCCCTCACCGCCCGGCACGCCATGTTCTGTCCAGCCTCTGTTCTCCAAATGAAGTGTTTCTAGGCTAAATAAAATGTTTACTAAATATTTTTAAGCACTAATAACAATAATGGCCCCATACAGTGGCTCAGGCCTGTAATCCCAGCACTTTGGGAGGCCGAGGTGGGAGGATCGCTTGAGGCTCAGAGTTTGAGACCAGCCTGGGCAACACAGTGAGACCTCCACCTCTACAAGATAAACAAATAAACAAACATAATGGACTCCAACTTAAAGACTGAACATTCCAACCAGGTCAAGCTACTATCAGCCCCCACCGCAGGCTCCCTGGCACTGCCTCCTGGTCACTGCTCCTGGGACCCCCATCGCTGGAGATTCGGAGTCATACCAACATGAGCCGAAGCATTTGTGTCTGGCTTCTTTTGTGCAACATCCTGCCTCTGAGATCCATGTTGCATGTAGGGGTAGCGTGTCCTTTTTGTTCCTGTACAATATTCCATTGCGTGGGGGTCACACTACAACTGGTTCATCGTTCTATCATTGAAGCACCTCAGGGTTCCTTCTAGTCCGGAGTGTAACAAGTCACACTGGGGTGAACGATCTTGGATGTGCCTTTTGCTGGACATTGAAGCTCATCTCTTCCGGGAAGTCACGGAGGAGTAGCACGGCCCAGTTCCGGCCACACACAGGCTTACGGTTCGGTGAGCGCTATGGCAAGCTTCTGGAGCGACCACCACTTTCACTCCCAGCACAGCCCACAGGCTTTGGGTGCCCTACACCCTCAACAAAACCGCTCATTATTTTAATCTTATAGAAACGTGGGCCAGGCGCAGTAGCTCACGCCTGTAATCCCAACACTATGGAAGGCCGAGGCAGGAGGATCATGAGGTCAGAAGATCCAGACCACCCTGGCTAACACAGTGAAACTCTGTCTCTACTGAAAATACAAAAAATTAGCCGGGCTTGTGGCGGGCGCCTGTAGTCCCAGCTTCTCAGGAGGCTGAGGCAGGAGAATCACTTGAACCCGGGAGGCGGAGGTTGCAGTGAGCTGAGATCATGCCACTGCACTCCAGCCTGGGCAACACAGCAAGACTCTATCTCAAAATAAAAAAAAGAAAAGAAAAGAAATGTGCCCACCCTATCTGCTTCTGCACTTGCCTTTATCATTCAACATCACAGATGGTCTTCACCCTTTTATTTATATACGTGTATACACACTGGAGGTTCATGTATTAGCATTTTTAACAACCACAATGTTGCCAATGTTGTACCAGATTACTATTACAATATTACAATCGCCAGGCGTGGTGAGTGGTGGCTCACGCCTGTAATCCCAGCACTTTGGGAGGCCGAGGCGGGCAGATGACGAGGGCAGGAGATCTAGGCCATCCTGGCTAACACGGTGAAACCCCGTCCCTACAAAAAATTAGCCGGGCATGGTGGCAGGCGCCTGTAGTCCCAGCTACTCGGGAGGCTGAGGCAGGAGAACGGTGTGAACCCGGGAGGCGGAGCTTGCAGTGAGCAGAGATCGCGCCACTGCACTCCGGCCTGGACGACAGAGCGAGACTCTGTCTCAAAAAAAAAAAAAAACTTACAATCATCTGTTGATCAACATCTGGGTGGTTTTCCGGTTTTTCCCTTTGTTCTTTTAGTTATGACTAACAGACTTGCTATGTCCTTCTTCATATCTCATGCCTATGGGCAGATGACAGTGCGGTGGCCCACCTGTGCCATCGGGCATCAGAATCCCCTGAGAGCTCTTCATGGACCACAGGGCCCCAGGGCCCCACTCCCAGTCGCTGGTGCAGCCCTTCTGGAGCAGAGCCCAGGAAAGCACATTCCTAACAACCCCTCGTGATACTGAGGCTGCTTGCCCGGGCCCCACTTGAAGAACCCTGTTGAGGGTGGCACGGCTGGTCACAGGGCACTTCTTCTTTTAAACTGACATTGTTTTCCAAAGAGGCTGTGATCAACAGAGTTTACTGTTCATGAAACTCAGATCGCAGCCAGACGTGTGTCAGTCACAGCCGGTGTCGGCTGCTCCTTTGCACGGACGGTAATGTCCATGCAGGTTTATGTTCGTCAACTGGCCCTTGCTGGGTGGGACTCTGTCTTATCGACACATAAAGCCTACAGAAGGTGCCAACTCGCGTTACAGGGCTGCTCCTGACACGACCAAAATCACCAGGGTGGAATTCACACTCCTCTTACGTAACCATAACAAGTTGTTGGGATCACAGGCACGTACCACCATGCCCTGTTCATTTTTTTGTAGAGACAGGGGTCTTGCTTTGTTGCCCAGGCTGGCCTCAAACTCCTGGAGGAGGTGGTACTCTCACCTTGGCCTCCCAAAGTGCTAGGATTACAGGCGTGAGCCACAGGGCCACGTCTGTGGTACGTCTTCCAAGGACACTAATCCTATCCGATCAGGACCCCACCCTTATAATCTCATTTAACCCTAATTCTCTAAAGGCCCTTTCTGCACACACAGTCACATTGGGGATTAAGGCTTCACATACAAATGTTAGCGGACAGAGCTCGGCCCACAGCATGGAGTCGCACAGCATTTGTCCTTTTGTGATTGGCTTGCTTTCCTTAATATGTTTCCAAGGTTCACCCACGCTGTGGCATGGGTCTGAACTTCACTCTTCTTGATGGCTGACTCACTCCACTGCATGGACAGCCCGCATTTTGTCTGTTCATCAGTTTGTGCACATCTCGCCCCCTTGTTTCCACCCTGGGGATATGGAGGAAGATGGAGTGGGCGAAGTTCTGTGAACCCCAGGACCAGCCACATCGTTGGCAGGGGCCAGTGCAGGATGAAACCGTGGGCCCCTGGTCTTGGGCCCTCCGTCTCTAGAGCAGCTCGCACCGCTGCAGCCCCTGGACGCCCCGGGCTGTGGACGCGCCCGGGGGACGCCGCGCTGAGCAAGACACGGGACAGGTCCCCTTGCTGGCGCTGCTCGCGTTGAACCGCGCGGGGAGCCAGGCAGCCCACGGGAAAGGTAAGAATTGTTAGGCTTTTAATCTAAAGTCGATACCTGAAAAAATAATTCCGGAGCTAAGCATTTAATATCAACATTCAATAAAGCAGGAGATATCAGCCCGACGAAAACCGCTTTAAGTTTTCCGCGTTGATGAACTTGATCATCCCCCAGGGATGAAGAACCAGCCAGCCGAGCCGGAGCCCCATCACGTGACCCGGCGGCCACGGGGAGCCCTGTGCGCAGGCGCGGAGCCGGACTCCCGCTCCGGAGGAGAGAACTCCCCGTGGCGCCTGCGCTGTAGAGGGGTCTCGGCGGGCGCGCGGGCGCCCGGGCGCGCGCCGCGGGGGCGGAGCCGCGCGGAGGCCGGAAGGAAGCTGGAGGGGGCGGGGCGAGGGAGGGAAGCCCGCCGGCCGTAGGACGACCGTCGCGGCCTGATGACGTCGCACAATGGCCGGCCCCCGCGGGTAGTGGAGCCCGTTTGTTCCGCCCGCGTCGAGCCTGGAGCCGGAGCCTGTGAGGAACGGAAGGGCCAAGGGACGTCTTCTCCGCGCCGCTCCGACTTCAGCGGAGCCGTGGCCCCCTCTCCGTCCTAGCGCTGAGGTTAGCGGGGGCCGGGCGGGCGGCGGGAGGCCGGGCCGGCGGCGGCGGGAGGAGGAGGCCGCCGAGGCGGCGGCGGCGGCGGCGGCGGGAGTGAGGCCCGGGACCCTGGCGCGCCTCCGGCCGTGCGGACCCGCCGACCGAAGACTGGTCCTCGGGCCCAGGGAGGGGGACCTTGAGACAGGCACCACCCCGCGTTCCGTCCGTAAGCGGCCCCGCGGTCCTGGGGCGCCCTCGGCGCCTGAGCTCCTCGCGCGCTGCCTCCGCGCCCCGCGGCGGAGTTTATTTTCCTGAAGCTGTCATTTCTCTTCCGGGCCACTCGCGTGGCACATGTGTGCCGCCCGCTAAGGGGCGGTGAGAGGCGCCCAGGTTAACCTCCGGAGTAGGTCAGCCCTTGCTGTTTCTGGGCTCTTCGGAGAACTTTGAGCCCTTCATGAGCCTCCTGGAACTTGCTCCGCAGCTTCAAAGTGTGCACAGGTTGGACGTGGTGATTGCCCCAAGACGCGCGCCGGTCTCTTGGGAGTATGTAACTTCTTTGCCCCTTGGATCAGGAGATCAGAGGTGCTGGGTCCTTTATATGAGTTAACTGCAGCTATAATGCTGGAAGAACCGAAACTTACAGCGTTACTCCTGCCAAAAATTAAGTTTTCCTGACTACTTTATGACAGCTGAGTTTGCCGGTTAGAGTGGCCGTTTTAAATGAGCTTTGTTCCACTAACTCATTTGCAAGAGTAGGTCATTCTTCAGACCCATTTGGGAAAATGGGAGAAGAGAGTGTTTGGCATCTGAAGTACCGTTTGGGGTGTAGCAAGGCCCTCGTCATTTCTCCTGTGAGACTCACCTCCAGCTTGTTGTCTGTAGAGTAGTCCTTTCCCATTCAGTTGTTGAGATTCTCCTGGTGAGCCTTGACCTCGGCTGAATCCCGCTTCCCAGCCTTGGGAGGAGAGTCTTTGCCTGATAATTTTACTATCTAAGGGCAGTGTGGAGCCCAGCCAGCCCTGGAACCAGTCAAATATGTCCCAAAGCCGGAAACTCCTCTCCCGTTTTAGGTGGGACATGCTGAAATGTTATAAGAAAGCTTTGTGGAGTCACTCCAGAAAGCAAACAGGTAAGTTAACCTGTGGCCTAGATCGTGTTTAAAGAGATTTGTATTTTGTCACGGCTACAGAGCATCTCAAGGTGAGTACCTCCTTATCAAGCAGTTTAGTGGTCAAGCTTGGTCATTTTGCGAGTGGGGTCTGTCACCAACATTGATAACTTTCATTTAGATATTGTAAGCCCATGAGGTTATGAGTCAGAATTTTAACCAGATGTTCCAGAACTTGGGTATTCAAATAGGGACTGCTCTGTTGAAAGTAACTGTCCCAAAATGTTGTGCTTGTATTTCATTGGTGGTGCTTTTCCAAAACCTCTTTAGAACTCCTGTTTTGGTAGTAAAAATGTAATTATATGGGAAAATCAGTTTTATTCAGTAGTCACCCTCCAGGTTTGACCAAAAGTTGACTTATGTGGTTGGTAACTTACCTTATCAGGTGAGACTCTGACTTGCAGCACTTATCAGAGACTAGCTTGAGAGGAAGAAGATTTGCCACCACGGAGAACACCAGAAGACTTCTTCAGGCTTGGAAGGTCATTCGAAATGAGAAGGTCCCCAAATGCTCTGCACTTCAGCAGTGCCATTGGAGTCTATGCATCCTCCCAGAGGGACTGCTTGGAAGGGAGGTAGCACCTAGTCTTTATTATTACTATTATTTTTTGAGACGGAGTCTCACTCTGTTGCCCAGGCTGGAGTGCAGTGGCACAATCTCGGCTCACTGCAGCCTCCTCCTCCTGGGCACTTATTTTAAATTCCTTTCTGGTAGGCAACAGGTAGTTCCTCAAGTAATGAGATTTTTGTCACGTATTCAACAAATATTTATCAAGTATCATCTGTCAAATGCAGAAAGCAACAGAGTTGGGATGACGGGCACTTGTTACTTCATTCCTTAGGCAAGCTTACCCATCTGGTAGATCGGAGGACTAAGGATTTAGTTCTAAATCATGCTGAGAATCTTCAGTTATAGAGTGATAGTGTAAGAAGACCAAACTGGCCGGGCGCGGTGGCTCAAGCCTGTAATCCCAGCACTTTGGGAGGCCGAGACGGGCGGATCACGAGGTCAGGAGATCAAGACCATCCTGGCTAACACAGTGAAACCCCGTCTCTACTAAAAAATACAAAAAAACTAGCCGGGCGAGGTGGCGGGCGCCTGTAGTCCCAGCTACTCGGGAGGCTGAGTCAGGAGAATGGCGTGAACCCGGGAGGCGGAGCTTGCAGTGAGCAGAGATCCGGCCACTGCACTCCAGCCTGGGCGAAAGAGCAAGACTCCGTCTCAAAAAAAAGAAGACCAAACTGAGCACAAATTGCAAACATAGGTGTCAGTTGAGACTTGTCTGCTGACACCCCTGTCTATGCTCTTCATTTCATTGTCTACACTTACGAGGCTACGTTTCCTTTCCTGGCACCTTATTATTATTTTTTGAAAGGGAGTCTCACTCTGTTGCCCAGGCTGGAGTGCAGTGGCACGATCTGGGCTCCCCGTAACCTCCTCCTCCTGGATTTGAGTGATTCTGCTGCCTCAGCCTCCTGAGTAGCTGGGACTACAGGCACGTGCCACCATGCCCAGCTAATTTTTGTATTTTTAGTAGAGACAGGATTTCACTGTGTTTTGGCCAAGTTGGTCTCGAACTTCCGACCTCGTGATCCACCCGCCTCAGCCTCCCAAAGTGCTGGGATTACAGGCATGAGCCACCACACCCAGCCAATTGTGTGATTTTTTAAAACTAGTTTGAGGGGACGTTTAGTTTTGCATAAAAGTCAATTTATTTAAGAGATCACTTTGTTTGCAAGGTTGACATTAGACTATAAAACATGAGAATCAGAATTTGTCACATTTCAGGTCTGGGTTCAGCTTGGGGCATCCTACTGGGTACCAGGTGCTCCACTTCGGCAGCTGGGGAGATGTAAACTACCTGCCCTTCTTATGAGGAAGATGTTTATACATTGTCATAAAAACTGTACAAAGAGGCCGGGCGCGGTGGCTCAAGCCTGTAATCCCAGCACTTTAGGAGGCCGAGACGGGCGGATCACAAGGTCAGAAGATCGAGACCATCCTGGCTAACACGGTGAAAGCCTGTCTCTACTAAAAAACACAAAAAACTAGCCGGGCGAGGTGGTGGGTGCCTGTAGTCCCAGCTACTCGGGAGGCTGAGGCAGGAGAATGGCGTAAACCTGGGAGGTGGAACTTATAGTGAGCTGAGATCCGGCCACTGCACTCCAGCCTGGGTGACAGAGCGAGACTCTGTCTCAAAAAAAAAAAATTGTACAAAGATAGTATAGGATGTTACTAATGTCATTAGCTAGGCAAGAGAGAGAATTGCCAGTTTGCCACTGGTGGCTTACTGCTACAACCCCACATGCACTCTGATTCTTGAACAGTGAGAACGTAGAGGCCTTAGCGACCCTGGTGCTTTTCATCCTTGCTTTTGTTGCCTTGGACTGCAGAAATGCTCTGTGCAGCAAGCGCTCCTGTGATACTGTTTGGGGAGCGACTCCTTGACTTTTCCGTTTTTGGCAGTGTATACCAGTTTAGGACTACCTTTGATTAAAAAAAAGACGGTCTCGGCCGGGCGCGGTGGCTCAAGGCTGTAATCCCAGCACTTTGGGAGGCCGAGACGGGTGGATCACGAGGTCAGGAGATCGAGACCATCCTGGCGAACACGGTGAAGCCCCGTCTCTACTAAAAAATACAAAAAACTAGCCGGGCGAGGTAGCGGGCGCCTGTAGTCCCAGCTACTTGGGAGGCTGAGGCAGGAGAATGGCGTAAACCCGAGAGGCGGAGCTTGCAGTGAGCTGAGATCCGGCCACTGCACTCCAGCCAGGGCGACAGAGCAAGACTCCGTCTCAAAAAAAAAAAAAAAAAGACGGTCTCACCGTGTTATCCAGGCTGGACTCGAACTCTTGGGTTCAACTGATCCTCCCACCTCAGCCACCCAAGTAGCTGGGATTACAGGCACTTGCCACCACTCCTGGCTTAGGACTGACTTTTTAATAATTCCTCCCAGTTGTCCTGCCTGTGTATAGTAACTGAGTAGTGTAGTTAGAAAACCGAAAAGTGAATCATTTTCAGAACTGTCTGCTTTCAAGTGACTTAGAATAGATTGGTTCGTTTGTAAATCTATGTTATTGCTAATCATTTAGGGTTTTTTTGAGAGGAAGTCTTGCTCTGTTGCCCAGGCTGGAGTGCAATGGCGTGATCTCGGCTCACTGCAGCCTCCGCCCCCAGAGTTCAAACAATTCTGCCTCAGCCTCCTGAGTAGCTGGGATTACAGGTGCCCGCCACCACGCCTGGCTGTTTTTTTGTATTTTTAGTAGAGACAAGGTTTCACCATGTTGACCAGGCTTGTCCTGAACTCCTGACCTCAGGTGATCCACCCGCCTCAGCCTTCCAAAGTGCTGGAATTACAGCCGTGAGCCACCACCCCTGGCCCATTTAGTTTTTATGAAGTGATGAATGATTTGGGTTTTCTTTTGAGATGGGGTCTCGCTTAGCACCAACTAGGCTGGAGTGCAGTGGTGTGATCTCGGCTCACTGCAACCACTGTCTCCCAAGTTCAGGCAATTCTGCCGTCTCAGCCTCCCAAGTAGCTTGAATTACAGGCACCTACCATCATAACCGGCTAATTTTTATATTTTAGTAGAGACCGAGTTTCACCATGTTGGCCAGGCTGGTCTTGAACTCCTGACCTCAGGTGATCCACCTGCCTTGGCCTCCCAAAGTGCTAGTATTACAGGCGTGAGCCACCACGCCTGGCCAGATTTGTGGTTTGTTTGGCGTTTTGGTTTTTGAGACAGGGTCTTGTGTCACCCAGGCTGAAGTGCAGCCTCAGCCTCCTAGGCTCAAGTGATCCTCCCTCCTCAGCCTTCTAAGTTAAGCTGGGATGACAGGTGCCCTACCACGCCCAGCTAATTTTTGTATTTTTTGTAGAGACCGGGTTTTGTTATGTTGCCCAAGCTGGTCTAGAACTCCTGGACTCAAGTAATCCGCCCACCTCAGCTTCCCAAAGTGCTGGGATTACAGGCATGAGCTACCGCACCTGGCCAATTTGTTCTAATGTGTCTCTTTTTTTTTTTTTTTTTGGCAGAATCTCGCTCTGTCACCCAGGCTGGAGTTCAGTGGCACGATCTCGGCTCACTGCAAGCTCTGTCTCCTGGGTTCACGCTATTCTCCCGCCTCAACCTCCCAAGTAGCTGGTACTACAGGCACCCGCCACCATGCCTGGCTAATTTTATTTTTGTATATTTAGTAGAGACGGGGTTTCACTGTGTTAGCCAGGATGGTCTCAGTCTCCTGACCTCGTGATGTGCCCACCTCAGCCCTGCAAAGTGCTGGAATTATAGGCATGAGCCACCGCGCCCGGCATCTAATGTGTACTTAATCTTAATGATTTCCACTAACAGCAAAAAAAAAAAAAAAGTTTAACTGTGGGTTTAGATAGCGACTCTTGATACTGTGTATCTTTAAACAGGTTGTATTAAAAGTATAAAATTTAAAAGATGCATATTTTTATCTTTAGTGTATACAGTTCTTTGAGACACAAGACATATAAATGTGTATGTGTATGACTTGCTGCCTCCGTGGTTATCTTGAGATGAGTAATCTGTTTCCAGGCCATGCTGAGATGCCAAGCAGTGTGACTGTGACATGCGTTATTTTAACAGCCTCACAGACTGAAGAGTCGGGTGGCCACTGACCTGGCACTGTCCCTGCCGCTCCACACACACTCGGTGGTGACCGGCTGCCCTGGGGGTGGTGGTGTGGCAAGTGTTTGCCAGGCTAGTGTTGCTGTTCGACACCTTCCTGCCCGTCTTACACTGTCCACTTTTAAGCATTGGTAGCAGTGTACTTTCTACGAGTTTTTAAGGTGGGAAACTAGAAAATACTCACTTTGTAATTAAATCTGGATTAGTAAAAATAGGAATGAAATCTGAAGTGACCCTGTCTTTTTTTTTTTTTTTTGATACAGAGTCTCGCTCTGTTGCCCAGGCTAGAGTGCAGTGGCGTGATCTCGGCTCACTGCAAGCTCCACCTCCCGGGTTCACGCCATTCTTCTGCCTCAGCCTCCTGAGTAGCTGGGACTACAGGTGCCTGCCACCAAGCCCAGCTAATTTTTTTTGTATTTTTAGTAGAGACGGGGTTTCACCATGTTAGCCAGGATGGTTTCGATCTCCTGACCTCGTGGTCCACCCGTCTCGGCCTCCCAAAGTGCTGGGATTACAGGCGTGAGCCACCGTGCCTGGCCCTTTTTTTTGTTTTTTGAGTTTTTTTTGGAGATTGGTCTCACTCTGCTGCGCAGGCTGAAGCGCAGTGGCACAGTCTTAGCTCACTGCAGCCTCCACCTCCTGGGCTTAAGCGATCCTCCTGCGTCAGACTCCCAAGTAGCTGGAAATACAGGCACGTACCACCACACCCTGTAAATTTTAGTATGTTTTTTATAGAGACAGGGTCTCACCATGTTGCCCAGGCTGGTCTCGAACTCCTGGGCTCACATGATCTTCCCGTTGCAACCTCCCAAAGTGCTGGGATTATAGATGCGAGCCACCGTACCTGACCAGCCTCGTCTTTTGCATATACACAGTATGTAAAAGTGTAAAGTTTCCTGGCAGAGTTCATTTCTACAACAGCTACTCGTATGGGAAGAGGGGTTCTCACCTTAGGTGTGTGAGTTGCTGAGCAGGTGAACACAGCCCTCTCAACACGTGCTGGAGGGTGCCAGTGAACACGCAGGCAGGGCTCTGAGCCTGCATTGCTAAGGGCAGCCAAGGGATTCTGGGAGTCCATCAGAGGCCGGCCTTTGAGAAATGTGTTCAGTAACAGAAAAGGCTCCAGACTTGGAAACTGCCAAAGGGTGGCCCAGGTTCCTGCTTCAGGATGACTCCAGAAAAATGGTGAGACCTGGGCCTGCAGTTTTGCTGCCTCGTTCTATGATACAGTTTACCTTGAATTTCAAAAGTTAATACTCTTAAGAATTGAAACAGCTGGCCGGGCGCGGTGGCTCAAGCCTGTCATCCCAGCACTTTGGGAGGCCGAGACGGGCGGATCACGAGGTCAGGAGATCGAGACCATCCTGGCTAACACGGTCAAACCCCGTCTCTACTAAAAAATACAAAAAACTAGCCAGGCGAGGTGGCAGCGCCTGTAGTCCCAGCTACTCGGGAGGCTGAGGCAGGAGAATGGCGTAAACCTGGGAGGCGGAGCTTGCAGTGAGCTGAGATCACGCCACTGCACTCCAGCCTGGGCGACAGAGCAAGACTCCGTCTCAAAAACAAAACAAAACAAAACAAAAAAGAATTGAAACAGCTGTCCTTTGCAGTCCGTATCTTGTTGCTCACTTTCTGTTAACTTGTGTGGGCTGCCCTTGAATGGGGAAGGACTAGGCCGGGCTGTGTCCTATTCTGCCACATCTCATTTTGCCCAGTTGCTAAAAACGGGAGGCACTTAACGCCCAGCTTAGCTGAGCAGAGTCTAGCCTTGTGGAGTGGAGTTATGGCTTGTCTTTCTCTGCAGAGTGGAGTGTGGGATTTGGGGCAGAGCCGTGTGGGGCCAAGCAAGGTGGAAGTCCTGCTTCTTCAGGCCGGGAAAGTGGGGACAAGGTTTGTTTTCCATTTTGCTAAAGGCTATCAATCTGTATTCTCTCTTTTGCAGAACCGTGGGTACCGATGGATGTGGCCGAGAGCCCTGAACGGGATCCTCGCTCTCCGGAGGATGAAGAGCAGCCACAGGGGTTCTCGGACGATGACATTCTGAGGGACAGCGGGTCCGATCAGGATTTGGACGGGGCGGGGGTGAGGGCTTCGGATCTGGAGGATGAGGAGAGTGCCGCCAGGGGGCTGAGCCAGGAGGAGGAAGATAACCACTCCGACGAGGACCGGGCGAGTGAGCCTAAATCCCAAGAGCAGGACTCGGAGGTGAATGAGCTGAGCCGGGGCCCGACCAGCCCCCCCTGCGAGGAGGAGGGGGACGACGGGGAGGAAGACAGGACCAGCGACCTTAGGGACGAGGCCTCCTCAGTCACCAGGGAGCTGGACGAGCATGAGCTGGACTACGACGAGGAGGTCCCCGAGGAGCCAGCTCCCGCCGTCCAGGAGGACGAGGCCGAGAAAGCGGGGGCTGAGGATGAGGAGGAGAAGGGCGAAGGCGCTCCCAGGGAGGAGGGGAAGGCTGGTGTTCAGAGTGTGGGAGAAAAGGAATCCCCAGAGGCTGCCAAGGAGAAAAAGAAAGAGGACGATGATGGAGAGATCGATGACGGGGAAATAGACGTGAGTATGATGGGGCAGAGCGTCACAGGGCGTCCTCCTCAATTCCTGACACAGGCCAGTGCCGGGAAGGAGAGAGACTGTGTGGGACTGACTTAGTGATTTTGTTACTTGGGATGGTGCAGGAGAATGAGAGGCTTGTTTTGGGGTCACTCCCATAGTGATTGGAAAGGAAAAATGAAAATCGAGAAAGAATTGGAAATCAAGAATGAAAATAGGCAGCTCCAGAAGCTGCCAGCAGGGTTTCCATGGCCCTCGGCCGGCCAGCTGGTGGGATTGTTTGGGTTGTAGTAAAAGACCTAGCACCCAGTTTTTTTAGGTTCTAGGAGTGAAGGGATAATGTCTTCCCTTGTCTTCGCCATCTTCAAGTGATACTCGAGTTAGCACTCAACCAGAAACTGCGTGGGTTTCCACTCTTGTCAGGTTTTTGGTGTGAAAAGAATGAGGAAAGTTTCCATCTGATTTTGGATGTTCTTCTAGGCATTCTTACGCTGGCCCTAGAGCCTGACCTCTGGAGAGGGCACCAGCTGGGCCAGGCCTCTTTGGAGGTATCCCTGAAAAGACCATGGTGGGCACCTCAACTTCTGACAAAGTCAGCACACTTTTTTGTATGTTAAATTAATGTGGCCTTCAGGTTGAGGGGAAGGTAGTACTATCTGTGATCCTAGATCTGGGTAGGTGGGGTTTTCTTGGCAGTTGATGCCATTGGAAAAATTATGAGTGTTTCTGGAGAAGCAGCCCAAAGTCCTCCTGAGTGATACTTTCCAGAGCTATTGAACTCAAAGGAGCTGAGCAAGGGACAGAGCAGTTGAACTGAATTGGGTTGTGTTGTTTTGTTGTTGTTGTTGTTTTTGAAGGATCCCAGGGAAGGGGGTTCTGCTTATTGGGAGTCATTACAGTGAAAAGGTGTCTGCAGAGAGTATCTCTCTGATCTCATGGTCTGGGTTGAGGCAGGTAGAGGTTGCCAGTTAGATGTGTAACCACCAGTTTGCCTTGAGTGCAACGCTGCTTTTCTTTTTTTTTTTTTTTTTTTTTTTTTTTTGAGACAGAGTCTACTCTGTAACCCAGGCTGGAGTGCAGTGACGCCATCTCAGCTCAGTATACCCTCTGCCCCCGAGGTTCAGGCAATTATCCTGCCTCACTCTGCTGAGTAGCTGGGATTGCAGGCACCTGCCACTACTGGCTAATTTTTGTATTTTTAGTAGAGATGGGGTGTCGCCATGTTGGCTAGGCTTGTTTCAAACTCCTGACCTCAGGTGATCCGGCTGTCCCAGCCTCCCACAGTGCTGGGATCACAGGTGTGAGGCACCGCGCCCGGCAAGTGCCATGCTTCTCCAGTAGCATGTTGGTGTGCGTGCTCTCAGTCCACGTTTGGATGTGACTTTTTGGCCATAGCTGATAGCTGTGATAGTGCTCAGTAATGTATAGGGTTTGAAGTATTGCTCATCTAACTTTATGGGATGCGTGTGTGCCTACAAGCTTAGAGTTTAGATGTTTCATTTTTGCACAACTAAGTGTAGAAGGTGGTCTACTCAGCTAGTGCTTTTTTTTTTTTTTTTTCAAGAGGAGAGCTACCCTAGGGCTGGCAGAGGAAAAGGAGACACAGTGAGATTCAAGTTCATCAATTTGGGTAAACTGGTTGGGTTGAGGATGCCCATGAGTTTGAGTTTTTGGTGTCCTGGGGTAATAGCCCTGTCTGCACACCACCACTGGGAGTGCAGCAGGCCCTGCACCCAGGGCTCTGGCATGCTCCATTTCCTCTTAAGAGGACTGGCTGTGGACCCTTAAGTCTTGGGGGAGATTCATCAGACAGGTCAAGGGTCCCCGTAGTGGTCCTGAAACGCCATGTCTGCGGGGCATGCTGTGACTTCTCAATGGTGCACCATGTGTGCGGACGGTGCGGTAGATGGGCTGAGCCCAGCTGGCCTAGAGAAGGGCCCTGGCTGCCAAGGGCCTGGATGTGCTGATTTTCCCTAGATACAGCGCATGGAAGAAAAACGCCGTTTGCCATTTTTGCCCACCTAGACCCTGCCTGCCCTGCTTGGCAGCATCTTGTGAGGGGACCCACAGTTGAAAACGGGGTGCTGCTACGGAAACCCCAGCACAGCTCCCTCAGCAACCGGGGAGGCAGGTTTCTTCCCACAGCACAGACTGCCTCCGGGGCCCCGCATTCCCCACAGGTCTGTGCTCCTGGACACCAGCACAAGTGGACCTTGCTGTGCCACATGCTGAGTGTGACTGGGCAGAGCAGCGTGCGCCCCTGCTGTGGGGGCAGCAGGCCTCTAACCAACATGGGCAGTGCTGCGAGCGCTGGTTCAGCCCCGTGAGAGCACATTTGGCTGCAGGCCCCTGGGTTGCTTGCCCCAGGGGCTCCTGTAGCCTCCTCTTGTTCCCACGCCCAGCGGTGTCTCAGGCTCCTCCATCCTTTGTGTGTCAACCTCAGCATTTGAGTAGGCTGTTTCTCTGTTGCCCCTGCCTGTCCTTCGTGGCACAGGTTCGTGTGTGCGTGTGTGTGTGTGTGTATCTATCTACCTGCTGCTTCCCCTACTCCCAAGAACATGTTTCCTAAGACTGGGGGCTACCTGGCGAGTTCCCCTGTCTCCCTGGGGCCTTAGTTAGCAGCTAGTCAGTGGAGGAATCCCACTTGCCCGGGGCACATTGAAGGTGAGAGCCTTTGTCATGTGAAGTGGCAGTGAGTGGAAAGTCACTCTCAGGAGCCCGTCACAGATGGAAGGGAGTTCACGTGAGCAGCATCAGCCTCCCCCCGTGGGAAGGACCCAGCAGAGGTACGCGCCACGCCATCCTGTGCATGAAGAGCTGCCACTCCGGCTCCTTCCAGCTTTTTCCCCCTCTTGGGCCCAGTTCCAAGCCTGTCATCCACTCTTGTATCTCTTTTGCATCTCCACCAAGCACACCTCCTGTGCCTGCCTCTCTTTCTCGGAGGCCCTGCTGCATTCCTGCACCGCGTCCTCCTCCCTTCCCTGTCTCTGGCTGCGTTTCTCTGATGGACTGGGAGCCCTGGGGTGCGCTGTCGGCTTCCCACCAGGCCTTTGGCTAAGTCCCCTTTCCTTTCAGTCCCTGGAAAGCAGCCTCTGTGTGTGGTGGAAAGTGTCTTTCTAGAAGGCATGTTTCTCGTTGCCTTCAAGCAGAGTCCTGGTGTCAGGCCAGCTGCCCGGATGTTTCTCTGTGGAAGAGATGTGCTCTTTGGTCTGTACGTTCGCAAATGGGTGTTTCGGAGGCCTTATAGCATTCCAGATCCCAGCAGGATCTTACCAGCCCAGTTGGGAGGGGGCTGCTCTGCCCAGAGGCTCTCGTGGCCTGCCCCTTGGCACCCTGGTTGACTGGATGCCAGGAACAACTGAGTGGCAACGTCTAGAGAGCCATTTGATTCAGCATTCTCTTCTTTTTTTCTTAATTTTGTAACTTAATTTTTATTGCTTTTAATTTAAAAAATAGAGATGGGATCTCACTGTGTTGCCCAGTCTGGTCTTGAACTCTTGACCTCAAGTGATCCGCCCACCTGGGCCTCCCAAAGTGCCAAGCCACTGCCCTGGCCTGATTTATCATTCCTTTTCAGAAGCGCTTTCTCCTCTCTTGGCACATGTCCCTTTTAGATTTTGGGTCACTGGTACAGGTGAACTGATTCTGGGGTACACTTTCCTTGATTGGGACATCAATTTGTACAATAAGCCCTTGAAATTCATTGTCTCAACCACATAGCTTGTGCCTAACGCCTTGAATCTGTGTTTGGTGTGCTGCCAGAACACCCTCGGATACAAGTATCTTCTAGAAGTGCCACTGGCCCACGTCGTGGGGAGAAAAGTTTCTAGGACCAGCTGTTGGCAGCACCTGGCTCATTTGTGGTGTGGGTGAGGGTGTCCCTGACGCCAGCTTACCTTCAGTCACTGATCTCTTACCTGTTCGGAAAGCGGCATGGAAGACAGCCGGGTGCAGCAGGCCTTGTGTTTCTGCTCCTGCCATCCCCCTGAAGAGTGTGTGGAGCCCACCCTGACACACTTGTGCCACGTGGCAGCCTCTCTTTTCTTTCTCCTGCACGTCTAGTCCCTCCCCAGAACCACCTTTCCTGCTGGGAGATGACAAGCTCCTTCCAGCCTGGGGGGCTCTCATTTGCCGTTACAGTTTAGAGGCCTGGCCTGGGTCTGTCCACCCGCTCTTGTGCTCACTCCGTGCTCTGTGTTTATACCTGACTTATCATTTGGTTAGAGACGTTCCGTCACCTGGAGCACACTGGCCCTTGGAAAGGGTAGGCTGCCCATTTTATTCCATTCTCCTCTTATTGAGGACCCCTACATTTGTAGGGTGGCCTCCCAGCCAGCCAGCAGCACAGTGGACCACGTCCCGAGTGGTGGGCCACATGACTCCTGTCATCATTGGTAGCTCTCAGTCCACCTTTTGGAGCATTTTCTGTGCACATGGTCTTTAGTATTTTATCCTGTTCAAATAATCCACCTTTCCTTTTTTTTTTCTTTTTTTTTTTTTTTTCCGAGACAGAGTCTTGCTCTGTTGCCCAGGTTGGAGTGCAGTGGTGCAATCTTGGCTCACTGCAACCTCCGCCTCGTGGGTTCAAGCAATTCACCTGCCTCAACCTCCCAAGTAGCTGGGATCACAGGCACCTGCCACCGCGCCCAGCTGATTTTTGTATTTTTAGTAGAGACAGGGTTTCACTGTCTTGGCCAGGCTGGTCTTGACCTCCTGACCTTGTGATCCACCTGCCTTTTATGTCTGGATCCATGAGCTCTTCTGCAGAAGAGCTGCTCCAGCGAGCCTCATGGCTGTGGGTTTCCACTCCAAGTGGGGTTCTCTTCTGTGTCACTGATAAGGTGCCAAGCGCACCCATTCTATTGCCAAAGCCCAGGAAGCAGCGGCCTGTACCACACTTGGGACAAGGCCCTGTAGCATCAGCAGTAGGCTCAGAGGCCTTCTGTGCCTCTTAGTGTGGTTAGTGTTCTGCATAGAAACGTGAAAACGCGCAGGCCACCGTTCTTACAGCGCTGAGGCCTCAGGAACTCTGAGAACTGAAACCTTTTCCTCACCTGGTAGCAGACCTGACCCAAGCTGACGTGAGGCTGCTCATAGCTTCGTGCCTCCCCTCTTGTGGGAGGGGTCCCGAGACTTCGGCACGGAATTGCTGTGTACCTCCCAGTCTACCGTTTTAGATCCAGAAATATTAGCCAGAGTATTTCTGAATTCTCGGAAGACACCTGACCCCACAGGTTTCAGATAAGGAATGATAGACCTGTATTTTCACCCCCATCCTACAGACAAGACGCCCAGGATTCAGGAGGTTATAGTTGGCCTGAGTGGCCGTGCCAGGTTGTGCCCAGGGCCCGCTGCTCGGCTTCCTCTGGCACAGCAGCTCCACGCAGTGGCCCCCTTTCCTTATCTGCCTTTGTACAGAAGCTCCAGTGTGAAATAACTGTTTCCTTGTTGTGTAAGTAATACATGTTCACAGGGTTCTTTTCTTTCTATCTAAGAAAGGAAAATAAAAGGCTGCACAAAGAAGAAAGCAAAAATCACCTGTGTCATTGCTCCAAGTTAATCCTGTTGAGCACATTACCAGTGAGGTGTTTCCTTTGAAATGGAGGACTCATGCGCACTTGCAGAGCGCTTGCTGCTCCTGCTTTCAGCACGGTGCGCGTGGCCTCTCGGTGCAGCATTCTCCTTCAGCCCACAGCAGCCTGCTCTGGGGCACCTGCCCCATTGTGTGGAGGGGAATGCGAGCTTTGCAGATCAGGTGACCTGTCCACACTCACAGTCACGACAGCCTGGACCTAGGATTTGAATCTGGGCCTTCTCCCCCACTGCATGGGAATTTTATAAAGGCTTTTAAAATTGGAGTGGATGATACACTCAGCCTGGTGTCCTTTATCCACATGTGTATTTCCCCTGCGGTGAGGAAGCACCAGCAGGAGTGTGCCAGGATGGAGACCCAACCTCAGATGGGTGCGCTAAGGCCTGTGTGCCTCCTTACTCTCACCCTCAGCATCCACGTCAGCTTGGCCTGTCCCAGGTGGTATGTGCTGAGCGCCCCATGGGCACCATCCATTTTTAAGCCAGTTTGCAGCTAGCTGGTCCACTCGGGCCCCTCCTTGTCCTCTGCTTCCTACTTTCAGTGGCTCGAGTCACATAAGCAGAAGGCCATCAGCATGAGGCTGAGGGCCTGCATGCCACACACTCGGTGTGACAGTCGCAGATCACTTAAGCTCTGGGTCCCTGTCTTGAGTTTTCTTTGCATGATACTTATAACTTGTTTTAATTATCCATTATTTAGTGATTTCTTTCTTTATTTTGGGAGGTTGAGTATTTTGTTATTTACACATGTAGAGTAAGAATAAAAATTGGGCACGGAGGCCAGATGTGTTGGCTCACACCTTTAATCCCAGCACTTTGGGAGGCCAAGGTGGGCAGATCACCTGACGTCAGGAGTTCAAGACCAGCCTGGCCAACGTGGCAAAACCCAGTCTCTACTAAAAATAACAAAAATAGCCAGGCGTGATGTCGGGCACCTGTAATCCCAGCTACTCAGGAGGCTGAGGCAGGAGAATCGCTTGAACCTGGGAGATAGATGTTGCAGTGAGAGCCGAGATCATGCCACCGCACTGCACTCCAGCCTGGGTGACAGAGCAGGACTCTGTCTCCAAAAAAAAAAAAAAAAAAGGCATGGTAATCATCCATTATTTAAAAGACCATTGTGTTAATGGTGGTTAGTTGAAAATTCACAATTATTATATTGCTGAGTGATTGATGGATTATTTTTGTTTGTTTAAATAAAAGAGGGGCCATAAGCCCAGCACACCAGTATGTACAGCCCCTGGTTCTTGCAGGTGTAGAGGCTGGATGACTGGGGTCAGTGTGTAGACGCTAGTCTGTGTTCCTTGGGTTGAAATGATGTCTTGTGCCTTCACTATGCAACTGTAGTCTGTTCCCTGATCACTTGTAGTAGCTACAGGGTCCTTCCTCCAATCTTAACATGGTTACATTGTTCTCCTTTTTTGCTTCTGTGAATGTTAATGGTTACATCTTTGCAGAAACACATCTGGTCTAGTTTGTTTGCTATTCATCCTGATGGAGGAAAGCCCTTCTCACCGCCTCTTGACTCCTACACACTCACTTCCAAGTGAGACAGGAAGATTAGAATGGATTTGAACTTTCCAAACGAGTTTTGTTTTTCTCATGAGAACAAAGAATGTGTTCTAAACTTAGATTTGATCTTATGTAGAATACCACGTTAAGATTTCAAGGCAGTGCTCATTACTGTAAGAATAGTAGTAAAAAGGCCGGGCGCGGTGGCTCAAGCCTGTAATCCCAGCACTTTGGGAGGCCGAGACGGGCGGATCACGAGGTCAGGAGATCGAGACCATCCTGGCTAAAACGGTGAAACCCCGTCTCTACTAAACCCCGTCTCTACTAAAAAATACAAAAAATTAGCCGGGCGAGATGGCAGTCGCCTGTAGTCCCAGCTACTCGGGAGGCTGAGGCAGGAGAATGGTGTGAACCCGGGAGGCGGAGCTTGCAGTTAGCTGAGATCCGGCCACAGCACTCCAGCCCCGGCAGCAGAGCGAGACTCCGTCTCAAAAAAAAAAAAAAAAAAAAAAGAATAGTAGTAAAAAGAAGACACAGGCCGGGCGCGGTGGCTCACGCCTGTAATCCCAGCACTTTGGGAGGCCGAGACGGGCGGATCACGAGGTCAGGAGATCGAGACCATCCTGGCTAACACAGTGAAACCCCGTCTCTACTAAAATATACAAAAACTAGCCGGGCGAGGTGGCGGGCGCCTGTAGTCCCAGCTACTCGGGAGGCTGAGGCAGGAGAATGGCGTAAACCCGGGAGGCGGAGCTTGCAGTGAGCCGAGATTCGGCCACTGCACACTCCAGCCTGGGTGACAGAGCGAGACTCTGTCTCAAAAAAAAAAAAAAAAAAAAAAAAGACACAAACCAAAAGACTGCAGAAGAGAGACATCCTGACACTTGGCATAAATTAAACATGCCTTCTCTGATCATTTCTTTTTTTAAATTGGTTATATTTGATCATTTCTTTAAAAAATGATTCTCCTGGATCACTTAAGGGATATAACCCTCAGGAATCTGTTCTTTTCCTTATAAAATACTTTTTAATAACCAAGTATCTTTGAGCCAAAAAGTGTTGCAAATATTTTAGCTGTAAAAGTTTGAGTTATCATAAATCCAGGGCTTGGTTTCAGCATTTTTTCATTCAACAGATAATTATGGGCTGTTTACTGTGAGCCAGATGCTGCCTGGACCCAGCAACTTGGTGGTGGGCCTGCCCTGTCAGACATGGGCCTGCCCTGGTAGGGCACAGGGTTCAGCCAGGCGAGTGGTGGTGTCGTCAACAAAAGGATGCTCAGGTGTGGCTGCAACACCTGCAGGGCCTGGGGCTGTGAGGACCTGTCCTGGGGGGAGCTCAGGGAAGACCACCCCAAGGAAGGGGGCTCAAGCTTCCGCCTGAAAGTGAGTTAAATAATCAGGAAAAGGAGAGGGAAGAACACGGTCAGACCTGGAATTGGAAAAGGGTGCTTCGCACTGTGAAGCGAGACTGGAGGAGTTGAGGAGAGAATGAGAGAAGCCCGTTAGGAAGTGGTTTTTACCAGGCTGGGTGCGATGGGCAGGGGTGCAGAGTGCAGGAGACGGGGAGGGGATCAAGGGGCGCCACATGGGACCAGGGGGATTGGTTACGCCAGGGCTGGCGAAAGAGGCCCGGCTCGGGGTGATGAGTACTTCCATCCTGGATGGTCCTGTGTCAGGGATGTCAGGTGGGCAGCTGGTGTCCACGTGGGCTGGGGTGGTGTCAGGAGGGGTCTCAACTGCACGTCTGTGGGAAACAGGCCCTGGGACAGTAGGTGGCTTGGGGAGAGCACCAAGCAAGGGTCAGGTTTGGCTGTGCATCCGAGTCCCTGCGGGTGAGGCCCAGCTTAGAGCTCCTGGGGTGTTCTAAGACTTGACAGCCAGGTTGAGGAGCTGGCTGAGGATGAGCCTCCAGGCGGGCCACTCCTGGCTGCCGGCATCACTGTCCCGAGGCACCCAACTCCTCCCCTCCCCAAGAATTGTAAGAGGAAGTTTGTGTTTAAGGGACATAAAATATTTTGTTCTCCAAATTTTATTTAAATGTTAAAAGTTGTAAAACCCCAAAGTGTTACTATTTCCTGCCCAGAGTTGATAGCTAAGAGAAATGTCATAGAGCGCACTCTGTAAAGTGCCCTGTGTGCTGCACAGTGTTTCTCCCTGGCGTTGCAGCAGGACGCTTGGAGCTGCTGGGCACGCTCTGATCATCCCTGCTATGCAGATCTGGGACCTAAGATTTGGAAAATTGACGTGATTTCAATTCCTGTCACAATATCCAGGTCCCACACCCGGCTTCCTGCCCCTTCTGGTTTGGAGAAAGCAGTGCTGAGTGATCGATGCCTCCCCCATGCTCAGATGGTATTCTCTGTTTCAGGATGATGACCTGGAAGAAGGTGAAGTGAAGGACCCCAGTGACAGGAAGGTGAGACCTCGTCCCACCTGCCGGTTCTTCATGAAAGGTAACTGTCTGCGTGTGGGGCCTTCTCGCAGTCAGCTGGGGCCCCAGCTTCTGGGGCTGTGGTGCTGGCTCACCTTGGCAGGCCCTGCGCTGCTCAAGGCAGTTCTCTGGGCAAGACTGGCTAGGTGGTGGTGGTGGTGGTGGCAGTGGCAATATTGATGGTAAACAATAGGCCCTTGTATTGATGCTTTCATCACTTTAATGACTGCCTTGGTGGGAGCAGCCTGGTCATTCTCATTCTCACACTGGTGGCCCCAGACCCTTCCGATCGCAGCAGACCCGTAACTATAATGCAGATGGCATCAGTCATTTTTCAAAGTGGTCCTTTTCATAAGGCCGAATGTTCTAGACACCAGAATTAGCATTCTCCCCACCTCTGTAGAGATGGCCCCTTTTCCTGTAAGATGTGTCAGAAGCGTTTGTTCGTGTGGAATGGATTTCGAAATGGCCAGAGATGGCTGCTGAAGGCAGCAGGGCTCTCTCCTGTAGAAGTAATGGTGTGAGTTCAGGAGCTGCAGCAGGGGGCAGTAAGAAAATCTTGTCAGAAAAATCTGGGCTAACCCATGTTAAAATGTGGCGGAACTCTTTAGCCTGATGATGTTAGGGCTTTTTGTTTCGCTGCGTAATGTCTTGGGGGATTTGGAAATGGAAGTGAGAATTTCCAGCTTTAAGGGTATCTGATGTGCAGCAGTAGTTCAGGTGTTTCTTGTAACTGAGCGTTCCCCTTGGAGAGGTGGGAAGATGTTCTCTCTCTCAATTTTGCTGTAAGCCCGTAGATGACTTTGTCACTGCCAGCCTGTGTGTGCCGTCTAAAGCTCACAAGAGCTTCCTGTACTTCTTTTCCAGATGTTGTGACACCATTATCCACTCTTCTTCCACCAATATCCAATTCCATACCATTCAGAGGCCAGGTTAAAGGTACAAAATACGCTATATTCACTCTCTTCAGTACCTTAAAGTCCCCCTACTCCAGAGGCCAGACTTCCTTCTCCTGGATCCAGAACACAGCTGTGAAGCCAGAAGGAAAGGGGGTCTTTGAGGGGCAGAGAGCTGTTCGCAACCTCCTTAGAGGCACGTGAGCCAATCGAGCATCAGGGACAGACAGGGCACACCCTTGAGGTGTGGCAGAGTCCCATCATTCAGAGGCAGGCTGTGCTCTTAGAGCAGCCGTGAACGCCCCTGTCCGAGAGATGACCTGATGATGTGGGGCTCGTGGGAACCCCGGGTCAGGCTCGCTCCTGTGGGTGTGGGCTTGCTTGGTTTTGCCAAGCAAAAACAGTTGACTTGCCCAAGTCACACGTGCACGTGAGGGGCCCCCACTGGGGAGAGCCTGTGTGGTCAGTAGACTTAGAGCCATAGATTGTCACAGACACTGCTAAGAATACAGAGAAATGTGCAGTACATTTTGGAAAGTAAACTTACAATTTTTTAAAAGCTTTGGTATTTGCAGTGTCGGTATTTCAGAAAATTTAAATTGAAGCAGACGACCTCTTTTTTATAATAGTGTGGGAATTAATGACATCAGTGTCGCAAATTTCTGTATGAAAGTGATGGAGAAAAGTCTGTACACGTGTATGGGTACACGTTTGTAGTCATTTTGAATCAGCACCCATCACAGTGCAGTGCTCTGGTCTCTGGGTGGCAGTGTGACTCAGAAGCTTGGCCAGCCAGTCGGCATCGGCCTTACGGTTCCGACAGCAGGAGACTGCAGCATCCACCAGGGCATGGAGACTCTGGACCAGGAGCTCAGGGCTCACTGCTGAGCTAGTTCCAGAATTTAACAACAGAAGCACAAAACAGATGAAGAAAGATCGTTACTGGGACTCTTCATTCCCTTCACGGGGAGATGCCTGGATGGACACAGACAGGATCCTGTCTCCCTGCACATCACGTGGGTTGGTCAGAATTGGAAGGTGGTGCCCCCAGAGTTAGACTAAGTACTGAGTTTGGGTTTCAGTGAGTGAGACCATGTGGAAGGTTTCTACAGTCAAGAAATCAGTTTGAGACCACCCTGCGTGGTCTCATAGTGAGACCATAGTGAGACCGTGTCTCTACAAAAAAACGAAAAATTAGCAGGGCCTGGTGGCACACACGTGTAGTCCCAGCTGCGTGGGGAGTGGCAGGTGGGTGCTGAGGGGGGCAGGTCACTTGAGCCTGGGAGGTTGAGGCTGCAGTTGCGCCATGATCGTGCCACTGTTCTCCAGGCTGGGCAACAGTGAGACTGTCTCTTAAAAATAAAGAAGAAAGCAGAAGCTAGATAAGGCAACATTTTTGCGGCTTAATCAAGCATTATCAATAACTCATTTCAGAAGTATTTTTGTTCTGTAGAGCGAGGTGATACGATACAGAGGAAGTGGCTGATTCTTATCGTTTTCTAGATCATGTCTCCTGCTGTTTCTTTGTTGTGAGAAATTTGGACTTAAATGTTTCTGCCTACCTGCAGTTTTTATGAAATTGAAATTCATCAGTTTATGATCCCTCCAATAAGAACAAGTTATTTTAAAAACAAAATGAAGTTTGTGGTGTTGGCAAGGATATGGAGATGTTGGAGCCCTCATTCACTGCGGGTGAGAGGGTAAAATGGTGCAGCTGCTTCAGAAGATAGTTCCTCAGAAGCTGCTGGCTACTCACTGTGTGCCAACCCAGCAGTTCAACTCCAGGTATGCATCCAAGAGAAACGGACACGTGCATTTATGTGAAAGCTTGTGCGCAAATGTTCACAGCAGCATGACATGCAGTAACCAAAAAGAAACAACGCAGGTACCCGACAGCTGAGGAATGGATGAACAAGTGTGGCCTGTCCATGCAGTGGAATGCTGCTTGGCCATAAAGGGAATGAAGCACTGGCTCACGCCACAATGTGGACAAACCTTGAAGACGTGCTGAGTGACAAAAGGAAGCACAGAAGGCCACAGGTCCACAGAGACAGAAAGCAGATTGTGACTCACGCCACAGTGTGGACAAGCTTTGAAGACATATGCTGAGTGACAGAAGGGAGCATAGGAGCCAACAGATCCACAGAGACAGAAAGTAGATTGATTCATCATTGCCTGGGCTAGGTGTGGAGAGTAATAGCTAGTGAGTACAAGATTTCCTCTTTAGGGTGATGGAATGTTCTAGAACTAGCTAGTGGTGATGCTTACACAACTTTGTGAATATACAGCAAACCAGTGAATCGTACATGTTAACTGGGAGTATTTTATGTTATATGAATTGTACCAAAATTAGAAAATTCTTTTCTTAGAAAAAAGTTGGTGGCTGGGTGTGATAGCTCATACCTGTAATCCTAGCACTTTGGGAAGCTGAGTTGGGAAGATCACTTGAGCCCAGGAGTTCGAGACCAGCCTGGGCAACATAACAAGAGCCCATCTTTCTTTTTTAAATTATTTGTAAAGACGGGGTCTCGGTATATTGCTCAGGCTGGTCTCAAATACTAGGCTCAAGCAGTCCTTCCACCTCAGCCTCCCCAGGTATGGGGACGACAGGCATGAGCCACTACCCCGGCCTCTCTTAGCTTTATCTCTGTGACACGTTGTGATATAATCGCTTAGTGGGCACGTTGAGATTTGTGACCAATTGGCAACAGAATGCACTGGGAACACAACTTGCTCACATTTTAGAGATCAGGGCTTTGTTTGCACCTGCCCAGCTCCACGGCACGTACACAACAACTGGAGCTGTACTTCTTCATGGGCTGTTTTTACCTCTCATGGGCCTGGGTTGGATCATTGGACACAAAGTTGTGTCCACAGAGGAGTAAGTAGCACCTTCTTTAAACTGTGTCCCACTTTAGGTTTCTTTCTTTCTTTCTTTCTTTTTTTTTTTTTTTTTTGAGACGGAGTCTCACTCTGTCACCCAGGCTGGCGCTGGAGTGCGATGGTGGGATCTCGGCTCATTGGAACCTCCACCTCCAGGGTTCAGACGATTCTCTCGCCTCAGCCTCTGCCAAATAGCTGCGATCACAGGCATCTGCCACCACCCCCAACCAATTTTTGTATTTTTAGCAGACATGGGGTTTCATCATGTTGGGCCAGGCTGGTCTTGAACTTCAACCCTGACCTCAGGTGATCCCCTCGCCTCAGCCTCCGAAAGTGCTGGGATTGCAGGTGTGAGCCACCGCACCCAGCCCCTACTTTGGGTTTCTGATTTATCCCTCAGTGAACAAGCATCCCAGTCCATTTTTTGGGTCTGATCTCCTTGGCTCTGCTCCTCCCAGTTTTTTTAAATTGTGGTGGAATACCTTTTTTTGTTTTTTTGTTTTTGAGACGGAATCTCGCTCTGTCGCCCAGGCTGGAGTGCAGTGGCTCCATCTCGGCTCACTGTAACCTCCACCTCCAGGGTTCAAGTGATTCTCCTGCCTCAGCCTCCTGCGTAGTTGGGACTACAGGCACCTGCCACCACGCCCAGCTAATTTTTTTGTAGTTTTGATGAAGATGGGGTTTCACCATGTTAGCCAGGATGATCTCAATCTTCTGACCTTGTGATCCACCTGCCTCAGCCTCCCAAAGTGCTGGGATTACAGGCGTGAGCCACCCCGCCTGGCTGGAATACCATTTTTTAAGTGTACAGTTCAGTGTTAACACATTCATGTTGCTGTGTCATAACCATCACCACCATCCATCTCCAGGACTTTTTCAGCTTACAGAACTCAAGCTCTGTACCTGTGAAACGACTTCTCGTTCCTCCCACCAGCCTCCCAGCACCTGCCGTGCTGTTGTCTCTGAATGCTCACTAAGCACCACATATAAGTGGAATCATACAGTATTTGTCCTTTTGTGACTGGTTTATTTTACTTAGCATAATGTCCTCAAGGTTCATCTGTCATCAGGATTTTTTTTCTTTTTTTGGACAGGATCTCACTGTCACCCAGGCTGGAGTACAGTGACATGATCATGGCTCACTGCAGCCTTGACTTCCTGGGCTCAAGCTGTCCTCCTGCCTCAGCTTTCCACGTGACTGGGACTACAGGCATGCCACTTTGCCCAGCTAACTTTATTATTTGTAGAGACAGGGTCCCACTGTGTTATCCAAGCTGATCTTAAACTCCTGGGCTTAAGGAATCCTTCTGCCCCTGCCTCCCAAAGTGCTGGGATTAGAGGTGTGAGCCACCATGCCTGGCCTTCTTCCTTTTTAAGATTGAATAATAAGTACGGTGGCTGATGCCTGTAATCACAGCACATTGGGAGGCCGAGGCAGTTGGATCACTCGAGGAGTTGGAGACCAGCCTGCTCAACATGGTGAAACCCTATCTCTACTAAAAATACAAAATTAGCTGGACGTGGTAGAGCACGCCTATAATTCCAGCTGCTCGGGAGGCCAAGGCAGGAGAATCGCTTGAGCCCAGGAGGCGGAGGTTGTAGTGAGCTGAGATCACACCACTGCACTCCAGCCTGGGTGTCGGTACGAGACTTGGTTTCACAAAAAAAAAAAAAAAAAACTGACTGCTCTTTCTCAGTGTGGAGTGGCCGCGTTGGGTGTATCCCTCATCTGTGGAAGGACACTTGGGTGGCTTCCACCGCCAGGCAGTTGTGAAAAGAGCTGCTGTGAACAGGGGCGTAAAAGTCTCTCTCCAGACCCCGCTTTCAGTTCGTTCGCAAGTAGCCTGGCAGTGGAGTTGCTGACAACGTGGTGGTTCTGTGTTTCATCTTTCAAGGAGCCGCCAGGCTGTTTTCCACAGTGGCTCTGCCGTTTGACTTTCCCACCAGCAGCATGGAGGCTTCCGGTGTCGCCACGTCCTCACCAGTACTCTGTTCTGTTTTTTTGGTAGTAGCCATTCCAGTGGGTGGGAGGTAGCATCTTCCTGGCTTTTGATCTGCCTTCCCTGAAGGTTCGTGCCGGGCTGTCTTTTTTCATGTGCTCAGGAGCTCACTTGTCCTGGGTCTGCCTTGAAGAAATGTCTTTTGCTCAGTTTTGAATCCTTGCAAAACTGCGTTTAAAGCGGCAAGTCTGAGTGTTGTCTGTGAACCCCTGGGAGTCCTTGAGACCCTTTCAGGGGACCCTGAGGTCACAACTATATTTATTTAATTTTTTTTTATTTTATTTTACTTTTTTGAGACAGTCTCCCTCTGTTGCCCAGGCTGGAGTGCAGTGGTATGATCTCAGCTCACTGCAACCTCCGCCTCCCGAGTTCAAGCGATTCTCCTGCCTCAACCTCCTGAGTAGCTGAGATTATAGGCACAGGCCACCATGCCTGGCTAATTTTTGTAATTTAGTAGTGACTAAATTTTGTGTTTCAGTTGGTCAGGCAGATCTCGAACTCTGACCTCAGATGATCCGCCCACCTTGGCCTCCCATGCCACTTTACTTCATGTCTGTCCTGTAGTAGTAAGAATTGTAATTTAATTAAATCTTACACTTGAGTACAGATGTTTTATTTATTATTATTTATAAGATTTTTTTTTTTTTTTTTTTGAGATGGAGTCTCGCTCTGTCGCCCAGGCTGGAGTGCAGTGGCGCAGTCTCGGCTCACTGCAAGCTCCGCCTCCCGGGTTCATGCCATTCTCCTGCCTCAGCCTCCCGAGTAGCTGGGTCTACAGGCGCCCGCCACCTCGCCCGGCTAGTTTTTTGTATTTTTAGTAGAGATGGGGTTTCACCATGTTAGCCAGGATGGTCTCGATCTCCTGACCTCGTGATCCGCCCGTCTAGGGCTCCCAAAGTGCTGGGATTACAGGCTTGAGCCACCGCGCCCGGCCTGTAAGATCTTTTTTTTTTTTTTTTTTTTTTTTTGAGACGGAGTCTTGCTCTGCCACCCAGGCTGGAGTGCAGTGGCCGCTCTCAGCTCACTGCAAGCTCCGCCTCCCGGGTTCACGCCATTCTCCTGTCTCAGCCTCCCGAGTAGCTGGGACTACAGGCGCCCGCCTCGTCGCCCGGCTAGTTTTTTGTATTTTTAGTAGAGACGGGGTTTCACCGTATTAGCCAGGATGGTCTCGATCTCCTGACCTCGTGATCCGCCCGTCTCGGCCTCCCAAAGTGCTGGGATTACAGGCTTGAGCCACCGCGCCCGGCCCCTGTAAGATCTTTTAAAAAAACTTTATTAAAGTCATATTTATGTACCATGAAATTGACCCATTTTAAGCATACAGTTCCATGATTTTATAAGTACATCCCTATGATAAAATTTAATTTATAAATTAGGCACAGTAAGAGATTAACAGCAATAGCCAATCATAAAATAGAGCAATTATAATAAAAATGTGAATGTGGTCTCTCAAAAGAGCTCACTTTACTGCACTCAGCCATCTGATGACGTGAGATGAAATGCTCGCGTGATGACACGGAGGCCCTGCCACGTGGCATTGGGCCCCTCGTGACCTCCTGCTGATGCATCAAGAGGAAGGTCATCTGCCCCCTGGGTCACAGCCACAGTGAGCACAGCACCGCCGTGCTCCCAACGGTTGTTGGTGGCCAAGAGGGCTGCTAGATGACTAGTGGGCAATTAGCGTCGTGGACAGCGTGGATCTGCTGGACAAAGGGATGATTCGTGTCCCAGGTGGGACAGAGGAGGTCGACACAAGATTTCTTCATGCTGCTCAACACAGAACATCATTTAAAACTTAGGAATTATTTTTAGAATTGTTTATTTAATATTTTCAGACCACAGGTAACTGAAATTGTGGAAAGCTAGAAAGCAGAGGAGGGGTCCTACTGTGCATGTCTCTTAGTACTCAGCATGGCAGAGTGGCAGGGCGAGTAGAGCCCCTGCCAGCACTCAAGTCCAGCGGCCTCAAAGGGCAGCACGTGCAAGGCTTGAGCTGCGGCTGACCCTGTGCACTCTCCGTGGAGCACACATTCATGACAGACTGGCAGACATGCCAGGGCATGCAGGTCCGGGTCCTGGCAGGAACAAAGTAAGCCCGTGGCTTCAAGGGGAACAACGGACAGTGTTAGTATTATTAAAATTGAAGCTTTCAGTTGAAAATTGGTTTGTGTGCTCACCACCTTCTCCGTGTGTCAGGACTTTCTCAGGTGACCATTGCTGGATGTCACAGAATCATGCCTTTGTAAAAGACCCATTCAAAGTTCAAGATAGACTCACGGATTTGAGAGAAGCCAAGCTGGGAAAGGCTGATGATAGGATTCGATTGCAGCTCAGTGTAAGGAGCTTTCCCGTGCTGAGTGCGGTGTCAGGAAGAAGCTCTCAGCACATCTGAAAAGGCTTTTAGATGCCCCTCCCTTTCTAGCTGAGTCTCTAAGTAGGTCTGTAATGTCCTCTCCTGCTTCAGCCACAGCAGCCCTTCATGGCCGCTTGCACACAGATGGGAGGCCAGGGGTTTTCCAGGGTCAGCATTCAAGGGATTCGCAAAAAGGCAAAGAATGCCGCTCCTCTCACCAAGTGTTTTAAACTAGTTTCATAAATACTGGTTACTATCTATCAGATACCTTGTTGTTACTCAATAATGAGTTATCTTTAAAGGCCTTTCTCGGGGCCGGGCGTGGTGGCTCAAGCATGTAATCCCAGCACTTTGGGAGGCCGAGATGGGTGGATCACGAGGTCAGGAGATCGAGACCATCCTGGCTAACACGGTGAAACCCCGTCTCTACTAAAAAATACAAAAAGCTAGCCAGGCGAGGTGACGAGCGTCTGTAGTCCCAGCTACTCGCGAGGCTGAGGCAGGAGAATGGCGTAAACCCGGGAGGCGGAGCTTGCAGTGAGCTGAGATCCGGCCACTGCACTCCAGCCTGGGCGACAGAGCGAGACTCCGTCTCAAAAAAAAAAAAAAAAAAAAGCCTTTCTCAATTTCTATTACCATTATACGTGTCAATAGAAATGACCCATGTGAACCAAGGAAACAGTGAATGGATATTTACTGTATTCAAAATCAGAAGAGACATTTAAAGATTTTTCATGTGGGCTGTGCTGGAGCATGAGCTGAGCCTCACTTCCTGCCGTCTCTGTTTAGTTTCTGGATTTTGCACGTTTCCTGTCTGTTTCCCTGATCCAGTTTGGGTTTGTTGCTGCTGAGCATGCAGGTTCCCTTTCTGTAGTTACATTGTTCAGTGAAAAAAAGCGAGGTTCAACACAGAGCATGATATATATTCTCAGGTAAAAGGGGGAGTGATTGATGGATGGAGCCCCAGTAGATTCATAACTGCCTCTGGCAATGGCCATGGGGTAGGAGGTCGACTTCACAGTGTACCTTTTAGAGTGGGTGGATATTTTTTATTTACAAGTATTTCCTTTTATTATGAAATACTTCATGTATGTAAAATAACACAATATTTACACAGGCATGAAGATTAATAAGATAATAAAATAGTTGGCCGGGCGCGGTGACTCACGCCTGTAATCCCAGCACTTTGGGAGGCCAAGGTAGGCGGATCACCTGAGGTCGCAAGCTCAACACCAGCCTGACCAACATGGAGAAACCTCATCTCTACTAAAAATGCAAAATTAGCCAGACGTGGTGGTGCATGCCTGTAATTCCAGCTACTCGGGAGGCTGAGGCAGGAGAATCACTTGAACCTGGGAGGTGGAGGTTGCAGTGAGCTGAGATCGTGCCATTGCACTCCAGCCTGGGCAACAAGAACAAAACTCCGTCTCAAAAAAAAAAACAAAAACAAACAGTTGCTACTGTGCTGACATTCCAGTTAAGAAAAAGACCAGCATCCTGCCTCGAAGCCAGAAATAGTATTAGACATTTCAGCAGTGAAGGAGCTGCCTGCCTCCTCCCCGCTCCCGCGGCCTCTGTCTCTCCTTGTCCTCTCTGGCCTGAGGCCATGTCTTTGTACGCAGTATCTGCGGGACTGTCTTTATACTGTTAGAATCACAATCCACATACATTTGGGTTTGAAGTCCCAGTTAGAAACAGAAGAGTATACAGTTTGTATACCAGAAGATCTTTATTTTTGCTTCCATTTTCGGATAATTTTTTTTTTTTAAACAAATTGCTTTTTAAATTATGAAAGTAAGGCTGGGGATGGTGGCTGACACCTGTAATCCCAGCTCTTTGGGAGGCCGAGGCAGACAGATCACCTGAGGTCAGGAGTTTGAGACCAGCCTGGCTAGTATGGCAAAACCCCATCTCTACTAAAAATACAAACATTAGCTGGGCGTGGGGGTGTCCACCTGTGATCCCAGCTACTCGGGAGGCTGAGGCAGGAGAACTGCTTGAACCCACGAGGCAGAAGTTGCAATGAGCCGAGATCGCTCCACTGCACTCTAGCCTGGGTGACAGAGCAAGACTGTCTCAAAAAAAAAAAAAAAGGAAATAAAGTAATATGGACTGGCAGAAGTCAAGAAAATAAAATCTAAAGCCCCTTCCCACATTCTCAACAGTTGGGTGTGTTCCTACACAGATAAAAGTTCACATTTTAAAAAGGTGGATGGGACAGCAGTGTTCTTTTTGCCTGACATCTGCTTTAGGTGTGTTCCAGCTAGAGGTGCAGGCCAACTGTGCTGCTTTCCAGAGCCATCTTCCCCTTTACTCTGGCCAGGGGCAGGGCAGTGCTCAGCACCCCCGGGCAGGTGGCCCCCGAGAGCTGAACACTGTCACTCACTAGCGTCTGGTGTCTGGCGGCAGCCCCACGCTCACCTTCTCGGCTTGCTCTTCGGTGCTTGCTGCTTTGTTCTCTTCTGCCTTGTTCCCCTTTTCTCCCCCTGCCAATATCAGTGAGAAAGGATCTTTTTTGACAGCAGGTTCGTAGGTGATGTCCTAAAAATTTTTGTAAATAGAAGAACAATAACATTTAGCCACCACCCAGATATATATTCTAGATGAAAAAGTGGTACAGAGGCCGAGTGCAGTGGCTCACGCCTGTAATCCCAACACTTTGGGAGGCTGAGGCGGGCACGTCACAAGGTCAGGAGTTCAAGACCATCCTGGCCAACATGGTGAAGCCCTGTCTCTACTAAAAATATAAAAATTAGCCAGGCATGGTGGTGTCCACCTGTAATCCCAGCTACTCAGGAGGCTGAGGCAGGAGAATCGCTGAAACCCAGGAGGTGCAGGTTGCAGTGAGCCAGGATTGTGTCATTTCTCTCCAGCCTGGGTGACAGAGCAAGACTCCATCTGCAAAACAAGATAAAGGAGTACAGAAAAGCTGTGGTTTCTGTTGTCAGCACTTTTCTGTACTTGGACATTTTTTACAATGAGCTTTTGTTACTTGTTTAGTTACACACATGATTTTGAATACTGCATGAGTATTTTCTTTTTTCTTTTTTTTTTTTTTTTTTTTTTGAGACGAAGTCTCGCTCTGTGGCCCGGGCTGGAGTGCAGTGGCGCGATCTCGGCTCACTGCAAGCTCCGCCTCCCGGGTTTACGCCATTCTCCTGCCTCAGCCTCCCGAGTAGCTGGGACTACAGGCGCCTGCCACCACGCCAGGCTAATTTTTTTTTTTTTTTTTAGTAGAGACGGGGTTTCACATGTTAGCCAGGATGGTCTCGATCTCCTGACCTCGCGATCCTCCCGCCTCGGCCTCCCAAAGTGCTGGGATTACAGGCGTGAGCCACTGTGCCTGGCCTCCCAACCTCTTTTGACTTACGTGTGATCTCTGAAATGCTTTTAGAAATTTTAAAAATTACTTTGTCATTTTTGCATTTCCAGATAAGCAATTTTAAGTTTACTTCCTTTCATGTTTAATTTGGGTATTGTTATTATGTTGTGTTGAGTTGGTTTTAATGCAAGCTTAAGTATTCATGATGTTTAAGATTAAAATTTTAAATGATTTAAAGTCTAACTGCATGTTAACCCATTGAAAAAATTTCTAAAATCACTTAGATACTATATGCCATATTTGGTTTTAAACAATGTATACATATTATCTATTCAAAAAAGTACATTTTTAAAAAGTGATTCAGTAATTAAACACTTAGATGTCTTACATTCTGCACTGAAAAGTCGAGGTTTCCTTTACTAACCCTGATGTTCTGTTGAAGATGAAGGTTTGTGATTGTTATTTATGAGCAAAGTGTAAAAGCTCTGTTTAAATTCCAGAAATATCTTGAAATGCTCTGTGAGAATTTTCATAAGAGAAATGCAGATGTGCAGAGGTGGCCAAGGGCACCCGGAGCACACCTGCAGGCTTCTGGTCGTTGTTAATGCTTCTCATTGATGTCTATTTCAGCACAAATACAGTTCACATCCAGTTGTACCTAGATGAGCCTGGGCCAGGGCTGGAAGCAAAGCTCTGGGGCTTTTCTGGTTTAAGGGGAAAATTAGTACTCAGACAGCTGGTATGCATGAACTCTCCACAAAGTGACGTTGAAACGGGCTGTTTCCTGTGACCAAGGCGCCATGGGTTCCTGGCAGCCTCTGGGGAACTGCTGTGCCTGGGCAGGTGCAGCTGCCTGGCTCAGCCTCTCCAGGCTTATCCCACCCATCTCCCCGTTCAGTCCCCACTGCTGTGTGGCTCACCATCAGGCCTGGGTAAACATGGCCACTGCCCTCTCCCACCCCCAACCCCAGCAGCTGCCCTTGTGCAGTTAGGCTCTTGTGGACCCTTTCTGATCTCACTTTTGTTTCCGTAGGGAACTGTACCTGGGGAATGAATTGTAGGTTTATACACCCTGGAGTGAACGACAAGGGGAACTACTCCCTAATCACCAAAGGCGACCCCTTCCCGCCTAATGGCGCCCCGCCTCTCGGACCTCACCCGCTGATGCCCGCCAACCCTTGGGTGCGTGATGCCTCTTCTTTATTGTTAGCACATCAGCCAGCTGAGCTCTGTCTGAATCTCAAGCTTAAGACAAGTCGCTGTGCCTTAGTGCAGGCTCAGTGCTCCCTTTCAGCTGCTTCTGTTGTCCCGAGTGGAAGCAGGCCTCGGCTTTCTGGGGATGGAGTGAGGCTTGGTGGAAGGAGAGCGGCCACACGCGGCCAGCTTGTGTTGTTTTGATGTTTTTACTGTCTGGTTTCTCTGTACACTTGAAAGTTTTACTTTCTCACCTTCTCCCTTCTCATTTTTCAACAGGGTGGGCCGGTAGTTGATGAAATTTTGCCTCCACCCCCTCCAGAGCCCCCAACAGAGAGTGCCTGGGAACGAGGACTCCGGCATGCAAAGGAGGTAACAGAATTCGGCAGAAATCCTTACAAGAAAGGTGCTATTACAGGCATGGTTCTTGACAAAACTGGGATTTCCTCAGTCCAGAGACAGCCATGGAAAGCCCCAGAAAAAAAGCTCTGAAGTTAGGGGTCGGTTTCTGTGGTGTCTTTTTTTTTTTTTTTTTTTTGTGAGATGGGTGTTTCACTCTTGTTGCCAGGCTGGAGTGCAATAGCCCCATCTCGACTCATTGCGGCCTCCACGTCCCAGGTTCATGCGATTCTCCTGCCTCGGCCTCCCAAGTAGCTGGGATTACAGGCATGCGCCACCAGGCCCAGAAGGATGGAGAATTATATCTAACTGTCTCAGGCAGCAGCCCAGTAGGCCAGGAAGTTCAGTCCAGGGCACACCCACTGTCTTCATGGGGCTGGATCAGCACTGGGCCCCTGACTGGCGCTGCCCAGGAGCACAGGGTGCCGTCTCCAGCCACTCACAGAAAGCCTGGTGAGGCTGCCCTCACCGCACCGCCGGGATCTGCGCCTCATGTTCCTGAGACTCGGTGCTGCTCCTCTGGAGAGAGCTTGGGGCTTTCTGGCCCCGTCACTGCACACTCCCTCCCTCTAGGCCCATGTTGGCCCCAGTGTATGAACTTAAGCTCTGGGAACCACCCTGCTGGCACCCAGCCCCGCTTCCTCATTTTCCTGGTCAGCCTCTCTGCTGGGAAATGATGGACAAGATGTTCCTCCTCTCTCCCTCGGCATGTCACCTCCTTCCCTCTGAGACTCCAGCCACTCCACGTGCTGCTTGTCACTGAATAACTGAACCGTGGGTTCAGTTCCAAGGGTAGTTGAAGGAAGTGATGAATGCCTCACGTGGGCACACGGAGGCTGGGGGCAGCTGTTCATGCAGAGACGGGCACAGACTGCCCTCCCCAGAAAGATGCCTGTGCTGTGTCCGCCCCTCACCCTCGAGCACTTGCAGCCTGCGGCTCCTGCTCCGGGGGGGCTGCTGCAGTCGGGTGGGGCGGCCCTTTTGTGTTTCCTAACAGCGACGCCCAGCATTCCCTCCGTGTTGACTTCTTTCTTCTCACAACGGTAGGTTTTAAAAAAAGCAACTATCCGAAAAGAACAGGAGCCTGATTTTGAAGAGAAAAGGTTTACGGTGACCATTGGCGAAGACGAACGGGAATTTGACAAAGAAAATGAAGCTTTTCGAGATTGGAATTCTCGGATCCCGAGAGATGTCAGAGACACAGTGTAAGGAATGGCCCCGCCTGCCCCTCCGTTTCCTCCCTGCCTGCGGCCATGTCCGGGGCCCCAGGGTGCCCTCGGCTGGGGCCCAGCCCCACTTGCTGGAGTCGCAGTGACATGCCTGAGAGCATTCAGGCATGGTCCTCACAGCTCATCTCAGCTTTTTGCTTCTAGGAAGGAAGCGTTACGGCTCTGTGCTGTGGGCCTTGACTGGCAGCACTCACACCATTGTGGTTCCTGAGCTCTGAGAGTTTTCGCAACTGTCCTTGAGGCCTCTAGAGCCTCACGAGTCTGTGTTTCTGGCTCCTTACCCCTTCCCACATTACCCAGGAGCCAGGAAATGTGAGCCAGGAGCATAACAACTGCAGCCTCTTCGCTGTCAGTGCTGTTTTGTCTTCACTGCTTGGCTCCTTCAGGGCATTGATGGCTGGTCTTTTTTTTTTTTTTTTTTTTTTTTCTGGGACGGATTCTCACTCTGTCGCCCAGGCTGGAGTGCAGTGGTGCAATCTCGGCTCACTGCAACCTTCGCCTCTGTGGGTTCAAGCAGTTCTCCTGCTTCAGCCTCCCAAGTAGCTGGGACTACAGGTGTGCACCACCACACCCAGCTCATTTTTGTATTTTTAGTAGAGATGGGATTTCGCCATGTTGGCCAGGATGTTCTCGAACTCCTGACCTCAAGTGATCCGCCCACCTCGGCCTCCCAGACTGCTGGGATTATAGGTGTGAACCATTGCGCCTGGCCCATGTATGCCTGATGTTTAAAAATCCTGTCTTACAGAAGAAGTGCCTAGGTTGAAGGGTGGAAGTCAGACCTTGGGAGGATTGCGTGGCATGCAAAGTGCTGTTTACAAAACTCTGCCTGTGGGTGGCACAGTGAGGTTCAGGGCGAGGAAGTGGATTATAATTCGCTCAGATCTGAATTGGCACTCCATTATGCTGAGGCTTTAGCAGCCCTGTACATTTCTGGTAGCTATTAGGGAATCATAATCACTATGATTTCTGTTTGGAGTGATAATAAACGGCGCACAGAAAAGGAAGGCGTGCAGTGCGTGCACTCCAGGATTCGGTCCTGTTGACTTGGCCCTGCAAGGCCCTTCTCAAGGCCTTCTTGCTGCGAGCAGGCTCCCCTGGGCTTTCTGCCTGCGGGAGTTGGGGAAGGAAGCCCCAGTGGCCCACACCTGCCCCAGAAGGTGACAGCTTAGAGGTTGAAGGGATAGGTATTTAAAGACTTGGTTAAAACGTGTACATTTTCTAATTAAATTTCGTGTGGAATGTCAGATCACAGAAAGATGCATTCGAGTCAGAACTCTGCAGGATCCCCGGGGGTGTCTCCTGAAGCCCTGGAGGCCTTTGTGTTTTGTTTTGGTTTTTTTTGTTAGATGTACCTATCGTGTTTCCTGCCCCAGAGCTCGTGCGCACGGAGGACTCTATACATATGTGTGGGGAGTGATGGGATGATGGATTTTAGAACCTGGGTGTGATCCTTGACCCTCTATTTCCAGTTTCCCTGACTGGAGCAGGGACCTGAAAACTGCCTGCTTGGAAGCGGGTCGGCAGGTCTCTGAGGTTTTTTGGAGTGCCCTCTGTGTGTGTTTTGTTTATCAGTGTTGGTTACAGAAACAGGTGTCTCCCGTCCTGGCACCAGGTGACAGAAGCTGGCTCCTGGCTCCCTAGCTTCTCTCCCAGGAGCCGGTGTCTACACTGCAGGACCCCCAAATGCTAAAGCCTCGGCAGTCAGGGCTGAAGGGTTTTCATTGGTGTCTGAGAGCCAGGTTTTTCCGTATGTTTGTATTTTGTTTGTTTTTATAGTGCGGCCTCTGCATGTTACAGTTAACCTGCGGCCTTTTGTGCCAGGCCTCCCCTGAGACCTGGTGAGTCAGGACCTCTGGGAACAGGGTCAGGGTGCATGTGTCACAGTGACGAGGTGCCCTGGCTGTTTCTGATAGACACAGTGGGAAGAACTGTCAGTCAACGTCCTGCCAGGAGGGTGGAGACCACCCTATGATTGTCACAAAGAGCACCTAAGGGAAAGTTGGGTCCACCCGATGGCTGCAGAGGAAAACAGTGAGTGGAGGGAGCCAGTGTGGCTGGGCTGCTGAGACCCAGAGGGAGGGAGGGAGCTGCGCTGCAAGCTCAGGCGTCCTGGTGCGTGCTGTTGGCAGGAGTGGCTCCCTTGTCACCCAGCCTTCTCAGTCCTACCCGTGCCTGCTGCAGGCTGGGCCTCACCTGGAACAGCTGGCAAAGCAGGCCACAGCTTGTAGGGTGTGCAGGAGGGTGGCTGGCAGCCCAGTGGCCGTCAGGCTCCAGGGCCTTAATGGCACAGAAGAGGCCAAGCCAGCAGCACTCACATGCTGGAATCCGGCTGCATGACAGGCTTTGCATCCGGTGCCCCTGGCCTGTTTTGGGTCACAGCAGGCCGAGGTCAGGGCCATGTCCCTGCTGCACAGGTGAGGAGAATGCAGCTGGATTGATAGCTGTGGCCTCCTGGCGTGGTGCCTCAACCTCAGCCACGTCTGTCCCGGCAGTATGTGAGAGGTCAGGTTCTCAGCCCCACCCCAGACAGACTGAGTCTGAAACTCCAGGGAGAGCCCAGCCAGTGGTTTGTTAAAAACAAACCCTCCAGGTAATTCTGATGCATATTAAAGTCTGAGAATCATTGATTTTAAGTAATTCCAGGGACATAAACCCTCTAAAGATACCAAGTCATTTTATTCCCTAATGTTGAGGGTTTTCTGTTGGCGTTTTGAGATGAGGTCTTGCTATGTTGCTCAGGCTGGTCTCCAACTCCTGGACTCAAGCAGTCCTCGTGCCTGAGCCTTCTGAGTTGCTGGGAATATAGACGTTAGCCATCTGATGTTGAGTTTTGCAACTAATTGTCACATAGAAGCACCTTCATGCAGGCAGGCTTTGCTTACTACAGGATGGAGCTCTAGGCACGTCATTGTAGAACCAGTGGACTATGATGCCTGTTCGAGAAGTCTTCAGGAAATAGTCTGGTACTGTATAAAGGACAAGAAAATTGTTTTTCCTTTTGTTGTTGTTGTTGTTTTCCTTTTGTTTTTTGTTTGTTTGTTTGTTTGAGACAGAGTCTCGCTCTGTCACCCAGGCTGGAGTGCAGTGGCGCCATCTTGGCTCACTGTAGGCTCCCGGGTTCACGCCATTCTCCTGCCCCAGTCTCCCGAGTAGCTGGGACTACAGGCACCCGCCACCACACCCAGCTAATTTTTTGTATTTTTTTTTTAGTAGAGATAGGGTTTCACCGTGTTAGCCAGGATGGTCTCGATCTCCTGACCTCGTGATCCGCCCACCTCAGCCTCCCAAAGTGCTGGATTACAGGCGTGAGCCACCGCGCCCGGCCTGTTTTTTCTTTGTATCTCTTTTGGAATTAAAAATTCACCTAGCAGGATCACTTAGTAAAAATAATACTTTGCAGCCGGGTGCGGTGGCTCACGCTGTAATCCCAGCACTTGGGGAGGCCGAGGCGGGCGTATTGCCTGAGCTCAGGAGTTCGAGACCAGCCTGAACAACATGATAAAACTCTGTCTCTACTAAAATACAGAAGAAATTAGCAGGGCATGGTAGTATGCTCCTGTAATCCCAGTTACTCGGGAGGCTGAGGCAGGAGAATTGCTTGAACCTGGGAGGCAGAGGTTGCAGTGAGCCAAGATTGTGCCGCTGCACTCCAGCCTGGGCAACAGAGTGAGACTCTGTGTCTTTTTTATTTTTTTTATTTATTTATTTTTTTTGAGACGTGGCAATGTGCGCCTGTAATCCCAGCTACTCAAGAGGCTGAGGTGGGAGAATCTCTTGAACCCGAGAGGTGGAGGTTGCAGCAACTGAGATGGTGCCACTGCACTCCAGCCTGGGCGACAGAGTGAGACTCAAAAAACAAAGCAAAAAACTCTCACATATGTAAGACTAAGAAATGACAGCCAGGCGCAGTGGCTCACATCTGTAATCCCAGCACTTTGGGAGGCTGAGGCGGGCAGATCACAAGGTCAGGAGATTGAGACCATCCTGGCTAACACCGTGAAACCCCATCTCTACTAAAAAAAAATACAAAAAAATTAGCCGGGCATGGTGGCAGGCGCCTGTAGTCCCAGCTACTCGAGAGACTGAGGCATGAGAATGGCGTGAACCCGGGAGGCAGAACTTGCAGTGAGCCAAGATCGTGCCACTGCACTCCAGTCTGGGCAACTGAGTGAGACTCTGTCTTAAAAAAAAAAGGAGAAATGTCATCTTTTCATAGGGCTGCTGGGGATGCTGTACCCAGAATGTTCTACAAGTCCAATAGGGACATGTCACCCAAAGACATGAGGGGCCTCTAGTGTGCACAGGATGTCACCTGTGAGAAATGCGGTCATCAGTAGTAGCCCCACCGTGAACAGAGTTTCTGGTTAAATCAGCGTCAGGCTGTCAGGCCATGGCCAGGGCTACGGACTGGGCCCTGCCAACTTCCCATACGCCCCCAGCACAGGAAGTGGTGCGGTGCCAGTGTATTAGAGATGGGAGTGCAGGCTGCTGTTCTTTGGAGTAGGATGTCAGGCTGGTGGGATACAGAGAAACCAGAACAGTAATTTTCAAAAAGCACACTCCCTTTCCTCAGGTAACAGGTCTACCAGATGCTGGTCGAGCACCTCCTTTGTCCCAGATGCTTACCTGAGAGAGTACAAGTGGATTTACCTGGGATTTGCTGGTGCTCTGTAGGGAAGCCCCTGAGTGAGCAGGGAGGGAGGGTTGGGCTACCTGGAGAGTGAGACAGGCTTGCTCCACATGGGCAAGCCCACAGGCCCACAGACTCTGAGGGCAGATGGGTGTATGGGTGCCCAGGCATTGCCTGTGGCCTCTTCATGCCTTTGGGGACCTCATCCCCTGCCTTCGCTTTCAGTAGCCAGCATTGTAACAGGAAGGTGGGCAACAGGCAGGTGGGCACCACCCAGACCGTGCTGGGTGGGGTGAGGGACAAGAGGCAGCAGGGGGCTGCATCACTGCTCCCTTTGTGAACTGCCTGGGACCCTCCTTTTCACCTTGGGTCTCTGCAGCAGGCAGGGGCATGTGAGCACCTGACTCCCACCCTTTGCAGAGCACAGCCTCCCTCCACCTGGGTTGAGGTCATCACAATTTCAACCTGAATTGTGCAAATGCAAGCTGTGTTTCATTGTGTAATATTGCATAACCCTTAGATTAACAGTGGGTCATGTTCGACATTGTGGAACTTTTTCTAGTACTTTTTGAGCTCCAGTTTCCTTGTCATTGAAATGAAACGGTTAAACAAAGTGATCTCCAAGCTCCAAACGTCTGATGGTTACACGTTCTCTAATCGCTCAACTTTTCACCTGCCATGCCTCTCCCTGGGCAGGGCTGTGGGCAGAAACCACCTGCCTCTGGTGGGCGTGTCCAGTGGTTCCTCTTGACCAGGACCTCGGGTTCTCCCCTCCAGCGAGGAGTAGTCCACTCCACGTGCCAGTGCTGAGTCTGACACTGCCCAGACCTCTGGGGACGCGGGGTCTCTGGAGTGCAGAATGCATGTGTGTGCACAGGACACTGTTGGTGCTGGCTGGTTAAGTGCTGACTGCAGAATGAGGCGCGAGCCTCCCATTTGCTGCGAGCCAGCTTTGCCCAACCTTGCTTGATCACAGAACCCTTTTCTCAAAAGGCCCATTCACATTTTGGATTCCCTAAAACAGTCTGGGAAGTGTTTGTGCAGACCATGATACTGCCCAGTAGCATTTATTTTTAAGTTGAATTAAATACCCTTCCAAATTCATTTCAAGAGTGTTTCAGAATTTTTCACGATGGTACTGAGGAGTCCGTTGTTGGCATGGTTGCAATTCCCGGTGGCGTGCTGTGGTGGCACGCTCTCTAGAACACGGTTGCGGTTCCCGGTGGCGTGCTGTGGTGGCACGCTCTCTAGAACGCGGTTGCACTTCCCGGTGGCGTGCTGTGGTGGCACGCTCTCTAGAACGCGGTTGCACTTCCCGGTGGCGTGCTGTGGTGGCACGCTCTCTAGAACGCGGTTGTGGTTCCCGGTGGCGTGCTGTGGTGGCACGCTCTCTAGAACGCGGTTGTGGTTCCCGGTGGCGTGCTGTGGTGGCACGCTCTCTAGAACGCGGTTGTGGTTCCCGGTGGCGTGCTGTGGTGGCACGCTCTCTAGAACGCGGTTGCGGTTCCCGGCGGCGTGCTGTGGTGGCACGCTCTCTAGAACGCGGTTGCGCTTCCCGGCGGCGTGCTGTGGTGGCACGCTCTCTAGAACGCGGTTGCGGTTCCCGGCGGCGTGCTGTGGTGGCACACTGTCTAGAACGCGGTTGTGGTTCTTGGTGGTGTTTGTGTTCACGCGTTCTCTGGAGCGCGTGCTGCGGAGCAGATGGTTCTGAGGCAGCCCCGCTGAGGAAATGCTGTGTGCCTCATTCCTATCCACTCACCCACGACTTCCAGAAAGCCTGCAGGAAAGAGGCCTTTTCGTTTTGCTTAAGTGCAGTTTCCCAAAAACAGATTTGCCAGCACAGCCCTCTTGTCAGAGAACACACACCCTCACACTCATTTTGGGAAAGTCTTTTCTGCCCTCCTGGGCTCGTGCGGTCCTCCTGCCTCAGCCCGCCAAGTAGTTGGGGGCCACAGCCGTGCGTCTCCAGACCTAGCTAATTGTGTATTTTTGTAGAGACGAGCTGTCTCTCCATGCTGTACCTCGCATGCTGTCCAGGCTTCCTCTTCTTTTTTGTGTAGCATGATGTCATGTCACCACAGGTCTCTACAGATGTTTACTGAGTATCGTAATTCAGTGTGATTTGAGTAGTTGCACATTCGATTGAATGATGTCGGACTGATTGGAACGAACTGAAGCTGTGTCCTTTGGGAGAGCCAGTCCTAGGCCATGTGGAGAGTTGAGGAGATGACCTCGAGGGTGTTAGTGGCCACCCATAGCTGGAGCCACCGCAAGCCATGATGCCTCAGGTTCCCACCCAGTCTACCCAAAGCAGAGGGTTGACCTGGGGCTGAGGCATACCCTGGAGGGGTGTCCAGAGACCTCCTGTTGCTAGTGTACACTTTGTTTCCTCTGCTCTGCAGGAAAGGAGGTGCAGAGTTGTGGGCCCCGCCAGGAGTTTAGAGCAGACCCCACCACCCTGTGCGCAGTGGGGAAGACAGCCTGACCTTCCCAGCAACTGGACAGTTGACCCTCCCTGTTCGAGGAAGAATCCCCTCTGTCCCTGAGACGCCACCTCTCTGGGCGTGCCTGGGTCTGTGTCTGGACCTCCTGCCTGCTGCTTCTGGCCGCCGGTTTTCATGTGCTGCAATGGGACTGGCTTAATTATACAGGCTTTTTAGGATGTTTAATGTCTCAGAGGTCGTGTCTGGCATGTCTTCATTTCCAGGGTTTTCTTGGCTGGTCTTGGGGTCTGATGTTTCACGTGAACTTGGGTGTCAGCTTGTCTGGCTCCGGAAAGAAGCTCATTGGTGTTTTTGCTGGGATTGTGTCACATTTATAAGTCAGCATAGGAAGGACTGACTTGTGGGCGATTCCGAGCTGTCCTGTCCCAGTGCAAGAGGCGTCTCCCCATTTATTCACACACACTTCGTGTCAGAGGTGTCTCCCCATTTATTCACACATACTTCATGTCAGGTGTCTCCATTTATTCACAAAGGTGTCTCTCCACTTATTCACACACTCTTCGTGTCTCTCAGGTGTCTCCCCATTTATTCACGCACGCGTCGTATCTCTCAGGAATGAGCTCTGCACATTTCTGGTGAAATATGTTAATATTTTATTCCTCAGTATTTTTTTTTCTTTGTTGCTATTGTAAATGTGATTTTCTCCACTCTGCCTGCTAACTGGTTATAATCTGTGTCTATGAAGACACTGATTTCTATGTTAATTTTTTTAATCCTCTGCCTTTCCAAGTTTCTTTTTTGTTTATTTGAATTGGCCATCAAGTCTCTGGGTTTTCATGTGTAGTATCATATCATTTTGCAAATCTGAGCTCGTTTTGCTCCTTGTTTTTGTGTTCTTGTGCCTCTAGTGGGCTCCCCTTGTCCAGTCAGGTGGTGCCTCCACACAGGGACAGGTGGTTGCGGAGACTCCTGGGGGAGCTCCTCCTGTTCTCCAGTGAGTAAGGTGCTGGCTTTAGTTCCAAAGTGTGTCAGTATATTTTTATCATGCTAAAGTATCACTTCCTTGTTTGTTCGTTTGTTTGTTTAATTTTTGAGATGGAATTTCACTCTTGATGCCCAGGCCGGAGTGCAATGGCACGATCTCAGCTCACAGCAACCTCCGCCTCCCGGGTTCCAGTGATTCTCCAGCCTCAGCCCCGTGAGTAGCTGGGATGACAGGCATGAGCCACCACACCCGGCTAATTTTGTATTTTCAGTAGAAACGGGGTTTCTCCGTGCTGGTCGGGCTGGTCTCAAACTCCCGACCTCGGGTGATCCGCCCGCCTTGGCCTCCCAAAGTGCTGGGATGACAGGCATGAGCCACCGCGCCCGGCCCTCACTTCCTGTTTTCTTGAGTATTTTTGTCACAAAGGCTATTGAATTTTGTCAGACGTTTTGTCATCTGCGAAAAGAACCCTTTGGCTTTTGGCCTGCTCTTCCGTGTGGTTTGTGGATGGATTTCCTGACCTTGAGCTAACCCAGCACTCCTGGAGTAAACCCCGCTGCGCCACGGCCTGTTCCTTTCTGTCCCTAATGTTAATGTGGTCTTTTGATACCAGTGTTCCTAAGTGATGAGAGTTCTTTTTCATTGGCCCTTTTCAGACTCGAGCCTTATGCGGACCCTTATTATGACTATGAAATTGAGCGGTTTTGGCGTGGCGGACAGTATGAGAATTTCAGGGTGCAGTATACAGAAACAGAGCCGTACCATAATTACCGAGTAAGTATGACTTAAATATCCAGATATGAACTTCATGATCTGTTCATTAAAGTCATCCCTTTTTATTTATAGTAAAAAATGTAGGGCTTTATATGAGCTTATAGAGTCAGCACAGTGTACCAGTTTCAAAACCAAATTGATTGTTATGGAGAACTAATTCAGAGCCAGCGATTAAATCAATGGTCATTTGAACAAGGACTTGCCTGAAAACTGGTTCTTGCTATAGTTTTGGGGTTTTTTTTTTGGTTTTTGTTTTTTGTTTTTTGAGATGGGATCTCACTCTGTCACCCAGGCTGGAGTGCACTGACGCAGTCGTGGCTCACTGCAGCCTCTACCTTCTGGGTTCAAGCGATTCTCCTGCCTCAGCCTCCCGAGTAGCTGGAACCACACGCATGCACCACCATGCCCAGCTAATTTGTTGTATTTTTTTGTAAAGACGGGGTTTTACCATGTTTCCCAGGATGGTTTTGAACTCCTGAGCTCAAGCAATCCACTTGTCTCGACCTCCCAGAGTGCTGGGATTACAGATATGAGCCACTGTGCCTGTCCTGGTTTTTTCTTTTTCTTTCTTTTTTTTTTTTTTTTTTTTGGAGATGGAGTTAACTCTGTTGCCCAGGCTGGAGTCCAGTGGCATGATCTCAGCTCACTGCAACCTCCGCCTCCCAGGTTCAAGTGATTCTCCTGCCTCAGCCTCCTGAGTTGCTGGGATTACAGGTGCCCACCATCACACCTGGCTAATTTTTTGTATTTTTAATAGAGATGGGGTTTTGCCATGTTGGTCAGGCTGGTCTCAAACTCCCTACCTCAGGTGATCTGCCTGCCTTGGCCTCCCAAAGTGCTGGGATTACAGGTGTGAGCCCCGGAACCCAGCTCGGCCTGGTTTTGAAAATGAGATTTGCCAGTATACTTAATGATGCTTGTGTCCAGGGGTGCCTGTGTCCCCCTGATCGGGTGTGTCACTCTTCCCTGCCCCTCAGTGATCCCGTTTAGGATGTGGCGCCTGTTCTCATCTACTTCAGCCAGCTTGTTAAGTGTGTTCCTGCGGGCCTGCTGCACCTCACTGCTCTCATGGAAGACTGGTCTATACTGAGATTTCCTCCCTGGAAATCTCCCTGGTCTGAGCCTCAGTTTAGCGTATTGATGAATTAAGTGCTTCAGACTGTGAGTTCCTCATCTTAGCTGTTAGGGTGATTGGACGAAGTGCTCTAGGGAAGGGTCAGTTAGAAGCTGCCGTGTAGTTCCTGCTCTGTGACTGCGGGGACAGTCATGAGCTTTGAGGACCAGGTGCAGCTGTCTCCTCAGGAGCCCATCAGGGTGAGCTCACCGAGAGGAAAGGGCCCTGTTGTGCCGGAGAAGTCCCCCTGCTCCATCCTGTCGTGCCCCGTCTCTCCATAGAGCAGCTTCCTCATTGCAGGGGGGCTGCAGGGTCCTGCTCCCTACCCCTGGGCGGGGTACCCTGGAACGTGGGAGAAAGCCCCAGGAATCCCTTTCCACTGCGTTCCTCTCTGCTGTGTCCGAGGGAGGGGCAGCAGGGAGGCTGGGGGTACACCCCACATCTCCCCAGCAGAGGCCTCCAGCCTGAAACCCGTCAGGTGCACTGTAATTGGACTTTATTCAGTTTTAACATTGAATATGAGAGCAAATGAATGAGTAAGAGCAGAGAGACAGTTGGAAAGGGCATCTGAGGATTATAGTAGAAGAACAGGAGCAGCCTTTTGGATGCCCACTCTGCTCCAGAGGCAGGGCATGTGCACTGCCGTGGCTGCACCCACCTGGGACAAGCCTGGAACTCCCGTCTCTGGATGGACGAATGGATTTGCCCAGGCCACACGGCAGAAGGCCATCTGTCCCAGCAGCATTGGGCTGTGACTGCAGAACTGCTGCCTTGAGTTAGTCTAGAATTGGCGGTTGGGCTGATTTCACTCCTAGTTCGTGTTCGCTCTAATTTGGCATCTGACCCGGTTTTTAAACGTTGTGTTTTACTGAGAGAGTTGGGAATTAGATCTCCCCTGGAGGGTGCTCCCTGATCCTGCCTCTCTCTTGCCATCTCCTCTGTTACTCCACCGCAGAGTTCAGTCATAGTCGTGTGCACTTGGCGTTTTGTGTGTAGGTTTGTGGGGTTTAGGTGTGATTTTGTGACACAGATTGCGTGGTGTTGGAGCCAGGGCTTTCAGTGCCTCAGTCACCCAAATAACGCACTGTATCCCCATGTGTTTGGCTTTTTAACAAAGGAAAGGGAGCGGGAGCGAGAGAGAGAGAACAGACAGCGCGAGCGCGAGCGGGAGCGGGAGCGGGACCGAGAGCGGGAGCGCCGGCAGAGGGAGCGTGAGCGAGAGCGGGAGCGTGAGCGCGACAAGGAGCGGCAGCGGAGGAAGGAGGAGTGGGAGCGTGAGCGAGCCAAGCGGGACGAGAAGGACCGGCAGCACCGTGACCGCGACCGGGAGAAGGAGCGGGAGAAGGAGAAGGGGAAACCCAAGCCCCGCTCCCCGCAGCCACCAAGGTAGACCCTGGTTCCTGAAGCCCAGGGGTGTGGGGGAGGTCCGGCATGCAGCTCTGTCCCTGGCCCCTCGACCTCCGCTTCCACTCTGCTGCCCACAGCTCTGGAGCCCACGGAACGAGTGCAGGCCCACGGCCGGAACCCATAGTTCCAAACCCAAAGCTCTCCGACGCTGGGCCTTTCTGTAAAACTCCCAAGGTGGTGACATCTGCCCTGAGCTCCTGGGAGGCTGTTCTTGTTCTAGGGGATCTCACTGATGTGAAAGTGCTTACAGTCCAAATGCAAACATCAGTGTGCTTTAACAGACACTGCCCTTGTGTACCACACATGGTGTGTAACTCACACCCTGGGCACCATGTTACTGTTCTCAGGAGAGTTCTGAATTCCAAAGCACGCCTGGCCCCAGAGCCTTGGGACTGGGCTCAGGTGCTGTGGGCTGTCCGTGTTGCTGGCCAGGGTGAGGCACTCCAGCAGCCGGCATGCAGGGGAGGGCTGGGGGGCTGCCGTTTCCTGCTTGCCACTTCCTTTGTGGAGTGGGTGCCTTGGGTGCAGAATGATCCTTACTGCCAGCTGCTGGGGGAACAGCCAAGACCCATGAGACAGGCAGGCGCTGGGGCTCAGGACAGCCGTTTTTTTCCTTCAAGTATACTTGACTATTAGAGCAGAATGGATGGGCCTCAGTGGATATTAGAGTACTGGATGATGTTTTTTGTGGGTGTTTCTTACAACTTTATTGAAATATAATTCATGTACCATGCAACATACCCATTTAAAGTGTACAATTCATTGGTTTCTAGAATACTCAGAGTTGTGCAGCCATCATCACAATCAATATGAGAACACTTTTATCTCCCAAAGTGAAACCTTGCGGTGGCTCACACTTGTATCCCTGCACTTTAGGAGGTTGAGGCAAGTGGATTGCTTGAAGCCGGGAGTTTGAGATCAGCCTGGGTAGCAAAGCAAGACCCCATCTCTATTAAAAAAAAAAAAAATTAAAATTAGCCGGGCGAGGTGGCATGAGCCTGTGGTCCCAGCTACTCAGGAGGCCAAGGCAGGAGGATTACAGGATCACCCAGGTGTTGGAGGCTGCCATGAGCTACCCTCGCATGGCTGTACTCCAGCCTGGGTGACAGAGCGAGACCCTGTGTCTTAAAAAAAAAAAAAAAAAAATTTGTTTTAAAAAAATCTAGGCTGGGCACGGTGGCTCACGTTTGTAATCCCAACACTTTGGGCAGCCAAGGTGGACAGATTGCTTGAGCTCAGGAGTTGGAGATCAGCCTGGGCAACATGGCAAAATCCCGTCTCTACAAAAAAATACAAAACATTAGGGCGTGGTAGTGCACCACTGTGGTCCCAGCTACTCAGGAGGCTAATACAGGAGGATTGCTTAAGCCCAGAAGGTTGAGTTGAGGTTGCAGTGAGCCAAGATTGTGCCATGGCACTCTAGCCTGGGTGACAGAGTAAGACTGTCAAAAAAAAAAAAAGAAGAAACCTTGTACCCATTAGCAGTCACTCTCCACTTTGCCCACACTTCCCAGTCTCTTTTTTTTTTTTTTTTTTTTTGAGACGGAGTCTTGCTCTGTTGCCCGGGCTGGAGTGCAGTGGCCGGATCTCAGCTCACAGCAAGCTCCGCCTCCCGGGTTCATGCCATTCTCCTGCCTCAGCCTCCCAAGTAGCTGGGACTACAGGCGCCCGCCACCTCGCCCGGCTAGTTTTTTGTATTTTTAGTAGAGACGGGGTTTCACCGTGTTAGCCAGGATGGTCTCGATCTCCTGACCTCGTGATCCACCCGTCTCGGCCTCCCAAAGTGCTGAGATTACAGGCTTGAGCCACCGCACCCGGCCACTTCCCAGTCTCTTAGCAGCTTTGTGTCTCTAGGGATCTGCCCGTTCAGAACATTTTGTAGAAACAAGTGTGCGATATACATGGCCTTTTGTAACTGGCCTCTTTCACTTCGAGCGTTTTTCACATGTGTCCGCGCTGTAGCGTGGGTCAGTGCTTTACTCCTCCATGGATACGCCGCGTCGCGTCCCTCCCTTCGTCTGTTGATGGACATTGGGTTGTTTCCACGTCTTGGCTGTTGTGAACATGAATTTGTGTGCAGGTTTTTGTGTGGACCTAGGTTTTCATTTTTCTTGGGCATATACCTCAGTGTGGAATTGCTAGATCACGTGGTCACTCTATGTTTAGCTATTTGAGAAACCCCCAGACTGTTGTGCACAGCAGCTGCACCTTTTACATTCCCGCTGGCCGCGTAGGAGGGCGCCATCTCTCCACATCCTTGTCTGCACTTGCTGTTGTCCGTCTTGTTGATGACAGCTGTCTTGGTGGGTGTGACGTCTCCCTGCTGTTGAGATTTGTATTTCTCTGATGGCAGATGATAACGAGAGCGTCTTTTTCTGTGCTCGTCGACCGTTTGTGGATCTTCTTTGGAGAAATGCTTATTCCGCTCCTTTGCTCGTTTTTTCGTTTGTTTTTATTGTTGAGTGGTAATAGTCCTTTATGTATTCCAGATACAAGTCCCTTATCAGGTATAGGATGTGCAATTCCAATTAATGTTTTCTTTTTGTTGCTTATGGTTTTGGTGTCATGTAGGATACTGTTGTCTAATACAGGGTCATAAAGATTTACTGCCATGTTCTCTTCTAAGAGTTCCATGGTTTTCGCTCTTACACATAGGTCTGTTTGATCCAGCCTGGGTGACAGAGAGAGACCCTGTCTCAAAAAGGGGGTTCGGTGAGACCATGAACATTGCTCCGTCTCAGGGGTGGTTTGTGTGAGACCATGAACATTGCTCCGCCTCAGGGGTGGTTTGTGTCAGCGTCTCCGTGGCAGTGAAATGCAAGGAGGGATCGAGGCATTTCCTTGTTGGGAAACAGCCCAAGACTCTTCCAGGGTCATGGGCTGCAAGACTTCCCAGTCAGGAGTCTGTGCTTCCAACTCGGGATGTTGTTTGACTTGGTCTCATAAAATCCACATTTGGACCTAACCTACACCTTCCAATAACGCAGGACTCTGCCAGACCTGCAGGCGTGGGCAGCTTCATGGCTGGAGCCACACAGTGGCCGCACTTGGAGGGGCTACAGTTCTCACGCTCCCCTCAGAGACCTGGCAGCCATCAGGACCTGTGACTGTGGCTCTGGAAGCATTTGCATTCCCCCACGGGACAGAAACAAGCCCCTCGTCCACATCATCTTGTCCGTGTGGCTGGACGACACCCGTTCTTGTGTACAGTGGAACACAAGTCGTCTACTCTTTTCTGAAAGTCAGCTTTCAGGCAGGACTTCGCAGGCCTTTGTTTCAGGGTCACTCATGGCTGTTGCTGCTGCTTAGCGGGTGGCCTAGTTTTGACTGTTTTCATTCTCCAGCTCACAATGAGTGGACTTCCCTAAATGTGCTGTATTTTATCATACTCTCCTAACATTAGGCAAAGTCATCTTTTTAAAGAACATTGAGGGCCGGGCGCAGTGGCTCACGCCTTTAATCCCAGCACTTTGGGAGGCCGACGCGGGCAGATCACAAGGTCAGGAGATTGAGACCATCCTGGTTAACACGGTGAAACCCCGTCTCTACTAAAAATACAAAAAATTAGCCAGGCGAGGTGGCGGGCGCTTATAGTCCCAGCTACTCGGGAGGCTGAGGCAGGAGAATCGCTTGAACCCGGGAGACGGAGCTTGCAGTGAGCTGAGATCTGGCCACTGCACTCCAGCCTGGGCGACAGAGCAAGACTCCGTCTCAAAAAAAAAAAAAAGAACATTCAGAATAAGTGACATACTTCAGCTGTTTTTAATCCTTTTATGTTATAGTTATTTTGAAGTTTATATGGTCATCCAAACGGGGAAACTAGCATTGACCTTGATATTGTGCTGTCTTCTTCAGCCTTTCAAGTCCTTTTTGGATAGAAGCCCTTTCCCTACAGCACACAGCATTTTCAGTGTGGACTCAGCCTAAGGCTGCGTTCTCCACTGGAACCCCACTGCAAAGGTGAGATCCAGCACCCCATGCACCCACCCCCAGCCGCTCACTCTTGCCTTTGACGGACTGCCCCCACCTCCTCCGTTCCCTCTGCCTGGAGGGGCTGCCCCCACTTCCTCTGTTCCCTCTGCCTGGATGGACGGGCTGCCTCCACCTCCTCCAGGGTTTTGCTCAGATTCCCCTGCACAGGGAGTTCTCCCCATCCTCTCTTGCTTGCCAGCCTGCTTTCTTGTTCCTCATGGCCCTCAGTGCCCATCTGGAGCCCTCGCAGCAGGTGGTCCTGGGGCATCACCGTCTGCCCTGCTCCCCGCTGCAGCCTCCTTGCGTCTCCCAGAGTCCCACACAGGTTGGTGTTCATCCACATTTGGGGGTACTCACTCATATTTGGGGGTGCTGTCAATGAGTTTTAGATTTGGTAGCAGCCTGCATTTTTACCTGCATGTCATAATTGATTGTTACAAGTTGACAAAATTGCAGATTGATTTCTACAAACAGAACCAGCTCAGTCTGCTTTCTAGATTCATAAAATGGGGGTTTTCACGCAGCCCAGATCCTTGGTTTTAGAAGCAGAGACATAGAAAGGCAATGATATCCACGTGGAAGGTCACTGTGCTGTGTGGTTCTGGGTTTGTGAGTCCGTCAGCGTGTCCACTTCGGTGGCTTGTGGGCACACATTCCTGGCCTGTACAGACCCTTCCCCAGCCCCTAGTCATGGATTCTGCCTGTTTCCGAGAGGCCGGGGGCTCTTCCCAGTCAGGAGTCTGTGCTTCCAACTCAGGATGTTTTCTGTGTACAAGAGTGTACTTTTGGGGTATGTGTTAGAGGGCGGTCGTGCCTAAGGTCTCAGTGTTCCTCTGCTGTGGCCCTCGCAAGTTAGTGACTCGTGGGATGGGAGGGTAGATTCCCACCTGCTGAGCCCCTCTGTCCAGTGTGCTCAGCCTCCCCAGAGGAAAGCAGGTGGCGGATCCCAGGAAGCTTGGAGAGGGTAACTGCCAGCATGGCCACCAGGCAGCAGGTTGCCATTGCCAGCCCCCGAGCCCTCAGCTTCACGGAGTCTCACGTTTGGGAAGGGACTGGGAGGTGCTCAGACGTTCTCTAGCCTGATCTGGGCTCACAGCTAGGGTTCAGGAAATTCTGTACTAAATGAGTTTTTCTTAAAATCGGAAACGGCTTCTCTCACCAAACTGGGCCGAGCCGCTTTTCCCACCTGTTTCTGAGCTGGTTTATTTCCCTTCTGTGAGGCTCACGTCCGTTTCTTTCCTTCCTGAATCACTTGCTTGTGCTCCTGGGGCTGCCCTCAGCCCCTTCCCCAAGCTGCCAGCAGCAGGGCTGACGTTCTCTGCGTCGCTTGTCTGGATTCAGCCAGCTTCCGGGTGCTGGGGAGTCCCCAGTCTTGGCTTCACTCACCTTCGCGGGAACCCTGCCAGGCCCGCTACCTGCCTGGAGGACAAGGGTTTCCCCAGCGCAGAATTTCCAGCCAGTGCTCCTGCTTCCTTCTCACTTATCAGCCAGAACTAGCCTGGCTGCCTTTTCAGGAGCAGCCGAATTCCCCTTGCAGTGAGACACATATTGAATGGGTGGGCCTTTGGCAGGTTGGGAATTTTTAATCATCAGATGAATAGAAAGAATTTTTCTTACCTAAACTGGAGGAAAATGACACGATTTTGCCCAGGGAAATCCATTTGGGAAGATTCTGCCTTCAGCTGCCAAGCAGAACACGAATGAGGGGCTCTGCAGTGTGCGGCACGTCTGCCCTGGGAATAGGCCTTCAGGGGGCTACATCCTAATGAAGCGCAGTCACTTTTTGTTTCGTCTCCAGCGCAGCCCAAGCTCATTATAGCAGACACTTCACCACCCCAAGCTTCACAAGGGGCGCGGGCGTGCAGCAGGAGGAACAAGAGTTGGCCACCGTCGGGTGCCGTGGGTGTCCTGAGTAGAGTTGAGGGCCTCCCCCAGGAAGGAGAATGCTGAGCCCCGATAGGAAACGCTGCCCTGAGCCGTCTGAGGCTGTCCATGGGGGAGCTCTTTTCCTTATCTCTAGCCTAATACTCCTCTTTCCTGAGGTTCTCTCTTACTGCCTAAGCTGTTTGACTCTGGGACTGGCTAGCTTGTCCCCATCGGGATCTCATCCCCATTGGGATCTCTGGCAGGAGTTCCTGACCAGCTCCCCCTGGACCTGCGGCTGGAGGCGGAGTTGTGCCGTTGTCTTCCACCTGGTTTGCCTTTTGAGGCTTACCCGCTCCTCCATCTGGGCTATTTTAAAATGATTAGAGCAGAACCTTTAGATCAATTCTATCAAATGCATCTGTAGAGCTAGCGGGGGTGGGGGGGTGGGGAAGGGGGGGCGATCCCTTTTGTGACACCTACTTCTAATCTTTATAGCTAGGCCAGTGGGTGTGCTCACAGCCGAGGCACCTCATTAGGTCGTTATGTCATTAGGATGCTCTTTGACCAGTCATTGTCATTAGAAATGTAAACACTGGCCGGGCGCGGTGGCTCAAGCCTGTAATCCCAGCACTTTGGGAGGCCGAGACGGGCGGATCACGAGGTCAGGAGATCGAGACCATCCTGGCTAACACGGTGAAACCCCGTCTCTACTAAAAATACAAAAACTAGCTGGGCGAGGTGGCGGGCGCCTGTAGTCCCAGCTACTCGGGAGGCTGAGGCAGGAGAATGGCGTAAACCCAGGAGGCGGAGCTTGCAGTGAGCTGAGATCCGGCCACTGCACTCCAGTCCGGGAGACAGAGCGAGACTCCGCCTCAAAAAAAAAAAAAAAAGAAATGTAAACACTGATTGGGGACCTTCCAGCGGGAGCTGTCTGGGCTGCTGCTGTCTCCAAGCTGTTCAACTTCCAGGTTTACCTTTGTGGCTTTTGGTGCCCCTTCAGGGCTTGAGCTAGGCAGGCTCCTGCAGTGGGATTGTGGGGTGGACCCCTGAGATGGGAAGCACTTGCCCCCCAGCACCTACTCACCCGGGGCTCTTCATTCTCACACTTCCCTGGTAAGTTCCGGACACCACAGTGTCCGCACTCCTTTTGTGGCCCATCCGGTGAGCGCCTACTTCCCGGGCCGCCGCTTCATCCTGAGTTATTTGGGCTGAGCCCTCTCATCTGCCAGTTTAAGGCACCCCAGGAGTCTCAAGATCTCTGCTGGGAGTGGACCAGTCTACACAGTCTTCTTCAGAGGGATTTGTGACTTCCCCAAAAAGGTTAAGAAACCCTGTTTTAGACCAACCTTCTGGGTAAGGGACTGGTGGGGTCAGGGATTTTCATGTGCAGTTTAACGCACAGAAGGCGCAGTTGCTGGTGTTTGTATCTGCTCTGCGCTGAGACTGGCTCTCGCAGGTGTGCATGAGGCCGCGTGGCCTTCTACGCAAGTTACAGAGAAGGTGACAGCCACTCAGGCCTGTTCTGAGACTGGCTCTCGCAGGTGTGCATGAGGCCGCGTGGCCTTCTACGCAAGTTACAGAGAAGGTGACAGCCACTCAGGCCTGTTCTGGCCTGTCCGTTGGACTCCACTTTTTTTTGTTGTTGTTGTTGTTGTTTGCAAAAAGTAAAGACATGGGGCTGGCACTGCAGATCTGCTTTGGGCTTTTTCTGTTACGTTTTAAGGGAAGTGGGCAGAGCATGTGGCCTGTAGCTGAATGCTCCACAGAGCAGACACAGGAACGAGCCGGGAGAGAAGCTTCACTGTGGAGGTGCTCCCGGAGCTGCCTCTGAGCTGGCTCAGCTGGGGGAGGCCTGTAGGCTCCCATCTCCCTTTTCCCGTGTTGATTCAGATGCTTAGCTCTTTTGATTGAGGAAAGAACCTTCATGCGTTTTTATCCTTTTTTACCTTTGACCCCAAACTTGGCAGCTGCTTGGGTTGGAGTTTCTGGACACATGGGGCCTGTAGCAGCCTTGCGTCGATGTTGCCTCACGTTCCCGCTGGTGTCGGTGAGGCATGAGCTGTGAGTGTGCCAGCCTCGGGCCCTTGGTTTTGTCTCTGGCATGTTTGCATTGGTGGTAGAGCTGACCGTTGCCCCTTAGAGAGTCTTCTGTGGCCTTGAACGGGGAGTGGGGGCCAGATGACAGCACAGGCCCTGTGCTGCGGGAATGGCCGCTTCCTCAGTCAGAGGTCGTCTGGAGGGTTTTTCCCTCCGGTGGGAAGTGTTCATGCAAATTCCAGATCTGTCCTGGCCCAGCTTGGAGGCGGACCTTCCTGACTGGGCCATCCCTTGCAAGCGTTCTCAGCCGACACTGGCTCCCTCCCAGCAGGCCCCTACTTGTGAAGGAGCTGAGCCGCTCGTGGTGGGCTCTCCTGGGGCACCCATGTTGTGTGTTTTGCTTTTGTTTGTTTTGTATCTGCTTGGTTTTTCCAAGTCTAATCAGGATGTCCCCTGGAGTGACATCCTTTGCTGAGAGAAGGGCACATGCCTCGGTCCCAGTGCTCAGCCTTGCTTTCTGCCGCAGCCTTGGGGCCTGGAGACTCACAATCAAAGCACAGTGGAGACAATGCCCAGTGGTCCCAGCCCCATTGCCCCAGGTACAACCTGTTAGCCACCATAGGACCAAGGTTACAAGCACAGTGGTCAGAGGCACTGGCCTGCAGTAGGACTCCAGGGCACCATGGCCTGAGCCCAGCTCTCTCGTCCTGGTTCCCATCCCAGCCCACCATCCCAGCCGTGTCCTGTGGCTTCCTGGTGCACACAGGGCTGTTCCTTGCACCTCCCAGCTGGGTCTTGACACCACAAGCTCTTCCCTCCAACCTGGGATCAGCCAGGCCTTTCCTAGGAGATGAGAATGTACCATAAAAACAATTACAAGACTGGGCGCTGTAGCTCATGCCTGTCATCCCAGCACTTTGGTAGGCTGAGGTGGGTGGATCACCTGAGGTTGGGAGTTCAAGACCAGCCTGGCCGACACAGTGAAACCTAGTCTCTACTTAAAATACAAAACTTAGCTGAGCGTGGTGGCATGTGCCTGTCGTCCCAGCTACTCAGGAGGCTGAAGCAGGAGAATCATTTGAACCTAGGAGGCGGAGGTTGCAGGGAGCTGACACTGTGCTCCAGCCTGGGTGACAGCAAGACTCTGTCTCAAAGAAAAACAAAAAAAAACTGTTAGAAGATTCCTGAGAGCATGTAGGAGTTAACAACATTAAATGGTTTTCTTTACAGAAATAGAAAAATCCTTAAATAACATTTGAGATGTTTTCTGTAATAAATAAATGTGAGACACAATGATTTTGTCAAGTTTGGGAAACTGTAAGCAGTGGAGGGAGCATGAGGAAGATGGCCCGGCTGGAGCAGCTTCCTGGCACTGGCTCTGTGCCTGGGACTGGCCAGGCCTGGCCCTGCCTCCCCCGCAGCGTCACGGGACCATTTCGCACGTGGTGCTTTCTTGATGAGCAGTGGCTCAGCCTCCCAAGACACCTGCCGCTGGAGCTGACCACCGGAGCTGTGCACACCCGCCCGAAGCCATCTTCATGGTTTGGGCCCCACCCCAGGTCTGAGGAAAGACACTAGCTGGAGCACAGTTCATTTATATTTGGTTCTCGGAATCCATGGATGTGACTTCACAACACAGATCAATTCCCAGACTCACCCAATTCTTGTGCCACTTGCATACTTGTTCTTTTCTTTTCTTTCTTTTTTTTTTTTTTTTTTTTTTTGAGACGGAGTCTCTCTCTGTTGCCCAGGCTGGAGTGCAATGGTGCGATCTTGGGCTCACTGCAAGCTCCACCTCCCAGGTTCACGCCATTCTCCTGCCTCAGCCTCCCGAGTGGCTGGGACTACAGGCACCTGCCACCTCACCCGGCTAGTTTTTTTTTTTAATATACTTAGTAGAGACAGGATTTCACCGTGTAAGCCAGGATGGTCTTGATCTCCTGACCTCGTGATCCGTCTGCCTCGGCCTCCCAAAGTGCTGGGATTATAGGGGTGAGCCACCGCACCTGGCCTCAAAGTTGAAGCAGTTCTTATGCCTCAGCCTCTCGAGCAGCTGGAATTACAGGCACGCAGCACCAGGCCTGGCTAATTTTTGTATTTTTAGTAGAGACAGGGTTTCACCATGTTGTCCAGGTTGGTCTCAAACTCCTGGCCTCGAGTGATCTGCCTGCCTCGGCCTCCCAAAGTGTTGGGATCACGGGCATGAGCCACCGTGCCCAGCCCCCCCCACTTACATAATTTTCTGTATCCAGATACTGCTTGTTATGTATTTGCATATTTTAAATACTTTTACTGTTTTTTTTTTTTCTTTTGGAGACAGGGTCTTCTTGCCCTTTCGCCTAGGCTGGAGTACAGGGGCACAATCACGGCTCACTACAGTCTTGACCTCCCAGGGTGAAGTGATTCTCCTGCCTCAGCCCCGACTGACCACGGGTGCACAACGCTGTGCCTGGATAATTCTTGTATTTTTCGTAGAGACAGGGTTTTGCCGTGTTGCCCAGGCTGGTCTCAAAAACCTGGCCTCAAGCGACCCTCCCACCTCAGCCTGTCACAGTGCTGGGATTACAGGCATGAGCCAGTGCATGTGGTCCACTTTTTAAACTAAAACACCTCTTAAAAGGAAATTTTGCATCGTTACTGTAAAGCTGATCCCAAATCATGTCATTATTACTGTAGTAATAAAGTCAAAAGTAAAAATGGTTATCTGGGCTGAGGTGGGTGGATCACTTGAGGTCAGGAGTTTGAGACCAGCCTGGCCAACTTGGTAAAACCTCCTCTCTATGAAAAATACAAAAACTAGCTGATCATGGTGGCGGGTGCCTGTACTCTCAGCTACTCAGGAGGCTGAGGTGGAAGAATCACTTGAACCTGGGAGGCGGAGGTTGCAGTGAGCTGAGATTGCGCCACTGCACTCTAGCCTGGGTGACAGAGCAAGACTGTCTCAAAAACAAAAACAAAAATGGGCCAGGCACGGTGGCTCATACCTGTAATCCCAGCACTTTGGGAGGCCAAGGCGGGCAGATCACGAGGTCAGGAGTTCGAGATCATGCTGGCTAACACAGTGAAACCCAGTCTCTACTAAAAATACAAAAATTAGCCAGGTGTGGTGGTGGGTACCGGTAGTCCTAGCTACTCGAGAGGCTGAGGCAGGAGAATGGCGTGAACCTGGGAGGCGGAGCTTGTAGTGAGCCGAGATCACGCCACTGCACTCCAGCCTGGGCAACAGAGCAAGACTCCATCTAAAAAAAAAAACACAGAGAGAAGAAAGAAAAAAGCTGGTTATCTGCATCCTGGTTAAAATCAGTACCACCATGCCCCACACACGGGAACATGGACTTGCTGGATAGGATCTCCTTGTTTCATGGGCCTGGAAGCAGCTACTTCAGAAGGAAGGTGGTGCGGCCAGTGGCAGCGGAGGGCACACTGTGCAGTGATGAGACGGTGCAGGCCCACCCACAGCCCTGGCCCAGAGAAGGAGAGACCTCACTGACCCCTGCAGGGCCTGCCTCTGGCCATCCTCATTTGGAAATTCGGTGTCATTGTCCCCGGAGGGAATGAGCAGTTCTTCCTGGGGGGCAGGCACCAGCTGCCCTGAGATTGTGGAGTCTGCACCGCCCGCCTCTCTGGACCTCAGCTGGTTTTGTTTCCATGCCATGGCAGGGGACAAGCAGGTGCTGTTTTCCTTCCCCCTCACCACAGCAAGGACTCCACATGCTGTTACAGCTTCACCCAAAGAGGAGGTGGTCTCGACCATGCCTTGACTTCTGCCGTTCCCTCTCCCTGTGTTGGAAGGGCCACCGTCCCTGTGGCTCACCAGTGCTCCGTTTCCTCTTGGGTTTTTGGGATGAGAGTATACAGGAAGTATAAAGGTGAAAGTAGCTCTCCAGTAGCTTGTGACAAGGAGGATCATCAGACAGGCGTTGACTTCTTCCTGGATTACTTTTCCAGGAGACTCCCAGATGTGGCAATAGCTCTTGGGGTTTTGGGCTGATACACAGGAGCTGAAGCTGTGATGTCGTGTGTCCGTGTCCTTAGGTCAGTGTTAAGTGGGGAGCTGCCCCCATCCTGCGTTCTCAGCAGATAGCAGGCATGTTTGCCGGCCAGTTGGTTGATTAAACAAGCTCTGAAAACATAAACACTGATGGTTTTGATGGTTTCATGTGTCGTCATGTGACGTAAGCAGATGCTACCACAGCAGAGCCGGAGGTGAGCAGGACATAGGGCAGAGAATCCACTCACAGTAACACAGGAGCTAAAACAGCCTTTTAAAATGTGTTTGCAGGCCAGGCATGACGGCTCAAGCTTATAACCCCAGCACTTGCGGAGGCCAGGGTGGGAGGATCACTTGAGGCCTGGAATTCGAGACCAGCCTGGGCAACATAGGGAGACCTTAAAGCAGTGTTTGATGACTTGGGTGTGGTGGTGCACACCAGCAGTCCTGGCTACTCAAAGAGGCTGAGGTGGGAGGATCCCTTCAGCCTGGAAGCTCAAGGCTGCCGTGATCATGCCACCACATTCCAGTGTGGGCAACAGAGCAAGACCCTGTCTCTTAAAAAAAAAAAAAAAACCATGTTCTGCTTATACAATTGCCAGGATTTTGGGTTGGTTTGTGTCTAGGTGGTGGTTGTGGTTGTTAGTGGTGACAGCAAGCTCAGGTTTGGCACCGCACACTGCTGGCTAAATGAGGAAAAAATATTTGATAACCTACCAAGAACCTATAAAATATATATCTCCTTTGACCCATTAATTCCATTTCTCAGGAGTTTGCCCTTTAAGAAGTCAGATAAAGATTTATATATAAGGGGTCACTTTAATATCATTTGTGTTGGGTTTTTTATTTGTTTTCTGAGATGGAGTCTCACTCTGTTGCCCAGACTGGAGTGCAGTAGTGCAGTCTCAGCTCACTGCAACCTGTGCCTCCTGGGTTCAAACAATTTTCCTGCTTCAGGCTCCCGAGTAGCTGGGATTGTAGGCACGTATTCCACGCCCAGTTAATTTTTGTTTTGTTTTGTTTTGTTTTTTTGAGACGGAGTCTGGCTCTGTCACCCAGATTGGAGTGCAGTGGCACAATCTCAGCTCACAACAACCTCTGCCTCCCAGGTTCAAGCAATTCTCCTGCCTCAGCTTCCCAAGTAGCTGGGATTATGGGTGCCCGCCACCACGCCCAACTAATTTTTTTTTTTTTTTTGAGATGGAGTCTCACTCTGTGGCCCAGGCTGGAGTGCAGTGACGTGATCTCGGCTCACTCAAGCTCCACCTCCCGGGTTCACACCATTCTCCTGCCTCAGCCTCCCAAGTAGCTTTGACTACAAGCACCTGCCACCACACCTGGCTAACTTTTTATATTTTTAGTAGAGATGGGGTTTCACTATGTTAGCCAGAATAGTCTGGATCTCTTGACCTCATGATTCGGCCTCCCACAGTGCTGGGATTACAGGCGTAAGCCACCATACCAGCCTAATTTTTGTATTTTTAGTAGACATGGAGTTTCACCGTGTTGGCCAGGCTGGTCTCGAACCCCTGACCTCATGATCCGCCCACCTCAGCCTCCCAAAGTGCTGAGATTATAGGCATGAGCCATTGTGCCCAGTCTAATTTTTGTGTTTTTAATAGAGACGGGGTTTCACCTTGTTGGCCAGGCTGGTCTGGAACTCCCGACCTCAACTTCTCCGCCTGCCTCGGCCTCACAAAGTGCTGGGATTGCAGGCGTAAGCCACCGTGCCCGGGCTTATTTCATAAATATTTATTATGAACCTACTAGTATGTCAGCACTACAGATAGTATTAGACACCATCCCTGTCCCTCCCAGAGCTGACAGCGTAGTTGGGAAGATGGAAATTAAGTAAGTAATGACACCCACAAAAAGTAACTGCCATTCTGGCTCAGGAGAAACCTGGGTGTCCCTGAGTAACAGACACTGGCGCCAAGACTGTTTGTGGAGAGAGCGCTGCTCGTCTTGTCCCTGTGATATGGGTTTTGTGAGTGATCCGGTTTCCCTGTAGGACCCTTTGTTTCTCGGGTGATCCTGAGCCAGGTACGAGATCAGTATCTCCCCCACTGCTGTCACCCACACGGCATTGCTGTGAAGCGGAAGGTGGCCCGAGAGTTGCTAATCTCTCTGTGATTTCAGCCGCCAAGCTGAGCCACCAAAGAAGGAGGCCGCCACTGCGGGGCCGCAGGTGAAGCGAGCAGATGAGTGGAAGGACCCTTGGCGCCGATCCAAGTCTCCCAAGAAGAAACTCGGAGTGTCGGTCTCCCCGAGCCGGGCTCGAAGGCGTCGGAAAACATCAGCCTCGTCGGCCTCTGCCTCTAATTCCTCCAGGTAAGGAGGGCTTCTGGGATGGCTGGGGTGTCAGCACCTCAGAGCCGTCAGCTGAACACCATGTACCTCACTGGGTCAGGTGGGGAACACCACAGCCCACTGTTTGCTGTGGGATCATTGCCTGAAGGCCAGTCAGTGGGACTAACCCAGCGTTTATACATTCAGCAAAGAGCATCAGTGCCAAGCAGGACTGATGCAGTGACCCCAAATGGGGCACAGACACCGGCAACTGAGCCCGACTGCTCCCAGGGAGTCCCAGGCCACACTGGAGGGAGGGGCATCTGGATGCGGGAGGATGCACAGACCTGGGGCCCAGTGAGTCCATCTGTTCCTCCAGCCTGGACTGGAAGCTGTGCCCCTCCGCGTACAGTGCTGGTCTCAGCACACAGGAAGGAGCCTGGCTCCTGAGGCAGGGATGACAGGAAGCAGGGGCTGGGGTGGACCCCACGGGGCTCGGCAGGAACAGGAGGTGTGGGTGTGAGGCCAGGCTTCACAGTGGGTGCAGAGGGACAGATAGACACACACAGACGCACGTGAGCTGGGTCAGCGCACACATCCTGGCTCTGTCCACTCAGGCAGCGACGCCCAGCAACAGCAGGCACACCCCAGGCCCACGTCTTGATTTCTAAATGCTGTTCTCCACTGAGGAGGGGTGGGAGTGTCTGGGGGAGGCTGTATGCGTCTGTGCGCATGTGGGTAGCTGTGTGTCTGCACGTGTATGGCTGTGCGTCTGTGCACGTGTGTAGCTGTGCGTCTGTGTGTCTGCGCGTGTGCAGCTGTGCACATGTGTGTAGCTGTGCATCTGCGCCTGTGTAGCTGTGTGTGCACGTGTGCAACTTGCACATGTATAGCTGTGCGTCTGTGCATGTGTGCATCTGTGGGTGTGTAGCTGTGCATGTATACGTCTGTGTGCATGTGTGCGTCTGTGTGCATATGTAGCTGTGCATCTGTGGGTGTGTAGCTGCGCATGTGTACATCTGTGCGCATGTGTGCATCTGTGCACGTGTGTGTAGCTGTGCGTTCAGGTCTGTGCCAAAGAACAGCAGGTCAGCAGAGGGTGTGCGGGGCAGGGAGGGCCCTTCTCACTTCTCGCCACTCTCCCTCCCGCCCACCCCAGGTCATCTTCGCGGTCATCGTCCTACTCCGGCTCCGGCTCCTCCCGGTCACGATCGCGGTCTTCATCCTACAGCTCCTACTCCAGCCGCTCTTCCAGACACAGCTCGTTCTCAGGAAGCCGGTCCAGGTACGTCCCCGGGACCCATGCAGGGCCCTCGGCAGGTGCAGGGAGCATGGGCACCTGTGAATGTGGCTTTAGTTGTGGTACCAGTAGCCCCTTGGGGTATTGAAAGTCCCTGCTGGCAGCTGAACTAGGATGGCCAGGGGGTCATGTCCTGTGTCCCCCGCCAAACACCAGCCTTGCGGGCCCTCGTCCTTGTGTAGATGTGTGCTGTCACTGAGGGCCACAGCCTGAGATCCTCGAGTTGAGGCACTCCAGTCCTCCGGGAAGGGGCCAGACCCAGCCCTGTCCTGCGGTGTTTCTGTGGGAGCTGTTCTGCTGCCCCACTGCCAAGGAACCTGTCCCCTCCCGTCCTGCACACACGTGAACGTGGCACCTGCCTCCCGGAGGGCCCACCAGGGGCTGCTGACACCTTCCACGCTCCACGGTCTACTCTGGGCCTGTGTGTTTAGCAGATGCCAGAACAGTCCAGAACTGAAGTTAAACCTGGGGCACATAAATGGAAATTCGTGGCCTTCTCCGTGGGTCTGGGTGGGTCAGTCCTCAGTGGGCTTGGGCTGGTGAAGAAACCCCCAGACCCCTTCTCACAGCTTTGTTCACTCCCCCAGGTCCCGGTCCTTCTCTTCGTCCCCGTCCCCGTCCCCAACACCTTCCCCGCATCGACCTTCCATCAGAACCAAGGGGGAGCCGGCCCCGCCGCCCGGGAAAGCAGGGTGAGTGCCCAGCCTGTGGGCAAGTCCTGGCCGGCCAGGCCTCCAGAGGCTGCAGCCTCCTCCCTCGGTCTCTATCTCTCATTTGTGTTTGGGACCAAAGAGGTGAGGATGTCTCGGGGGGGGGGGGGGCCTGTTCCCAGAGGGTGACTGGGCTGGGGGGCACTGGGCACAGCCCCTGTTCTCCCGGGCCGCCCTTATACTGCAGCGCTCCCCCGGGAGCCCTGGGGACGGAGCACAGCCCTGGGGACATGGCAGCAGCCGGCTGTTCTCAAGGGGTCTTCGTATTAGCCTGCTCTCCCTACTGTCTGGCGGTGTCTGTAGCTCTTGCCTGTTAGAGGGGAGCCCGGAAGGGCCGCTGGGGCCTTCGAAGCCATTCCCAGGCGCTCTGACGCTGACAGGTGGGAACCGTGTCCAGGCATGAGCGTGCTCACTTAGCGTCACAAGCATGCAGTGTCGCTCCCCAAGGTGTGGGTACATTTAAAGAGGACGTAGGCCAGCGGGGCCTCATCCACCAGCCCTGCCCTGCTCGAGCCTCCCTGTCTCACAGAGAGAAGTCAGTGAAGAAGCCGGCCCTGCCTCAAGCCCCACCACAGGCCACCAAAACTACTGCTCCTGTCCCCGAGCCCACCAAGCCAGGAGACCCTCGGGAAGCCAGGAGGAAGGAGCGGCCAGCCAGGACCCCCCCAAGGAGGTGAGCGTTTCAGTGTCCATGGGCCTTCGGGCTTTCCATGTTCTTGGTGCCCTGTGATGCTGGCACTGCTGGAAATCCAGAGTGCCACGTCGAGAGCCAGGTGGTGGGAGGCACCCTCCAGCCGAGCAGCAGCACCCAGTGAGCCCTTACCCAGGAACCTGTCCTGTCCCCTCCCTGAGTCTGTGTTTCTGGAGCATGAAGGGGAAAGGACAGCTTGGCAGGGAGCACAGGCCTTCCCCTCACCGCCCCTGTCTACACTGGGAGGTGCTTCCCCTGAGAGACTGCACTTTTTATCCTGACAAAACACTGTGCCTAAAGGAAGACAGGCCCAGGCCCTGTTCCAAGGCAGTGGCAAGGCCAGTCTGGAGCCTCACCTCACAGGGCTGCTGGGCTGCTGGTGGGGAGGGGAGGCCGTGAGGCGCTGCGGAGGCCACACCCCCTGAGCCGAGCTGTTGCTTGTATTACAGGCGGACGCTCAGCGGCAGCGGCAGCGGCAGTGGCAGCAGCTATAGTGGTTCCAGCTCCCGATCCAGGTCGTCCCCATCACCCTGTGCCTCTGTTTCTCCCTCCCCTTTGGGGCCAGGAAGTCCCCCGAAGAAGCCAGCTTGTGGGTTGGGCTGTCTCCCACATGCAGGCTTGGGGTCCTTCTGTGTCTGAGTCACCTTGGGGCCATGGAAGGCTGTGGTCGAAACTTTGAAAACTTTGAGAAAATGGGCCAGGACTCCTGTGATAGGGAGACCCCTCCCTTCCCCCACAAAAACAGCTTCACCAACTCGAGGGCACTCGGGCCAGGAGGAGGTGCCTCTGCCCTGCTGACCTGATGCCGCAGCACCTGGGAGAGCACCTGCACCTGGGGAGGAGCCACAGGGCCGGGCCTGCACGGCCTGTCACAGCTATCAAGGGAGCCAGCCGGAGGGGTGGGGAAGCCGATAAAAACACCTCAGAAGAGAATACATGGAAAAGCTTTGTGGGCCAGGCGCGGGGGCTCACACCTGTGATCCCAGCACTGTGGGAGGCCAAGGCAGGAGGATTGCTTGAACCCAGGACTTGAGACCAGCCTGAGCAACATAGACCCCGTCTCCACAGAAAAAGTAATATATATATATATATATTTTTTTTGAGACAGTTTTGTTCTTGTTGCCCAGGTTGGAGTGCAATGGCGCAGTCTCGCAACCCCCGCCTCCCAGGTAGCTGGGACTACAGGCACATGCTGTCACACCCAGCTAATTTTCTGTATTTTAGTAGAGACAGGGTTTCACCATGTTGCCCAGGTGGTCTCAAAACTCCTGAGCTCAGGCCATCCACCCGCCTCAGCCTCCCAAAGTGCTGGGATTACAGGCGTGAGCCACTGCACCCAGCCTAATTTTGTATTTTTAGTAGAGACTGGGTTTCACCATGTTAGGCTGATCTTGAACTGACCTCAGGTGATCCATCCATCTTGGCCTCCCAAAGTGCTAGGATTACACGTATGAGCCACCATGCCCAGCCCAGAAATTTGTTTTAATTAGCTGGGTATAGTGGTGTGTGCCTGTGGTCCCAGCTACTTGGGAGGTCAAGGTTGAATGAGCTGTGATCACGCCACTGCATTCCAGCCTGGACAACAGAGATCCTGTCTCAAAAAAAAGATTTCTGCTGTTTAGTTGTTTTGAAAGAAAGTATTAAATCAGTCCTTAGATTCCTCACACAGAACCCTTTGATTTACAGGCAGCAGGTGGTTTATATGTTTGTCAAACTTTTTTTTCTGTTGTTTGTTTTGTTTCTGGAGAGACATGGTCTTGCTATGTTGCCCAGGCTGGTCTCAAAACTCCTGGGCTCAAGTGATCCTCCCACCATGGTCTCCCAAACTCCTGGGATTATAGGCGTGAGCCACCGCACCTGGCCTAAAATGTTTCTTGATAGGTCTAAAATGTTTTAGAAGACCTGACTTCTGAAAAAAAAAATGGTTCTCTTACCTGTCCCCGTTCCCTGCTCCGGTACCCAACGTGCCTGAGGGATGTGATTGGTGTTCTCCCGAGCAGGATATGGGCGAGGCGGACTCAGATGCCAGTCCTGTGCTCTGTGTCCGTGTTGAGTGCAAGCCAGTGGAGCTGCAGACCTGCTGTTTCCAGTCTGTCTGCTGCGTGTTCCTCAGGCATTCCCCGAGACTGTGTGGAACAGCTCGTTGTGTTTTTAATTTCCCTGTGGGCTGAGGCTATCGCCCTTTTGTCACGGGTATCTAAGCCAGGGACTCTGCTTAAATTCCGTCCTTGCCACTGTTGGCTCCGGCTCAGTCCTGTTTCCCTTCCCAACAAGCAACCTGACATTCGTTTCATTTGTGTTTGTTTTGAGACGGAGTTTCACTCTTGTTGCCCAGGCTAGAGTGCAGTGGCACTGTCTTGGCTCACTGCAACCTCCACCTCCCGGGTTCAAGCAATTATTTTGCCTCAGCCTCTCCAGTAGCTGGGATTACTGGCGCCCGTGACCATGCCCGGCTAATTTCTGCATTTTTAGTAGAAACGGGGTTTCACCATGTTGGCCAGGCTGGTCCCGAACTCCTGACCTTAGGTGATCTGCCCATCTCAGTCTCCCAGAGTGCTGGGATGACAGGTGCGAGCCACCGCGCCCAGCTGCAACCTGACATTCGTTAGTGAAATGGGGCCTTGGCCCAGCCATGGAGATGTCCCTTACTGTGTAACCCTGGAACTGCCCAGTGTCCCCCCAAAATTACACATTCCATGGGTACATGATCCATAAATGGACACTGGATAAACATGGACCATGGAGCACCCCCCGCCGGCCCCTCCCTCCAGTCTGTGGTTGGACTGTGGTGAGATGTTCTCATGTGTCCAGGTCCCTGAGCGTGAGCAGTGTCTCCTCGGTGTCCAGTGCTACGTCGAGCAGCAGCTCTGCACACAGCGTGGACTCGGAGGACATGTACGCAGACCTGGCTAGCCCCGTGTCCTCAGCCAGCTCTCGGTCCCCAGCCCCAGCCCAGACCAGGAAGGAGAAAGGTACTTGGGAGCCCTGGTACCTTTAAGGAGTAGCTCCAGGGGGAGGAGGGTGGCATCAGCACAGACTTTGCCTGGCTGTTGGTGTGGCCACGGGAAAATCACCAGCACCCCCATGACTGCAGATTTATCATTGGTAGGAAAATCTAAGAAAGAAGATGGTGTTAAAGAGGAAAAGCGGAAAAGGGATTCGTCCACGCAACCACCCAAATCTGCAAAACCTCCAGCAGGGGGGAAGTCCTCCCAGCAGCCCTCAACCCCCCAGCAAGCACCCCCCGGGCAGCCCCAGCAGGGCACGTTTGTGGCCCACAAGGAGATCAAGTTGACACTGTTGAATAAGGTGAGGGCAAGGGCCCTGCTGGTGGCTACCCCAGCGTCTGGGCCTGGGTCCATTTGCTTCCTGAGACAGCTTCCTCCTGGGGGACAGAACCTGAGTGAGGGCCAGTGGGGCCTTGCAGGTGTCGGCAGAGCCTGGGCGACAGAGCGAGACTCCATCTTCCCGGCCTGGGCCAGGAAGTGTGAGCATCTGGGGAGGTTCGGGTGCTGCCAGCGTCTCTCTGAACAGAGAGGGTGTTCTCTCTGTGCCTGTGGCCGCCATTCCCTGCCAGTCAGTCTCAACACAATACAGGAAGCCTCGGGCCCTGTCCTCTGCTGGAAGGTTAAGAGGCCTGGTTTCAGGGGTCCCAGGTCCTCCTAGAGTGGCCCCCATGGGGAGCAGGAAGGCCTTCAGGGTTGCTTCCCATGGAACATGAAGGGCCCCAAGTGCACAGTGGAGGTGCTCTTGGTCCGGGTCATGGAGGCCTCACTTGGGGCTACAGGGTTTCATGGGCATGTGGTGGGACCTTTGGGAGCACTTTCCTCTGGCGAGGAACCCATGTTGTCTGGGGTGAGGACACAGCTGCTGTCTCCTGGCCCTGCCATCCTCACCAGCCTCTCGGTTGTCCCAGGCGGCTGATAAAGGAAGCAGGAAGCGCTATGAACCATCAGACAAGGACAGGCAGAGCCCTCCTCCAGCCAAGCGGGCCAACACATCCCCAGACCGAGGTGAGCCTCCCAACCGGGGGCAGGGCAGGGGGTGGGAGCCTGGGGGTGCGGAGCAGCTGGACTCAGACCCCATCGCTCTTAACAAGCAGGAGGGCCCAGAAAACATCTGACTTGCAGATTATGCCCGTCAGTATTACAGTATTGAAAACTAAAACTAAGAAAAGTTTCTAAATGTTTGTTTAAAAATAACAGGACCAGGCGCGGTGGCTCACGCCTGTAATCCCAGCACTTTGGGAGGCCGGGGCGGGCGGCTCACGAGGTCAGGAGATTGAGACCATCCTGGCTAACAAGGTGAAACCCCATCTCTACTAAAAATATAAAAAGTTAGCCGGGTGTGGTAGCGGAGGCCTGTAGTCCCAGCTACTCGGGAGGCTGAGGCAGGAGAATGGCGTAAACCCGGGAGGCGGAGCTTGCAGTGAGCCGAAATCGCGCCACTGCACTCCAGTCTGGGTGAGGGAGACTGTCATCCCAAAAAAAAAAAAAAAAAAAAGCCGGGCGCGGTGGCTAAAGCCTGTGATCCCAGCACTTTGGGAGGCCGAGACGGCGGATCACGAGGTCAGGAGATCGAGACCATCCTGGCTAACCCGGTGAAACCCCGTCTCTACTAAAAAATACAAAAAACTAGCTGGGGAGGTGGCGGGCGCCTATAGTCCCAGCTACTCGGGAGGCTGAGGCAGGAGAATGGTGTAAACCCGGGAGGCGGAGCTTGCAGTGAGCTGAGATCCAGCCACTGCACTCCAGTTTGGGCTACAGAGCAAGACTCCATCTCAAAAAAAAAAAAAAAAAATAGCCAAGCATGGTGGCGGGCACCTGTTATCCCAGCTACTCAGGAGGCTGAGGCAGGAGAATCACTTGAACTGGAAGGCGGAGGTTGCAGTGAGCTAAGATCACACCACTGCACTCAAGTCTGGCCACAGAGCAAGACTCTGTCTCAAAAATAAATAAATAAAAATAACATTAATAGGCCGGGCATGGTGGCTCACACCTGTAATCTCAGCACTTTAGAAGGCCAAGGTGGGCAGATCATCTGAGGTCAGGAGTTCGAGACCAGCCTGGCTAACATGGTGAAACCCCGTTTCTACTAAAACTACAAAAAATTAGTTGGGCATAGTGGCACGCATCCGTAGTCCCAGCTACTCAGGAGGCTGAGGCAGGAGAATCGCTTGAACCCGGGAGGTGGAGGTTGTAGTGAGCTGAGATTGCGCCATTGCGCTCCAGCTTGGGCAACAAGAGCAACTGTATTTTTCTTACACGTGTCATTTTTGCAAAATATAATTATATTTTCCAAAACAAATGAGCAGGAATGGCATTGGTTTTTCCGTTTTTGCAAATCTCTTCAGTCTGACTGACAGAAGACAGCTGGACCCACATGCCTCGTGCTCTCTGGAGACCCTCCTGGGCTCCTGTGAACTGAGTGACAGGGCAGACAGTGTCTGTGTTACTGCTGAGCCACATAGACCTGAAAGGGCCTCGGGGACCCCCAGCCGTCCTGACCACACCCCAAGAGCTGGGGCCCGGATGGAAAGACAGGGAGGTTGTCCTGGCTGGCTTTGATGGGTGGAGCTTAAACCAAACAGAGGACAAGGGGGCCTGGCCACCCGCACAGCCACTCCCAGACACAGAGAACAGGCAGGGGGCTTCAGACCCCTTCCCAAGTAGTTCTCTGCGTTTGTCGGGCACAGGAAGAGGAAGCTGCTCACCTTTGTCCCTAAGCCCAGGGCTGTGTCCTGTGTGGCTGGTCTGGAACAGCCTTGTTGTCCTTGCCTGGGGTTGGAGCCAGGGCCACTGGGGTCCCACAGACCTTTGTTCACACATGAGCCTTGGGCCTGCGCTGGGCAGTGGACCCTGTCTAGGCTGCCTCGCCTCCTTCCTAACATTGCCAGAGTGAAACATTCCTGGTCTCTCGGCTTTGCTTGTATGTCTTTACTGCCATGTCTTTTTTGTTGTTCCATATTTGAAGCCCCATGTGATAAATGTCTTCAAAGCTAGGAAGGAGTTTTGTCTTTCTGCACAAGATACTGGCTGCTTGGTGGAACCTGGAGCCCAGGTTTGGCCTCAGCCTCATTTCTGGATGCCTTGGTGTCCACATCTCTCTTCTCTTCTCCTTGGCTCTTCCCTTTTTATTTCTTTATAAAAATGAAGGAGGTGAACTAAGCAGCCTCAGACTTTAGAAGTGAGTCCCTGGCATTGGTGAGGCCACCCACACTGCCATCCCCTATAAACCAGGAGGGTGGTCTCACTCTGTACCTATCACCCAGGTTCTCGGGACCGGAAGTCAGGTGGGAGACTGGGCTCCCCGAAGCCAGAGCGACAGAGAGGCCAGAACTCCAAAGCCCCTGCAGCCCCGGCTGACAGGTGAGTGGACCCAGCATGTGCCCTGGGCACACCGAGGGTGGCTAGCCTGAGCCTCTTTCCCAGGGAGGCCAGCAGCAGCAGGGCTAGCACTGGGCCAGGTTGGAGGTGCTCCAGCTCCTGCAGCTCCTGCTGGGCTGATGTGGTGAGGGACAGGGACAAGGAAGGGCAACCCCACCCCCGCACACACACTCCTGCCGTGGTCGAGGCTGGAGGCTGCCCTCTGCTGCCCATGTCCTTGGGCAAAGAGCTCTGGGCACGGAGGTGGGAAGAAGAGCAGGAGGTTGTGCGGGGCCAGCCCAGGACCCTCCCAGTCTCTGCTCCACAAAGCCCGGGAGCCAGTGGCTAGGACCAGGCCTGCTTGTGGCAATGGGAGCCTGGCCATCCCGGGAGCCCCTTGCCTGTGCTGGTGGCCGCTGAGCACTCTGTGGAAGTTCCCCTCCAGGGAGGGCACCCGCGCTGCTGCTTACACCTCAGACGTGGCTTCTGGGGGCTCAAGGTCTTCCCCACCCCCTTGTAGGAAGCGCCAGCTGTCACCACAGTCCAAGAGCTCCAGCAAGGTCACGAGCGTGCCCGGCAAAGCCTCGGATCCCGGCGCCGCCAGCACCAAATCAGGGAAGGCCAGCACGCTGTCGCGGCGGGAGGAGCTGCTGAAACAGCTGAAGGCTGTGGAGGACGCTATTGCGCGCAAGCGGGCCAAGATCCCTGGGAAAGCATAGGCCGTGCCCCTGACCGGACTGGACGCATTTTTATACATAGGGTAAGCGCAGCCATTTTGGATTTTGCAGTTAATGTCTTATTTTGGCTGTGATTCTTTTTAAAAAGTAAAAAAGAAAAAAAAGTTTCTCTGCTGGAAAAGAAGCCACACAGGAGATGACGACGACGCTGAGTCCCAGCCTCCCTCCCCAGAGCAGAAGTCCCGCAGGACAGACACAGACAGCGCTAGTGACCAGCACAGTTCTCATGTAAATTACAAGCCCCAGCCGCCAGCCCCGCCTTCTCTTCCTCCTCCACCGTCTTCTTCCCTGGCCCTGGTCAGGCCTGGGCCTGTGGAGCCCCAGCTCTTCGTCCTTAGCCCAGGTCCAGGCAGCCAGGCTCCCTCCTGAGCTGAGAAATGAAACCTCGCGAACCACTGGTGGCACCTCCTTCTCCTCCCCCGCCCCCGGATCAGAAATATATCTATATTCTCGACTAAAGTCTCATCAGGAAATATTTCCTGTCTTTTATTTTAAGCATCAAATTGTTTTAGTTGATTTAAACAGGAAAAAATACAGAAAAGACCAAAAAAAGGCCAAGAGTATTGTTGGGGCGTCTGTCTAATGTGGAGGGTCTTTTTTGAGGGGTCTCCTAAAATAAAATATTTTGATAAGCAGCTGTTCTTGCCCTTGTGGTGTGTGCGCCCTCTGCCCACGTGCGGCCGGGTCTGCCTCTGTGTCGTGCACTGCACTTGGCCCAGCACTCGGGAGCTGCTGGGGGGCGAGGGTGTGGCCACCCCTCACTCCCCTTGGGAGGACCGGCCATGGAGCAGCTCCTGCCTTCAGACCCCAGCCCAGGGAAGCACTGCACCTCAGTTTCTCCATTTGTGGGGCTGGGTTGGGCGTTCCTTGGTTCATGAGGTGGAGGTACCTTCCCTGCAGGGGCCATGGAGCTGCTGGAGGGGAAGAGGTCCAGGGCTGACTCCCAGCCCTGAGCCCAGCTGCCACCTCTGCAGTGACCACCACCGGCTCCATGTGCAGGCCCCAGACCTGCTGAGCCAGGCCCCGTGTGTGATGCCACGTTCCACAGCAGGGGCCACCGGCAGAGCCCCCCAGGAGCCCCCACTGCTGCTCCCTGCTCTCCACCTTGAAAGCCACAGGCCTGCACCTGGGCAGAGGCCTCCCAGGTACACGCTCCAGGGCCTCCAGTGCCTCCTTTAATCAGATGCAAGTAGCCGCAGTGTGGTGCCCACGCCTGTGGCCCACCCGTGTCCCTCATCTGCTGCCTGACACGAGGTTTGGGATGAGACCCCCAAGAGAGAGCTCCCTCCCCCAGGGCTGCGAGCGGAGCCCCAGGGAGGCAGCAACCCGCACTTCTGCTCCCAGCATGACCTGCGTCCGTGCCACTCTTCTGGATTAAATGACACTTAGAGTGTGGGCAGAGGAGCTGGACGTGAGTGAGCACTGCAGCTGGACCACCTGTGCACTGCTGAGGGAACTGTTTCCCATTTTATGTCCACGTCCCTCCCATAGCGCAGGCCACACAGTTCATGTTGTGTCGCAGTGGCTGGATCATGTGTCTCAGCAATGGGTTTTTTTTTTGTTGTTTTTTTTTGAGACAGAGTCTGGCTCTGTCGCCCAGGCTGGAGTGCCGTGGCCGGATCTCCGCTCACTGCAAGCTCTGCCTCCCGGGTTCATGCCATTCTCCTGCCTCAGCCTCCCAAGTGGCTGGGACTACAGGCGCCCACCACCTTGCCCGGCTAGTTTTTTGTATTTTTTAGTAGAGACGGGGTTTCACCGTGTTAGCCAGGATGGTCTTGATCTCCTGACCTCGTGATCCGCCCGTCTCGGCCTCCCAAAGTGCTGGGATTACAGGCTTGAGCTACCGCGCCCGGCCGGTTTTTTTTTTTTTGAGAGAGTCTCACTCTGTCGCCCAGACTGGAGTGCAATGGCACGACCTCGGCTCACTGCAACCTCTGCCTCCCGGGTTTACGCCATTCTCCTGCCTCAGCCTCCTGAGTAGCTGGGACTACAGGCGCCGCCACCGCACCCGGCTAGTTTTTTGTATTTTGAGTCGAGACGGGGTTTCATTGTGTTAGCCAGGATGGTCTCGATCTCCTGACCTCGTGATCCGCCCACCTCAGCCTCGCAAAGTGCTGGGATGACAGGCGTCAGCCGCGGGGCCCGGCCACCATTTTTTGAGGCTTATCAGATTTGCCATCAGGTCAAAGCCAAGTGCAAAGGAAATTCCCATTCTCTGGAAAGGGTGGCCTTCAATGCCACAGAGCTGGAGTCCAGGCCACTCTGGGTGCCAGCCTGCAGCCTGTCATTTGTGGGCTGTACCATGAGGCTGGAGGCCGGGAAATGGTGCTCTGTGCCTCCAGTGTGGGGCACCTCAAACTGGCGCCTGCAGTGACTGTCTCTTTCCGGCCAGGAGCGGGCAGGTGAGCCCACCGCAGCTCACATGTGGACTGGGACCAGGCGTGGCCCCCTCTGCAGCTGATCAGCCCCCAGCCACAGCCCTGAGCACCGCAGTCTGGAGCTGGGTTTGAACTCACACCAGGTGGCAGTGGACTCCAGGTGTGGCTACCCATCCCTGTGGCTCTCAGACATCGGTGCAGAGGGGCCTGTCCGAGGAGGGTGACTGCCCCCATGTGGTCGAGGGGAGAGGATGTTAGGCAGCTGGGAAGGGTGGCCTTGCTGTGTGACGGGCATCCACGGGTGTCCACGCCCTCCAGGGACGTCCTGCTCCGGGCGGTTAGCGCGCACGTCCTCCTTGCTCCCCGTGCAGTGACTAGAAAGCCTGTGTGGGGTTCTGGCAGTGGCACCCGCCTGCCAGCCCCTCCCAGGGCCTCTGCCCTCGGCCTGCAGCCCCTCCCCCACAGCCACGCTCCTACCCACCCGTTTGACTGGGCTTTGGGTGGGCAGGCGGATGTAGACCCTGCTTGGAGGCGGTGGCCCTAGAGGGATCCACAGAAGGGGAAAAGGCCGAGACACACGAGACCACTCCTGCCGGGGAAAACCCATGGGGGCTGTGGGGTGGTGGCACCTCAGGGAGGGGCCCTCTGCTGTCCCAGCCAACGTCTCATGACGATTCTGCACCCCGGCAGCAGTGCCCCCGCCCTGCCCACCCGGCTGGACACACCTGTGTTGTGGGCGGCTGGCTGCGCGTGACCCGCTGTGCACCTGCGCCTTGATGTGGGGGAGACCCTGCAGAGAGGGTCTCCTTCCACCCTGCCCAGTGCCCTCCCTGCCTCACCCCTCCTCCCGCAGGCCCGCTCAGGGCGCCAAAGGGGTCCTGGCTGTGGGTCTGTCCGTCCTTGCGTCTGGGGGACGACCCCGCGCTGCCTCTGACCCGCCCGGCTCTGCGTTTGTCTGAGACCCCTGGTTCCGCGCCAGGGTCCTCGTTCCCCACCAGGGTCCTTGTTTCCCACCAGGGTCCGGGGACGTGGTCTGCTGGGGGCGGGCCCGGGTTGTGGTTGGAGAGCCGGCCTGTCCGGACCTCCGCCTCCGGGCCACCCTCCAGCCTTCCTGCCGCCGCCTTTCCAGTCTTGCCCAACCCGGTATTTCTGCGCTTGCCTCAGCCACCCGCAGGAGCGCAGCCCGCCCTGCCTCCTCCCGTCCTCTGCGCCCAGGGACCCTGGACCCCGCCCAGCCCGCAGGTCCCGCAGGTCCCCCCGGGCGTGTCTTCCTGGCCCTGCGACCCCCGGAACAGCGCTGGGAGCGCGCGGCCCTGGCCGGGTCCCTGGTCCCTGGCCCCTGGCTCCGTGCTCGGGGTGCAGCCTGTGCCTGGGGGTCCGGCCGTCACACCTCAGAACCAGAGCTGAGCGGAAGACGGGGCAGCGGCCGCTGGGAGGAAGGCAGCCCCGGGTCGGGGAGGAAGGCGGCGGGGGCGGAGGGGAGTCCACGGCGGGGCTGCTGCTTCCTTCCTCCCCTGCGCGGGACACCGGCTGCGTGGGGGAGCGGGAGGGAGCGGACGGCGGTCGGGGGCCAGGGGGAACACTCCTGTGCCTGCGGGCTCCGGCTCCCTCTGCTCACTCCCTCCTGCCGAACTTTTCCACTCAGCCATTTACCTCCTCAGGCACTGGTTGCCCTCATCGGCTGGCCAGGTCCTGCCCCAGAGAACTGCGTGTGGCCCACGTGTGGACAGACCTGTTCCCCATGCCAGGAGGGAGGGTCACTGGCCCTATCTGGGGATGGGGGATGGCGGCGAGGGCACCAGGCCGAGGTGGAGAGCTTCTCGCTCTCCCCCTCTTTTCCTGGCCTTTTCCTCCATTCCCTCTGGCTCCTATCGTCCCCTCCCCCTTCCTCTTCCTCGGGTATGGTTGAGCAGGTCGTGCACTGCACAAGGACTCCCAGCAGAGGACGAGGACTGACATCAACCTGTCCTTCCCTCCCAACACTGTGCGTTCCCTAACCCTGCACGAAGGCACCCTACTCCCCTCCTCAAGATTCCCCACCCAGCATGGCCGGCAGCCCCAGCCCCAAGCCGCAGCTGGGCAGGTTGGGCAGAAGCACTGGGGAGGCCAGGCCTGGCCATGCTGAGCGTGGTGACTCGTCAGGGTTTGCACAAAACATCTTGGGCACCCAGCTGCAGGCCCCTCGGGACGTTTCTGATGAGGCTTCCCCGGGCCCCTCTCTGTGGCAGAAGAAGGGGCCCTGGGGCTGCTTTGTAGGTCTCAGACTAGGGGAGGCCCCCAGAGATGCCCGAGCCAGGGAGGGGCCCAGCCCCCTCCCCCGGGCTGTGCTTGGCATGCAGAGGTTGCGGGGGATCTTGAGTTTTTGTCCCCAGAAGAATGGCTGAGTGGACTCTGGAGAAAAGACAAACCCCCGCCCCGCTGCCGCTGTCCTGTCTCACACCAGTAAAAGTGCTCGTCAGCCTCCTGGCGGCAGGTGCTGCGGACTGCGACCACCTGAGCCAGGCAGTGACACTAATGCGCCTCAGGGCAGCCTTGGCACTGGAGCTGCTGTCATCCCACTTTACCCACAGGGAGAGCCACTCTCCTCCCTCCTTTTTCCATTCTGTGTTATTTACAAATCACCCTCCCGTGTGCCCCGCACCACTCTCAGCCCTGAGTACACAGAGGGGGCTGCCACAGATGTGGCCCTCAAGGCGCTCAGGCCACCTTTAGGGGAGGGCTGCGAGGGGCTGCAATTTTTCTGAAACAGCCAAGCACCCCTGCAGAGAGGCCTGTATCAGCCCAGCCTAAGGCAGGGACAACCCACATAGGAGCACCTGTCCTGCTGGGGATGCGGCGGGTTCTGCAGTGTCCTGGAAAAGGCTCTCCCCACAGCCTGACCCAACCTGTGAACGTGCGCTCATTTGGGAAAGGGGCTTTTGCTTTGATGTAATTAAGGAGAGGATCTTGAGATGCGCCATCCTGGGTTAAGACAGGTCCCACGTCCTGAGAAGGTGGGAGGGATTATCATTTAGACTGGACCCTAAATCCAACAACCCATGTCCTTATAAACCACAGAAGAGGATAAGACGGATACAGCAGAGAGGCCACGGGAGGAGCCCCAAGCCTGGGAAACCGAGGGCTAGAAGAGCCTCCAGGAGGACCCAACCTTGAACACACCTTGATATCAGACTCCCAGCTCCACGGCCTGGTGGAATAAACTTCTGCCATTTCACACTCCCCAGTTTGTGGTGCATGGTTAGCACAGCCCTAGGAAACCAGCACAGATAGTGAGCGCCCCGTCATAGGAGGTATGCAAGCAGAGGGTGGGTGGGCAGAGGCACTATAGGGAGGAGCAGCCCCGGGGACTCCAGCAATCTGTCTTTGATTCTTCCCAGACTGAACCCTGGAGCACGGCCTCCTCCACCTGCAGAGGCCCACGGCAGATAAGCCGAGAGCCACACAGTGGCCAAGAGCAGGTACTGGAGGGCCCAGGGGTCCCAGTGCTGCCTCAGCCCCACTCCACTTGGGGGCTTTTGTGTTCAGAGACTGAGGTTTTAAGCTTAGAGGACGCCTCTGTGGAACACATCTGCACTGCGGCAGGGGAGGAAAGGCTGGGGACACAGAAGCACCCTCCCTCCCGCCCTCACCCCAAAGCTGAGGGGACCAGGGCGGACAGATTCCCCCACCTTTGGTGTGGCCAGGGGCCCTGGGGACCCCAGGGGAACCCTCCTCAGGATGACATAAAACCCCCGGCATTCAAAACTTCCTGAGCTCTGGCCCCAGCTGTCCCCTTTCCAGGGAAACAAAGGCACCTCCAGCACCGCCACCCCAGCCAGCCTCACCGAGCAAGGAGGCCAAAGGCAGCTCCCTGGCCCCACTTACATAAAGCTTCCTATGTGCGCTGTTCACACTTCACACCTCACACCTCACTTCTCACACCTCCCATCTCCTTACACCTCACACTTCACACCTCACACCTCACTTCTCACACCTCCTCACACCTCACTCCTCACTCCTCACCCCTCAAACCTCCTCACTCCTCACACCACCCCTCGCTCCTCACACCTCACTCCTCACTCCCACACCTTCTCATACCTCACTCCTCAACACCTCACACCTCACACCTCACGTCCCACTCCTCACATCTCCTCACCCCTCAAACCTCCTCACTCCTCACTCCTCACACCTCACACTTCACACCTCACTCCTCACACCTCACACCTCACTCCTCACACCTTACTCTTCACACCTCCTCACACCTCCCACCTCCTCACACCTCACTCCTCACACCTCCTCACACCTCACCCCTCACTCCTCACACCTCACTCCTCACACCTCACTCTTCACACCTCCTCACACCTCCCACCTCCTACCTCACTCCTCACACCTCACACTTCATTCCTCACACTTCACACCTCACACCTCACTCCTCCTCACACCTCCTCACACCTCCTCACACCTCACTCCTCACACTTCACACCTCACTCCTCACTCCTCACACCTCACTCCTCACCCCTCACACCTCACATCTCCTCACATCTCCTCACACCTCAAAACTCCTCACACCTCACTCCTCACACTTCACCCCTCACTCCTCACACCTCACTCCTCACTCCTCACACCTCCTCACACCTCACTCCTCACACCTCACCCCTCCTCACACCTCACACCTCCTCACACCTCACCCCTCACACCTCACCCCTCACTCCTCACCCCTCACTCCTCACACCTCATTCCTCACACCTCACACCTCATTCCTCACACCTCACTCCTCACACCTCATTCCTCACTCCTCACACCTCACTCCTCCTCACACCTCACACCTCCTCACACCTCACTCCTCACTCCTCACACTTCACACCTCACTCCTCACACCTCCCACCTCCTCACACCTTACTCACATCTCACTCCTCACTCTTCACACCTCCCACCTCCTCACACCTCACTCCTCAGACCTCACACCTTAGACCTTACACCTCACTCCTCACACCTCCTCACACCTCACTCCTCACACCTCACACCTCACTCCTGACAACTCACACCTCACACCTCCTCACACCTCATATCTCACTCCTGACACTTCACACCTCACTTCTCACACCTCACTCCTCACACTTCACTCTTCACACCTCCTCACACCTCCCATCTCCTACCTCACTCATCACATCTCACTCCTCACACCTCACTTCTCCTCACACCTCACTCCTCACACCTCACTCCTCACACCTCAATCCTCACTCCTCACACCTCCCACCTCCTCACACCTCACTCCTCAGACCTCACACCTCAGACCTTACCCCCCTCACTCATCATACCTCCTCACATCTCACTCCTCACACCTCACACTTCACTCCTGACAAATCACACCTCACACCTCCTCACACCTCATATCTCACTCCTGACACCTCACACCTCACTCCTCACACCTCACTCCTCACACCTCCCACCTCCTCACACCTTACTCACACCTCACTCCTCACTCTTCACACCTCCCACCTCCTCACACCTCACTCCTCAGACCTCACACCTTAGACCTTACACCTCACTCCTCACACCTCCTCACACCTCACTCCTCACACCTCACACTTCACTCCTGACAAATCACACCTCACACCTCCTCACACCTCATATCTCACTCCTGACACCTCACACCTCACTCCTCACACCTCACTCCTCACACTTCACTCTTCACACCTCCTCACACCTCCCACTTCCTCATACCTCACTCCTCACACCTCACTCCTCACACCTCACTCCTCCTCACATCTCACTCCTCACACCTCACTCCTCACTCCTCACATCTCACACCTCACTCCTCAAACCTCACTCCTCACACCTCACCTCTCCTCACACCTCACTCCTCCCACCTCCTCACACCTCACTCCTCCCACCTCCTCACACCTCACTCTTCCCTCCTCACATCTCACTCCTCACACCTCACTCCTCATACCTCACTCCTCACTCCTCACACCTCACTCCTCACACTTCACTCTTCACACCTCCTCACACCTCACACCTCCTCATACCTCACTCCTCACACCTCACTCCTCCTCACATCTCACTCCTCACACCTCACTCCTCACTCCTCACACTTCATTCTTCACACCTCCTCACACCTCCCACCTCCTCATACCTCACTCCTCACACCTCACTCCTCACACCTCACTCCTCACTCCTCACATCTCACACCTCACTCCTCAAACCTCACTCCTCACACCTCACCCCTCCTCACACCTCACTCCTCACACCTCCTCACACCTCACTCTTCCCTCCTCACATCTCACTCCTCACACCTCACTCCTCACTCCTCATACCTCACTCCTCACTCCTCACACCTCACTCATCACACCTCACTCCTCACACCTCACACCTCACTCCTCCTCACACCCCCCACCTCCTCATACCTCACTCCTCATACCTTACACCTCATTCCTCACTCCTCACACCTCACACCTCACACCTCACACCTCACTCCTCAAACTTCACTCCTCCTCACACCTCCTCACTCCTCACATCTCACTCCTCACACCTCACTTCTCACTCCTCACACCTCACACCTCACTCCTCACTCCTCACATCTCACACCTCACTCCTCACCCCTCACACCTCACACCACACTCCTCACATCTTCTCACACCTCACACCTCCTCACACCTCACTCTTCACACCTCACCCCTCTCTCCTGACATCTCACTCCTGACTCCTCACACCTCACTCCTCACACCTTACACCTCACTCCTCACCCCTCACACCTCCTCACACCTCACTTCTCACTCCTCACACCTCAAACCTCACTCCTCACACCTCACATCTCCTCACACCTCCTCACACCTCACACCTCCTCATACCTCATTCACTCCTCACACCTCACCCCTCGCTCCTCACACCTCACTCTTCACTCCTCACTCCTCTCTCCTCACACCTCACTCCTCACATCTCCCATCTCCTCATACCTCACTCCTCACACCTCACTCCTCACTCCTCACACTTCACTCCTCATACCTCACACCTCACTCCTCACTCTTCACACTTCACTGCTCCTCACACCTCCCACCTCCTCACACCTCACTCCTCAGACCTCACACCTCAGACCTTACACCTCATACCTCCCACCTCCTCACACCTCACTCCTCAGACCTCACACCTCACTCCTGACACCTCACACCTCACACCTCCTCACACCTCATATCTCACACCTCACTCCTCATGTCTCACTCCTCACACCTCACATCTCCTCACACCTCACTCCTGACTCCTCACACCTCACACCTCGCTCCTCACACCTCCTCACACCTCCAACTCAGACTTTTTAGCTTGAACTTTTTCTCAATAAAACCACAGAAGCTTGGGCCAAGCACAGTGACTCATGCCTGTAATCCCAGCATTTTGGGAGGCCAAGGCGGGCAGATCACAAGGTCAGGAGATTGAGACCATCTCGGCTAATACGGTGAAACCCTGTCTCTACTAAATTTACAAAAAATTAGCCAGGTGGGTACCTGTAGTCCCAGCTACTCGAGAGGCTGAGGCAGGAGAATGGTGTGAACCCGAGAAACCAAGCTTGTAGTGAGCCAAGATTGCGCCACTGCACTCCAGACTGGGCAACAGAGCGAGACACTACCTCAGAAAACAACAACAACAACAACAGAAACCACAGAAGTCCAACAGAGACCTGAAGACCTGCTTCCCCATCTCCTCTGGGACCTCTCCCACCTGGGTGAAGAGGGCACGTGAGCCTCACCTGATCTTGATCATCTCAGCTAAAACACTGAACCACCTTCAGCACCCACCAGCAGGGGACGGAGCAGAACTGTAGAGGGTACAAAAGCGCCCTGCCACTATCCGGTCCAGATGAAAACCTACAAGTTGAATCAGCAAGGTGCGGACAGATACGCAAGCAGAAACCCTCTTATAGGAGGTTCAAGTCTGGTCACAATGGCTCACTCCTATAATCCCAGCACTTTGGGAGGCCAAGTCAAGTAGATCACTTGAGGTCAGGAGCCGCAGACCAGCCTGGCCAATATGGCAAAACCCCGTCTGTACTAAAAGTACAAAAATTAGCCATGCATGGTGGTGGGCGCCTGTAATCCCAGCTACTCGGGAGGCTGAGACAGGAGAATCGCTTGAACCTGGGAGGTGGAGGTTCCAGTAAGCTGAGATGGTGCCATTGTACTCCAGCTTGGGTGACAGCGACACCCTGTCTCAAAAAAAAAAAAAAAAAAAAAAAAAACACAGTTTGAGAATGTCAGACAAGGCAGCACCCTGGGCAGGTGCTCAGGTTGGGCAGAGTCTCTCTCGGGGGAGGGGAGTAATAGGACGGAGCTCCCCGAGGGCTCCTTGCGTGTCTCTGTCCTGATGCACAGCAGGTGGGGGCTGCGGGGACCAGAGAAGGAAGTGCCCCAGCTGGGCACTTCCCGAGAAGGAAGTGGTGCCGGAATTTCCCCCAGGTGTGGCCTCAGGTATAAGAGCGGCTGCTGCCAGGTTCATGGCCAGGTGCAACTGTGAGATTGCCGCCAGGTGTGCAGGCCGCTCCAAGCCCGGCCTGTCTGCTGCCACCACCATGACAGTGAGCCTCTCCACATGCCACTTGGATGGTTGCCACTTGGATGGCTGCCACTTGGATGGCACAGCCTGGCCTGGAAGGGCTGGGGTGGGGTTCTCTGAACCCTGGGATGAGGGTGTTGGGATGGGCTCTGGGAAACCCCTCAGTCTGGGGGTAGGGGGAGGCAGTTACAGATCCTCGGAGCCCTGGCATGCTGGGTGCCTCTCTGGGCTTCAGTTTCCCCATCTATAGAGGAAGGGCTGTACTCCATCTTTCCCCTGGGAACAAGGAAAGCTGAGGTGGAAGTGAGGTGCCCCCTGCCCTGGGCACCCCCTAACCACCCACCTGCCTGTTTCACCAGCTCCTCCCTGGCCTTCTGTTTCTGACCTGGTTGCATGCATGCCTGGCCCACAATGACCCCTTCCTCAGGGGGCACCCCCACACTCATGGGACCCCACGCTGCTACTCAGCTGAGGAACTGCCCCTCGACCAGGCACCCCCACACCTGCTGGCTCGAGGTGCCAAGTGGGGGCAGGCTTTGCCTGTAGCCCTGGTGTCCAGCCTGGAGGCAGCAAGCCACAGGAGGAGGCATGAGAGGCCCTCAGCTGCGACCCAGTGCCCGGTGCTGCAGCCAGAGGAGGTGTTGGAGGCAGACACCCACCAGCGCTCCATCTCACCCTGGAGATACCGGTGAGGACCTGGGGATCCTGCTGTGGCATGGGCTGCCCCTCCCCGGCACGGCCCTGCCTGGAGAGCTCTCTGGGCCTTGGTGGTTCGCCCCTGTCAAGTGGGCGTGGCCACCGGAGCTCCGTGCCTCCGGCCCTGCTGACCTGGGTGGCTGAGCTGCTTCTTACGGTCGTGCCCTGCCTGCCACTGTCCTTGGTAGCCAGGGTCCCCTGGGGAAATTCTGGGCCCCTCACCTGAGCTCCTGCAGAAGTGGGGCTGGGTGGTGAAGTGGGAGGAAGGCTTTAGAGGCCTCCGGCCCCTGCTCTGTGCTCTTGGAGCACCCTGGGGACACATGGATTACCACCACTTACAAGCCCGACTGCACGCCAAGCCCGTGTGGTATGGCCCTCACTGCCTCAGGTCCCATCCTGAGCACTCGGGGAGGGAACCTGAGGGGAGAGGAGCCTCAAGGAGGCAAGGGCCAGAGACTCACTGTGCGCCCCGTCCCGCAGTGTGGACACAGACGAGGACCGCTATCCACAAAAGCTGGCCTTTGCCGAGTGCCTGTGCAGAGGCTGCATCGACCCACGGACAGGCCGCGAGACAGCCGCGCTCAACTCCGTGCGGCTGCTCCAGAGCCTGCTGGTGTTGCGACGCCGGCCCTGCTCCCGCGACGGCTCGGGACTCCCCACGCCCGGGGCCTTCGCCTTCCACACCGAGTTCATTCGCGTGCCTGTCGGCTGCACCTGCGTGCTGCCCCGGTCAGTGTGACCGCCGAGGCTGTGGAGCCCCTAGACTGGACACATGGGCTCCCCAGAGGGCACCCCCTATTTATGTGTATTTATTGTAATTTATATGCCTACCCCAACACTACCCTTGGGGTCCAGGCATCCCCCGTGTCTGGAGGACGGGCTCCCACCGTTCTTTCCATCTCCAGCCTCAGTAGTTGGGGGTAGAAGGAGCTCAGCACCTCTTCCAGCCCTTAAAGCCACAGAAAAGGCGTCACACGGCCATCTGTACCTTGGCTCCCCGCCCCGCTCCCAGCTTCCCTCACCCTATCACTGACCTCAGGCCCCCCAGGCTCCAACCTCCTTGGAAGTACCCCTGTTTCTTCAACAATTATTTTAGTGTACGTTTGTTATTAAACTGATGAACACATCCCCCGAGGCCAACATTCACTGCGACATTCTCCCGCTCACCCCTGGCCCAGGCCACCCACGGACCCAATTCTGGGGCATCCTTCCAGAAAGGTCTATGCAGCAGCGAGCAGTGCATGCAGGTGGGACTGAGCTCTAGCACGGGGAAGCACAGGTGTCCCTGCTCTGCCCACGGTGTCTCCCCGGAGGATACCCCTGGGAACAGGAATGAGCCGCCTTCCCCAGGCAGAGCCTTGAGCCCTGTGCTTTGTAACGATGTGAGCGCCTGGGGCACCATCTCGGCCCCCAGGCGAAAGTCTCCGAGGATGAACTGCAGGGCTGTCAGCTCAAGGCAGGGCCCCAGCCTCTGTGGGTCGGATCAACAGCCAAGACCCAAGCGCCCTCCCTAAAGGTGAACTAGCCTGGCTCTGGGGCCCAGGCTCTGCTGGAGATTTTAGTTAAGGGACCCTGGGGTGAGCAGCCTCAGTCGTGGAAAAGGGGCCCAGGCCTGTGACAGTCTCAGGGTCTCAGTCTCTCGGCCCCCAGCCCTGAGGGCCGACATTGCCGTGGGGCTGCTGGGCAGTTGTTAGCCCCTCCTCTGCCTGGCCCCCTGGCTCACCCACCTACCGTGTCCAGGTGCCTGGAAATGGGGGTGGGGGACTCCACTCAGACCCCCAGAGGAGGAGGTCTCAGGGAAGACTTCCTGGAGGTGGTGGCCTTTGTCCAGGAGGTAGAATTTTCATTCAACACATTTCTTTTCTTTTTTGAGAAAGGGTCTCGCTTTGTTGCCCAGGCTGGAGTGCAGTGGCGTGACTTCAGCGCACTGCAACCCCCACCTTCTAGGTTCAAGCGATTCTCCCAGCTCAGCTTCCCAGTACAGGCATGCGCCACTACACCCAACTAATATTTGTATTTTTAGTAGAGGCGGGGTTTCGCCATGTTGGCCAGGTTGGTCTCAAACTCCTGAGCTCAAGTGATCCTCCCACCTCGGCCTCCCAGACTGCTGAGATTATAGGCATGAGCCACCGCACCCAGCCATATTGAGTTTCTACTAGGCGCCTGGCACTGGGAACAGGCTGAGAACAAAATGGTCAAAATCCCTCCTGCCCCCATGGTGACTGATGGAACAAGTGGTGTTTAGTCTGTGAATGAGTCCAGGACAGAGGCTCTGGGGGAGGGGCTGCGGTTCTAAGCAGAGGGTCAGGGAGGCCTCGAAGACCTGAAGGGGAGGAGGAAGGAGCCAGGCAGCCATGCAGGGAATAGCTCCAGGCAGCAGGAAGAGCCCACGCAAAGGCCCTGAGAAGACACATGCTGGGTGTGTCCAAGGGTCAGAGAGTGGCCTGTGTGGCTGACACCAAGTGAGAGGGGACGGCGGGGGCAGGGCAGGGCAGGGCGCTGGGTGCAGGTTGTGTCTGCCATGGGGCCATCAGAAGCTTGTGGCTGTCACTGAAGGGAGCTGAGCCTGTGGGTTCGGAGCTGGAGGCACTGGGGTGGGGCTTTGGGTTTCAATGGCAGCGACAGGAATGTTTCTGGGGTGAGGGAAGAGCGCGAGATGGCAGGTGGCCTGGGTGGGGATGGCCCACGTAGCTGGGGTCTGGATTTGGGCCAGGATTGGACGTGGGGATGTGGGGGGTTCAAGGGTGACCTGAAGCTTGGTGATCTGGGGGGATAGCTGAGACGAGGTTGGATTGAGATGTCTGCATGGTGCTGAGTGTTGGCTGGTGGGGGACGGATTCTGAAAGCCCCGGGAACAGAAGTCCCTGGCTCTGAAGTGTGAGTTGCTGGGAGAGCAGGTGGGCAAGCAGCAGGCAAGGGCTTCTCCAGCCTCAGGAGAGTGGGTGCCTTGGTGAGAGCCCAGCGGCGGGGGATGTGGCTGATGCACGGCAAAGCTTTGAGGGGACCCGGTCGGGGTGGTGGTGAGGACCTGTGGGCAGGTGCATGTGCAGCCAGCCACAGCCTCTGCACAAGTGAGGAGCAGGAGTGTCCAGAAGCCCCCTACAACTTGGCCTGAGTGTCCTGGGCAGCTGGAGAGCCCTCCAGCATCAGTGTGGGGGGAAAACAAGGGTGCATCCGCCACCAGCCTCACCCCAGTTTCTACAGAAAAGAGGCGCAAGGTAGAGGCTCACCACATGGCTCCCGCCCTGTTCCCTTTTCACTTAATGCCTCTGGAATCCAAGCCCCTTAGGGAGGCGCTAGGTGTGGAGCGCCCGCAGGGCCTGGAAGAGCTCTCAAGGGAGGACTCCGTTACCTCCTCCAGGCCCGGGAGGACCTTTCTAGGGAGGCACACACCTGGAATTCCCAGGTACTATATTTCGTGGAATATACGGTACCTGGGATTTCATGTGCTGCTGACAAGGAAGGCGATGCTGATGCTAATGAAACTGGAATGCGGCCCGGCCCGCAGGAAACGGGGGGGCAGGTGCCTGCCCAGGCCTCGGGAACCATCGCTACCCCGGCCCCGCCCACCGGCCCCAGGCAGAGGCTCAGGCTCAGGCGCAGGCTCCGGGCTTTGCTGCGTTTATTGCGGGCGGGCGCCCGGGCGGGAGGGCAGGTCTGGGGTGAAGTCACACGACCTCGTCGGTCACCGGGATGGGGTTGGCCTGGGGACCTCCCGGGGGTCCCCCCGCCGCCGCCGCCTCCTCCTCGCTGGGCTTCTTGCGGGCCTCGGCCGGGGGCCGCGGCGGGGGGTTGGTGGGCGGCTGCTTGATGGTGCCTCCGATCTGCGGCCGCTCCCGGGGCTTGGGCTCGATCGGTGTCCACTGCTCACCGCGCACGGCCGCCTGCGGGGCACGGAGGGGTTGGGCCCCACGCCCCAAAGCCGGCCCTCCCTCCCTGGAGGTCCACCCCGCCAGGGGCCCCGGGAGAGGCTCAAGTCTGAATCCCACGCGGGATGGTGTGACTGCCGCTCAGAGAAGTGACGGCCGGAGGCCACACAGCCAGGACCTGGGTTGGCCTGACACCAACCCAAGCTATTTCTTCATGCCAGGAGTAGAGCAGGAACCCCTGGGCTTCTGGAAGATCCCCTGGTGGACACTCCCAGATGCAAATTTCAGCACCTAAATTCTCCTCCCAAGGCGCCAAGGCAGGGAGCCAAGGGCAGGGAGGACGCCTGAGGTCCAGCAGGAGGGGTGGCCCAGGACAGTAGCAGGCCCGGCTCCGTCTGGTGGGTGCCATTCACCCACCTTGGCCGGCAGCCCCCCAAGGGTGCCCAGGCATTCCTGCACATGGGGGTCAGGGGCAGAGCTTGAAGAACGCAGGATTCCACTGGCTGACTAAAAATACAGACTCCTGGGCCCATGCCTGGAGGTTCCACTGCAACACGTCAAGTGGACCCGGGAGTGCGTGCTTTTCATCTCCTATTCCACAATATCCGGTAGAAAAATATGTCACATCATATCCGTCATGAAGCAGAAAGAGAAATGGGACATCTGTGATCCTACCTAACTCCAAAACGGAAATATTCCGTCCTGAAGAGCAAAACTATAGTAAGGGTGATAGAAGAAAATGCAGGAACGTGAACACAGGACCTAGGGCCAGGGAAAGGTGTTTTTACAAAGCACAGACCACAGAGCAAGTAGACAGGGAAACTTCTGTTCTTCAGTGCAGTGAAGGACTTCACGGACCAGTTAACAGACCCTTACCAGAAAGCAGGAAGGCATTCACAGTGTCTAAAGGTTACGAAGGCTCAGTAGCTAAAATAATACGTGAAATTCCTGCAACTTAAGAAAAAGACAGGCCGGGCGCGGTGGCTCAAGCCTGTAATCCCAGCACTTTGGGAGGCCGAGACGGGCGGATCACGAGGTCAGGAGATCAAGACCATCCTGGCTAACAAGGTGAAACCCCATCTCTACTAAAAATACAAAAACTAGCCGGGCGAGGTGGCGGGCGCCTGTAGTCCCAGCTACTCGGGAGGCTGAGGCAGGAGAATGGCGTAAACCTGAGAGACGGAGCTTGCAGTGAGCTGAGATCCGGCCACTGCACTCCAGTCCGGGCGACAGAGCGAGACTCCGCCTCAAAAAAAAAAAAAAAAAAAAGAAAAAGACAAAAACCACAATAGAAAAATGGACAAAGGGTATGAACAGGCAACTCAAGGGGGAAGAGACTCCAACAGCGCAAATCCACAGTCAGAGAAGAGCGAGTCCAAGCTCCGCACGGCCAGCCTCGTGCTGTGGAACTGCCAAGCGTGGGAGAAAGCGCTGTGCGCCAGGTGGGGGCGATGGGGCCGGCACGGCTGATGGTAGGTTGTCTGCTGGGGAGCAGCTGAGCCCAGCAGAGTCAACGGTACAGAGGCTGATGCCTGACCCAGCAATTCCTCTCTGGGTTTAGCACAAGGAATTCCTGAGGTCTCCAGGAGCGGCTAGCTGTATGTGGTAGTAGGGAGCCAGGGGGCATGTGGTGGCCCCTGGAGAACAAAGCAACAGCCCAGATGAGCGCTTGGCAAGAGGAAAGGATTCTAAGGGAGAGCCCTGAGAGGCTGGTGGCAGATCAATGAGCCTTGAAACAGAACTCCACTTACATACGTGGAAGGCACACACAGAAAGCACTGCACATTTAACACCGCACACACACTCTGCGCTGATTCGTGGGCGGTGCCAGGATGCACGCAGTCATGCAGACATTTTCTTTTTTTTTTTTTTTTTTGAGACGGAGTCTCACTGTGTTACCCAGGTTGGAGTGCAGTGGCGCGATCTTGGCTCACTGCAAACTCCGCCTCCCAGGTTCACGCCATTCTCCTGCCTCAGCCTCCAAGTAGCTGGGACTACAGGCGCCCGCCACCACCACGCCCGGCTAATTTTTTGTATTTTTAGTAGAGACGGGGTTTCACCATGTTAGCCAGGATGGTCTCGATCTCCTGACCTCGTGATCCGCCCGCCTCGGCCTCCCAGAGTGCTGGGATTACAGGCTTGAGCCACCGCGCCCGGCCGCAGACATTTTCTTAAACTGCCGACACCTGGGTTTGGTTTAGTGCGCGTTTGCCTCTGTGGGCAGGAGACACTTGCCTCTAGGGACAAAAGGATTTAAATAAGCAAAGTCTGAGGGCTCTGTCCACTCAGAGGCCCCTGCAGTAAGAGGCGGCCTGCAGCTGTCTGTTCCGGAGCCCAGGGTAGGCAGAGGGCATTTCACCCAAGGCCTGGCCAGGCTGCGCCCTGTCCTCCCATCCACCCCTGGCCTCTCAGAACGATCACTGTATCCCGTGGGGCGGGCAGCCCTCTAACAGGCTGCTGTGCTCCTAAACCAAACCCAGGTGTCAGCAGTTGAAGAAAATGTCTGCGTGACTGCGTGAATCCTGGCACCGCCCACAAATCAGCGCAGACAGGGTTGAGGTGAGAAACGCCTGATAACCGGCCCCAAGCCCAGGCACAGCCTTCCGCCGGCTGCACGACCCCAGGCCAGCCACAGCACCTCCCTGAGCCTCCGCCTCTTCGTCTGTAAAGTGGGGACACCAGCACCCCTCCCAGGGCCGTGGTGCGGGCTGATGAGGAAATGCAGGGAAATGACCCAACACACGAGACGCGTCAAAAACGGCAGCGGCAACTGCTGCGTCCCTGCTGTGCTGTGAGCACACGCCCGGGCTCGCGCTTGCTCCCAGCCTCGGCTCGGCCTACAGAGCTGGCTTCAAGGGCCACGTATGTCCGAGGGTGTCAGGGCAGGGGCAGGGGGTGGGGGTGGCTGGGGCTGACCTCAGAGGGCGCCACTCACCAACAGGTAGATGCCGCTCGCGATGGCCAGGCAGGCAGTCCCGAGGATGGTGGCCAGCAGGAAGCCGGCGGGCACCGAGAGCCTGGGGCATTGGGGGGTGGAAGGCGGGGACACAGAAGGGCACTCAGAAAGGGGAATGGAGCCCCAGGTCTGGGGGCCAAGGCCACAAAGTCTCAGGACAAGGCAGACCCAGGGACCTGCGTGGCCCAGGGCTGCCAAGTCTCAGAACAAGGCAGGCCACAGACCCAGGGGGTGTGCAGGGGCCACGGCTTGTTTCGGTCCTGGGTATTCTCGGCCTTGATGTGGACGCGAGTGGCTCTAGGGCACTTGCTCAGAGGAGCCGCCAGCAGCTGCAGGGCAGCCCCTGGCCTCGGCCGCAGCAACCACCAGACACACAGTGCAGAACCCTCCACCCTGCCAGGAAGCCCAGGCGAGACCCCCCAGCAGCACCTGCTGGCTCCAGACAGGATCGGAGCTACTCAGGTTTGGGGAGGATCCTTACAAATCCTGCATACTAGACAGCAGACACAGGATCGGGGGGCCCCCCAGAGCCGGGGACCCGAATTTTTGTTTGGAAAAACATCGAGGTAAGTTGAGGGGTGGCTTCTGTCCAGGCAGCCCGGCCGGTGGGACATTGGGGGAGGGCCGGCTCCAAGCCCCCCTGAGCCCTAGATGGGGTGCAGGGTGGGGACTCACAAGAGGTGCAGGACGGCCCGAACGTAGTAATTCCTGGTGAGGGGCCCGAACAGCTTCACCACGGAGGTCATGTACTTCTGGCCCCTGCGGGAGGGAGGAAGGGGAGACAGCGCGGCTGGGCCTCTCCCACTCAGGACTCCCCTGCTGCCCTGCCGACGACCCCAGGGCGCCCAGGCCTCTTTCCTCCCAGAAAACACACCGGGCAGGCACCGGCCTTGGTTTGCCCACAAGCACCAAAGAATTGGTTCCGGAGCCTGTGAGTGAGGAACTAGGCTCCACATACCGACCCTGTGAGCCCTGCCTGGCCCCGCAGCCCCGGGAGAGACCCCAGAGCAGGAGGGAGACTCACCAGCGCTCCATGGTGGAGCCCTTCTTCCTCTTCCCCCGGGGATACTCCAGCAGGCAGACAAACACGCCCGCCACGCTGAAGCCATGTGGTTAAGGAACAGCCCAGCTCAGCCTGAGCGGCCACAGGGAACCCTCTTTACTGAAGACAACACAGAGAGGCCGGAGCACAGCGGCTCACATCTGGAATCCCAGCACTGTGGGAGGCTGAGGCGGGAGGATCACTGGAGCCCAGGAGTTTGAGACCAGCCAGCGCAACACAGTGAGACCCTCATCTCTACAAAAAATTTAAAAGTTAGCCAGGGGTGGTGGTGTGTGCCTGTGGTCCCAGCTACTCCAGAGGCTGAGGTAAGAGGGTGGCCTGAGCCCAGGTGGAGGCTGCCATGAGTCATGACTACATCACTGCACTCCAGCCTGGGGGACAGAGCGAGATCTTCTCTCAAAAAAAAAAAAAAGGGGGGGGGGCAGCCACTGCCTGAGGTCACAGAGCCAGGAGGCAGCCACGGGAGGTTCCAACAGGTCCGGCACTTGGGGTTGCCCACGCCCGCCCTCCCACCACCCTGCCCAATGCTGCTTGTCGCAAGGTACGGCTGGGCTGAGATGGGGCAAAGGAGGTGGAGGGGCCGGGCAAGGGGACTGACTGACAGGAGGGGGCAGACAGGATCCCAGCAGTCCAACCGGGAGGCCTCAGTGCTGGCCCTGGCCCTCTGGTGACACCCCCTGCCCACCCCTCACCAGGACTCAGACTGGGGGTCTGCCGCTGACCACCACATGGCCCAGGCGAGGAGCCTGGCTGCTGGGGCCTAGGCTGCCCAACCCGTGGACAGCCCACCCTGTGTCCCAGCCTGGCTGCGGTGGCGGGGAGCGGAGGCAAACTCACTGTGAAGTGGTTCCCTGGCTCTGCCCTGGGCGTTCCCCGCCCGCCCCAGCCTCAGATGGAAGGATACATGGAGTAGGCGCCAAAGTACCACTGGGTGAAGCGGCCAGCTGTGGCCACGATGCCCCCGGTGATGAGGACTGCGGGGAGAAGTGGGTCAGGCACTGTGGGACTCCCGTCCTGGGGGCCTGGGCCACTCCCCTTCTCTACCTACTGTGGGCCACCAGGCCACCCAGAGCTGCCCCCTCCCCATCCCCACAGCACAGTGACAGGGTCCGGGACAGCCCCAGGAGGCACCCCTCTGCGCTGGTGAAGAGCAGAGCCTGTGGCGCACCGGCTGGTGGAGGGGGTGCTGGACATGCCCGGGCTGTAGGTCCCAGGAGTGGCCAGGAACGGCCCGACCTGCCGGCCCCCGTGGACCTGAGCCCCTGGGCTCTGGGACCCCCGAATGGACCCCTTGTCACCATGAGTCTTTGATGCACTGAAAGCCAATAGGCCGAGTGTGGTTTCTGCACGTTCTTGGGGGGGTGTCTCCTCCTGATACGGAGCTCCTCCTAACCCATCAGCTGCTTCGCCTTAATTTCGGGCTCGTCTGATGCGGCCATTTCCGCACCTTTTTTTGGGGGGGGGTAATTGTCCAATATTCCCCCTTACTATTTTTTTTTTTTTTTCCTTTTTCTTGTTTTTGAGACAGAGTCTCCTTCTGTCACCCAGGCTGGAGTGCAGTGGCGCAATCTTGACTCACTGCAACCTCTGCCTCCCGGATTCAAGCGATTCTCCTGCCTCATTCTCCCGAGTAGCTGGGATTACTGGCGGCCGTCACCAAGCCCAGCTAATTTTTATATTTTTATTAGAGACAGAGTTTCACCACATTGGCCAGGCTGGTCTCGAACTCCTGACCTCAGGGAATGCTGCACCGGCCTTGGCCTCCCAAAGTATATTAGGATTACAGGCGTGAGCCACGGCGCCTGGTCCTTCCTACTATTTTATTTATTTTTCTTTCTTTCTTTTTTTTTTGGAGATGAAGTCTTGCCCTGTTGCCTAGGCTAGAATTCCATGGCGTGATCTTGGCTCACTACAACCTCCGCCTCCCAGGTTCAAGTGATTCTCCTGCCTCAGCCTCCCAAGTAGCTGGGACTACAGGTGCATGCCACCATACCCAGCTAATTTTTTTTATTTTTAGTAGAGACGGGTTTCACCATGTTAGCCAGGATGGTCTCGATCTCCTGACCTCATGATCCGCCCGCCTCGGCCTCCCAAAGTGCTGGGATTACAGGCATGAGCCACCTTGCCCTGCCAGCCATTCTGTTTTTGTCTCCACATGGTCTTTTTTTTTTTTTGAGGTGGAGTCTTGCTCTGTCGCCCGGACTGGAGTGCAGTGGCCAGATCTCAGCTCACTGCAAGCTCCGCCTCCTGGTTTTACGCCATTCTTCTGCCTCAGCCTCCCGAGTAGCTGGGACTACAGGCGCCCGCCACCTCGCCCGGCTAGTTTTTTGTATTTTTAGTAGAGACGGGGTTTCACCGTGTAGACCAGGATGGTCTCGATCTCCTGACCTCGTGATCCACCCGTCTCGGCCTCCCAAAGTGCTGGGATTACAGGCTTGAGCCACCGCGCCCGGCCTCCACATGGTCTTGTTTGAAGATTTCCTATCCTTGGTTTGAGCCCAGCTACACATTAACTCTGGGTTTGCCTGTCTGTGTTGGAGAAGGGGAGGGCAGTGTCCTTGGGCCTACTCAGTCTACTGTCCGTGCATCTTTGGGGGACTGTCCTGGTCCCGAGCCTGCCATCTGAAAGAGGGTGCAAAGCTGCCGCTGGTGCCACCAGGGAGGACTGACGCCCAGCCACATTTACAGAGCACCTGCTGTGTACGGGGGGGACTCTTTGTTAAGGTCCCACTCTCTCTGGGTCAGCTGCCTCCCGGGGCTGCACGCTCTGGAAAGACCTCCCGGAGCAGGTGACATTTGAATTGAGAAATGAGACAGCCATGAGGCTCTGCAGAAGCAGCAGCTTGTGCAGAGGCCCTGGGGCAAGCTCAGGAGCTCTAGGAACAGAAAGGAAGCCGGGCAGCTGGAGGAGGGGGCCAGAGAGCTGGGAGGCCAGGGCAGGCAGCGCAGGGCGTCCAGTCCCGCTCTAATTCTTTGGGCCAGGAGCCCTTGGAGGGTTTCAACAGGAGGCCAGACTAGAGCCCAGCTCTCCTGGCTCCCAGCTGGGTGCCCTCAGACCCTCTACTTCCTGTAGGGAGTGCCGGGCAGGCAGGGTCACAGTCTCAAGGGGCGGCTCTGGGGAGAGCTGTCTGAACTGACCTACTGAGTTCTTGGCCGCTGACTCGAAGCAGGCGGTGGGACAGGCTGCAGGGCCCCGTGCTCCAGGCCTCCCACCCTGAGGTCTCTGCTCCTGCTCCGCTGCCACGCACTCCAGACAACGGGGAGGGCGCTCAGAGCCCCAGGGCAGTGGTGGCAGCGGGCCCCTCCTCCTCACCCTCAGCCCCCAGGCCCTTCCCAGGCACGCCTCCCCACCCGGTGCAGGTTCTTCCTGGAGCTGCCGCACTGGTGCCTCTGCCCTCAGACCCCGCCTGAACCCAGCCTCACCCGGCCTGGGCCCCACACTCCCCGGCTCTGGTCCTGAGAGGGTCCGTTTCCAAGTGGAGTCTGCTGCCCTCACCGCAACCTCTGAGCAAACGCGCAGCAGGGTGACGGGGGTCTGTGCCTCCCACGCCAAGAGCAAAGCGCCTGTGCAGCTGGGCTGGGCAGGGCCGCCACTGGGTGGTTTCAGCGCCTTGTGTAATCCCAGGCCGCCTCCAGCGCAGACTCCAGATGGGGAGGGCTGAGCCCCGGGGCATGAAGAGCCCACTCCCCACCCCAAGCCCAGGGAGAGCGACTCGCAGCCCAGCTGGCTACCGAGGGACAGGGTAGCCAGGCCGGAGCCCCCATTTGGGGGCTTGGGGCTGCGACCCCGGAAACCACCCGGGCTGAACCGCCTCTTCCCCTGCGCTGCAACTTCCTCCTCCGCGAAGTCGGGGGACCGAGGGCAGGGAATGGGGGAGGGGCGCAGCGCTCCGCAGGGTCTGCAAGGGGACTGCTGGGGTTCTCGGAACCCCTTCCAGCCCGCGCCCTGAGGGTCCCGCCCCTGTTCCCCGCACCCCCCTGGCCTGACCCTGGCCCGCCTGGCGCCCCACTTCCCCGCCCTGTACGTAGCCCGAGGACCCCGGGGATACTCCTCCAGCCTGTAGCCTCCACCGTCCCTGCCGCGCACTCACTCAGGCCGGACGCCAGCGCCTGCTCGTTGGCCCACATGGCCCACTCGATCTGCCCCATGGCGGCACGGACCCTGCAGGGACACTGGTAGGCGCGTACTGCCGCCCCTGCGCTCCCGGCCGAACCCCCGTTCCGCCCAGGCCCCGCCCCGAAACCCCCAGGTGACCGCGGCTGGGCGGAGACCCGCGTCTGTAGGGTGCAGGGCTGCCCCGGCGCCCTCTGTCCCCGCCCTCTCTACCCCCGCCGAGGCATAGGAGGGGCCCTGCTCGGTAGCCGCAGCCCAGGCGGGGAGTGCGCTTCCCCAGGGCTGCCCAAACTTCAGCTCTCAAGCGCTGACAAATACCCCTGCCCAACGCCCGGGACCCAACTGAGGGTCCCCTGTCAATAAGGCTTCTATTAATAGCAGAAAAAGGTGTGAAGGTCCGCTTCCTGAGCAAATCGGCCTCTCCAGAGCCTTGGGGGTGGAGGGGTCACCCCTACAGCCCGGGAACACTTCTGCACCCTGATGCTACCAAGGACGAGGGTGGCCTCCCCATGGGGACCAAAGGCCCAGCCCCCATTTCCTCCTCCTGACTCTGGGCTGGCACAGGCGTGGCCTGGGTCAGACACTGCGGGGGGCCTCCCCACACCATGTCACTGGACTGTGACTGATACTCGAGGGAGGGGACAGGATGTGCACAACTGGGAAAGCACAGAATGCAGGGACGGCCCCGTCATGTCTGGCCTGGGGACATAGAATGCAGGGACGGCCCGTCACGTCTGGCCTGGGGACAGGAGGCTAGGGGTTGGCGTGGGGGTGGTGAGCCCAGCGCCCATGGGAAGACTTTAGACCGGGGGCTGCTCCTGTGGGTCCCACCTGAGCCAATGTGGGGTGTGAGGGGAGCCCCTCTGTGGCTCTGCCCAGCCTGCCCCTCTCCTAGGCCCTCATGGGGCACACTGGGACTCCCTGGCAGGTCCCAGGGTCACTCAGAGCAGGAACTCCAGAATGCTGGTTTATGGAACAGAAAAACAGCGGAAGGCAGGAGGCAGCAATGCTGGTTTATTCCCCACGGCCACCAGGGCCACACTGGTGCCCACTCCTACCACCATTCCAGCCACACCTAGGCCTGGGGCAGGGTCTCAGCAGAAGTGCCGTGGGCAGCCACCATCCAAGGCACTTGGTGGTTTCCTGAGGCCCGAGGAGGCTGCTCCCAGCACAGTGACCCCTTCCCTGGTCCGCTGGAGGCACACCACCTCCCCGCTGAGCTCCCGTCTCAGAGAACTGGGAGCAGCTGGAGCTGGGGTGAGAAGCCCTTCAGCCCTGCTGCGCCGAGGCTCTGCCAGCTCCCATACCCACCCCATCCCATCTTGGCAAAGCGCTGGGGCAGCTTGGGGCAGCTGAAGCACTCGGCAGGGACCTCTCCTGACACCTGGGCAGCTGCAGGGCTCCCTGCACGGCCCCACAGCAAGCTGTCCATGGGCCCCGGGACAAGCCACCGCCCACACGTCCCAGTAGTCCGGAGCCCACCACACCCGCTCCCTAGCTCTGGCGAGGCCACCCCTTCTCCACGCGGCGTGCGGTCCTGCTGAGGCGGTCAGGCGGCTGGCTTCGGCAGGCCGTCAGGACCCAGGAGGTGGGCGCAGGGGTTGTCCAGGATTTGGGGTCCTGGCCCCACCTGGGGATAGAGATCCGTGTCAGGTCACCAGGAATGGCAGCACCTCATCCTGTGCCCAGCATCTGTAGGGGGCCGCACACAGGAGGGTAGCGGTGTGCCCCTACTCTTCCGGTGGGTCCTGGTCAGAAACTAAACCACCCACACGCAGCTCCCTCAGGCACAGCCGCCCCGCCAGCTGCCAGCCCCCGCCCGGGGCACTGCCTCCGTCACAGGGTGAACAGAGAACCACAGAGCCTGGAAACAGGCAGCCTGTGCATGTGGGTCCTGAGAGGAAGGCGGAGGCAACGGCTCGGGCGGCCGTGATGGCTGGATGCAGGCTTGGCTCTCGGGGCAGGTCGGAGAGCGGGAACCCTGGTCTGCTGGGTGGGGGCGGTTGGGGTGGGGGGCCCAGGGGCCCCAGAAGCACCCACCCCAAGCGCTCCCTATTCAGGGGCCTGATGCTCCCCACCTGTCTCCCTGGGAGCTTGTGTCAGACTCACCCTTCCACCCCCAGCCCAGCCCTGCTGCTCTGAGTATCGCCAGTGGCCTGTAATGTCCACTTTGAGAGCAAATGAAGGAACAAAGGTTTTCTGGCTTCCTGCCTGAGACATGGTAGGGATAGGGACAGGGCGCCGGGCTGAGCCTGGGCTGGGCAGGCCCCTCTGGCAGGAAAGGAAACCCCAAGGGTACCAGCCGAGCCCCAGGCCTCACCTGAGTGGCAATGATGTATTGGACCCCACCGGGGATCGTCGGCTCCATGGCCAGCGCAGCCTGAAGCTCAGCTGAGAGAGGGGCCGGCCTCACCTGCAGCCCCTTCAGAAACCTGGAAAAGCAGAGCAGGAGCATGGTGAACACATCCATTTCTTTTTTTTTTTTGAGACGGAGTCTCACTCTGTTACCCAGGCTGGAGTGCAGTGGCGTGATCTCGGCTCACTGCAAGCTCCGCCTCCTGGGTTCACGCCATTCTCCTGCCTCAGCCTCCTGAGTAGCTGGGACTACAGGCGCCGCCACCATGCCCGGCTAATTTTTTTGTATTTTTAGTAGAGACGGTTTCATCATGTTGGCCAGGATGGTCTCAATCTCCTGACCTCGTGATCCGCCTGCCTCGGCCTCCCAAAGTGCTGGGATTACAGGCGTGAGCCACCGCACCCAGCCAACATCCATTTCTCTAAGCGTCTAGAACAGGCAAGTCCAGAGATGGGAAGTGCATTGCTGGCTGTTGTCCGGAGCCGTGTACCCGGATATTGCTGTGGCCTCTGTTGCTTAAGCTCCACATTGCGGAGACAAGATGGCGCACTTCCTGGTTCTTCATCATCAAACCTTCCCGCGCGCGCGAACTTTTCCCGCCGGCGGGTAAATACCTCCCGCGCCCGGGAGAGACTAACCTACCGAGCATGCGCCCGTTGACGTCTTTCATTCCCCGCCTGCTCCTAGCCCTTCCCCCTATTGTCAGCCTATATAAGGCGTTGCTTTTCCACCATTAAACGAGACTTGATCAGAGCACTGTCTTGTCTCCATTTCTTGTGTCTCTTGTCTCTCCAAATTCCCACCCCCTCCTCCAGGGTCTGCGTTTTTCATCCCGCGGTCGGGACACGTGGGCGCCCGCCGGCTTGGATACGAGGGAATTGCGTGAGGAAGAGGGCGCATAGGACGGCCGGCAGCTAAAGTAAAGAGAAATCCCTTCAACCGCCGCGGGAGCCTGCTGCGTCGGAATTAAGGGTAAGTTCCGCGCCCGAAATGGGACAAGAATTAAGCCAGCATCAAATCTACGTAGGACAATTAAAAGAGGCTTTAAAGACACGGGGAGTAAAGGTTAAAAGTGGTGACTTATTTAAGTTTTTTGATTTTGTGAAATATACTTGTCCTTGGTTTCCTCAGGAGGGGACCATTGATGTAAAAGAGGCGTAGAGTAGGAGACGCCTTTCAAGATTATTATAATACCTTTGGCCCCGAAAAAATTCCTGTAACTGCCTTTTCTTACTGGAATTTAATCAAAGAGTTAATAGATAAAAAGGAGGCTGATCCGCAAGTAATGGCTGCGGTCGCCCAAACAGAGGAGATTTAAAGGTCAGTTCTCAGACAGACCTCAGGAGCCCCCTACCAGATAAGGAAATGGACCTTATTTCTCTTGAGAGTGATGATGAGGGGGCCAAGGCTCCTTCTGTAAAAGATAAAGTGGTGCCAGACAATAAAAACCTAAAAATACCCAATTCTGCAAACATCACAAAACAGTAAAAGTAATGATAATCCTGACCCATCAGAGGTAAATTGGGATGAGTTAGAAGATGAGGCAGCTAAATATCATAATCCTAACTGGCCTCCCTTTTTCTCGCGCCCACCTCCCTATAATGGGACACGTGGCGCTTCTGCGCCCAACGTAATGGCAGTAGTTAATCCAAAAGAGGAACTCAAAGAAAAAATCGCTCAGCTAGAAGAACAAATTAAGCTAGAAGAGTTACATCAGTCATTAATTACTAGGCTACAAAAATTAAAAACAGGAAATCCTGTTCCTCTTGCCATACCCAGTAATGACTCATATTCCACATCCAATCCTTCCTGCCCCATCATTCCCCCCTTTTAGTGCAGCCCTTCGAGTTTGCTAACTCCTCTTGCATCTATTCCCCGTTTCGTAATGACTCATATGATATTGATGTAGGCATAGTTGAATTTACTAATTGCTCTATTGTCTCTAATGCTTCCCATTCCCTGTGTGCCCCAAATAGTTCAGTTTTTGTATGTGGCAATAATAAAGCATACATACCTGCCCACAAACTGGACGGGACTTTGTGTCCTAGCCACTCTTCTGCCAGATATAGACATTATCCCTGGAGATGAACTGTACCTATTCCAGCTATAGATCACTTTTTGGGAAGAGCCAAAAGGGCAATACAATTTATCCCTTTACTTGTAGGATTAGGCATAACTACTGCCGTAACGACTGGGGCTACTAGCCTAGGGGTTTCTGTTACTCAATACACCAAATTATCTCGCCAATTGATCTCAGATGTACAGGCCATTTCAAGTACTATACAAGATCTACAAGATCAGGTAGACTCTCTGGCAGAAGTAGTGCTTCAAAATAGAAGAGGCCTAGATTTACTAACTGCAGAACAGGGAGGTATCTGCTTAGCTCTACAGAAAGGTGTTGTTTTTACGCCAACAAGTCCGGGATCGTCAGAGACAAAATCAAACGACTGCAAGAAGATTTGAAAAACGACGGAAAGAAATGATTGAAAACCCATTTTGGACTGGTTTCCATGGACTCCTCCCCTATATTTTACCCTTGTTAGGCCCTTTGCTTTGTTTATTGCTGTTACTTTCTTTAGGACCTATAATCTTCAATAAGCTCATGACATTCATTAAGCAACAAATCGAGGCAATCCAAGCCAAACCCATACAGGTCCATTATCATCGCCTTGAACAAGAAGATCACGGTGGTCCATACTTACACTTGCTATAACCACCTTCCTTGTGCGCTGAACTGGACAGCCAATGACGGGTAAGAGAGTGTCATCCCTCACTAACCTAAGACAGGAGGGCCGTCATAGCTACTGCCTAATCCCATGACGGGTACCAGTGAAGAGATGTGTCACTCCAACCTAAGACAGGCGCAGTTCCCGAGGGAATATCTTCTAGTCGTTTAATAATATAATAAAAAGGGGGACCTGTCCGGAGCCGTGTAGCCCGGATATTGCTGTGGCCTCTGTTGCTTAAGCTCCACATTGCGGAGACAAGATGGCGCACTTCCTGTTCTTCATCATCAAACCTTCCCGCGCGCGCGAACTTTTCCCGCCGGCGGGTAAATTACCTCCCGCGCCCGGAGAGACTAAGCCTACCGAGCATGCGCCCGGTGACGTCTTTCATTCCCCGCCTGCTCCTAGCCCTTCCCCTATTGTCAGCCTATATAGGCGTTGCTTTTCCACCATTAAACGAGACTTGATCAGAGCACTGTCTTGTCTCCATTTCTTGTGTCTCTTGTCTCTCCAAATTCCCACCCCCTCCTCCAGGGTCTGCGTTGTTCATCCCGCGGGTCGGGACAGGCTGTCAGGGCTCAGGGAGTGGGAGACGGCAGGTGGCCGCTGTGGTGACAGGTTTCTTTTAGGGGCGATGAGAAAGTTAAGGAAGTGGCTTGAGGTGGTGGCTACACAACCCTGTGAGTGTCCTCAACACCACAGGATTGTATGCTCTCGAATGGCTGAGACAGTGAATTTTAGGTTATGTGGTAAATAGCTATGCCCAGGCTGGACCCACATCTGGCCAAGGCTGCTGCCACGCCCCATGGGGTAACAGCTTAGGGAAGTGCCCAGTTCAAGCTGGTGCGTTCGTCACTGTGTTCTGCAGAACAACAGAAGCCTGCAAGCCCCACCCGGAGCAGAAGCCACGGGCCTGGTGCTTCCCAGGAGGGCAGTCCTGGGGTGTGGGTCCGAGTCCATCCCACAGGGCAGGCCCCTGACCATTAGAAGGTATTATTGCTCCCACCCAGGACAGATGCCCATCCCCACACGCTTCCAGACACCCTTAAACAGGAGGCGCCCCTCACATTGAGAGTAAGACTCCATTAAAACAACGGGAGGGAAGAAATCAACAGCCCCGGAGCGAAAGGAGGCCGGGCCAAGCTGTGCACCAAGGAGAGTGTGCATGGGGGCTCTGCGGTGCCGGCATGCAGCTGCCAGACGACCCCACCCCGGAAAAGACACCCAACTGCAGGGGCGGGGTCAACACCCAGCCGCCTTGACTGCCTCTAACTCACTTCGGTAAGAAGGCAATCAGGGGCTTTGACTCCTTTCCTTCAAAACGTCAGACACTTGTACACGCTCCTGGGAATGCACGTGTTTCCTAAGAAGCCACTGTTCCGTAGGATAAGGGCCTGCGGGCTTCTGAGCTGCAGGGGATGCCGTCTCAGGAGGTGGGTGCATCTCACACTCGCCTGCACGGCCTCTCTTTTTTCCCTGTGGACGTGGGCTGTGGGATGGCTCTGTGGGAACACCCTACCCATGGCTCCCACACTCGGGGAATTGCCACCTGCCCTGGGACTCCCCATCTCAGTGTCACAGCCTTCAGGTGCCTCCGTCTCTTCCGACCAGGATTCCTGGCACTGTCTCCCAAAACGGAGGAGGGGAAGGGTCCACACTCACGCGTCTCCGTTCGAGCCCGGGGGAAAGCTGTGCCTCACAGCAGCCGCAAACTCAGCCACAGTGTCGTCCAGGGTGAAGATCACGGCATTGGGGCCCGCGTCAAAGGTGTACGCCACCTGGAACTCACAGCAGTCACCCCGGCTGTTCACGTGGTGCCTGGCCCTTGTCACCTCAACCCTCTGGTCTGCCAGGGGGCCCTGGGCTCTCCAAGAGCTCAGTCTAGGCCCTCAGGGCCACACTGGAGTGGAGCTGTGACCCCAAGTGCCTGGTACTTGACACCTCTGCCTGGGAACCCAGGAAAAAGGTGGTAGGGCTGTGACCCAAGCAAGTCAAGAAACAAAACGAAACAGAAGAACCCGGATGGTCAGTGAGCTCCGCACACAGCAGGGCCGAGCTTTCAGACACAGATCACCCTGCACGCGGCTCCCGGGACCGTCTCCACGGCAGCATAAGCCTAGACACGCAACACAGTGCGAGAGCGCAGCCTCCGCCCTCCCAGCCCGCGTCACCTTGGTGGACCCGTGGTGGGCGTTGAAGCGGTGCACCAGGTGGATGATGCGCCAGGAGACGGCATTGAGGTAAGAGATGGGCGGGAAGGTGTCGAGGCAGGTGGCGTGGAACTGGTTGCTGTCCTTCATGGTGAGCTGGGCGAAGCCGGGGAAGTCTCGCTCCTGGATGCAGCGGGTCATCTCCGCCATGCGCGCCGGTACCACGGACTCGGCCCGGAACTGCAAGGCACAGGGTGGTTCCCATGGAGCCGCTGGGGGTCTCCACAGCAGAGGGTTCGAGGAGGGTCTCCGGGGTTGGAAGCCCGGCTCAAGCCCCACCTCTGCATGTGGCTCCTCCACCTGGTCTTGGTGGGGCTGCCGCAGGTGTGAGAACATTTGGGCCCAGACAGAGGCTGAGGGCAGCGACGGGCACAAGCATGACTCCCAGGGCCCCCCGGGCCACCCGCTCCGGGCCTCACCCGCAGCAGGGGGCTGGTCTCCACGCTGGTCCGCATGCCCACAGTACTGCCCGTCAGCTTCTTCTCAGCGCTCACCTGCACGAGGGAGAGACAGCCTGGGCCACACCCTGCAGGGGGAGAGCCCCGGGGACCTCAGCCCCAAACACTCAGCCCTCCCTCAGCCAATGCAGGCAGCGGGGGTGGGAGTCAGTGCCACCTGCCTGACCACGGAGGCCTCCCGGCCACAGCAGGGGCGACATAGGGGCAACTTCTAGATCCCAGTGGGTGGTGGCGCCCGCCACGTGGGAGCACTTCCTGAGCACTCAACCACACGTCTGTTTCTTTAGCACCCACTGACCCCAGGAGCCAAGCAAAGGCTGGATGGGATGCCTTCGCTCCTGTTCCCAGCAGCAGCCCTGACTAGGGACAGAAGCCACCCGGCTGCTGCTCCACCCGCCCCACTCACCACAAGGATGAGGACACGGAGTTCAGGCCAGTGTGACTCGGGGGCCACTTGCCGGGCGACGCTGTCCTTCCCATCAGTCTGCTCTCCCATCTGCCACTCCACAAAGCCCCCATACAGGCTCCGGCAGGCACTGCCTGAGCCCCGGCGAGCCACTTCTGAGAGGTCACTCTCCACACCATAGACACGGGCCAGGGTGTAGGCTGTAGGCATGGGGATTCCGGGGAGGGTCCTCAGAGCTGCCTGGGCTGTGCTCCCTGACAGCTCACCGCCCCGGGAATGTCACACATCCCACTGCAAACGGGGATTTCCAGATGACAGGGCTTCTGGGCCATCAGCCTTTGAGGGCAGCATTCACCAACCCAGCCATCCATCCCCGCACTCCATTAAGAGCGCCCTCCGCTCTTGGACACTCTCTGTTCACAGCCTGCAGAGCTTGTGGCCTGAGACAAAGGTGACAAAAGGTACCTGCGGCAGAGCGGGAAGCCCCCTGGGGGATGTGGAGAGAGGATCCCCTGGGGGACACCGAAGCTGGGCTTTGAGGGTGGGAAGGAATTTAAGGTTGTGTGGGACAGGGACTGATGCCAGGACAGAGCTGGGCTCCCCAAGATGTGCCCCTGCCCACCCAGCACAGGAGCCACCTTCTCCCCTCGGTCCACAGGGCTCCAGCAGGGCGACCCCACCTCCAGGTCTGGTCCCCCATGGCCCTGGTCACTGAGGTGGTTCAGGGAAGGCACTGGAGCCCAGGTGAGCCAGGAAGCATCATCCTGGAGTTGAGGGGTGAAGATACTGTGAGACCACCACGGGAACGGGCTCTGACACTGGGTGGGAAGCTGCCAGAAAGTAGCCTGGGGCCAGCAGAGAGCTGGGTCTGGTGGGGCCTGTAACCAGCTGTGCCCATTGGAATCCTCAGTTATGGGAGCCACAAAACCATCGCTATTTTAGGTCTGAGCCAGTCTGATGTGGTTTCTATCACTGATGACCTAGAGGGGCTCCACATGGAGCAACTGCAAGACGTTTCTATTTTTTGTAGCGATGGGGTCTCACTAGGTTGCCAAGGCTGGTCTTGAACTCCTGGACTAAAGTGATTCTCCCCCATCAGCCTCTTAAGTACTGGGATCACAGGCTAGAGCCCCCCGCCAGCTGCAACTGGAAGATGAAAATGTTCAGATATGCTCTGGGAAGAGACTGAACAACTCCAGAGAGGCAGGAAGGCCTGGGGTGGTGGGATGCTCGTTCAGCCACGCCCGGCAGTGGGCTCCCTGACCCGGGAAGAGTGTGAAGCGGCTCCTATGCCCACAGCCCAGAACCCCTGCGTGTCTCTGTGGGCACCCACCTAGGCAGGCATAGCCCGCCGCCGAGGAGGCCAGGCCCGCAGCCGTGGGGAAGTTGTTCAGCGATGCCACGTGCACCTTGCAGCTGAGGCTGGAGCGCAGTGGGTCCCCATCCCACGCGTTCCTCCGCTTCCGGGCCAGGCGGCGGACTGCAGAGACGACGAGACTGCGTGTGGCCCAGCCGTCAGCACCCTGCCCGCCCTGCTCCTGCCCACGTGCCCGGGTCACAGCTGAACACCAGGCCTCTGCCTGCCAGACTCCTCATGGAGAGTTTCTTCCCCAGGAAAACCCTAGACTGACCCAAGCCCAGCGGGAATTGAGGTGGGGCCACTGCCCTGGAGCTGGGGGTCCAGTGGGCATGTCTGGTTCCCAGCCACGTCGCCTGCTGCCCCAGGAGGGGCCCAGAGGCAGAAGCGCTTTCTGGATGCTCGGACCCTGCTGACAACAGGGAGGGATGGGCTTGTGGGGACCCTAACTCACTCTCCCGCAGGCAGGCCTGGAGCCGCGGCTGCCCCACGTCCTCCTCCCGGCCATTCAGCCAAATCCGGTCCTCGGTGAAGTCCTTGCTGATGACAGCTGTTGTGGTGGTTTTTAACTGAAAAGGAAACCCAGGGTCACCTCAGAGGCCAGCACTGAGGACCGATGCCAGCCAGGTATCCCCTTCTACTGAGAGAGCTTCCTGGCTGCCTACTCGAGCAAGGCCCCCTGCTGAGGGCGGCGGTGGGGCGGGGGGGGGGGGGGAAGGCCAGCCTTAGCTGGGCAGTGGGGAAGCCTGTGGGGGATGAAAGCGTGGGCCACACCTTGTGGAGCAACTAGGCCTTGTCCTGAATAAAGAGACAGGGACTCCCAAGGGAGCCCCTGGGGCACGGTGTGCACATGTGTGATGAGACCTGGGGGCACGTGTGTGCTGTGCTGAGCTCTCCTGACACTGGGAGATGGAACAGACACTGCGCGCTGCCGGGAGTCGTCGCTGAGCCATCTCATCCTAGCCTTGAGGTAAAAAAGTACCAATTTTTTTTTGGTTTCAGAGACAGGGTCTCACTGTCACCCAGGCTGGAGTGCAGTGGCGTGATCATGGTTCACTGTGGTCTCCAGCTCCTGGGCTCAAGAGATCCTCCCATGTCAGCCTCCCAAAGTGCTGGGATTGCAGATGTGAGCCACCGCACCCAGCCGCTACCAACTGTTCTACAAACGTTCTGGAAATGGCACTGTGGTGTTTTGTCGTCACTCCACACGTACCTGATCCTGGTGCAGAGTGACGCTCAGGGAGGAGTTGATGGGCAGAACCAGCTCTTCATCGCGCTTGCCCCCTGTAATGAACAGCCAGGGCCAGGCCGGTGGGCTTCCCGGCCCACCCTCCCCCAGTGTTCCCCACAGGTGCCCCCACCCCCCACCCACAGCCCCCACCCGCCTCGGTCCTGTCTCTCACCGCACATGTGTGGCCGTCCTCCTGCTAGACCCCTGCCTGCAAGAAATGCTCCCTGCCCCACTGAGCTCAGACTCCCACCGCAGAGCTGGAGGCCAGCCAGCCTCCCTCCCCGCTCCACGCTCCTTCATCATCATCTGTGAGTGCCCAGGTGCAGAGCGCTCTGACCGCGGCCAGCCTCCTCTCCACCTTCCCAAACAAGAGGAGCCCAGCTCTGAGAACTCCTCAAATCTCACTGCTCATATTCCCCGGGAACATCCGGGATAAACCCCTTTCTGCCCAGCACGGCCATGGGACAGCAAGAGAAATCAACCTTCCGGAAAGTCTGAAATGAAGCGTTTGCCTGGGGAGCACTGCGCAGTGCTTCAGCTGAAGCCTTATTTCACGGCGTCTTTGCTAAGCACACAGTCTGCTTGGTTTTGTGAGAGGGGAGGTCTCTGGGGATGGCAGACAGCTCCAGGGGTGATAAATGAGGACACCTGGCAAAGAACCACGCTCTGCAGTTGGCAAGGCTCTTTCACACACAGCACTGAGTGGCCCTTGTAGGCGGACGCGGCTGCCCTGAGAGGCTGGGCAAACCTCTGCTTTCAGGAAGGTGGGCCGGCGGACTTCTCCCTCTTCCTCCCACTGAGGACAACTAAGACCCTGGACATCACAGGTGAGACTCTCATGGGTGACAGAGGACAGCTGTGGGACAGGGCAGGAGGAGCCCCCGGGCTTTCTTTTCTGTCCTGCCTGCCCTAGACTTAGCCCTGCAGAAGCTGGAACTGCCAACCAAAGCCAGCCTTCCCTAGCAGGACCAGGAAGGATAGCCTAGCAACACAGAAACAAACTCCCGGCCGGGCACAGTGCAGTGGCTTGCGCCTGTAATCCCAGCACTCTGGGAGGCCGAGCGTGGTGGCTCACACCTGTAATCCCAGCACTTTGGCAGGTCGAGTTGGGCAGATCACCTGAGGTCACGAGTTTGAGACTAACCTGACCAATATGGTAAAACCCCGTCTCTATGAAAAATACGAAAATTAGCCAGGCTATGGTGATGCGTGCCTGTTATCCCAGCAACTCAGGAGGCTGAGGTGGGAAAATCGCTTGAACCTGGGAGGTGGAGGTTGCACTGAGTCGAGATGGCACCACTGCACTCCAGCCTTACTTACTCCAGCCTGGTGACAGAGGCAGACCCTCTCTCAAAAAAAAAAAAAAGAAAAAAAAAAAGAAACAGATTCCTCCCACACTCCAGGCTGGAACGGTGTCCCGCCCCCTTTCCCTCCCTGAAGGACTGGGGCTTTTCACCTCCCCAGGAGTCAGTGGAGAGCACACAGGAGCCTGGACTCCCCTGACCTGCAGTCTCTTGTCAGAGGCCAAGTAGACACTCAGGAATTCCTGAGGGCCTGGTGGGGATGGGGCAGCGTTGGTGGGGAGGGAACCCGGACTTCTGCCTCTTTGTCATGAGCCAGCACCTCCTTCTCCACCAGCGTGCTATCAAAAACCAGCTCAAAGGTAAGGTTTAAAGAAGACCAGAGTCTCTGAACATTACAAGAAAATGGACAAGTTTCCATAAAAATCACTGTCGGCCAGCCGCAGTGGCTCACACCTACGATCCCAGCACTTCGGGAGGCCGAAACCGGCGGATCACTTGAGGTCAGGAGTTTGAGACCAGCCTGGCAATATGGCAAAACCCTGTCTCTACTAAAAATACAAAAATGAGCTGGGTGTGGCGGTGCACACCTATAGTCCCAGCTACTTGGGAGGCTGAGGCAGGAGAATCGGTTGAACCCAGGAAGCGGATGTTGTGGTGAGCCAAGATCGTGCCATTGCACTCCAGCCTGGGTGTCGCAGTGAGAGTCCGTCTCAAAAAAATAAATAAAAGGCCAGGTGCAGTGGCTCACGCCTGTAATCCCAGCACTTTGGGAGGCCAAGGTGGGCAGATCACGAGATCAGGAGCTCGAGACCAGCCTGGCCAACATGGTGAAACCCCATTTTTACTAAAAATACAAAAATTAGCCGGGTGTGGTCGCGCGTGCATGTAGTCCCAACTACTCGGAAGGCTAAGGCAGGAGAATCGCTTGAACCTGGGAGGTGGAGGTTACAGTGAGCCAAGATTGTGCCACTGCACTACAGCCTGGGTAACAGAGCAAGACTGTCTCAAAAAAGAAAAAAAAAAAGAAAGGAGAAAACCCAGAAACAGACCTAAACAAGCCCAGCTGATTTTTTTTTTTTTTTACAAAAGTGCAAAAGCAATTCAACGGAGGAAGGATAGCCTTTCTGGGCTAAATGGACAACCTTGGATCACAGACTTAAATATAAAAGGCAATCCTGTACAACTCGGAGAAAAGCAGAAAATCTTCAGGACGTAGGGCTAAGCAAAGAGGTCTTAGACTTGACATCAAAACTGATACGCTGAACTTCTTTAAAATGAAAAACTGGCTCTTTGTTAAGGGGATGAAAACATTAGCTAGTTTGGGAGACAGTATCTGCAAACCACATGTCCAACAGGAGGCTAATATCTAGAACACATATTTTATTTTTTTTCAGTAGAGACGGGGTTTCACCATGTTGGCCAAGCTGGTCTCAAACTCCTGACCCCAGGTGATCCACCCACCTCAGCCTCCCCAAGTGCTGGGATTACAGGCTTGAGCCTGCGCACCCAGCCTATAATGTATAATGAACTCTCAAAACTCATAGTAAAAAAGCAAACCATCCAGTGAGAGCATGGACACAGGACATGAAGAGACATTTCACCGAGAAAACCCACAGATGGCAAATAAGCACAAAGAAAGATGCTCCACATGACTGGCCACCAGGGAAATGCCAATGAGGACCACAGCACCCTGTCAGCACATCCCGGCCAGGACGCGGCTACAATGAAAAACAGCAGCTCCAGCAAATGCTGGTGAGGATCTGGAAAAACTGCATCATGGTAGGGATGCAAAATGGCCCAGCCACTCTGAAAAACAATTTGACAGTTTCTTTTTTTTTTAAGAAAAAGCATATATATACACACACATCTATATAGGTATATATATACACACACACATATCTATATAGGTATATATACACACACACATATCTATATAGGTATATATACACACACATACATATATATACATATCTACCATCTGACCCAGCAACCGCACTCCTGGGCATTTATCCTAGAAGAATGAAAATGTATGTTCACACAAAAACCTGTACACAACATTTTATGGCAGCTTTATTGGTAAGGGAAATGCAAAAAAACTAGCCAGGCGTGGTGGCGGTGCCTGTAAAAAAAAAAAAAAAAAAGAAAAAGAAAAGAAACAAGAAAGAAAACCTCAGATGCTCTTTACGGGGTGAGTGAGGCCTTGGCTAGAGGGTGGTCCATGGAGTCCACGGACTGACTCAGCAACAGAGGGGCAAAGCACTGATACAATCGGGGGCACGTCCACATTCTATGCTGAATGAAATAAGCCAAACTCAAAAGATACTGGGTGGGCCACATACTGTGATTCCAGTTTCAGAACATTTTGAAACGACGTTCAGAAATGAGTAGTCAGTGGCGGCCAGGTAACCCCGGCGGGAGGGGAGGGGCGTGGCTATGAACGCGCAGGTGCGGACCGGCCGCCCGCGCAAGGATGTGGGCTGCGGAGCCCTGTTTCCGCTCCTTGGAGGTTACCACTGGGAGAAACGGGGCGAGGGAGGGGCACAGGGCCTCGGGCTGGGGGGCAGTGGCGCGATCTCGGCTCACTGCAGCCTCGACCTCCCGGGCTCAGGCCATCCTCTCGCCGCGGCCTCCCGAGTAGCTGGAGCCATAGACGCGCACCACCACGGCGGATTCTTACGATCCGTGGGAATCGTTGATTGATGATTTCCATAAACTTCGGTAATCGCTAATGGGCAGGCGCCGGGCGACCCTGCAAGGGCGGCAGCCGTGGCGGGGGAACAGGTGGCGCCGAGCCCGTCACGCGGAGAAGGAGCGCGCGGCCCCGCCCGACCACCGCCGCCCCCTTCCCTGAGCCTCAGTTTCCCCGAGCCTCAGTTTCCCCGTCTGTCGAGGCCCTGGGAGAGCAGGACGGTGCGCGCCGCCGAGTCAGCGCGCGACCCCCATGGACCTGGCCTCGCTCCCGGCCATCCCCGTCCCAGGCCGGCCCGCGACACTCACAGTACTTGATGACCGCGATGTTGACCGGCGCGGTACAGGTGACTGCCGCCAGCGGCTTCTCCGAGGCCATGGTCCCACCGCGCGGCGCCCCCAGCTCCAGACACTTACGGCCGGCGATCCCACCCCAGAGGGCTCCACCGCCTCACGCGCTGCCACAGGATTGGCCCGTGAGAGCCCGGCAGCTCGCGCACCAGCCAATCAGCGGCGAGTCTGGCGCACGCATTTCCTCTCAGCCAATGGACGGGATCGGACGATGGGCCGCTGACGTGAGTCCGCCCCACCGCCTGAGCGCGCTCGCCAGGCCTGAGGGGGTGGTGTCTGCGCAGGCGCAGTGTGCGCAGGTGCGTGGCGTCGGCGTCGGCGTCGGCGTTCCAGGGTCTGGGCGCTGCGAGGTGGGCGCTGTTGCCTTTGGGGGCTCCGCGACTGTCTGCTGGTGCTGTGCGGGGTGTGCGGCAGCTGTGCGGGAGCCGTGAGGCGCTGTGCGGGGGCTGTGCGAGGGGCTGTGTGAGGCGCCGTGCGGGGTCCGTGAGGCTCTTTGTGGGGTCGGTGGGGCTCTGTTTGGGGCGCCGTGTGAGAGGCTCTGCGGGGGCCATCGAGGGGCCGTGGGGCGCTGTGCAAGGCGCTGTGTGGGAGGCTGTGCGGGGGCCGTGGGGCGCTGTGCGGTTCTGGGGGTGGGCGGGTCGCGCCGTGCCCTCCATGAAGCTCTCGGATGGCCCCGCTGGGTGTGGGGGTGCACACAGGCCGGAGGTCAGGCGCTGGAAGATGTGTCCCGAGATCCACTCTGAACCCGGCAGCCAAGGGCACCCTGTCCCGCCGCCCACAGCCTTTTCCGCGGCCGTAGCCTGGGTCACGGTCCCCGCATGGGACTCGCACGAAAGACCCCGGGGCGGGAAAGCCCTGCAGCCCAGAGCTGGATGCAGCCTGCACTGAGGTGGGCGTCTCAGGTACCCCCGCTCAGGCCCTGCAGGAGCAAAGCCTCGGACTGGGTTGTGGCGCTTGTGTGTGCATTGACTGCTCTTGTAAAACATACGTGAAACATTGAAGCGTGCGTTTCCCTGCCATGTCCAATCATGTGCCACACCCCCACTATTTCTAGAATTTTCTCATCCCAAACAGAAACTCTGTCCTCTTTAAACAGTAACTTCCCATTTTCCCCTTCCCCTTTTAAAATTTTACTTTCAGTTTTTAAATAGCCCAGATTGGCGGGGCGCGGTGGCTCACACCTGTAATTCCAGCACTTTGGGAGGCCGAGTTGGGCGGATCACGAGGTCAGGAGTTTGAGACCAGCCCGGCCAACATGGTGAAACCCCGTCTCTACTAAAAATACAGTAATTAGGTGGGCGTGATGGTGCATGCCTGTCATCCCAGCTAGTAGGGAGGCTGAGGCAGTACAATTGCTTGAACCCAGGAGGTGGAAGTTGCAGTGAGCCGAGATGGTGCTACTGTACTCCAGCCAGGGCGACAGATGTCAGAAAATACGGGACTGTGCAGTGTGAAATGTCCCCTTTGCCTGGCCACCTAGTTCTATTACCAGAACCATCATACTTCTTTATTTCTTTATTTATTCTTTTTTTTTTTTCTAGAAATAGGGTCTCTGTTGCCCAGGCTGGAGGGCAGTGGTACGATCAAAGCTTCATGTAGCCTCGACCTTCTGGCTTAAGGGATCCTCCCATCTCAGCTTCCTCAGTAGTTGGGACTGTGGGTACACACCACCATGCCTGGCTAATTTTTTTCTTAATTTTTTGTAGAGATGTTGGGGGGGTCTTGCTATGTGATCAAGACTGATTTGAACTCCTGGCCTCAGGGGACCCTCCCATCTCAGTCTCCCAAAGTAGTGGGATTAGGTTTGAACCACTCCACCTGGCCTGTCAATTCTTGGTGTATTTTTTCCTTGACGTGCATAGTACAAGCACATAGCGTGTTCTCCCACCTTGCTTTTTCTACTTACGTGCTTCTTAGAGATCATCCCAATTTAGTAAAAAGCTTCCTTGTTTGTTGTCTAAATATACCTGGTCTGTCCTGATGGACAGTTGGGTTGTTACTGTAAACGGTGCTTTTCCACATTGTTTGCGCACATGTATTTCTGCAGGAGAAATTCCTGGGAAGTGGAATTGCTGGGCCAAATAGGATGTGCCTGAGTACTTTTGATAGCTGTTGGCAAGTCGCCCTTTGTGGAAGTCAATTGATTACTCAGGTCTCTCTGTGGAAGTCTGAGAGTGCCTGCACGCCTGCACCGGCACAGTGGGTCATCTGTCAGAGTGAGACGTGGTGTCTCACTGTTTTCTATTTGCATTTCAGATGGTGGTTATTTTTAATTTCTCTTGCAATCACAGCCACTTTTCTGTTTTATGCAAAGCCACTAAATCCTGTTGAAGAGCTGATGTGGACTGTTTGAGCCTATGGTCAGGGTGTATTCACTCAGCTACTCAGAGAGAGTGGGACTTCCGGTCACCTCCTTCCTTGTGTCACAGCTATGATGAAAAAGAAGACACAGGCCTGGTGCTTTGGGAGGCCAAGGAGGGAAGATTGCTTAAGTCCAGTAGAAAAAAACAATTTATGGCCGGGCGCGGTGGCTCAAGCCTGTAATCCCAGCACTTTGGGAGGCCGAGACGGGCGGATCACGAGGTCAGGAGATCGAGACCATCCTGGCTAACACGGTGAAACCCCGTCTCTACTAAAAATACAAAAACTAGCCGGGCGAGGTGGCGGGCGCCTGTAGTCCCAGCTACTGGGGAGGCTGAGGCAGGAGAATGGCGTAAACCCGGGAGGCGGAGCTTGCAGTGAGCTGAGATCCAGCCACTGCACTCCAGCCTGGGTGACAGAGCGAGACTCCTCCTCAAAAAAAAAAAAAAAAACAATTTATTTTTGTTTAGAAACAGGGTCTCACTCTGTTGTCCAGGCTGGAGTGCGGTGGCACCATCAGCTTACAGTAGCCTCAGCCTCCTGGGCTCAGGTGATCCTCCCACTTGAGCCTCCCGAGTAGCTGTGATACAGGCGCATGCCACCACTCCTGACTAGTTTTTATTTTTTATTTTGTAGAGATGGAAGTGTTACTATATTGCCCAGGCTGCCAGGCTGCTCTTTTTTTTTTTGAGACAGAGTCTCACAGTGTCACCCAGGCTGGAGTGCAGTGGGGCAATCACAGTTCCCTCCTCCTTCTGCCTCCTGGTTTCAAGTGATTCTTGTGCCTCAGCCTCCCGAGTAGCTGGGATTACAAGTGTGCACCAGCAGACCCGGCAAATTTATGTATTTTTAGTAGAGACAGGGTTTCGCCATGTTTTCCAGGCTGGTCTCAAACTCCTGGCCTCAAGTGATATGCCTGCCTTGGCCTCCCAAAGCACTGGGATTACAGGCGTGAGCCACCACACCTGGCAGTTTTGTTTTTTTTTTTTTTTTTGAGACGGAGTCTTGCTCTGCCACCCAGGCTGGAGTGCAGTGGCCGGATCTCAGCTCACTGCAAGCTCCGCCTCCCGGGTTTACGCCATTCTCCTGCCTCAGCCTCCCGAGTAGCTGGGACTACAGGCACCCGCCTCGTCGCCCGGCTAGTTTTTTGTATTTTTAAGTAGAGACGGGGTTTCACCGTATTAGCCAGGATGGTCTCGATCTCCTGACCTCGTGATCCGCCCGTCTCGGCCTCCCAAAGTGCTGGGATTACAGGCTTGAGCCACCGCGCCCGGCCTGTTCTTTTTTTTTTAATTATTATTTTTTATTTTTTGAGACGGAGTCTTGCTCTGTCAGTCACCCAGGCTGGAGTGCAGTGGCGCAATCTCAGCTTACTGCAACCTCCACCTCCAGGGTTCACGCCATTCTCCTGCCTTAGCCTCCCGAGTAGCTGGGACTACAGGCACCCACCACCACGACCGGCTACTTTTTTTTTGTATTTTTAGTAGAGACGGGGTTTCACCGTGTTAGCCAGGATGGTCTCTATCTGACCTTGTGATCCGCCTGCCTTGGTCTCCCAAAGTGCCGGGATTACCTTCTTATTCTATCGCTCCCTCAGCATTGCTTGTTTTCATTATTAAAACTATCTAAGTCCTACTCACAGTTGAGCCGTATAGCGATGGGTGCCGACAGTGTGCTTGTGGGCAGACTCCCTTATTTAGCTGAGAACCTAGGATGAATGACCTCACTGAAAGATGTCAGACATAGATCCCCACACTGACTCCTGGAACAGGAGATCCAGGCTCTCCTGAACCTCAACCTATATGTGTGTCAAAAATAGGCCAGGCATGATGGTTCATGCCTGTAAGCCCAGCAGCACTTTGGGATTTGGGAGGACTGCTTGAGGCCAGGAGTTCAAGACCAGTCTGGGCGACATAGTGAGACTCCACCATCTCTACAAAAAGGAATTTTTTTTTTTTTTTTTTTTTTTGAGACAGAGTCTCATTCCGTTGCCCAGGCTGGAGTGCAGTGGCGCGATCTCGACTCACTGCAACCTCTGCCTCCCGGGCTCAAGTGATTCTCCTGCCTCAGCCTCCCAGGTAGCTGGGACTACAGGTGTGTACCACCACGCCCTGCTAATTTTTTTTTATTTTTATTTTCACCGTGTTAGCCAGGATGGTCATGGTCTTCATCTCCTGACCTCATGATCCACCCGCCTCGGCCTCCCAAAGTGCTGAGATTACAGATGTGAGCCACTGTGCCCGGCGGACAAAAAATTTTTTTGAAAACGAGCTGGCTGTAGTGGTGCACACCTGTAGTCCCAGCTACTAGAGAGGCTAAAGCAACATGATCACTTGAGCCCAGGAGTTCAAAGCTTCAGTGAGCTCTGATCACACCACTGCATTTTAGCCACAGGTATGGGTGCTCTGCTAAATATGGTATGAGTAGGCTGTGTGTGACCCTGATTCATAAGGAGAGAGGGTCTGGGAGATGGATGAGAAGCCATGCAACTGGAGGGGAAGCCCAGCCAGGCCTGAGCATGTCCTGCCTGGCTCCAGGCCTGCAGCCCTGGGGGTTTGGCCTGGACAGGCCAGCAGAGGGGCCCCGAGCGCAGCCTGCACAGTGTCCTGCTGCTGATCCCCTGGGCTTCCTGCTTCCTGGCACTTCCTGTCCTTTCCCTGAGCCCAGGCATCTGGGACTTTAAAACAGTCAGAAAGTGGCTGGGAAGGAAGGCGTGTGTCTAGCTTGCTGCATGTCTGCCTTGCATGTGGGAGGTCTTCAGTGGAGACGCTTTTCTGGAAGCAGTCAGCAGATGTGAAGCACCATCAAGCCGGGCAGTTGGAGAGGTAAAAAAGAAGTGAGGACTCGGGGAATAAGGGCCTTTTAAAAATAAAAATTTAAATTAAAAAAAAAAAAGACAAGGAAATGTTTATTCCAGAGGGGTTTACAATACGATACTTTTTTTTTTTTTTTTAACGTTTATTTTAGGTTTTGGGTACATTTGAGGGTTTACTACATAAAGAAACACATGTCATGGGAGCTGGTTGTAAAGATTATTTCATCACTCAGGTACAAAGCCCAGTACCCAAAAGTTGTCTTTTCTGCTCCTCTCCCTCCTCCTGCCCTCGCCCCTCAAGTGGACCTCTGTGTCTGTTGTTTCCTTGTGTTCATAAGTTCTTATCATTTAGCTCCCACTTATAAGTGAGAAGATACAGTATTTGATTTTCTATTCCTGTGTTAGATACTTACTTTTATTTTTCATTTATTTGTTTTGAGACAGGGTCTCACTCTCTTGCCCAGACTAGAATGCAGCAGCAAGATCACGGCTCACTGCAAACTTGACCTCCTGCGCTCAAGCTATCCTCCTGCCTTTGCCTACTAAAGTACTGGGATTATAGACTTAGCCACCACACCCAACTAATTGTTTAATTGTTTGTTTTTTGTAGAAACAGGGTCTTACCATGTGGCCCAGGCTTGTCTTAAACTCCTGGGCTCAAGTCATCCTCCCACCTCGGCCTCCCAAAGTGCTGGGATTACAGGCATGAGCCACCACGCCCAGCCTTCTCTTCTCCTCTAAACAGGAGTCGTTAGAGAAACCTGGCTTCCCCACAGGACTGCTTGAGTCCAGATCTCAGTCCACTATCCTCCTGCAGCTCCTCCCACCAGATCACCCCACACACGGGCCCCAATATAAAAAGCAGTGCCATATTTGCTGTCCTGGTCAGATACCCTACTCTGACTTCAGAGTCAAAGGGGCCGGTCGCGGTGGCTCACGCCTGTAATCTCAGCACTTCGGGAGGCTGAGGGGGGCCAATCACTTGAGTTCAGGAGTTCAAAACCAGCCTGGCCAACACGGTGAAACCCTGCCTCGACTAAAAGTACAAAAATTAGCTGGGTGTGTTGACATGCACCTGTAGTCCTAGGTACTCAGGAGGCTGAGGCAGGAGAATGGCCTGAACCTGGGAGACAGAGGCTGCAGTGAGCTGAGATTGCTCCACTGTACTCCAGCCTGGGTGACAGAGGGAGACTCCATCTCAAAAGAAAAAAAAAAGAAGTCAGTTGCGGTGGCTCACACTTATAATCCCAGCACTTTGGGAGGCTGAAGCGTGCAAATCACCTGAGGTCAGGAGTTCAAGACCAGCCTAGCCAACATGGCAAAACCCCATCTCTACTAAAAAAATACAAAAATTAGCTGGGTGTGGTGGCATGTATCTGTAATCCCAGCTACTTGGGAGGCTGAGGCAGGAGAATCGCTTGAACCCAGAGGTGGAGGTTGCAGTAAGCCGAGATTGCACCACCGCACTCCAGCCTGGGCAACAGAGCGAGACTTTGTCTCACAAAACAAAAAAAAGTGAAAGGAAATCTCAGAATATCTTACCAAGTGACAATGTAGAGACAAAAATGACAGACTCTGGCTGGGTGTGGTGGCTCTTGTCTGTAATTCCAGCACTTTGGGAGGCCGAGGAGCACGGATCACTTGAGGTCAGGAGTTCGAGAGCAGCCTGGCCAACATGGCAAAACCCCATCTCTGGCCAGGTGCGGTGGCTCAAGCCTGTAATCCCAGCACTTTGGGAGGCTGAGACGGGTGGATCACGAGGTCAGGAGATAGAGACCATCCTGGCTAACACGGTGGAACCCCGTCTCTACTAAAAAAATACAAAAAAAAACTAGCCGGGCGTGGTGGTGGGCGCCTGTAGTCCCAGCTACTCGGGAGGCTGAGGCAGGAGAATGGCGTAAACCCGGGAGGCGGAGCTTGCAGTGAGCTGAGATCCGGCCACTGCACTCCAGCCTGGGCGACAGAGCGAGACTCTGTCTCAAAAAAAAACAAAAAACCCATCTCTACTAAAAATGCAAAAATTAGCCATGTATAGTGGTACATGCCTGCAGTCTCAGCTACTTGGGAGACTGAGGCAGGAGAGTCAGTTGAACCTGGAAACTGGAGGTTGCAGTGAGCCGAGATCACACTACTGCACTCCAACCTGGGCAACAGAATGAGACTCCATCTTTAAATAAATAAATAAATAAATAAATAAAATTACAGACTCTGGGTCTAAATTGCCTGAGTTTAAAGAACAGCTCTGCTACAGATTCACTGTGTGAGTTCAGGCAAGCTACTTAACCTCTCTGTGCCCGTTTCCTTACCTGTGGGGATAAGGATGGTTTCTTGTAGATGGTAAAGCCCTTTGAAGGAGCCGACCCGTGTTTATCTGCAGGGAGTGGTGTTATTGGCCTCCCAGAGAAGCTCTTGGGTGAGTGTGGTCATCTTTCAGAAGAAACAGAATGTGTATTTGGTTACATCAGTGAGTAAATACAGATTCTTCTGTAGTTTCCAGTTTTCCAAACCAGGAGCTGCACATACACCCTCGTTTACTGTATGCACGTGGCCGGAAACCTGGCCAGCTGGGCTGGTGGCTCAAATGGCCCTGCCGTCCTTGTGCTCGAGCCACTCACCTCGGAAAGTATTTCCCTTCAGGGACACAAGCATCCAGCTCACCCGTTTTCCAGCTTGCTTTTCCGCACCATGGTGATCCTGGGTGGGAGTATCTGGGGCTTGCTTTGTGCTGCCTGGGTGGACAGAGAGGCAGCATCACCCAAGCCTCCCGAGGCTGATAATGGGATTAAATGGGTTGCAAAAGAACAAGCAGATCCATTTCCAGAGCAGGGGAACAAATCGGTATTGACCCTCCTTGGAAATTAGTATTAGCCAAAAATCAGCCAGGTGTGGTGGCAGGCGCCTGTGGTCGCAGCTACTCGGGAGGCTGAGGCAGGAGAATGACATGAACCCAGGAGGCGGAGCTTGCAGTGAGCCGAGATCATGCCACTGCACTCCAGCCTGGGCGACAGAGCAAGACTCCATCTCAGAAAATATATATAAAGAAATAAATAGAAATTAGTATTGGCTGGGTGCTCACGCCTGTAATTCCAGTACTTGGGAGGCCGAGGTGGGTGGATCACGAGGTCAGGAGTTCGAGACCAGCCTGGCCAACATGGTGAAACCCCGTCTCTACTAAAAATACAAAAATTAGCTGGGCATGGTGGTGGGTGGCTGTAGTCCCAGCTACTCGGGAGGCTGAGGCAGGAGAATCGCTTTAACCCAGGAGTCGGAGATTACAGTGAGTTGGGATTGCACCACTGCCCTCCAGCCTGGGCGACAGAGAGAGACTCTGTCTCAAAAAAAATGAAAATTAAAAAATAGTATCAGCCAGGGACAGGGGCACACATCTGTGATCCCAGCACTTGGGAAGGCCAAGGCAGGAGGATTGCTTGAACTCAGGAGTTCAAGACCAGCCTGGACAACATTGTGAGACCCTGTCTCTATAAAAAATTATCTAGGGGTGTGGCCCACACCCAACTACTTATGAGGCTGAGGCAGGAGGATTGCTTGAGCCCAGGAGGTTGAGGCTTCAGTGAGCCCTGATTGCACCACTGCTCTGCAGCCTGGGCAACAGAGCATAATCCTGTCTCAAAAGAAAAAGGAGAGAAGAAAATACAAGAAATGAAATTAGACTAGGAGTATGGTGTAGCGCACACCTGTAATCCTTGCACTTTGGGAGGCCGAGGCCAGCAGAATCCTTGCGCTCAGGAGTTTGAGACCAGCCTGGGCAACAAGATGAGACCCAGTATCTACAAAAAAAAAAAAAAAAAAACAAGATATTAGCTGGGCCGGGTGGTGTGCACCTGTAGTCCCAGCTACTCGGGAGGCTGTGGGAGGATCCCTTGAGCCTGGGAGATCAAGGCTACAGTGAGCCAAGATTGTGCCACTGCACTCCAGCCGGGGTGACAGAAAGACCCTGTCTCAAAAAAGCAAAAACTTTTAAAAAAGTTTGTCTGAATCTTTTTCACATCTGGTGTGGCAGGTGTGGATAGCTGGGCCCTCCTGGGGGCCTCTGCGTGATGTCGTTTGGTTGATACATTTGGAGAGACTCTGCTCTCCAGACCTGCAGGGGCAACATGCTTTCCTGGCCTCTTCAGATCAGGGTGGCTTTTCTTGGGTGCTGCGCCAAAACTCCCACACTGGTCTTTGTTCAAGGTGAGCCGCAAGGTGGAATCCGAGGCCCACCCATTAGTAAGAGTTTCCTCCTGGTATCCCTGGAATCTACTGGTCTGTCTCACTTTGGCCTTTGACCCAGGCAAGGGATCCTGACATCCACATTGGTCATTCGGACGGCTTTGGGTTCGGTTCACTGCCTTACCCGGGGCTTCCAGATATTGACCTGCTTCATTTGACAGTATCAGGAAATCACTTTCCCCTGAGAAAGTGAGCATGGGAAGCTGTTAGGTTTTTAGTGGAAGATGAAAGTTTCCAAATTTTCTTTTTCGTTAGACTGTGTAAGTTTTACCATTGGCAGTAAGTTCTGTCCATTGTTCCCTTTGAAGTGGTGGGCTCGCCTCGTTCCTGCCGAGACCCAGGGCCGTGTTCTCCCAGTGCTGCCATCTTTCCTCTGTGTGAGCGTGTGCTCTGCGGAGAGCGGACCTCGGCATGTGTGGGGCTGTGTGCACTGCCATTGGGTCCCTCCACACAAGCCGCCGTGGACCCAGGGCTGAGCTGTGACCATGAGGGCCAGCCCAGAACTGTGATTGTTTCCTGAGGTGTGGGGGATGTGCCAGCACTCACATGGCTGTGGCTGCTTTTGCAGCATTGGTGCCTGTGCCAAACAGGAGAGCAGCTCTGCCCAGCAGAAGCCACTTAGAGGGTCTCAAGGGGCTGCAGACCACCTGTCAGAACAACTTGTTCTGCGACGAGGAGACTCCACCGTGCTGAGCAGAGCCCAGCTGGGGTGCGGTGGGTGGAGGGGGCACCATGTCCACGACAGCTCAGAATTGATGCTTGGTGGATGGGACGGCAACAGGACCAGGACCCGCTGGCTGGGCTATGTCTCCATTTCAGCCCGTCTTTTTTTTTTTTTTTTTTTTGAGACGGAGTCTCGCTCTGCCGCCCAGGCTGGAGTGCAGTGGCCGGGTCTCAGCTCACTGCAAGCTCCGCCTCCTGGGTTTACGCCATTCTCCTGCCTCAGCCTCCCAAGCAGCTGGGACTACAGGCGCCCGCCATGTCGCCCGGCTAGTTTTTTGTATTTTTTAGTAGAGACGGGGTTTCACCATGTTAGCCAGGATGGTCTCGATCTCCTGACCTCGTGATCCGCCCGTCTCGGCCTCCCAAAGTGCTGGGATTACAGGCTTGAGCCACCGCGCCCGGCCTTCAGCCCGTCTTTTGACCAACACAGAACAGCTGAGTTTCGGCCGGGCGCAGTGGCTCAAGCCTGTAATCCCAGCACTTTGGGAGGCCGAGACGGGTGGATCACGAGGTCAGGAGATCGAGACCATCCTAGTCTACACAGTGAAACCCCGTCTCAACTAAAAAAAAAAAATACAAAAAACTAGCCGGGCGAGATGGCGGGCGCCTGTAGTCCCAGCTACTCGGGAGGCTGAGGCAGGAGAATGGCGTAAACCCGGGAGGCGGAGCTTGCAGTGAGCCGAGATCGCGCCACTGCACTCCAGCCTGGGCGACAGAGCGAGACTCCGTCTCAAAAAAAAAAAAAAAAAAAAAGAACAGCTGAGTTTCACAAGGGCCTTGTGCAGATGAGAAGTCCCTGTGACTTCAGTGCCCACCTTCTCTCGCCTCTCAGCTTCGTTTCTGAAGTTTCCTGGGTCTCCCTGCTGCCTGTTCCCAGGGGAAGGGAAAAGGAGCTGGTATTTGGGGCTGGATGAGCAACACTGCAGTGATCTGCATCTTCCTACGGATGTCTCAGAGGCTCACCCTCACGCAGAGAACAAGCGCAGAGAAGGGGAGGGGAAGGGAGGGAGGGAGAAGCAGGGCAGCTGCTGAAGAGAAGGGCCTGCTTTAAGATTCCCGGATTCCCGGGCGCGGTGGCTCAAGCCTGTAATCCCAGCAGTTTGGGAGGCCAAGGCGAGCGGATCACGAGGTCAGGAGATCGAGACCATCCTGGCTAACATGGTGAAACCCCGTCTCTACTAAAAAATAGAAAAAACTAGCCGGGCGAGGTGGCGGGCACCTGTAGTCCCAGCTGCTCGGGAGGCTGAGGCAGGAGAATGGCGTGAACCCGGGAGGCGGAGCTTGCAGTGAGCTGAGATCTGGCCACTGCACTCCAGCCTGGGCCGCAGACTCCGCCTCAAAAAAAAAAAAAAAAAAAATTCCCGGATTTGGCCTTGGGGGGAGTTTCTGGGAAGGAGCTGGGGGTGGCAGTGCTGACTGACATCCTGTGGGAAGGTGGCCGACATTTGCTTGGGATTCCCAGAGATGGCACATGGCCCCTGGCAAGATCGGAGGCATCTATCTACCCTCTTAGGCTGGGCCCTGGGTCTGAAACTCTGCCACCTTTGCCCATTCGCGTGATACAGCTCTACCCAACCCCGGGGCAGGTGCTGAGCAGCACTCAGGCAGTGCTGTGGGCTGGGCCAGTGATGGCTGCGAAGACAGACTCACTGCAGCCAGAACCTGGCGTCCAGAAATAGAGATCCTAAGAGGAGTCAAAGCTGAGGGTGTTCCTTAGGGTGGCAGTTTTATTTTGGGTGTCCTAAATGTCTTTGGTTTTTCTTTTTCTTTTTTTTTTTTTTTTAGACAGGGTCTCGCTCTGTCACCCAGGCTGGTATGCGGTGGGGTGATCTCAGCTCACTGTAACCTCTGCCTCCCAGGTTCAAGTGATCCTCCCGCCTCAGCCTCCTGAATAGCTGGGATTGCAGGCGCCCGCCACGCCTGGCTAATTTTTGTATTTGTAGTAGAGATGGGGTTTCACCATGTTGGCCAGGCTGGTCTGAAACTCCTGGCCTCAGATGATCCACCCACCTCAGCCTCCCAAAATGCTGAGATTACAGATATGAGCCGCCACACCCAGCCAGCCTTTGGTTTTTTATGGTTTACTTGGAGTTCTCTTTAATTCTGACATAGAAGTTCGCATGATCCCTCTTTCATAGATGAAGAAACCAAGGCTTTGTGACTAACTCAACCCTGCAAGAAGGACAAAACTGGCATCAGAGCACGTTGCTCCTGGGTCTGGCAAGAATGCCTCTTGCTTGCTGAGAGGCCCACAGATTGATCTGGCTCAAGAGTGGGAGATGGGAGGTGACCAGGTCTGTGCCAGCCTCTCTCTGAGCTCCTCCGAGTTGTGGCAGCTGAGGTGCTCCTCCGGGAATGTTCTGCCATCCACGAGGTCGGGTAGGCCTGGAAGCTTTTGTTCCATTGAACTCTGCCAGAGAGCTATACTTAGCCACGCGAGTGGAGCCGGGAGTGGGTTCTCTGAATATACATAGTAACAAGCAGGCTATTTTCAAACACCTAGAGAACCCCCCTGATTATTCTGGGCCAAAATGATATTTATAGGATGCTCTGGGCTCTTGGACATGAAGAAAATAACCTTAGCACCTTTTGGCGTTCGGGATAAATTTCTTTCAACAGGGAGTGGGGAGAGGGACCCAGTCACCCAGAGGCCCGCTGTCCCTCAACACCTGTTTCTAGGAGGCCAGGCGTCCTCTTTGCTTTTACACTATGAGTCAGAGAACAGCGAGAGGCACGCAGGGCCACTAATTTTCCTTCCTGCACACCCTGGTGTGGGTCCTGTCTGAGGCCTGCCGTGTGCTGTCAGGGGAGACGTCATCAGGGGACTTTTCCTGCTGTGAGGAGGGTGCAGCCCCCACCTTTCAGAGCTTGGGACACCCTCTTCCTCTTGTCCAGGATCCTCAGGGATTTCCTAGGCTTGCACTGTCACCCAGGCATCACTGGGCCATAACTGAAACACCCGCTTCCAGTGTGCTCAGGTCCTGCAGCCTCCTGTCCATCCTTGCCCCCCTCCCGCCCGGGAGAAAGACTCTGACGGTACCCCTGGAAGAGGGAGGAGAGTGGGTGTGACGCGTGAAGATTCGGGTGGGGAAAGGAAGGCCTGAGTCCTGGGAGGAATAACTTGTCAGGCCCCCAGCCCCTGGAGACTGTGAGCAAGGCCGAGACGCCCCCTTCCTGCTGCTCAAGCTGCAGGTGTTGGAGAGGGCTCTAGAAGCTCAGATTTTAAGTGACCACCCCAGGTTAACCTGGGCATGGTCAGGCAGAACAAGGAGGAGAGGCCAGCAGTGAAGGGCGGGGCTGGTGGGCAGTGGCTGGGGGTGTCCTGGTGGGGCTGGCCGCCCTCGCTGCCTCTGACTTGGGCCGGACCTGTCCTAAGTGGAGTGGCTCCTCCATTCTTTACACCCCAGGCCCCCGGCAGGTGCCCTGCCTTTCCTCTGCCCCTCTCTCTGCCAACCCGTTCTCTCCCTCCCAGCCCCTGCCCGCCCAGATATAAATATAAGAGCATTTTCCATGGGCTGAGACAGAAGGGAAAACATTCAGCTTTATTTTCGGCTTGTGAAATTCCTGTCCTTCGTTCCCAACAGGTGCAGTCGCCTCATTTAGATATTGGGACCCAGAAATAGAACACGATTTACAATATAGCTTCCTTTAGGGATCTGGATGCTACAAAAAAAAAAAAAAAAAAGCCTCCTATGAGATGTCGAGACCTAACAGCTTAACAGAAACCGTGGTTGGAGCTCTTGTCTTTTTCCAGGCCGGTGGAGACCCTCACCCCGGCAGCCTGACCGTGAAGCAGAGGAGGCAAGAGCTCCGGGAGACAGTCGGGAGGGAGGGGCCCCTGGCGGACAGGCTTCTAACCCTACTCCTCCTCAAGACCCGGGTGCTGGCCTGTCCCCTGCCTTTGCCCTGATGGGGATGAGGGAGGGGAGATGGGTCAGGAAACAGCCGTGACCGTTGGGGAAGGTGACTTGGATGCAACCTTTGAAGGAGATGCTTCTAGTAAACCCCATCGGTTAAGACCAGCTGTCCCCCGTGATCCTTTGTGTGTGTTTTTGGTTTTGCACAGGGTCTTGGTCTGTCGTCCAGGCTGAGGGCAGTGGTATGATCTTGGCTCACTGCAACCTCTACCTCTTGGGCACAAGTAGTCCTCCTGCCTCAGCCTCCTGAATAGCTCAGACTACAGGGGTGTGCCACCACACCCAGCTCATTTTTTTGTATTTTTAGTAGAGACAGAGTTTTGCCATGTTGCCCAGGCTGGTCTCAAACTCCTGGGCTCAAGTGATCCACCTGCCTTCGCCTCCCACAGGGCTGGGATTACAGGTGTGAACCCCCATGCCCTGCCCTCATGATCCTTTGTAGACTGAGGGAAAGAAGAAGAGTGTGAGCCCCCTCTCCTCAGCACTGAGTGCAAGGACTCTCAAGGCAACTCTTGGCAAAGCCCTGTGTTCCCATGGGCTGTTTAGGTGGAATGGCGTCCCCCACTTCCATACGTTGAAGTCCTAATTCTCAGGCCCTCCGAATGTGACTGTATTTGGAAATAGAGGCTTTGCAGATGTCATGAGTTGAGATGGGGGCCTCCTGGAGCAGGGCAACATGACTGTGTCCTCATAAGAGGAGAGACAGAAACACACACACACCAGGGAGATGCCATGGGAAGCCAAAGCCACCAGAAAGCCTGGAACAGCCCCGCCCTCACAGCCTCCGAAGGAACCAGCCCTGCCGACACCTGGATCTGGGGCTTCCAGCCTCCAGAACCGGGGGAGAATGAAACTCTGTTGTTTCAGCCACTCAGGCTGGGGGCCTTTGTTATGGCAGCTGAGTGGGTGCCTCCCTCTCTGGGGACGGCCAATCCCTGTGGGGGAGGCAGTAGTCCCGGTCCAGGGATGTGAGAGAGGCTTTCTCAGGGTCTTCACTCCTCCAGCTCACATAGAGGCTGGTAGCAGCTGCAGCCCGAGCTCTCCTGGGGAGTCTGTTTACTCAGGGTCACCCTTGGTCCAGAGGAGCCCAACGTCTAAGTCAAGTTTCCTCTGGGATGTCCCCAAGGCTCCTCAAACAGGTGTCGTCAAACCATCTGCCCAAGGGCTCGTTAGCACCTGGCAAGTGTTAGCCAGGCTGATCTGCCGCGGGCTGCCCCGAGTGGGGCTCTCGCTGCCCAGGTTGGGACTGGAGCAGCTAAGTGGCTGAGCAACAAGGTGCTTTGTGTGTAGTCCCTGTAAGCCCTCCTGAATATTCTCATGGACAGATGGATGGACAGGAGGCTCAGCGGGCTCTGGGGAGCAAGGGGAGCCCTTGCCGCTCTCCAGTTGGCTCCATTCCAGGACCAGATCAATGATGCCTTCTTGGCTGGAGCCAGAAGCAGAGCAGCTGACAACGGGCCAACCCTCCTGAGGAACAGGTGTCCCCTCCAGAAACCTCCACTGTCCTCGTCAGTGGGTGTCCCCCCCAGAAACCTCCACTGTCCTCGTCAGCGGGTGTCCCCCTTCCAGAAACCTCCTCTACTGTCCTCGTCAGCGGGTGTACCCCCCAGAAACCTCCTCCACTGTCCTCGTCAGCGGGTGTCCCCTCCAGAAACCTCCACTGTCCTCGTCAGTGGGTGTACCCTCCAGAAACCTCCTCCACTGTCCTCGTCAGTGGGTGTACCCCCAGAAACCTCCTCCACTGTCCTCGTCAGCGGGTGTACCCCCCAGAAACCTCCTCGACTGTCCTCGTCAGCGGGTGTACCCCCCAGAAACCTCCTCCACTGTCCTCGTCAGTGGGTGTACCCCCAGAAACCTCCTCCACTGTCCTCGTCAGTGGGTGTCCCCCTCCCAGAAACCTCCATCCACTGTCCTCGTCAGTGACGGCATCAGGGACTAGGAGCAGCCTCCTCACTCCTTCCTGGACGCTGCCCCTGGGGTTGAGCTGGAGAGGTTGAGACATGCTGGGAAGAGGAGGACCAGCCCAGTGGGTGGCCACCCAGCAGCTTGGCGGTGAGAAGAGGCCACGTGTAAGAAGGAAATGCCACCATCCTACTGTACGATGGAAGCAGGATTCTGGGGATGGGGGTGTTGGGTGTAGACAACCATGCCAATTTGGCACAGTGTCTCAGCAGAGCAGGGCAACGATCTGGGACTCGACAGATGCCCCAGGGACCACGGGTGGACAGAGCCCAGACCTTGTGCAAGACAGCAGTAATCACGTCACCCTCACAGCGTGTGAGGGCTGCAGCAGGAGCCCTGAGTCCTCTCTTCTGACCAGGCAGCAGGGAGGACTCACTGCCCCCAGCCGCACAACACCTGCCCTGGCCTTGGTCTTGGCCCAAGCTAGAGCCTCTCGGCCGTTCCTCTGCGCCATGGGATAGGCAGCTGGGAGGACTCACTGCCCCCAGCTGCACACCACCTGCCCTGGCCTTGGTCTCGGCCCTCTACCCAGCACAAGCTGGAGCCTCTTGGCCGTTCCTCTGTGCCATGGGATGCTCTCCCACTTCTGTGCTGGCTTCTGCCCACGATGGCGCCCCTGCTCACCCGATGTCAGCATCCCCACCTCTCAGAAGAGTTTTTCACAGTGGCAGGCCCTGACCCAGAGTCTCCTGCCTACTTGGTGGCTGAAGGCCCCAGGTGGTCCCCGAATCCTGCCGTCTCAGAGAATTTCTCAGAGTCCCACCTCCTCCACAGAACCAGGGGATTGGCCAAGACTCAAAGCTTCGAAGAATGGAACATGCAGGTGTGCAGAGACCATTTATTACCCCATGGCTGTTCTTGCCTGGGAAGTTGAGTGCCCTGAGATCCCAGCCCCTTGAGGCTCTGAACAGGACAAATCCCAGAGGCGCCCCGTCTCATCCCAACGCATCCGAACCACCAATTGTGGGCTCCCCCAGTCCTGCCCCATCTTCTGGAGAGTCTGGTGAGGGGGAGGGCGTGTGTACATGTTTGTGCACATGCGCATAGATGTGTAACACGGGACAACTTGTCCCAGACCCCAAACCAAAGGCTGGCAGGGGCCAGCTGAGAGGTAGTTGTGCCTACTGAGGAAGGACCACACGGCCGTGCTCACTGTAAGTGTGAACTGTTCATTGCTGCAAGGGAACGAGGCAGCCTTGCAAGTCATCTGGCAGCAGTGCCGGCCCATGCTGGTGACCACCTCCCCAAGGCTCTGACTCTTGGAAGGGCAGACCCAGAGACCTGACCACATTGAAATGGAACCATGGCTCTTGTTCTGATGAAAGCCTTCGCTGGGAGAGGAGTCTCCTCTGAGTGGGCTCCGTGAGGTGGGAGGCCTGGGTGAGTGTCCTCCGCCCCGGTGGCCCCGCTGGACGTCTTTGGTTCTGACTGGACACAGATATGGAGGATGCACCAAGTGTGAAGCTAGGCCCTGCCCTCCCAGACTCCCAGCTCCTCTGGCGGCAGGAGGGACACCAGCTCTCAGGGCGAGGACCATCCCTCCTACCTGCACCGACTACGTGCCTCTCAGGGGCCTGGGCAGCAGCCAGACTCCTCGTGCCGCGCCAGGAGGGACATGCGGGAGAAGGTCTTGGCACAGCGCTGGCACTGGTACTTCTTGGTGTCCGAGTGCGTTTGCAGATGGGCCCGAAGGTTGGAGCGGTCGGCAAAGGCCCTGCTGCAGTGCGAGCAGGCATAGGGCTTCTCCCCTGGGGGAGGAAGAAGGGGGCCGGTGACACCATGGAAGGTGGCCTGAAGGCTAAAACACTCACTGTGACCATCAGTGGATACTCCCATCCCTTCCCAACAAATGCTCACAGCCTGAGCACCCAGGGTTGAGCTGTGTGGGGACGGGGTGGCACGTCACACCTGGGTGAGACACACCTGAAGACCCTCTGAGAAGCACAGGCGGCCACAGGCTTTAGATCTCCTAATGTTGCTGCAATAGCCCTCCCGGGGGCCTCAGCCACTGGAAGAGGACGGGGGAAGCACTGGGGGCCTCTGGCAGCTGTTCCTGGCCACTGACCGGCAAGTGGGGAGGGTCTGGCCAGCTCCAGCAGAATCCAGAGCAGGGGTAGAGCTGGGGACTTCGAGGAGGCAGCATTTAGGAGCCACCTCCCATCAGGACAACATGGGGTCTAGACAAAGTCATGTTTGAACCTTGGCCCAACACCTGTAAAGGGAAGGGCGACTGGGAATTGTGTCCATTCCTGTAGCCCCATAGAGTCCTGAGAGACCCCAGCCCGCAGCCCCTGAAGGGCCCAGAGCACCTGCATTCCTGCTGGTGGGACACCAGGCATGCTCCTAGCCAGGCCAGCCTCCTGCAGGGCCTCCCCACATTCCTCACTCCCAGGCTGAGGGCACCAAACCCCAGGGCCCTTTGGCCTGGAAAGGGGGTGTGGGGGGGTCTCCTCATCAAAGGGTTGAGAAAAACCGGAAAGGATTTCCTGGAGACCTGGAAAAGGCCTTCCCTCTGTCCTGCATCCAGGTGTGACTCAGAAGGTCCCAGTCACAAGAGTCATGATTTAGGGGGTAGGGAACCTCCAGTTAGAAAAAGTGTGAACTAGCTGGGCACAGTGGTTCATGCCTATAATCCCAGCACTTTGGGAGGCCAAGGTGAGAACACAGATTGAGCCCAGAAGTTGAAGACCAGCCTGGGCAACATAGCGAGACCCCCGTTTCTACAAATAATTTAAAAACTGGCTGGGCATGGTGATGCATGTCTATGGTCCCAGCTACTCAGGAGGCTGAGGCACGAGAATCACTTGAACCCAGGCAGTCAAAGCTGCAGTGAGCTGCGATCAAACCACTGCACTCCAGCCTGAGCAAAAGAGTGAGACCCTGCCTCAGACCAAAATAAAAACAAAAGTGTGAACCTCTGGGCCTGATGTGGAGACTGAAGCTTATTCCTGGGGCCCTTTCTTCCTTTCTGTTTTTATTCTTTGCATGCTGAGGTTGACAGAAAGCCTGGCAGAGGCTGCTGGCTGGCTCTTGGGAAGAGCAGGCCACTTTTGTACTTTAATGGCATTATTTTTTTGATTTTTTTTTTTTTTTTTTTTTTTTTTTTTTTTGAGACAGAGTCTTGCTCTGTCACCAGGCTGGAGTGTAGTGGCACCATCTTGGCTCAATGCAACCTCCACCTCCTGGGTTCAAGTGATTCCCCTGCCTCAGTCTCCCGAATAGCTGGGATTACAGGTGTGCACTGCCACGCCCGGCTAATTTTTGTATTTTTAGTAGAGACAGGGTTTCACTATGTTGGCCAGGCTGGTCTCGAACTCATGCCCTCAGGTGATCCACCCACCTCAGCCTCCTAAAATGCTGGGATTATAGGTGTGAGCCACCATGCCTGGCCGGTTTTTTGTTTTGTTTTGTTTTGAGTTGAGTTGGGGTCTTGCTCTGTTGCTCAGGCTGGAGTACAGTGGCATGACCACAGCTCACTGCAGCCTCAACCTCCTGGGCTCAAGTGATCCTCCTGCCTCAGCCTCCTAAGTAGCTGGGCCTACCAGCAGGTGCCACCACACTCAGCTAAGTTTCTATTTTTAGTAGAAACTGGAGTCTTGCTGTGTTGGCCAGGCTGGTCCTGAACCTCTGACCTGAAGTGATCCTCCCGTCTCAATCTCCCAAAGTGCTGGGATTACAGGCGTGGCTCCTACAATGGCCCCTACTGACACCTGGACTTTGGACTTTTGGCCTCTAGTCTGTGGTCTGTGGGACTCTGTACAGGTAAGTCAGGAGGCAGAAGCTGAATTGTTTATAAAATCACCCCTCCTCCTTTTCTAACTCCCACAGCCCTCCCTCTTTCTCCAGCCCAGACCATCCTTGCAGAACCTTCACCCTGTCCTACCTGTGTGGGTGCGGACGTGGCCCTGCAGCAGCCAGGGCCTGGAGAAGGCCTTTCCACAGATCTTACAGGTGCAGGGCAGCGTGTGGGTGCGGATGTGCATCTTGAGGGCGCCCAGGCTGGTGTACTCCTTGTCGCAGTACTTGCAGGTGAAGACGCGCCCCGCCTGCAGGTGGCAGTGCAGCTGCTGGTGCCTGGCCAGCCCGGCCAGGGTGTGGTAGGGTTTGTGGCAGTGGAAGCATTGGAAGCCGCCGGGGGCTCGGGGCGTCCGCTCAGCCCCAAGCAGTTTTTCTGGAGCCCCGTGCCCGTCTGGGCCCAGGATTGGGGACCACTGTGTGGGCAGCACCAGCAGTGGGGCCAGGTTGAGGTGGTTCAGGCTGTCTTTGAGGGGTACAGTGGGGGCCCGGCTGGCCCAAGGGTCGACCCGGCTGACTTCCAAGGCGTCTGGCCCAGAGGCCCCCAGAGCTTCCTCGATCCGTGGAAGGAGGGGCAGGGAGATGCAGGTGATGGCTGAGGAGCCATCCCAGGGCTGAGGAAGGTCACCAGGCACAGAAGGGGCCTCCTTGTCTTGGGGGAGGAAGGGCACCACCAGCCCCCCACAGGCAGAGCAGGCACCATTGATTTCTAGAGGGGTGGAGGGGAGAGAATATACAGATGAAGACTGAGTCCCCAGCGCTTTGTGTTTCCAACTCTGATTCATGGGCCCACTCCCAGCCCGTCAGCAGCCTGGCATGGGAGGTGTAGCCGGGAGCCCGCCTGCAGACCCAGCTTGCAAGGGAGCTGGCGGTGCTGTGCAGGGAAGTGACAGCATGGCCAGGAGTGGAGTCATCTAGAACAAGAAGGCCCCGCGGTCTAGAGAGTGAATCTCATTTCCTCTTTAAACACAAAGAAACATCTGACAGGACCCTTCGTGGTCAGGAACGTGAAACAGGCCTCGTGGGTAAAGGAGGGCCCTTTACGCCTTGGCTGGGCAGGTGCCTCTGATGAGTGTCCCCCCGCCGCCCCGCAGAGGGGTACGAGCCTGGGCCGGCATCCTCCAGGCGCCCACGCAGCACCCATAAGTCAGACGCTTGGCGGCAAGGAGCTGGCTGAGTGTAAAATCAGCCCCCTCATAACTAATCACCCTCCACTCACCCAACAATTACCCCTCGGGCATCTCCTTTTGTGGATAATGAGGCAGTGAGCTCAGAAGCCTCCCTGACCGCTGACCAGTGCCCACTCTGCTGTGCTCTCAACGCAGCCGAGCCCCATGGCTGGGGTGCTCTGGCCCAGGCTTTCAGAATTGCCCCTGGCTGGGCTCCTCCCCAGGACAGTGGTTCCCGAATTTGGGGGCTGGCACACCACACACCACATGGTTGGTCCACTTAAGGGTAGCAGCCCCCAAATAAACAGGTTAGTCTGCAGGTAAGAGTTAAATTCTGTATTTCCCCAAAGCCAAAACCTCCCAACAGCCCTCAATCCCTTTCTTACTCTAGATGTGTTAAAATAGATCTCTGGCTCTGTTTCTACCTCCATGCTGAGGCTTTGGGTAGAGAAAGATAGCCCATAGAATAGGAGAAAATATTTGCAAATCAGACTTTTTGATCAGGAATTGCATCTAGAACACTAGAACATATAAAGGATGTTAGCAAGTCAACAATAAAAAGACAACTAATACAATTTTAATATGGGCAAGGGATTCTTTTTTTTTTAAGATGGAGTCCGCTCTGTCGCTAGGCTGGAGTGCAGTGGCTCGATCTCTGCTCACTGCAACCTTCGCCTCCTGGGTTCAAGAGATTCTCCTGCATAACTGGGACTACAGGTGCCCTCCACCACACCCGGCTAATTTTTTGTATTTTTTAGTAGAGACAGAGTTTCACCGTGTTAGCCAGGGTGGTCTTAATCTCCTGACCTCATGATCCACCCGCCTCAGCCTCCCAGAGTGCTGGAATTACAGGCATGAGCCACCGCACCGCACCTGGCCTTTTTTTTTTTTTGAGACAGAGTCTTGCTCTGTCACCCAGGCTGGAGTGCAGTGGAGTGAATTCGGCTCACTGCAAACTGCAACCTCCACCTCCCAGATCCAAATGATTCCCCTGCCTCAGCCTCCCAAGTAGCTGGGACTACAGGTGTGCACCACCATGCCTGGCTATTTTTTTCCCCAGATGGAGTCTTGCTCTGTCACCCAGGCTGGAGTGCAGTGGCACTATCTTGGCTCATTGCAACCTCTGCCTCCCAGGTTCAAGCAATTCTCCTGCCTCAGCCTCCCGAGTACCTGGGATTACAGGCACGTGCCATCACGCCTGGCTTATTTTTGTATTCTTAGTAGAGACAGGGTTTTACCATATTGGCCAGGCTGGTCTCGAACTCTTGAACTTGTAGATCTGCCTGCCTAAGCCTCCCAAAGTACTGGGATTACAGGCATGAGCCACCGCGCCTGCCCCACCCCACCTTTTTTTTTTTTTTTTTCTTTTTGAGATGGAGTCTCACTCTCGTTGCCCAGGCTGGAGTGCAATGGCGCAATCTCAGCTCACTGCAACCTCTGCCTCCTGGGTTCAAAGGATTCTCCTGCCTCAGCCTCCTGATAGCTGGGATTACAGGCACCTGCCACCATGCCTAGCTAATTTTTGTATCTTTAGTAGACACGGGTTTTTGCCACATTGGCTAGACTGGTCTCAAACTCCTGGCCTCAAGTGATCTGCCCATCTCAGCCTCCCAAAGTGCTGAGATTACAAGCGTGAGCTACTGCACCTGGCCTGGGCAAGGAATTTGAATAACTGTTTCTCCAAACACAATACACAAATGGCCAGTGAACACATGCAAAGATGCTCAATGCCATTAGCCGTCAGGGAAGTACAAATCGCAATCACAGTGAGATGCTCACACCCAATAGGATTGACAAAAATAGACAATAACAAGCACTGTGAGGATGAGGAGAAACAGGGAATTCAAGGGAACATCTCCCATCTGCTACTCTCTCCTGACCTGACCTTCTCCCACCCTCAGTTTTCCTAATTACAGAGTCATCAGGTTTCTGTCCACCCAGAAGTGAGGGCAGTGACAGGATAAGAGGCAGCGTCCAAGAGAGTTCTGGGGAGACAGCACAGGGGAGCCCCGGGTTTCCCGGCTTTGCTGGGGCCAGTCACCATTTCTTGTCTCCATCTCTAAGACATGGCTACCTTTCTGCCTCCAGGCATTGTCACAGAGCCAGGACCCTGTTTGTGGGCCCAGTGGCTGAGCCCAGAGGCAGGACGGGGCAAGAGACAGTCTCGCCCATCAGGCTGACCATGTGTTTCTGCTGGGATTTTTAAATGCTTTCCCAATACGCTCTGGGTTTTGTTTGCTTTTTTATTCATTCTGCAGTCCAGATCCTGGGGAGAAGAAACTGTTTTGTTTTGAGACAGAGTCTCACTCACTCTGTCACCCAGGCTGGAGTGCAGGGTGTGATCGCGGCTCACTGCAACTTCCATCTCCTGGGTTCAAGCGATTCTCCTACCTTAGCCTCCTGAGTATCTGGGATTACAGGCACCCGCCAGCACACCCGGGTAACTTCTGTATTTTTAGGAGGGATGGGGTTTCGCCATGTTGGCCAGGCGAGTTTTGAACTCCTGACCTCACGTGATCTGCCCGCCTTGGCCTCCCAAAGTGCTGAGATTACAGGCATGAGCCACCACACCCAGTTGAAGAGACTGTTAAGTACCTTGCTGGCTTCAGGGGTTCCCTGGGGAGCCATAGAAGGAGAGATTGAGGGGGCCCAAACCCCAGCACCTTAGGTCTATCCTGGGGTAACATCTTGGCAGAAAGTCGCCCAGGGCTCCCTGGCTGTCAGAAAGCCATGCAGCTGGGACTACAGTGAGGAGGGAAGCAGGGGCGGGAAGCAGAGAGCACTGTGGGCAGCAAGGCTACTCATGACAGTTGGCCGCTGGGCCCAGCACAGCTACCCAGATTTGCACACTCGGATGGACCCTAAACAACACTTTGAAACTTGCAACTATGACCCATGTAAATTCCATTTTCCATCACATCTGTAGTTACATGTGCATCCACATACACATAACTGAAGCCAGTGTCTTTCACCATGAGCCAGGCACTCCAACAGTTTCTGCTCTATTTTATTTTACAAAATTGTTGGTGGTGACTCATGGAACTGATTTCTTTCTTTTTTTTTTTTTGAGACGGAGTCTGGCTCTGTCGCCCAGGCTGGAGTGCAGTGGCCGGATCTCAGCTCACTGCAAGCTCCACCTCCCGGGTTTACGCCATTCTCCTGCCTCAGCCTTCCAGGTAGCTGGGACTACAGGCGCCCACCACCTCGCCCGGCTAGTTTTTTTTTTTTTTTTTGTATTTTTTAGTAGAGACGGGGTTTCACCATGTTAGCCAAGATGGTCTCGATCTCCTGACCTCGTGATCCGCCCGTCTCGGCCTCCCAAAGTGCTGGAATTACAGGCTTGAGCCACCGCGCCCGGCGGAACTGATTTCAAAATGCACATTTGAAAAGCATGGTCTTAGCTGGCACCTCCTGGTGGCAGCCTGGGCCTCGGGTATGGGTCCTGGTGGGATCCCCCCCTGCACCCAACTCTGGGTTCTGAGCTGGGATAAAGGCCTCTTGGGGGTGTTGCTGGGGGCCCCTGCCCCAGCAGTGCCCTTCCTGCTCTCCCCCACCGGCCACAGAGCGTGAGTCCTGACCACTGCATCCGCCGGCGCCCCTCAGTGGGTCTTTGTCCCAAGAAGCTGCCAAGCCAGGTAGGGACTGCTCTCACCGCCCGTGTGGCAGGCTGTCCTCTGAAGGACACAGTCCTCTTCTCTCGTGTCCCTAAGCCTAGCAGGTAATGGGAATGAACGGACAGCCCAGTTGCTGGGTACCCATCTCCCCAGGCTAGCCAGTGTGTGGAGGATTGCAGCCCTTTAGCCCAGCCTGCCCAGGCAAGCCTACCGGGATGAGCAAGAGGGCTTCTGGGGTGAGGGGAGGTGGGGGAGGGAGGCAGGCTACGGGAGGAGGCTCACCTGAACTGAATGCAGGAGGGGGCAGTGCCTTTGCACCGGAAAGAGCCCATTAGTCCTCCTCCTCCCATCCCCTGTGCTCATACCCTCAGTCAGCATGCGCTGAGGGTCCCTCAGCCAGGCCACCCCAGACGGCCCTCCCTCCGTCCCACTACCCCGCGACCCCTCCCAAACGTGTGTGCCAGGAAGATGACTCCAGGGTCCCTTTAGCTGGGGCTGTAGTGGTGGGGACAGGCGGCCGTATTTAAGAGGTGAGTTCCAGGGAGACTTCGGGGCTTAGAAAACTTCTCCAAGTTGGGAGAGAACCCCCCCGCCCTGCCGGAGGCGGGGCTCAGTGCCCTGAAGTAGAGGCGCCCGTGGGCCACCTACCTTCCTGCAGCCGCAGCCGCTGCGCAGAGGCGCTGGCTCCTTCTCCTCCCACCTGGGACAGGTGTCCCCCCGCCCCCCGCTCCCAGGGGCCTCTCTCTCTCTCCCGCCCCGCAGGGTCGAGTCCCGGGAGGGGCTCGGGGATCGGGGATCGGGTAGCCGGTACCTCTCTGCGTCTCCAGCCGCCGGTATTTGGGGACCCTGTGGCTGGAGTGCGTTTTCACCAGGAAGGAGCGCGGCATGTTCCCCTCCCGGGCGGCAGGCCGGGGCGGGCTGGGGCGGCAGGGGCGAGCCCGGGTCCCGACTGCTGAGTCCGCGGGCGCTTGCGGGCAGCGCCCGGCCCGGGCAGGTGCGGAAGGGGTCAGGCTCATTAGCATAGCGCGCCGCCTCCGCCAACCAGCGCCCGGCACGAGTGGGGCGGGGCCACGGGGGCGGAGCTGAGGGCGGGGCGGGGCCGCGGGCAACACGCCCAGGACAGGTGCGCGGGAGGGGAGGGGCGGGGCGGGGCGGGGAGCGCGTGGCCACCGGTGTCCTCCCCACGGGACCTCTCTGGCGCGCGCGCCGCCGAGTCACACACCGATCCCTCGGGCCTGGCCGCCCCCTCGCCGTGAATGAAAGGGCAGAGTTCAAAGCTGAGTGGAAACCGAACTGGGCTCCAGTTCACACAGCGTGGAAGCATCGGCTGAGCCTAGTCCTCGGAAAACCCTTGCTCCGGGGGATGACGCCCTCTCCACGGCCTCACCTCCCCGTCCCTTCTGCAAAAGCACACGGCAGGATTGATGGGCAGAGCCCAGGAAGTCCGAAGCTGACCCCACTGACCAGCCCTAGTGGCGGCCCAGGGTCAGTGCCCGGGAACAGGCCAGGGACCGGTGGCCTGGGGACAGTGGCCCTTTCTGGGTGGGCTGCAGTCTCCGAAGCCTCCCCCGCTGGAGACAGCCCTTTAGGAGTTTGCCCAGTGCCTCCAGAAAGCTCTTTTTTGGGGTGACAGAGGACTTGGCCTGCAATTCTGGAATTCCCAGGGGGTCAGACGTGGTTATGGGAAGGTTAATAAAACTGGCTAATCACATGAATTCTGCAAGAGCTGCACGTGTGACCTGGGCAAGCCGTTTCCCTCCTTTGTGGTCCTGTAGAACCCTCCGGGCCATAAAGAGCTGGGAGCCGCTGTGTCCACTGTCTGGGTCTCTTTCAATGTGGACATCTCATAACGTTGGGGGCTAGGTGGGGCCATCTCAGGGCTGGCGTGCACATAGGGTGTCCATGGCTGTGCCGCCGGCCTGCCTCCCCAGCAGGGCTCCCACCTCAGAACCGGATGCCCTTTGCCCTCTGTGAGCTGGGGGTGGGGAAGGTGGTGGGTGGTGAGTCCATGGAAGCTCTGAGGGAGAGACAGCAGGGAGGAAGGCCATGCCACAGCAGCGTCCCATGTCCCACATCCCACATCCAGGATGTGAAAATCTGGGATAGTATCAGCCCCGCTTTCCCAATGAAAAAAACCAAGGCTGTGAGGCTGGGCTCAGCAGCTCACGCCTGTAATCCCAGCACTGTGGGAGGCTGAGACGAGAGACTGCTTGAACCCAAGAGTTTGAGACCAGCCTGACAAACAAGATGAGACCTCGTCTCTACAAAAAAAATAAAATTGTTTTAATTAGCTAGGCATGGCAACACCCATCTTCAGTCCCAGCTACTCAGGAGGCTGAGGAGGGAGGATTGCTTGTTGCAGTAGCCTCCAGGAGGCGGAGGCTGCAGTGGGCTATGATCACCCCACCGCACTCCAGTCTGGACAACAGAGCAAGACCCTGTCTCAAAAAATTGAAAAAAAAAAAAAAAAAAAAAAGACCAAGGCCGTAGGAGGTTAGGATGCAGTGGGATTGGGACCCAACTACATTCCAGCTTGTCTGCCACTGGGTAAGGGGGAGTAGAAGGACAGGTGGGGGTGCCCCTGGAAGAAGGTGCCCGCCTCTCCTGCTACCACGGCCTGGCACCACCCTGTCGGGAGTGTGGATTCCAGAGGACACATGCCTGCCTTCTGCTTATTCACCTGTTCCCCGCCTGCAAAGTCTTCTATTTATAGCCTCCCTTCCTTCTCTCTCCCCCTCGCAGACACAGATAACGCGTGCAGACACCTGAGCCAAGCCTCCACCCACACCGTCCCTCCCCGCCCACCTACCCATTGTGTGGCCACCGGCCAAGCCCCAGCAAGCTTATTTCCTAATCCCAGCTAGAGCCTCATGTTATTCAGGGTTGCTGTAGCCCTCCTGTGGAGAATGGCTGATCTCACCCTGGAAACGCCCCAGAGGGCCCACGAGCACCTTTGGGGTAGGGTCCTGGGGCTGCCGCAACAACTTGCCCCCCAGGGACACTCCAGGTGGCCGCAGACTCACTCTTCAGCTGCGACACACAGGGCGGTGTCCAGGCTGGACCCAAGAAGGCCTCACAGAGGGAAAAATCAGTGTCGCCTTCCCACATGTGCAGCCTCGGGGTGGGGGTAGGGGCAGGGCAGCCGTCTCCATCCCTTCTGTGTCCTCTGTTCCTCAGTACTGGCAACTTGGCTCTGGGGGTTGAACTTACGCACCCCTGCGGTGGGAAACCCACGGCCCACAGCCTGCTAGAGCCGCCCCCCCCCGAACTGCAGCAGGTGACCCAGGTCCTCGCCCCCTTCCCTGGACGTCTAGGACATCGGGATGATGACTTGTGCTGGGTCCAGCAGCCCGGCCCCTCCCATCTGCCTCCATTAGACACCCAGGAGCGGTTTTCCAGTGAGGAGCCAACCCCAGGAACTGCTGGTCAGGGCAGAAATGGTTACAGTTCCATTTATATTGACATTTTCATCCTTCCTATGCATATGTCTTCCTGCTTTTCTGGTTTTACAGTGAATGTAACCACAGTGCCTGGAGATGTGCACACAGGTATCCATCGAGGGAGACATCTCTGTCACCATTGACTGCTGTTTTGAGATGGAGTCTCACTCCAACCTCCGCCTCCCGGGTTCAAGCAATTCTCCTGCCTCGGCCTCCCAAGCAGCTGCGATTACAGGTGTGCACCACCATGCCCAGCTAATTTTTGTATTTTTAGTAGAGACTGGGTTTCACCATGTTGGTCAGGCTGGTCTTGAACTCCTGATCTCAAGTGATCGGCCCACCTCGGCCTCCCAAAGTGCTGGGATGACAGGCGGGAGCCACTGCTCGTTTTTTACTGATAGGGCTTTATGACCCAAACCTTGGAAACCCTGACTCCAAGTTAGAACATGGTCTCTGAGAGCTAGACCAGGAGGGGCTCAGCCCTTGCTACCTGCACAATGCCCGCCTGGGGTCAGGTGCATGCTGGGGGTTTAGCAGGGCTTGTTGAACTGGATGGAAGAGAAGCAGGAGCTTGCAGACAGCGTGGCCTTTCTAGAGGCCCTGCCCCATGCTCTGGGGGCACGTAGGGCCCGTCTGTCTTGAGTGGAGGCACTCGGGTGAAGACCCAGGCCCCCAAAGGACAGCCTGGCAGCTGGGCCTTGGTTGTCCTCAGACTCAGAGAGATGGCCCCTCCTGTAGGAGCAGAGGCAGTTCATTGAGGCAGACATCCTGACTCGGGACAATCCCATGCGGCCCAAGGTCATGGGCCCATGGAAACGTGAACCCAATGCTTGAAATCTCAACATCAGCCAGACTAGGCGCCACGTGTGCTTGGTCACCCTGTGTGAAGGGGAACTCACTACTGTTTTTTTTTTTTTTTTTTTTTTTTGAGACGGAGTCTTGCTCTGTCGCCCAGGCTGGAGTGCAGTGGCCGGATCTCAGCTCACTGCAAGCTCCGCCTCCCGGGTTCACGCCATTCTCCTGCCTCAGCCTCCGGAGTAGCTGGGACTACAGGCGCCCGCCACCTCGCCCGGCTAGTTTTTGTATTTTTAGTAGAGATGGGGTTTCACCGTGTTAGCCAGGATGGTCTCGATCTCCTGACCTCGTGATCCGCCCGTCTCGGCCTCCCAAAGTGCCGGGATTACAGGCTTGAGCCACCGCGCCCGGCCAGGAAACTCACTACTGTTTATGGCTGCTCACACCAGCAGCTGAGAAGGGAGGGTGGTTCCTTTTTTTTTTTTTTTTTTTTTTTTGAGACGGAGTCTTGCTCTATCGCCCAGGCTGGACTGCAGTGGCACAATCTCAGCTCACAGAAAGCTCCGCCTCCTGGGTTCAAGAGATTCTCCTGCCTCAGCCTCCCGAGTAGCTGGGGCTACAGGCGCCCGCCACCTCGCCCGGCTAGTTTTTTTTTTTTTTTTTTTTTTTTTTTGAGGTGGAGTCTCGCTCTATCGCCCAGGCTGGAGTGCAATGGCCAGATCTTGGCTCACTGCAAGCTCCGCCTCCCGGGTTTTATGCCATTCTCCTGCCTCAGCCTCCGGAGTAGCTGGGACTACAGGCACCCGCCACCTCGCCCGCCTAGTTTTTTGTATTTTTTAGTAGAGATGGGGTTTCACTGTGTTAGCCAGGATGGTCTCGATCTCCTGACCTCGTGATCCGCCCGTCTCGGCCTCCCAAAGTGCTGGGATTACAGGCTTGAGCCACCGCGCCTGGCCAGTTTTTTGTATTTTTTAGTAGAGACGGGGTTTCACCGTGTTAGCCAGGAGGGTCTCGATCTCCTGACCTTGTGATCCGCCCGTCTCGGCCTCCCAAAGTGCTGGGATTACAGGCTTGAGCCACCGCGCCCGGCCAGCCTTTTTTTTTTTTTTTTTTCTGAGACGGAGTCTCACTCTGTCGCCCAGGCTGGAGTGCAGTGGCACGATCTTGGTTCACTGCAACCTCCACCTCCTGGGTTCAAGCGATTTTCATGCCACAGCCTCCCAAGTAGCTGGGATTACAGGCATGTGCCAACATGCCTGGCTAATTTTTGTATTTTTAATAGAGACGCGGTTTCACCATGTTGACCAGGCTGGTCTCCAACTCCTGACTTCAGGTGATCCACCCGCCTCAGCCTCCCAAAGTGCTGGGATTACATAAGCCACCGCACCTGGCCAGGAAGGGTTGTTCTTAAGCTGGGGTTCAGTGGACACATCCTGTGTGATATGGGGGTCCTGAGAGGCAGACATGGTTGTTTTCAGAGCTCCCAGAGAAACTGCCTTTCAGTGCCAGTGCCAGGTGGCTGGCAGGCAGCCCTGTGCTCTTGGGAGATGAAGGGGAGGGACGTGGTATTTGCCTTGTGCCTTTCCTGGGATATGTCTTTTGCCTGGCACGTGGCCTGATGCCTAGTTGTCTGACCTGCAACCAGGAGTCCCTCCAGGAAACTTGCTTACCCTGGCAGACGTCCCATGGCTCCTGTCTGATTCACGTCCAGGTTATGCCTGCCTGACCATCGCTCTGGTGCTGGGGCCTGTCCTGTGTCCCCCACATGCCTGAGAAAACCCAGCCTGGGCAGCCCCTGGTTCTTCCTTGTGGAAGGTGCAAATTCAGGCCCCACCACGATAGGAAACACATTCAAAGGCTTACTACTCACAGATCCTGGGCAGGGAGGGCGCCAGGAGTGGGGAGGGCCATCCTCCACCCCCAGATCCCATGAGGCAGAAGTGAAGGGTCAGGCAGAGGGAAGAGAGCATGTGGTAACGAGCTGTACACACAGGGAATGGGGAGTGGTCAGTGCAGTTCACAGTCAAATGCCAGAATGGTCTGATTAAAGGAAGTGCAGGGAGCACAGGGAGCCCAGGCTCCTGGGTGAAGAGATGCCCCTAAGTGCCCATCTCTGGCCACTGGCATGGGCGGTTGAGCGTGGTATCCTCCTGGTGCCCAGGCTGCAGGCTTGGCTGTGCTGCCTGTTAGAACAGTCCTTACCCACACCACCTATAAGACACATGAGACTGCACAAAGCCTCAGCACAGGCCGGGGAGTGACACAGGCCAGGGGGTGACCAGTGCTGAGAGGCCCTTGGGCGTGGGGCAGATGAGGTGAGAATTGAGCCATCAAGCAGCGAAGCAGCGTGCATGTGAGTCTGCAGGCCGCAGGCGTGTTCATGCGTGTGTCTGTGGGCGTATGTGTGTGGGAAGTCGCAGTAGCTGCTCTTAGGTGACATGGAGGCTGGGCACCAGCGGGTAAGTCCCGGGCACCAGGAGAGGGATCTGTGGGGTCCCCAACATGGTCCTGCAGAGTTGGATACCTGAGCTCGGTTCCAGCTCAGCCGCCCGCTCTCTGCCAGGGTCCTTTGAGCTTCCCACCTGCCGTGGGAGGGAGCTGACACCTTTCTGGCAGCAGGTGGTGGGGAGGCTGTGGGGCCACATTCTGCAACTGGGGGAAAGAGAAACTCAGGCTGCTGAGTGTGTTCTCTCATCGAGCCACAAAGGGAACAATGCCTGCCAGGCAAGGGGCTGGGGCCGCATCACGCCTGGGACCCGGATGAGCACTGTCCAGGGCTCCTGCGAACAGGGGTGGGCCTGGGGCAGGGGCACCTGGGTGGGAGACATGGGAGAGGCGGCCCTGGGGGAGAGGGCCTTGGCATCCCTTCCAGATGCAGGCCAGCAGCGGGTTCGACAGGCGTGGAGGTGCTTTCTCTGTGGCCTGCACCCTGGGTTACCACATCAGCAGGGTCCTTGGAGCCCCAGTGCCTCCAGAAATGCCAGGGGCAGTATTGACAGTGCACTGACGGATGGCACCATGGATTGAACTGTGCCCCCAAAAGATGATGGGGTCCCCCCACCTCTGGGCATGGGGCCTTATGAAAATAGAGTCTTCGGCCGGGCGCGGTGGCTCAAGCCTGTAATCCCAGCACTTTGGGAGGCCGAGACGGGCAGATCACGAGGTCAGGAGATCGAGACCATCCTGGCTAACACGGTGAAACCCCGTCTCTACTAAAAAAATACAAAAAACTAGCCGGGCGAGGTGGCGGCGCCTGTAGTCTCAGCTACTCGGGAGGCTGAGGCAGGAGAATGGCGTGAACCCGGGAGGCGGAGCTTGCAGTGAGCAGAGATCCGGCCACTGCACTCCAGCCTGGGCGACAGAGCGAGACTCCGTCTCAAAAGAAAATAGAGTCTTTTTTTTTTTTTTTTTTTTTTTGAGATGGAGTCTCGCTCTGTCGCCCAGGCTGGAGTGCAGTGGCCGGATCTCAGCTCACTGCAAGCTCCGCCTCCCGGGTTCACGCCATTCTCCTGCCTCAGCCTCCCGAGTAGCTGGGACTACAGGCGTCCGCCACCACGCCCGGCTAGTTTTTTTTGTATTTTTAGTAGAGACGGGGTTTCACCATGTTAGCCAGGATGGTCTCGATCTCCTGACCTCGTGATCCGCCCGTCTCGGCCTCCCAAAGTGCTGGGATTACAGGCTTGAGCCACCGCGCCCGGCCGAAAATAGAGTCTTCACAGGTGCTATCATCAAGTCAAGGTCAGGCCATTAGGGTGGGCCCTAATCCAAGGACTGGTGCAGGGGGGAGGGTGGCATGCGGGTGCAGAGGAGTTGTGTGTTGACCACAGGAGCGATGCCCCTGCCAGCCAAGAAGCACCAGGCTGCTGCGGCCGCCCCTGGCCCCCGCCCCCACCCCCGCCCCACGGCACAGCCTGTCCACACCTAGGTGCTGGATTTCCTCCTGAGCTGGAGACACTCCGACTCCTGTTGTGTTTGGCACCCCAGGTTGTGGCCCCTTGATGCAGCAGCCCAGGAGACCCACAGTCTGGACCGGGACAAGGCCTCAGGCCCTGGCTTGCCCCTGATTCGAGGGACTTGTGGGAACAGGCCACTGCTGTCCATGCCGACCACACCCCTGTCCCTGCATACCCAGAGCAGGTGCACTGAGGGTTCCGAGAAAAGCACTGCGTGGGTGCCACTCCCATTTTCCGGGGCTGGCGCCACAGCCGCTCCTCTCCAGAGGCTCTGGGAAGCTCACATGGCGGACTCTGCAGGGGTTGCACTGGCTCCGGGTTCAGCCTGCCACCCTCTGCTAGAAGAGCCCAAACCGTGGCCAAGACCAGGACTGCACATCAGAGGAGCCGGTCGGCTTCCAGCCAGGCTTCTACCCACCGAGGCCTGAGCTCTGAGTGGGTGCCATGCGGAGTCTCCCCTTGCCCTGCAAAAATGTATCTCTGGTGGGGCACAGTGGCTCACGCCTGTAATCCCAGCACTTTGGGAGGCCGAGCCAGGTGGATCGCTTGAGGTCAGGAGTTCAAGACCAGCCTGGCCAACATGGTGGAACCCCTTCTCTATTCAAGATACAAAAATTAGCCAGGTGTGATGGTGTGTGCCTGTCACCCCAGCTGCTCGAGAGGCTGAGGCAGGGGAATTGCTTGAACCTGGGAGACTCCTCCAAAGTCTCTACTTCCGCCCAAAGCCCACTGTTAGAGATGCATTCCTTAGGCTATTTTTGTTAAACTGCCTTTGACCTTGTGATGCCTTCTGAGTGAATTTAGGCCTCTTTTTCCTACAGTGAGTTGAGAGAGCAGCGAATCCTGGGGATGTGGTTATAGAAGGAAGGGCGGCGGAGGCAGCAATACCAGAGATGGCTTTTTCAGGCCACCGCGCGATGGGGCCGGGTCCTCCCAGCTGTTTCGGATTGGGGGAGGCTGACTGTAGCTGAGGGTGTCCCCCCTCCCCACCTTCTTCCTCCCTGCATCACATCCTGGGCAGAGGGTCAGGGGTCTCCCATGGAGGCCTCTGGGGTTTTCCTGGTGGGCTGCCAAGTAGGTTCCCCGGGCTGGGCCACACGGTGGAATATCAGCCCGGTTTGTCTCTTGTTAGCAGGGGAGTTGGGGCAGGTTTTCTGAATATCTCTTTTCATCTATGAAACAGGAGCAGAGGCTTCTGCCTCCTTCCCTAGGGCCTCAGGAGCCTAAAACCAGGTGGGCCCAAATTAGAGGAATCCTAAGGCACTACCTAGATGCACCCAGAGGATCCTGGGAGGGTGAGGCTGCTGCGGTGGGTGTGCTGGGCCCCGGGGTAGAGCAGCTGCAGCCGGGAGGCCCCTTATTGGAGGCAGCCCCCTGCCCCCTGCGCACACCTGCAGTTCTGGAAAGGCCTGGGCTGAGTCTTGCGAACCACACCATGCTGCCGCCGTCTCCGAGTGCCCAAAATGCTGTTTGTGGCTCCTGAGACCCAGGTATAAGAATTACTGGCAGTTTCTTGGGGGCCCAGCCTGGGGCCGGGGGATCGCCGTTCCCACCTGACCCCTTTCTAATGGAGAAGTTCCCTGGTGCCTGGGACCTGGAAGCGCTTTCTGGGGAGTAGGGTTCATGCTCCCCGCGTTGTTACATAATGTGAAACCAAGGGCGTGCTGCTGCAAGTCTGCGACGGGCCTGGACCCCGCAGGGCAGGAGCCCCAGCTCCTCCAGGGTGAGCCCCATCTGGCTTTGTGCCTTGCCGCCAGGCCTTGGTATACTCCAGGGTGGGAGGGAGACGGAGACCCAGGCTTCTAGGACTCTGCCTAAGAGCAGTGGGTCCACATCCGGGCCGCCACGGCCCATGTGGTCGGAGCGGGTGGCCCTTTGGCTCCAGCTCCATGCACGCCCCCAACCCCCGACGTGAGGGGCTTCGGCCCACTTTCTTCATGTGGCTGTAGGAGGGGTCCCGGGCTCCCCACTGTCACTGGGACAGCCCCCATGGGTATCGGGCTGCAGACATTTGGCTCTACCCAGGGCTTTGTTAACAAGAAAAATGGAGCAGGGGGTCTTGCTCTGCACCTGAGGCCTCCTCCCGCCATGGCAGGGTCTGCTGGGCTCCAACAGACCTGAGTTCCCCACTTTGCTGGGGTTCGTTCTGAAGTCTTCCCCTGGGCAGACCCTCCCAGACACCAGGTCACCAGAGAGGCGGCCAGGCCCATGAGGAAAGCTGAGGCTGCACCTTCACCCAGACACTGGCCTGTGGCTCTCAGCTCTCCTGTGGCCTCCACGAGGGGACCTGGAGGGGACAGGCCTGCTCCCTCCAGAATTGTGTGCAGGGACAGGGCGTCCTGAGGAGGGGGTCCTGGGCTTCCTCTGACAGCCCCCTGGGAGCGGCAGCAGTGGGAGGCGTTGGTTCAGCCAGGAGGGGCCAGGGTTCTGCTTCCTCGGCATTCGGAAGTAGCCCAGCGCTTGGGAGTGGGTGCTCGGCGGGGCGGAGAGCTCGGAGGTGGCCCAGCGCTTGGGAGTGGGTGCTCGGCCGGGCGGAGAGCTCGGAGGTGGCCCAGCGCTTGGGAGTGGAGGAGGCCAAATGTGATGAGGATAACTGCTTGTCCGGGCTCCACTCTGTCCCCTCACTCTGGGCACTGCTGGCTTGTAAGGCTGTGGCTGTGGTTCAGTCAGGGAGGGAGGGAGGGCAGTCGCATCGTCTGAGGCCAGCAGGACAAGCACACAGGGACACGCTTCTGCCCCTTTCAGAGGCCACAGTCTGTTAAAACCACTCCATCCGTAGCATGAGCGTCATGGGCCCCCGGGGAGTCTTTCTCCTGCCCGCCCTGGGCCCGATGCCTGCCCCGGCCTTGCTGAGTCCTCAGCACAGTGGTCACAGTGCGGTGCCAAGAGGGGGCCTCAGAGCTGAGGGTGACACAGAGCAGGGGGCCTCAGACCGGCCCAAGTCAGGATTTGCCCCCTGAGGTACCTGCCATGGAACTGGGGGCCTGGGGCAGAGCAGAGCAAGGGAGGCCAGGCAGTTCCCAGGCCCAGCCCGTCCATGCCTCCCACAACATGCCGGCTCCTCTCCCTTCCCCGAGGCGGCGAGGAGCCGCTCAGTGACTTGAAGGTGCTTTGTCCTCCCCAGGTGAGGCGCAGAGACTCAGGTGTCACCTCCCCGAGGGCTGCTGTTGAGGCCATGGCCTGCCCAGACAGGGCCCAGAGCTGTCTCCAGGCTTCCTGGGCACCCAGGGTCATGGCCTCGTGACTGCTCCGTGTCACCCTCTGGTCAGACGTGGAGCAGGCTTGGACGTGGAGAGCTGCCCCCATCGCTGCTCCTGCTGGGAGGTGGGTGGCGGGTGGGCTGCCCAAGAGGTGAGACAGGCTTGGCCAGTGGCCAGGTGGTGAACACATGGCCGGGACCGTCGGCCTCACTGGGCACCAGTCAGAGGCCCACATGGCTCCAGGGGACACTGTGTCTCAAGCCTCCTTCTGGAAGGCCACAGGGAAGGGCAGGCTGGCAGGTGGCTCTGCTGTTCCCTGGAGTTTGCTGCTGCCTGGTGAGGGCCTCCCAGACACAGGATCATGTCATCAAGGGTCGAAGAGTAGTGGGAAGGGGAGGTGGGGACTCCAGTGGCCCTTGGCGAGGGCAATCGGAAGTCAGCCCTGGTCCCTAGGGGGTAAGCGTCTCCCCTCAAGTGACAACTGGTGGAGGCTCCTGTGTGTCCGGCCCAAGCTGTGGCCTTCAGGGTGAGGACAGCCACCTCCCCTGCAAGTAAACAATCCAGAACAGAGCCTGGAAACACTCCTTAACTGAGAGGGGGAGGGAGACGGCAGGAAACAGTGACTGGTCTATGATGGCCACAGCCGCCCTGGGGCTGGCAAGCAGGTAATCCTTGTTGGCCTGAGGCCCTGGGAGACTGAAGAACAGGGGATCCCATGGCCCTGACAGTGACCCCTCAGAGAGCTACAGGCAGTTGGCGTAACCCTCAGTATGCTCAGAAGCCAATCCAGGGGTCGCTGAGGTGGTGGTGCACACCTGTGGTCCCAGTGACACAGGAGGTCAAGGCGAGTGGATTACTTGAGCCCAGGAGATAGAGGCTGTGGTGAGCCGCAGCACTGCACTCCAGCCTGGGCATCAGAGAGTGACCCCACCTCTAAGAAAAAGAAAGTCAGCCTAGGAGTCCGAACCCCAGCAGCCCTGCGGGTGCAGGAACCGGGTGGTCCTCTCAGAGGGAGGAGGGCCCAGTGCCAATGTCTAAATGGCTCTGTGGAACCCATGGCTGAGTGAGGCTCGGGCCCAGGGCACACACAGGCTGCAGGCTGCACCCCCAGCATGAGCGGCCTGGGGAGGACACAGCCGACCTCTAAGACAGACACAGCTGGCGATTCCACACCGTGGAGCATAACACCCAGTCGAGGCTGCTAGATGCTCTGAGACGTTTTATTTAAACTTTTTTTTAAAAAAAGACAGCAATAATTAATGCCAAGAACAGAAAAGAGTGTTGACGCGTTGCTCAGCCCGCCAAGCGGGTCCCTGCCCAGGCCAAGCTCTGCCACCGCTGGGTGCCGTCCCCTCCCGCAGCGGGGCACAGTCAGCTTTGAAGGTGACAGGGGGCCAAGGCCAAGACTCTGGGTGGAGGAGGTCCCTGCTCTGCCGGCCCTGCCTCTGCTGGGAGCAGCCACAGCCTGTGGCCGGGGTGCTGGGATTTCTTCCTAGTCATCAAAGAGAAACGCACAGACCTCAAGGACCCAGACACACAGTGAGTGGCCCAGGGCAGACGCCACGGCTCGCCTGAGCTCCGGCAGCTGCCCCACTGCTCCTTCCCTCCTTGCCCCAATCCCCCAATGCTTGTCTTGATTGTGTTTTTAAAAAATATAATTTTGTAAATGTTCCATAAAAATACTATTATTCCTAGTCAAACACAGATATTGCAATATGAAGAGTAACTGCTGTGTCTTTGCTCTATAAAACGTGAAAAGATTATCACACTGGATCATATAGAAAAGATGCCAGGATTCCTAAGTATCACAAAAGCCAGTACCAAATGCGCAAGGTGGAAGCGGGGTCGGGCTGGGCAGGGCGGCAGCCTGGGTTCCTCCCGGCTCGACTGCAGAGCATGGCTCACGCACCGCCGGTCCCTTCTTCCCACGAGAGGGCATCATGGCTTTGAAGAGACAGCGGCGGCTCTAGGTCCCAGTGGCCAGCCCTGCCCAAGGAGGCCGCCTGCTCGGCCAGAAGCACCGAAGAACCCAGCGACGCCGGTGGGACCAGGCAGTCCTGCTCTGGCGGCCTCAGCGGCTGGTCCATCTTCAGGCCCGGAGGCTTGGCCCCGGCTCCTCTCCTGTGCAGGTGCAGGCTCTTCCTGGTTCGGTGGGGCGTGCTCCCGAGCAGGTGCCAGGTGCGACACAGGAGCCCAGGCCTGACCCTCAAGCGGGGACATCCCTGACCCCAGATGCAGGCGAGTGGCTGCGTTTCCCTTCAGTTCTCTGAGAGAGACAGGGCCAAGGCGGCCTGGAAGGCGGCCTCCTCATCAATGCTGTAGTCCTGTAAACAGGAAGGAGAGATGCACCGGGCTTGAGGGCGACAGGAAGGAGAGGTCCCCTCTGCCCATTACCCACACAGGCGCGTCCACCCTTCCTGCCTCCCTCCAGCAGGACACAGGAAGGGCCCAGCTCTGTTGTTCCCACGGGCACGGGGCCTGCACAGTCCTCCCGGGGGGGGGAAGGTGCCGACGAGAAGGCGTGACCATCACCCGCTGGGTAGGGGGGCACTCGGACAGCTGCTGGTTCAGCTCGGACTCTAAGCCCTGGGGTTTCCGAGGTGAGCAGGCCGGCCAGGGTTTCCTGATCTCTAACAATTTCCATTCGCAGGCAGGTGGAGCATGGGTCCTGGACGGCTGGCAGGGGGAGTGACAGCCATCGCCAGGACTGTTAGCCAGGGCCAGGAATGAACAGGGCTGGGCAGGGTAGGGGCTGCACCAGGAGTAAAGAGTTTGTGCGAGTATCTGCAGGCCTGGGGGCCAGGTGCGTGCCTGACCTGCGGTGGGTAGGAAAAGGAGACAGGGCTGGAGTGTTCAATGTTGATGGAAGTCCTTCCAGCTCTCTCCAGAAAGCTTCCAGAAGGAAGCCTGGCTCACCCTCGAGGGGTTCTGTCGGGTGGACAGGCAGGGACCTGCCCTGTGTGGTCCACATCCCCGAGAGGCCCGGGCACCCTCTAGTGGCCACTCGAACTCAGCTGCCATCACTCCCCATCTGCAGGCAGCCGCCACAGAACCTGGGGGAATGTGGTCACCTGAAACGAGGCTTCTGTTTCTGGCTTCCTCTGAACCCTGCGGACCCTGAGGCTGGCGAGGGGCCCGAGCAGGAGGAGGGTGGATGAGGAGGAGGTGGGGAGGACAGTGCCGGTGGGACGCCTACCACAAAGGTGTCATAGGAGAACTTGGTGAAGGCTGGCGAGGGGCCCGAGCAGGAGGAGGGTGGATGAGGAGGAGCTGGGGAGGGCAGTGCCGGTGGGACGCCTACCACAAAGGTGTCATAGGAGAACTTGTGTCGGTGAAGCAGGTGCTGCAGGAAGTTGGCGCTCTTGTAGCTGGGGTCCCCCCAGGGCATTGCTGAGCAGATGGGGCACACCTAGAACAGGCACTGGGGTCAAGCCAAGCTGGACCGGGGAGAGGCGCGGTGGCCGCAGTGGGACTGGGGGACCTCCCCGAGCCCTGTCAGTGCTGGCTCAGCCTGGGAAGGCACCCCAGACCTGGAGGCGTGTGCCCTGATGACAAGTGAGTTATTCAGTGCGCGTCACCCTGAAGAACTTACGGACACTCCCTGGTTTCCAGCAGGTGCTGCTGGGGCAGCCAAGTCCCCACCCTGGGTCCCAGGAGGCTTTGTGGCCTGGGCCCCCCCGGACTCGCTGGGAGCAGGCTCCTGGGCCTTGCACTGTCCCCCACAGGCCTCCCCTAGCGCAGGCGTCTCTTGGGGCAGGCGCTGCTTACCACGCGGTTGGGGTCGCTGCGGTGGCTTTCCACACAGTGCTTCACCAGCTCCTGCTGGTCCAGGTTGCGGGCGCCGCAGTACGGGCAGGCGAAGGTGGACCTGTTGGGGATGTTGCTGGCAGGGCAGGGGTAGAGTGAGTGGCACGGCTGGGGTCTAGGGGTCCTGCCTCCCCACTTCTCTCAAACACAGGTGTGGCCCCAGGCCTGCCCTCTATAGGCTGCAGGAGTGTGGCAATGGCTGGGTGCCCCCCTGTGCCTCTGCACACCGTGGCCTCCTGAGGACACACCCAGGACCCTCGTCCACCCCACACAACGAGGCTAGCCAAATGGCAGAGATGCTGCTGGTGCTGCCCTGGGAGGAACCGTCTCTTGGCCCATCCACCTGCTGGGAGGTGATGTGTGGGCCTGGCCTGTGCCCTCCTCTTGCTCCCCACACCTTAGGTGTCCCTACCTCAGGAGGCCTGGTGGGTATGCCAGGGAGGGCAGCACAGGTGCCTTCCTGCAGGGTGGCAAAGAAGGTCCACTTCCCCAGAGTAGACCCGGCCCCGGGTGACTCCCCAAGCCTCTCTGGGATGGGGCATTGCACTTGCTCCCAGAACGAGGAAACCGCTGAGGACCGTTCCTCTCCCCTGTACTGCAGGGTGCCTACCTGGGGATAGGCTGGGATGTGGGCACCACGGGGACGAACTTGGGGCAGTTGGCCATCTGCTCCTGGACCTTTAGGCAGGACGAAATGTGGGCTCTCATCTTTGCCAGGGTCACCTAGGAAACAGGGCAGGGAGGGCAAGGCGGTCCTGAGAATCTGGAAGGGCTGTCCTGGGGAGGCCGAGACCTCAGGTGTCCAGGACCAGAGAACTGTAAGCAAGCGTCTGTGTCGCCAGCAGCAGAGGGATCTGGTCCCTTCTGCTGCTAAAACAATCACAGGCACTGGGCAGCCACCACTCCATGGCCAAAAGCAAATCACTGCAGGATGATCTGGCCGAGGGCAGAAACCCGGCTGGAGAAGGGTGGTGGGAAACAGGTAAGGAGATCTCGGGCGCCCACGGGAGTTCAAATACTTGCTCCAGAAAAAGGAAGAGGCCAAGTGGAGGCCACTCAGAAACGCCCCAGGCTGGGGACAGATGCTCCGTGGGACTGAGGGGCAAGCTGGGGATGCTTCCATGGGGGCAGGGCGCCATCCGCCACCCACAGCACACCCACTGTCCAGGGCAATAGGTCACAAGACCGCAGGTGCCTGAGATCCTCCTGGACACAAGCCTAGCACCCAGCTCTGCCCAGGGCTGCTGGACTCCAAGGGACGCGCCACATCCCAGCAAGGTGCTGGGAGACAGTCGCATCTGAAGACACAGATCAGAGAACCGTGCCGCTGTGGTGTGGGGGAGGCGCTCTGCATGTGACCCATTCTGATCCTTTCTGTCTGCCCAGGAGAGAGGAACTCTGAGCATGGGAGAGACGGGAGGTGCCCCAGCACCCGAGGCCACAGCCTGCTCAGCCGCACCACTCTGCAGTCCAGGGCGGCCCCCGGGCATCTGGACCTCTGACCTCGAGGACACACCACCGAGGAGCCACGCACCAGAGTGAGTGCGTCACGGAACTTACTAACCTGGGATGTGGCAATGCCGGGAAATGCAAATGCAAAATCAATTCTAGCTGCTCAGTCCTCCAGAAGCCACTGAAGGACATGGGCATTGGCGGGGCCTCTCCACCCTGAAGTGGATGTACCGGGGAGGCCAGGGGCGCGGGCCAGGCTCCAGGACAGGATGGAGATGGGGGCCAACAAGGCCTATGACAAGCTGCAGGCCCTTAGGCTGCTCTGATGTGGGCGTGTCAGCGCCCATCAGCCCGGCTCTGGCACTCCTGGCAGCTGGAGGGTGCTCGGCCCTTAGATGTCCTTGACTCGGCCTGTGGCCCTCGTGACCTTGGAGTCCCCAGCGCTGTCCCCAGTATCGCTGGCAGGGGAAGGCTGCATTGGGAAGGTTTCAGCTCAGGCCCCTGGTGCCTACACTGGCCACAACCCACATGGGTTCCCCTGGCCTGGGCTAGGCGGCTCTGACAGTGCTGCCCCCATCGGGCTGGCCCCTCAGCTGTCGCCACGGGAAGTGAGAGGTGAAAACGGGAGGGGAGGGGAGGGGAGGGAGGCGCCGGGGACGGCTTCCTGGTGCAGAAGCAGAGACTGTGATTACTCAACAGGAAAGAGAGACGGCCCTGGCCCCAGCCCCCGCCCTCTGCGGAACCCGTGGGCTGAGGCTGCCCATCAAGTGACCCCCGGCTCCAGGACGGCCCGAGCAGGCGGGTACCTTTTTGTTGCAGCCTCGACAGGGCGCTTTGTAGGACGAGAGCTGCTTCTCCACGTGGGTGGCCTTGTCCACCTTCCTGGGGTCGAAGGGCAGGCGGCAGAGTGGGCACAGTGGGGACGGCACCTGCAGGCAGGGCTGGAGGCACTCCCCGCAGAACCTGCAGGGCACAGGGGCCTGAGTGCCAGCCCGCCGCTCGGGTCGCCCGAACCGCACTGCAGGCCTTTCTCGGGGCCCTTCTTAGGACCCAGCATTTGTGGGGTCCACAGGGGCAGCTCCCCCTACTGCTATCGTCGTCTCTGGAAATGGTCACTCCTATATCCAAGGCCCACCAGCTGGATGGGCCCCATCTGGCTAAAGGGTGGCCCCGGTCCCTCCTGACAGCAGGGCCCTGTGGTTTTCTGGCTAGGGGCAGAGCCGTAGCTATGGCTGTCCCCACACGTGGGCCAGAGGAGCTCCCATAGGCAGGAGCCTCCCGCTCGGCCTACCAGGTTCACCCTCACATGGCAGCAACAACTGGGTGGGTTGTGGGGCACAGGGACAGCCCGGGAACTCTGGAAACTCTCCCAGTTCCACACTCTGGAGGATAAAACCTCAAACAACCGTGGGAAAGGAAACTGCCAGGCCCCAGGGGCTCCAGACACATTGGACAGGGAAGGGCCAAAGCCAGCCAAGTGGCAGCACACCCTCAGGCTGGGTGGCAGTCACCAGGCTTGGGACAGCTTCGCAGGCAGGAGGGGGTCCTGCTCCATCTAGGTGGAGGCTCGGGTCCTGGGCACCGTTGGGGTACCTGAGGCTCCCATGGGCCCTGGCTCTTGGCACTGCCCCTGGAGACACCACATCATGAGGACAGACTGAGAGTCCCACAGCCCCGTGTGCACTCCAGGCTCCGGCAGCAGGGGCTTCCTTGGGCTCACACACCCTCCTGCTGGTATCTACAACAGCGTCCCACTCTGCAGATGCACACACCCCTTGGAGGGGAGCACCACCAGCCAGCGGGAGCACCACCAGCCAGCGGGAGCACCACCAGCCAGCGGGAGTACCACCAGCCAGCGGGAGTACCACCAGCCAGCGGGAGCACCACCAGCCAGCGGGAGCACCAGGCGCGAGAGCCTCCAGCGCAAGCACAGAGAAGGAGCTTAATACCAGGGCAGCCATATCCGGCCTCATGAGGAGCACTGTGGGGACAGCTGAGCTGCAGCAAGGAGCTGGAACTGAGGCAGAGCCCCTCAGCCTCAGGAAGGCTGCAGGACCAGGGGCGTGCAGGGCTGGTGCAGGAGCCCCACTGGATAGAGGGGCTGTGGACAGGCCCTGAGTTCACAAACGACTCAGTTGAATTCAGGGCCAGAGTCCTCTTTGCTGTCAAGAGATTTCCACATCCCTCTCAAGAAAAGGCCCTTCCTGCAAGGAGGAAGGCTGAGGGCCTCAGGCAAAGGCGGCCAAGTGGGCATCTTAAGTCTCTCCTGCTGTCCCCCAGGCCCTCTTTCCCACCACTGGATTCGCACGGAGCCACCACCTAGCTGGTGGCTGCCACATTAAACTTCGTGTGAGAGAAAGTGGGACTCTGCTTGAGACCTGTCAGAAAGTGAACAAGCTTTTTCCTGCAGAGAGGTTGCTCACTTTACCCACCTTACCCGAGGCCTCACCAGGCGCCCCTGGCAGGTCTGCGGAGGAGACACCCACACCAGGCGCCCCAGCAGGTATTTCCAGGGTCATCCCTGGCACTGACCCCTGGATTCCAGTCAGGGGCGCCGCCTACTTTGCCCGATCACGGGAGGAAGGTGCTGGCAAGATGGACCACATGGGGAGGCCTCAGGGAGACCCCCTTACTCAGGCACTCATGGCAGGGAGAAGTGGAAGCAGCCCAGGTGCCCGTCGGTAAACGCATGAAGAGACGAAGTGTGGCATGCACACGCACGGAAAGGGCGTTCGGCTGGGAAGAGGCGCCACGCACCGGGAGGCCTGGAAAACAGTGCAGGGCAGACAGCGAGCACGGCCCGCCCGTGTCGTAGGAGTCCACTCACACTCAGCATCCAGCAGAGACAAACCCAGCGGCCGGAAAGCAGAGGAGCGGTTGGCAGGCGAGGGGGAGGGCCTGGGTTTCTTTCTGGGGTGGTAAGAATCTTCTAGAATTGCGTGGATTGTTGCATAACTGCAAACACACTGGAAACGACTGGATGGTGCACCTCCCAAGTGAACCCTGAGCTGCCAGAGACCGGGGGAGTCTCGGCTGCACGGCACGGCCATGGGCTGAAGGGAAGGAAAAGGGTCCCGGGCAGAGCTTGGGAAGACAGGAAAGGTGCCCAGAAGGTTGGCTGGGAGGAAGACAGCCTCGTCCTCCCCGGAACGACTCAGGGAAGACACAAGAGGGAACCTAGCCCGGCCGGCAGGGCAGCTGGGCCCGAGGAGCAGGAGGCAGAATGAGGCACCCGCAGGGTGGATGCACTATCAGCCTAGTTTCCAGTGACAGCCAGCCTGGTGTTCAGAGAGCCAGCGGCCGGGAGCAGTGCCCGCCTCCCCATGGGAAGTTCCTGTCCGTGCCCACTCAGGGGCTTGTGCTGAGCAGCTTCTCAGCTGAAGGAAGTGGCTGAGGGTGATGGGTGTGGGGGCATCAACAGCCTTGCAAAGGGAGGGGCGATCACGCACTGGCCCTCCCAGCAGGCACCCGGGACTGCTGATGTGTCTCCTACACTGGCCGCTGCACGAGCTGAAGATCTAGGATGGCCCGTGCTTCAGGGATCTGCCTGGCTGGCAGGCCAGCACCCTCAGCAAGCCCCACAGCTGTCTTGCACGGGTGGAGGCTGCTCTCACAGCCCTTCCAGACAGGTTCGTGATCATGCGTGTCCTGGCCCACAGGCTTCTGGTTACAGAGGTGGCTCACTGCTAGGACTGTCCCCTGAATGACAACAGCTCCTGCTGGGCCCCAGGGGGCCTCCTGCCCGAGGGCTAAGCAGGGTGCCTGCCCCCACACTGGGATACTCTTGCCATAAGAGATCTACCCTGGAGGAGGAAGCTGCTCTGGTTTGGGGGCTTGCAGAGGGGACAGAACCAGACCAACAACAAACTCTGAAGGGAACCCAAAGAGCCTTTAAACTTTCTGTGGTCATTTGCATGCATGCCTTAGCAACACCAACAAGAAACAAAGTTAGAAGCCGAGAGAGAACAGCAAGAAAACAAAAGCCAGCAGGAAAGGTCGGGGAGAAAAATCTTTGCAGGGCAAAGGCTATGTGAAAAACTCTCGCAGTGAGACTAGGAAGGTTATCAAATTCTACCAAGAGAAGCGTGGGGGAGGGGAGTTTGTAGGAAAGATGCTCCACAATTCCATGTAGTTCTGGATTCTGTGTCATGGAAACCACATGTTAGGAAAAGACGTATTTGAAAAGGGCAAATACCAATTTGTGCAGGCTAGGAAAGGGGAGGTGCTGTGGGCAGCCACAGCAGGGGGCAGGTGTCAACACCCAAAGCCTACAGGAGGCTTTTCTAAAACGAGGCCTAAGTCAAGCCTCAGCGCTCAGTAACAGATGAGAAGGTGCAGAACGCACCTTCAAACAGCCGTTACTACCTGCTCCCAAGAAGGAAGTCCCACCAGGCACGGTGACTCACGCCTGTCATCCCAGCACTTTGGGAGGCCGAGGCGGGCAGGTCACCAGAGGTCAGGAGTTCAAGACCAGTCTGGCCAACATGGTGAAACCCCGTGTCTACTAAAAATACAACAATTAGCCAGGCGTGGTGGCGGGTGCCTGTAATCCCAGCTACTCAGGAGGCTGCGGCAGAAGGATCACTTGAACCCAAGAGGTGGAGGTTGTGGTGAGCCAAGATGGCGCCACTGCACTCCAGCCTGGGTGACAAGGGCAAGACTCTGTCTCAAAAAGCCCGTTGAGAGGCTGCCCCACCAAAATGTCACAGCTAAGTGAGATGGAGGAGCAGGGGCAGAGCCTTTAGCAGCCTCACAAGAGAAATAGGTAGAGCTGTCCCAGTGTGGGCAGGCGCCTGTGCCGCCTGACACAGGTAATGAAGGCAGCCTCTGCATCCTGACACTGGCCCAGCCACCTCCGTGGGTGACCAGCGCACACCCACCGAGCAGTCCCAGCTCCCTCTGTACCAGGAGCCTCTGAAGTCAGCTGCCTTTGCTTGCAAAATGTTCTAGCGCCTCCTACCAGCCTGGGTGCACCCCCCTCCACTCCACCACCTCAGCAGCTTGGATGTCTGCGGGGAAGCCCTCCTGCTCTCTCTCTACCCTGCCACTGCTAATTGTGCTCAAGAGCTGTATTATTCAGCACTTAGGAGAGAGCAGACACTCTGATCTCGGCTTCCTCCCAACGGGGCTGGCAGTTTCAGAATACTTGAACACAGCTCCCCACCAGGAGAGCCACGTCCCCGAGTTTCTGTTCCTGAAACACCCTGGAGGAGCCGGCTGTGAGCCCTGGTGCAGCTGGAAACCCCAGCAGGGTGGTCAGGGTCTGCTCCTCTGTGGACAAGCCTGCCTGGCTACTCAGTGATCGGTGTGACCCAAGTTCTCCTTCAAACAAAACATAAGAACATCAGACTCCAAACAAGCCCCTCTAAACTTTAGGGAACTCCTTTCCTCTGTAGTCAAAACAGGCAGACAGCGGGTCCGAACAAGAGTTGATAGCAAAAGCCACAAGTCATTTATTTACAGCTGCCCATTCCAGCCCCACAAGCCCAAATCCACCACCACTAGCGGAGCGGTGGTACCTGCTGCCCTCTGAGTACCCGAGCGCCCGCCGCAGCCCCCGGGGACCCCAGGGTTGGGCAGGGCCGCAGGTCGCCCGGTGAACCGAAGCAGCAGTCGGACCGGGCGCCTGCGGCTGGAGCGAAGGAGGTTGGGCGGAGGGTGAATGCGCCCTGAAGGGCAGCGGCGGCGCCGCACAGGGGAACCCGGACCCCACGCGCCCCGCGGCCCCGCGCGCCCAGTCCGGGGCTGCACCGGGAAGGCCGCCGGCCTCGTGACCCCTCCCGCGGCGGGGCACGGCCCCCTCCCCGCGGCCCCCGGGCGGGCGCGCTCACGTGTGGCCGCAGCTGCCGATGGCCACGGGCCGGTGATAGACCTCCAGGCAGATGGGGCAGGTGTACTGCGCCTCCAGGCCGCTGTCGCCGCCCGCCGGCCCGGCCGATGGCTGCCGCTGCTGAGCCGAGGCCACCAGGCTGCGGAACATCGCCATCCCGGGGCCAGGCCCGCGCCGCCCGCCTCCCGCTGTCCTGGCCCGGCCCGCTCGTCACGGTCGCTACTGCGCCGCGCTGACGTCATCGGAGGGCGCCGCCCCCAGCCGCGCTTCGCGGCCGTCACGGCGCCGCGCTGGCGTCATCAGGGCGCGCCCTCGCGCTGTCGCCACCGCAGTCTGCGACGGTATCCGGCGTGCCCATGTGTCAGGTGGGCGAGGACTACGGGGAGCCGGCGCCTGGGGAGCCCTCCCCGGCGCCACGGCCTAGGTAAGAGCTGGCGGCTGGACCCGCCAGGCCGCCCCTCGCCTTCCCGCCGCACTCCTGCCCCGAAGGGTCCCGGCTGGGCTTTGCCGTTGCTTCGGGAAACCCCGCGTGGAGGGCGGGACCTGGCTCCCTAGCACTTGGGGAATGCCTGTCAAGCGGTGAGGAGCACCTAGAAGGGGGCTTACTCCGCTGGTTCGCACCTCTCAGCCTGACAGCCACGGGGGGCGGCTCTGCCGCCGACAGTGCTGTCCTTATTCGGAGAGAACTGGTTCCGTGAAGCTGTCTCCTCCCCGTGTCAGCCTTGGGAGACTGAAAAGCGGTCTTTATGTGCCCCCCGAGCCGGCTTTTCTAGGCTAAACATCCCCTTAGAGCCTTTGTTTTTCTTGAAGTTTGGACAAAACACAAGCGTGGGTTTTTGTGTATACCGGGGTGCCTTCCTCTGACCCAACTCAGGGTGAGAAACAGGAGCTGTCTCCCCAAAGCCCACTCGGAGTGGGGGAGATGTGATCTGTGTTCCTCTCTTCTCCCCCCTCCCATCTCCAAAGCCGTGAGCAGAAGTGTGTGAAGTGCAAGGAAGCCCAACCCGTTGTGGTGATACGAGCTGGAGATGCCTTCTGCAGGTGAGACCTGGAGGTGGCTGAGACCCTGGCAAACGTGACCTCGCTAAACAGACAGTGTAGCCCCAACTTGTGAGGCTTTATTTCTTCCTTTTAAAAACATTTACTTACTTTATGCCTGCTTCTGATGTGGCCCCCTGTGCCCCTGGTGTTGAAGTGGAGGCGAAAGCGTTGGTTGACTGCTTGGGAAACAATTTCCCATGATCTAGCCACAGATCCGCTGATGAGGTTTCTGATGGAGCTTATGGGGACGGTTGGAAGTGGGCTGTGATGTCGAGATTGGAATAAGGTATAGCAGGAGTGGGCATTTGGGGGCAGCTGGAATACATCTGGGGCGGATGGTCTGGGTGCAAGTTTTTCATCTCATGTAAGATGCTTGTTTCACCTGTGGTGGGATAGAGGCTTGGAAGACCTCCAGCTTCCCCCCAGACGCTTGTTGTGTCTTTCTTGGCTTGTAGCCATTGTACTGTTCGGTTGTTTCCACTAGACTCATAGCTCCCTGAAGGGAGGACCAGGTCTCTGTCCATTTAGCCCTCTTAATTCCCAGTGGTTTTGTGTGTTTGTTTGTTTGTTTGAGATGGAGGCTCGCTCTGTCGCCCAGGCTGGAGTGCAGTGGTGTGATCTCAGCTCACTGCAACCTCCACCTCCCGGATTCAAGTGATTCTCCTGCCTCAGCCTCCTGAGTAGCTGGCATGACAGATGCCTGCCACCATGCCCGGCTAATTGTTTTTGTATTTTTAGTAGAGACGGGGTTTCACCTTGTTGGCCAGGCTGGTTTTGAACTCCTGACCTCAAGTGATCCGGCTGCCTCGGCCTCCCACAGTGCTAGGATTACAGGCACGAGCCACCACACCTGGCCAAGGTAGGTACTTCTTTAACCACCCAGGAGCACCTGAAATTGCCAAGCACACCAGGCTGCCGGGAGAATTCACTGAGGAGAGGCTGCTGTGGCTGCATGCGAGGCCCCTGTGGCCAGCAGGGCTCCTGCTGAGGCCAGAGCTTTTGCTGTGCTGTGCTTGCTGGTCTTAAGGAACAGTGGGGAGCCAGCTCCCCAGGGGAAGGTCTTAGGAGTCTAAGTCGAGCTGGGCTCCCCAGGGATCATTCATATCAGCACGTGAGAGAAACCTTGGCCTTCCCTGACCCACAGGGGACGGTGTGGTTTCAGGAGCCCAGACGCAGCATGTCCCCATGGACCCACCATGCTTGAATCCCAGCTGGTGGTGTAGGGCACGCAGGCTCTCCTGGTCCACAGTGAGGAGGTGAAGCCCAGCACCCGTGTCTCCTTGTGTGAGACTCCCCATGCCCAAAGCTCTGTCCTGGGGGTCACTTCCCATGTTCCAGCCTTGACACTTGCCAGTTACCTGCAGTCCTTCGCCTGGCATCTTGCTGTTAAACACAGACTTGCTTTACTGTCTGTAAAGGAACCACAGGGGTATCATTCGGCCTCGTGGACGTGGTACCCATTCAACGTGGGGAGGGACTGCTGTGGACGTTGAGTGTGTCTGACAGGAAGGGACTTGGAGCCCCAGGTGCAGGGTGACTCTTGCAGTGGCATTGCCTGCTCTGTACCAGGTGCTGCTCTTCACCCTGCCTGCCAGGATTGCAGGGAGCTTTAAAATGTCGATTCCTAGGCTTCACCCCTAGACATTTTGACTTAATTGGTTTATGTGATTCTAATATATAGCCAGGGCCAAGAATCTCTGACCTAGTGAGCCAGAGTCAGATGTTTGGAAAGTTTATTATGAACAAAGATTATAGCTGGGTGGCCGAGCGCGGTGGCTCACGCTTGTAATCCCAGCACTTTGGGAGACCGAGGCGGGCGGATCACGAGGTCAGGAGATCGAGACCATCCTGGCTAACACGGTGAAACCCCATCTCTACTAAATATACAAAAAATTAGCCGGGCGTGGTGGCGGGCGCCTGTAGTCCCAGCTACTCGGGAGGCTGAGGCAGGAGAATGGCGTGAACCTGGGAGGTGGAGCTTGCAGTGAGCCGAGATCGCGCCACTGCACTCCAGCCTGGGCGACAGAGCAAGACTCCGTCTCAAAAAAAAAAAAAAGATTACAGCTGGGCGCAGTGGCTCACACCTGTAATCTCAGCACTTTGGGAGGCCCAGGCAGGAGGATCACTTAAGGCCAGGAGTTCGAGACCAGTCTGGGCAACATGATGAGACCTTGTCTCTACAAAAAATACAAAAATTAGCCAGGCGTGGTGGAATGTCCCTGTAACCTGTAGTCCTATCTACCTGGGTGGCGGAGGCAGAAGGATCACTTGAATCCAAGAGTTTGAGGTTGCAGTGAGCTATGACTGTGCCACTGCACTCCAGCCTGGGTGACAGATCAAGACCCTCTTTTTTTTTTTTTTTTGAGATGGAGTCTCGCTTTGTCGCCCAGGCTGGAGTGCAGTGGCCGGATCTCAGCTCACTGCAAGCTCCGCCTCCTGGGTTCACGCCATTCTCTTGCCTCAGCCTCCCGAGTAGCTGGGACTACAGGCTCCCGCCACCTCGCCCGGCTAGTTTTTTGTTTTTTTTTTTTTTTTTTTTGAGACGGAGTCTCGCTCTGTTGCCAGGGCTGGAGTGCAGTGGCCAGATCTCAGCTCACTGCAAGCTCCGCCTCCGGGTTCCCGCCATTCTCCTGCCTCAGCCTCCCGAGTAGCTGGGACTACAGGCGCCCGCCACCTCGCCTAGCTAGTTTTTTTTTGTATTTTTAGTAGAAACGGGGTTTCACCATGTTAGCCAGGATGGTCTCGATCTCCTGACCTCATGATCCGCCCGTCTCGGCCTCCCAAAGTGCTGGGATTACAGGCTTGAGCCACCGCGCCCGGCGTAGTTTTTTGTATTTTTAGTAGTGATGGGGTTTCACCGTGTTAGCCAGGATGGTCTTGATCTCTTGACCTCGCGATCCACCCTCCTTGGCCTCCCAAAGTCTGGGATTACAAGTGTGAGCCACTGCACCCGGCCTAGACCCTGTCTCTTAAAAATGCAGTTCCCAGGCCTGGAAGTTCTGATTCTGTGGGATTAGGGGAGGAGCCAGGCCACTCTGTGAGTGAGCCTCTCAGCCGTTCCTGGCCCAGTTGAGCCCAGCACACTAAAGATGGCAGCTCTGAGGCCCCGGGATACAGAGCCCTCGCTGTGGCCCGCTCCATTTCTGCGGTTCACCCCAAAGAGCTGCTGGCTTCATGTGGTGGATCTTTTTTATGGGGTCTGGGTTGGCCTTGCCCTGTGCGTGCCTAAGTCCGTCCCCTCTACCAGCTGGGCCATTCTGAGCACCTGTAGGGAGGGGATGCCTGGGCTCTGGCCTCATTGGTTGGATGCAGCCTCTGGGGCTGTACAGTTTGTACCTGTGGGGTTGTGGGAGGGACGAGTGAACCTCATGTACGCCGCCAGAGGGGCCCCAGCCCCGCCCCTTTCACCAGTCTCGGGGCAGAGCCTGGGTGCGAAGATGCTGCTTTTGAAGATGGAAGTCGGTAAAGGACGTCGTCACCTGGCAGCGCCTCCAGACGCCACCCACCGAGCAGGTAGCACGCGGCTCTCATCCCGGGTCTGTGTTTCAGGGACTGTTTCAAGGCTTTCTACGTCCACAAGTTCAGAGCCATGCTGGGCAAGAACCGGCTCATCTTTCCAGGCGAGAAGGTAGTGTCTGGGCCCCGGGGGTCTGACTGAGCAGCCTGGCCCCTCGAGGTCCCCACTTGTCCCTCCCACAGGTAGCCTGGCCTGCTGTAGCCCACCAGCTCCTCCCTGGCCTTTGAGGGCAGACTCGATGTCCTGGATGTCCATGAGGTGGGGTGTCTGCCCATGTTGGAGGTGCGGTGCCCTGAGTGATGTTTTTTCTCCCCTAGGTCCTCTTGGCGTGGTCTGGGGGGCCTTCGTCCAGTTCCATGGTCTGGCAGGTCCTTGAGGTGCGTGTTCACCACCCCCTGGGCCCGGGCTGCTGGGCTGAGCTTCGGGCTGGGGCCCTCCCTTCTCAGCCTGCTGAGGGGCTCTTGGTTGGGGCTAGAGAGCAGCCACCCCACCGCCTGGACACCTGGAAGGTTCTCAGATGTGTTTACAGCAGGTGCACAAATCAGAAGCTGTGTCCAGAGTGCATGTGTGCAGCCCACTTGACTTTTTTTTTTTTTTTTTTGAGGCATTGTCTCGCTTTGTCGCCCAGGCTGGAGTGCAGTGGCGCGATCTTGGCTCACTGCAAGCTCTGCCTGCCGGGTTCACTCCATTCTCCTGCCTCAGCCTCCCAAGTAGCTGGGACTACAGGCGCCCGCCACAACGCCCGGCTAATTTTTTGTATTTTTAGTAGAGACGGGGTTTCACCATGTTAGCCAGGATGGTCTCGATCTCCTGACCTCATGATCCGCCCGTCTCGGCCTCCCAAAGTGCTGGGATTGCAGGCGTGAGCCACTGCGCCCGGCCTAGCCCACTTGACTTCTATCCATTTGCTCAACCGGCATAGAAACGCAGTCAGTGGAAAGGGGCATCTTGGCTCAGCCTTGTGTGACCAGAGGGAAGATCAGGAAGGGAGCGGGGGGGTTGCCAGGAGAACCAAAGGGAGCAGCATTTGAGGTGGAGGGGACGGCAGGTGCAGGGAGGCAGAGGTGGGCTCAGGCTGTACACAGGGCTCAGCTGGGGGTGGTGGGGTTGTGCGTGTGCCGCGTCAAGGGGCAGCTTAGGCAGCTAAGGAAGTCCGAGGCGGGTCGGGCTTCTCAGGAGGGCACAGGAGTGGGATGTGCTTGGTTTCTCCGCACTCCCAGTGAGAGGTGCAGACCGGAGGAGTCTGTTTCTGTGGGGCGGGTGGCTGAGAGGGGAGCAGTTGGCTCTGCTGGGGTGAGAGGTGGGTGTTGGTCTGAGGATGGGCGCACTGCACGGCGCTGCTGAAATCAGTTTTCTGTTTTCTGAGGTCCGCTGAACCTGCCAGGAGGGTGTTAAAAGGGAACTGGCCCAGCCCTCTGTGTAACAGTGCTGCTGCCCTTCCTGTGCCCGGCGGCGCCCCTGCCTCTCACAGGCTGTTGCTTTCTGCTCGTGAGAGCAAGTGCTTCCTTAGTGGTCAGAAGTGTGTGGGATGGTGACTCAGTGGCCCTGTAACCCCAGCCCCCTCTCCTGGGGTGTTGTTGGGACATCCAGGACCAGCTGGTGGGGGGCGTGTTTTACCAGGGGGGTGAAGACCCCCAGGCTACTCTTTAAAACAAGTCAAGTGTACAGTCTTTGTCTATTAGACCTGCCTGGCACCTGAGTCTGAATGGCTTATGTCCACTAAACGCAATGGCAGGGGAAGGCCACTTCACCTTCCAGGACGGCGTTAAATCCAGATGAAGAGTGTTCTGAGCTGGAAAAGTGTTCTGTGGCTTATGGCTGGGGGCTGAGTCCCTGCCGCTTCTCCCTCCAGGGCCTGAGCCAAGATTCTGCCAAAAGACTGCGCTTTGTGCCGGGGGTCATCTTTGTTGATGGTATGTGGGGCCATTGCTCCTGCTAATCCCTGGGCGCTTGGGGTATGCCTTGCGGACGCTCCCTCTGGTGTGGACCCTCCCTGTGGTAGGACGTGTCGAGCTGCTGGTGTGGCCCCTGCACTGAGGCCCTGGTGGGTAAATTTCCCTGAAGGAGGCAGTAGATGTGTCCATCGTTAGGTGACACCACTGTTCCTGGAGTCTGAGAAGATCTTTAGAAAGTTGGGGGGTGGGAGCAGGAGCGGCGGCTGCCCAGCCCCTATCATGGAGTCTGGGGACAGAGAAGGGGAGTTAAGTGCTGGTGGTGAGGGGGGTCCAAGGGCCGACTCCCAACACTTGCTCCTGCAGAACGAGCTCCTGGGTGTTCCCTGTAGCGCTGAGGTCAGCCACAAGGGAGAACCCCCTGCCCAAAGGAAGATGGCCGACACCCCACAACTCTGCCAGGAAGCACTGCCGTGCAGAGCAAGGCCTTTAGGGGTTTCCGCAGGGGGAGATGGCCCCGTGCCCTGCCCTGCCTGGCTCTGTGAGCCCTGACTCTTTCTGCCTGCGTTTTTCAGAGGCAGCAGCCTTTGGCAAGAGTCTAGAGGAGAGATCAAAGACCCTGGCCGAAGTGAAACCCATTCTGCAAGCAACTGGGTTACCATGGCATGTGGTGGCCTTAGAGGAGGTGGGAGGGCTGTCCCTGGAAAGGGGGCCTGGAGGTGACCTCTGGGGGGCACCTGCCCATGTCCCTGGCCTCCCTGCCCTCTCCCTTGTCCCAGAAGGTGGGGCTGTCGCTGGGGGGTGAGGGCACCTGCCCGTGTGCCAGCCTCATTGCCCTCTCCCACATCCTAGAAGGTGGGGCTGTCTGTGGGGTACCTGCCCATGTCCCTGGCCTCCCTGCCCTCTCCTTTGTCCCAGAAGGTGGGGCTGTCGGTGGGGGCTGGGGGGCACCTGCCCGTGTGCCAGCCTCACTGCCCTCTCCCGCATCCTGGAAGGTGTTCAGCCTGCCCCCGTCGGTGCTTCGGTGCTCTGCCCAGGAGCCAGCGGGATCCGAGGGGGCCTACAAGGCGGCTGTGGACAGCTTCCTCCAGCAGCAGCATGTGCTGGGGGCCGGGGGTGGTCCTGGCCCGACTCAAGGGAAGGAACAGCCACCCCAACCCCGACTGGACCCCCAGAGCCTGGCAAGACCTCCTGCCGCTGCCCAGACCGAGGCTCTTTCCCAGCTCTTCTGCTCGGTGAGGACACTGACGGCCAAGGAAGAACTTCTGCAGACACTGCGGTGAGGTCCTGAGAGTCCCTCCCTGGGCCCTGTACTCCCCAGGCCCCTAAGAGCCCCCTTCCCCGGGTCCTGACCCCCCAGACCCCTGAGAGCCCCCCTCCCTGGGCCCTGTACCCCCAGGCCCCTGAGAGCACCCCTTCCCTGGGTCCTGACCCCCCAGACCCCTGAGAGCCCCCTCCCTGGGCCCTGTACCCCCCAGGCCCCTGAGAGCACCCCTTTCCCGGGTCCTGACCCCCCAGACCCCTGAGAGCCCCCTCCCTGGGCCCTGTACCCCCCAGGCCCCTGAGAGCACCCCTTTCCCGGGTCCTGACCCCCAGACCCCTGAGAGCCCCCCTCCCTGGGCCCTGTACCCCCAGGCCCCTGAGAGCACCCCTTTCCCGGGTTCTGACGCCCCAGGCCCCTGAGAGCCCCCTCCCTGGGCCCTGTACCCCCAGGCCCCTGAGAGCACCCCTTCCCCGGGTCCTGACCCCCCAGACCCCTGAGAGCCCCCTCCCTGGGCCTGTACCCCCCAGGCCCCTGAGAGCACCCCTTTCCCGGGTCCTGACCCCCCAGACCCCTGAGAGCCCCCTCCCTGGGCCCTGTACCTCCTCCCAGGCCCCTGAGAGCACCCCTTTCCCGGGTCCTGACCCCCAGGCCCCTGAGAGCCCCCTCCCTGGGCCTGTACCCCCAGGCCCCTGAGAGCACCCCTTTCCCGGGTCCTGACCCCCCAGACCCCTGAGAGCCCCCTTCCTGGGCCCTGTACCCCCCAGGCCCCTGAGAGCCCCCCTTCCCCGGGTCCTGACCCCCCCAGACCCCTGAGAGCCCCCCTCCCTGGGCCCTGTATCCCCCAGGCCCCTGAGAGCACCCCTTTCCCAGGTCCTGACCCCCCAGACCCCTGAGAGCCCCCCTCCCTGGGCCCTGTACCCCCCAGGCCCGAGAGCACCCCTTTCCCGGGTCCTGACCCCCCAGACCCCTGAGAGCCCCCTCCCTGGGCCCTGTACCCCCTAGGCCCCTGAGAGCACCCCTTTCCCGGGTCCTGACCCCCCCAGGCCCCTGAGAGCCCCCCTCCCTGGGCCCTGTACCCCCAGGCCCCTGAGAGCACCCCTTCCCCGGGTCCTGACCCCCCAGACCCCTGAGAGCCCCCCTCCCTGGGCCTGTACCTCCTCCCAGGCCCCTGAGAGCACCCCTTTCCGGGTCCTGACCCCCCAGGCCCCTGAGAGCCCCCCTTCCCCGGGTCCTGACCCCCCAGACCCCTGAGAGCCCCCCTCCCTGGGCCCTGTAGCCCCCAGGCCCCTGAGAGCACCCCTTTCCGGGTCCTGACCCCCCAGACCCCTGAGAGCCCCCTCCCTGGGCCCTGTACCCCCAGGCCCCTGAGAGCACCCCTTTCCCCGGTCCTGACCCCCCAGACCCCTGAGAGCCCCCTCCCTGGGCCCTGTACCCCCAGGCCCCTGAGAGCATCCCTTTCCCCGGTCCTGACCCCCAGGCCCCTGAGAGCCCCCTCCCTGGGCCTGTACCCCCCAGGGCCCTGAGAGCACCCCTTTCCTGGGTCCTGACCCCCCCAGACCTGAGAGCCCCCCTTCCCCGGGTCCTGGCTCCCAGACCTGAGAGCCCCCCTCCCTGGGCCCTATACCCCCCAGGCCCCTAAGAGCACCCCTTTCCCGGGTCCTGACCCCCCAGGTCCCTGAGAGCCCCCCTTCCCCAGCTCCTGGCCCCCCAGGCCCCTGAGATGCTCTGTGCTTTAGGACCCACCTGATCCTGCACATGGCCCGAGCCCACGGCTACTCTAAGGTCATGACTGGGGACAGCTGCACACGCCTGGCCATCAAGCTCATGACCAACCTGGCGCTGGGTCGAGGGGCCTTCCTGGCCTGGGACACGGTAGGCAGGGACCTGGGTGTTCAGGAGGCCCATCCCCACCTTCACCCCTTCGACCACCTTCACTGGAGAGTAGCCTCTCGTGTATCGATCCTGCGGCCTCTCAGATGGTTGTGGGATGGAGGTCTGTGACCTCCCCCACCTGGCAGGGGAGGAGGGGCGAACACATTCAGGCCTTGACCTTGACCACACAGCCCCCGCCTCCCCTAGGGCTTCTCGGATGAGCGGCACGGGGACGTGGTGGTGGTGCGGCCCATGCGGGACCACACCCTGAAGGAGGTCGCTTTCTACAACCGCCTTTTCTCCGTCCCTTCTGTTTTCACACCAGCCGTCGACACCAAGGTGGGCCATGTGGACGGAGCAGCCTCTCACCACTGACACCAGGGTGGGCCATGTGGGCTGGGCAGCCTCTCACAGGCTCGGGTCACCTTCAGTGACTCCTGTCGGGTCACCAGCATACCTTCAGTGACTCCTGCTGTACCCCCAGCAGTGCTGCATCCTCTCACCCGCCCTGGGCCCTGGGCCCTGAGGGTGTGGAGTTGACGGGAGGACCCCACAGTGGGTGCACTGCTGAAGCCGGTTCTCTGGCTGCCGTGAGGTGTCGCAGCAAAGCTAGATCCATGTGGGCCCCACCTGCCCTGGGGACTGTCTGCCCCAGCCTGGGGCTGGCCTCTGGGCTTTCCCATAGCCCCCACTCTGATTGTCTCTAGGCCCCTGAAAAGGCCAGCATCCACCGGCTGATGGAGGCCTTCATCCTCAGGTTGCAGACCCAGTTCCCCTCCACTGTCAGCACTGTGTACAGGTGTGTGCGGGTGCTGAGCTCACTGCTCATGTTCAGGCCAGGGCTTAGGGTGGAGCCGCAGCCCGTGCGATTCACCTGCTCCTCCCACACCCCTGGCCACAGGACAAGTGAGAAGCTGGTGAAGGCCCCCAGGGACGGCCCTGCTGCCAGCGACTCCAGCCCCTGCTGCCTCCTCTGCATGTGCGCCCTGGATGTCGATGCGGCTGGTCTGTGTATCATGCTCTTGGGGTGATGGGGGAGGGAGCTAGGGAGTGGGCGTGGGGGCTCACCAGCCCCAGGCTCCCTCAGCCCCTTTCTACTTGCAGATAGTGCCACGGCTTTTGGGGCTCAGACCTCCTCACGTCTCTCCCAGATGCAGTCACCCACCCCCCTGACTGAGACCCGGACACCCCCGGGGCCCTGCTGTTCTTCAGGGGTGGGCCGGGTCCAGGGCTGTGGCCAGGGGGCCTGCAGGAGGTGAGTCCCTGTCCCTGCACCCATAGCTGCATAGGGGGAAGGGGACCTGCCTTTACGCCACACTGCACAGCACTGAGGTGCCAAGGTGGGCACACAGCCAGCTCTGCTCCCGCAGGGAGGACCCCCAAGCCTGCATCGAGGAGCAGCTGTGCTACAGCTGCCGCGTGAACATGAAGGACTTGGTGAGTGCGTGCCCACCTGCCCCGGGCCAGGCTTGGGGACGTGGGAAGGCCATCCCCTCATGGGTGGCTCAAGGGTGCTGGCGGGTTTCGTGGCCCCTCGACACCGGCCTCTGTTGCAGCCCTCACTGGACCTCCTGCCGCCGTACATCCTGGCCGAGGCCCAGCTCCGCACACAGAGGTACTGGGGCCCCCACCACTGTGGCACATGGGGCAGGCGCCTTGGGGCTGGTGCCCACTGCAGCTTTCTCTCTAGGGCCTGGGTCTTGCAGGAGATCCGGGAATGTCTGATTGAGGACAGTGACGATGAGGCAGGCCAGAGCTGAGCCTGAGGAGGTGCTTGACGAGACAGCAGGCGGTGGCCACCTGGTGCAGGACCCACCACACTGGAGCTGGAAGGCAAGGACGGGGGACTGGCCTCTGATTGTCCATTTGTATAAATAAAACATTTTTAATTAAAAAACTCTACAGTACACGTAGGGGGGTGGCAGCGTCACACAGGCCGTGGGGATGCAGTGTCCTCCTCTGACAGCAGCATCAGGGCTCAGGCAGGCCGGGAGGATGCATCACAGCTGGTGGCCTTGGACAGGGCAGCGGCTCCCCCGGCCTGAGGAGTGCCTCACCCTGTGGCCACGCTGCCCAGCAGGCCGGCTCCTTCCCTCTCGGGCGCCAGCAGCAGCTCCTACTCCTTCTCACGAGTCCACTTGATCATGGTCTCCGGTGAGCGGTAGAGGAAGATGAGCTTGGCGTACAACTCCTCCTCCAGTTCCAGCTCACGAGTCTCCCGCACCAGGAAGATGTCCTGGCAGAGCTTGAGGATGCGGTCCACGCACGGCAGCTCCTCGAACATAATGGAATGCGAGATCTCGCTGAAGAAGCCACGCACAAACTTGCCGATGACCAGCACGATGGAGACATACAGCCCCATGATCCTGCGGGGGAAGCTGGTGAGGCCTGGGGCCGCCCGGAGCCCCCTGAGCTGCGGGGTGCCCCCCAGCCACTCACTCACCCGTAGCCAGCCAGGAAGCCGAGGCTTGGTGGGCTGACCTTGTCGCTGAAGATGACCATGGGCAGCAGGTTGCAGTCAGTCCGGCACTCCTGCAGCTCGATGACCCACCACTCAAGGAAGCCGGTGGCCCCCGCACCCTGCTCCCTCCGCAGCTGGATGCGCACGCCGAGATAGTCGGCCTCCTCGTCTGGGGCAGAGCAAGGAGACGGTTGGGGCCGCAGCCACCCCTCTCTGGCCTCCCCCAGCCCCGGCGCCCGCACTCACTGGGCTGCAGCTGCTTCACAGGATTGGCTTCGGGCCCGTTGGGGGCACGGATGTACTTGGGGAAGAGATTGGGGATGACCCTGCAGGGAGGTGCTGGCAGGTCAGGCCTGGCTCAGCCAACCTGGCCCAGCCCTCCTGCTCAGCACCCAGGCCATTCACTCACACAGACTGGTCCGAGGTGCCCTCGAGCAGGCTGGCCAGCTGCCGCCGTGCGGTGCTGTTGGGGGCCAGGGCCAGCATGTGCTTCTCGTTGGCGTACTCCACAGTGCCTCCCTTGGCCAGGTCCCTGGGGGTGGGAACACAGCATGACCCACTGTGGTGGGGCCACTCCCCCAGGCCCTGCCCCAAGTCCAGGCCCTGCCCCAAGTCCAGGGTGCACCTCTGGAAGTTCCAGGTGAAGCGCAGGGTGATGTCAGCCGTGCCGTTGTAGAGCTCCCGCTTCATCTGGGCGCGGCTGGGTGGGCTGATGCGCCACAGTGCCCCCGAGCTGCCCTCAATCTGCGCCGTGACGATATCCTCAGGGCTATACTGGCTGATGAACTGCATGGCCAGCTGGGTACAGGTGACACCCTCAGTGACTGCGGCCACATCCCCCGCCCCCCACCAGGCTGTCACAGGGCAGAGGCCACTTACCGGGTGGGGGTCAAACTGCCGGGACAGCTCCTCATAGGCCTGGGCCGTGAAGGGGATGATGGATGGCTGCTGGGCGCTCATGGTGAACAGCGGCTAGGGGCAGGTACGGGGACACGGGGCCATGAAGATGAGTGTGGAGGAGCCGCTGGGGGTGGCACGCCACCCTGGCCAGAACCCCCAGGGGTGGGAATGGGCAGGTGGGCCCACACGTGCTCACCTCATAGCCACCCAGCTTGAGGGTGACGGTGACATCGATGGGCTGGTTGACGACCCCAACCACGGAACGCACCAGCGACATGAAGAGTAGTGGGAACCAGATGATGGCGATGAGGAAGAGGATGATGAGGCCACCCATGCCATACTTGACGATCTTCTTCTTTTTCTGCCCTTTGGGCTGCGGGTATTTCTGGAGGGGAACAACACAGGTTGAATGACCGCATTCTCCAGCTCACCCAGCAGCCCACAAAAGCCCCAGCCAGACCTCGGCATGGCACAGCTGTAGTAATGGTGGGCAGACGCAGGCCAGTGAGTAGAACTAAGAGTCCAGTTGGAACCCAAGGGCCAATGATCTTAGACAAGGGAGCTGTGACCGTTCAGTGGGAACGGACAACCTTTTCAACACAGTGCAGGCACTGCCCCAGGCAGGAGAATGAAACGCATCTCCTGCCTCATACCATGTGCCAAAATGTACCTCAAAGTGGATCAAAGAGCTAAACTTCAGAGCTAAAACTATAGAACTTTTAGAAGAAAACGGGCAAATCTTCATGAACCTGGATTTGGCAAAGGAAACAAAGTAAACCAGATATTACCAAAATAAATACTCTGTGCTTCCAAAGACACCATCAAGAAAATTTGAGACAATCTATAGAACTGAAGAAATTTTCTGCAAATTATATCTGATAAGGGTCTAGCAACCAGAGAATATAGAGAATTCTTCCAACTCAGCCATTTCTAGCCAATGTATCTACAGAAAAAAATAAAAACCCAACTGCTGGGCGCAGCGGCTCACACCTGTCATTCCCAGCACTTTGAGGTTAGGAGTTCGAGACCAACCTGGCCAAAATTACAAAAACTAGCCAGGTGTCGTGCACACCTGTAGTCCCAGCTACTCAGGAGGCTGAGGTGGGAGATTGGCTTGAACCTGGGAGGCGGAGGCTGCAGTGAGCCAAGATCATGCCACTTCACTTCAGCCTGGGCAACAGAGCGAGATCCTATCTCGAAAGCCCTGGAGAAAGGATTTGAATAGACATTTCCCCAGAGAAGATACACGAATGGCCCAGCACATGAAAAGAAGCTCAACATAGGTCAACAGGGAAGTGAAAAAAGCCCACAGCAAGCCACCTGTTCAGCAGGAATGGCCAGAACAAAAAAGACATAGTAACAGGTTGTTGAGGATGTGGAGAAACTGGAACCTCGTGTTGCTGGTGGGCACCTAAGATGGTGGAGCTGCTGTGGAAAACCAGCAGCTCCTCACGATGGAAGCCACCACCAGCCCTTCTAGCCCTGGCGTGCAGCCACAGAACCGGGGGCACAGGCACACAGATGTGTACCCTGGTGTGCCTGGCAGCATCATGGGCAACAGTCCATCAGTCCATCAACAGGTGAACATGTTGTGGTCCATCCATGCCATGGAATATCATTTGCCCATAAAAAGGAAGGCTGTACTGCCACGTGGGTGGACCTCGAAGATACCATGCTGAGTGAGGAAAGCTGGTCACAAAAGGACAAATTCTGTCTGAGCCTGTTTTCATGAACTATCCACTGTAGGCAAATCCATAGAACCAGGACCTAGACAAGGGGTTACTGGGGCCAGGGGAGGGGGAAATGGAGTGACAGCCAATGGGCACTGGGTTTTTTCTTGTTACTTTTTTAGAGATGGTCTCACTCTGTTGCCCAAGCTGGAGTGCAGTGGTGTGATCAGGCTTAATGCAGCCTTGACCTCCTGGCCTCAAGCCATCCTCCCACCTCAGCCTCCAGAGTAGCTGGGAGCACAAGTGTGCACCATCACGCCCAGCTAATGTTTATTGTAGAAGAGATCTTGCTATGTTGCCCAGGCTGGTCTTAAACTCCTAGCCTCAACTGATCCTATCCCTCCTTTGGCTTCCCAAAGCGCTGGGACCCTAGGCGTAAGCTGCCATTGCCGGCTAATTTTTTTTATTTTTACATTTGCTGAGGTGGGGTCCCACTGTGTGGCCCAGGCGGATCTTGAACTCCTGGCCTCCTTGGTCTCTTAGTGTTGGGATGACAGGTGTGAGCCACCGGGTCCGGCCCAGGATTTGTTTCTCAAGTGGTGAAAATGCTCCAGATGCTCAACTGTGAATCTTCTAAAACCCCTGCACTCTACTGTTTAAATGGGTGAGTGGTCTGATGCATGAATTCCCTCTCAACAAAGCCGTTCAACAAGAACGCAGGGAACAGTGTCCATCCGGTCCTCCTCCATCAGGCCCTTCCAGGACCAAGTCTGCTACCCACTTCTGCCTCTGGCATTCGCAGCTGCCAAGATCACTGGCCTCCTGATCAGCCAGTGGGTGGGCTCACCTCATGTCCCCATGGGCTGCAAGCCCCGGGAGGGCCACCAGCACCACAGGTTCTCGTGGCAGCAGTGCCTGTGTCTTAGGGAGAGGGCACATCCCTTGTCCAGGCCCCCGCCCTGGGCCCAGGCACCTTTTCTGTCTCTCGGCTGCATTTGATGATGAAGATGTTGGCATAGATGTCCTCCACGCACATCCAGCTGGACAGGGACAGCGTGGTGTCCGTCCACACCCAGTCCATCACTGCCCGCAGCTCCACCAGGAACGGCACCAGCCGGAACCTGCCCACAGCCAGGGTTCCCATCAGGTGGGCTCCCTCCTGCCCGGGCTGTGGCCCCCCCGGCGGACCTGCCCACAGCCAGGGTTCCCATCAGGTGGGCTCCCTCCTGCCCGGGCTGTGGCCCCCCCGGCGGACCTGCGCTCACGCTCACCCCTGGAAGAGGAAGAGGTTGAGGTGGTTGTACTTCTTGGTGAGGAAGTTGCCAAGGATGCGGGTAGGGTAGCCGCAGCGGATCTGGTAGGCAGACAGGGCGAAGTAGATGCATTTCACAAAGTACCACAGCTGGGCCACCGCGTTCTGGCTGAACATCCTGGGGTGGGATGGCCAGGTCAAGGACCCCATCAGAAACGGAGCCCTGCAGGGCCCCGCCCCAGACACCAAGCACCCCTGCGTGCCGGCCCACCTCTCGGTGACTGCAGGCAGGATGAAGAACATCCATAGGTGGATGGCCAGCACCAGCGCCACCTGGAAGGCCAGCTTGCCCAGCACGGTCTTGCGCAGGTAGAGGGCGCGGTCGACCACCATGGTACTGAACTGGATCAGCAGCATGACCAGGAAGGCCTCGGGTACCTGGTCGTCTGATAGGGAGGACGTGATGTCCGTGGCTGCTGAGTGTTTCTGTGGCCGGGAGAGCACGGGTCAGGGGGAGCCAGGCCCTGGGGATGGGGGTGGCTGCTGAGCTCTGCGTACACTGGGGTGTCTGGCTTACCCCAAAGGCCCAGAAGCCAAAAATGATGATGATGAAGTCGACGACGTCGGCCAGGAACATGAGGGCATAGACATCGGTGGCTGCGCGGTACTTGGTGTGCAGGATGTCATGGAAGAAGCGCTGTAGTGGCCGGTATGTGCCCTGGGCCCTGTGGAAGGGGACGTTCAGCCTGGTGCCAGTACCCGTCTCCCCACCCCCACTGCCCAGCTGCCCCCGGCCACCACCACTCACAGGGACAGGCAGAAGCCCTGCAGCTGCCGCCCAGCCGCCCTCACTCTTCTTCCAGTGCGGCTTGGCCTCTTCTCTCTCCCCGCGGGGGCCTCTTTCTCTTCCTTCCCCTCTTCCTCCCTGTCCTCAGCTTCTGTAGGGGAAAAGCTGACTTCTGCCTGGGGCCCCTGGGGACTGGGTCTGGCTCCTGACCACCCTAAGAGGCTGGCATTCACCCCATCTGACAGACAAGCAGACTGAACACAGGAAGCACCTAGTGTCACTGGCAAGGAGACAGCTGGGGCTGTGTCCTCTGGGGCAACCGTGAGGGACCAGCCCAGGCCAACAGTCACCCTGCATGTGGCGGGCAGAGCCAGGAGCTGTGGCTCCGAAGCGCCTTCCTGGAATCCAGGTGGGCCCTGCACTGGGCTTGGCCGTCTCATCTGAAAAGGACCCTCACTGCAGTAGCCCCACTCAGAGAACTGGGTAGGCAGGAGGTTGTGGGACGGGGCGCTTATACCGATGGCTGCCGGTCCTCTCCGTGCTGGGCCCTCCTTCCTCCTCCTCCTAAAACGTAGACTGATGCGCCTCGTGTCACGGGGCCTGAGCTCCGCTTGGGGGTCTGGGGTCCCATCCGTCGGTACGACCCTCGCTTCCACCTGAACATGGTCCTCGGTGGTGGCCTCGGGCACTCCTGGCTCCTCCTGGAGCCCTGTGCCTGCCTTGGCCTGGGGTTCCAGCAGGGCCCCTGGCCCCTCCTCAGCCCCCTGCTCCTTCCTGCCGCTCTGGTCATGCTCCTTGGATGGCGAGTCCTCCTCGTGGTCCCAGAGGCCGTAGGACTGTGGGGCGGGAGGCTGTGGTGAGGGGGCCTTGCCTCCCGGCAGAGGGCGCACGTGCCCAGAAGGCCTGCCCAGCCCCGCACTGGCAGGGCTCGCACTCACCAGCAGCTGGGAGCGGTGGAAGAAGAGGGCCATGAGCTGCACCAGGTCGTACTTGATGTAACCGTCAGTCTTCTCCAGGCCCAGGATGCGGGGCGGGAAGTAGGGCTTGTTCTCGTAGCGCCGCAGCACCACGTGGCTGTTCCAGGGGAAGAATCCAAACTGGAACAGGTACTTGACGACCACTGAGACCTGCGGGGGAGGGGGCTCAGCACGGGAGGGGCTCAGTGCAGCGGGCCAGGCGCCCCCTCCCCCGCGGCCTCGGCCCACCTCGGTGAAGACGATGGCCGTCATCCAGAAGCGCTTGCTGGGCCGCGGGATGGACAGCATGGCCCACAGGAAGACGAGCACGGGCAGCACCAGCGAGCCAGCAGAGGCCGTGACCATGTGGTTGAGGATGATGATGAAGTAGCAGAGCAGCTCTGAGTGGGCGGCCACACACTGGTACACGGCCTGCAGCAGCCGCAGCGCCCGGCCCTGCCCCTCCGCAAACAGCTCTGCCTCCTCCAGCTCTGGGATGCGCAAGCGCCTGCAGGGAGACCCGCGAGTTGGGGGGAGCCCCGGACTGCCCGGAGGCACAACGGCCCGACCTGCTGCCGGTCACAGACGGGCTCCTGTCCCCGTTCGGCGGCTCCCCGAGGGCTATGGTTAGGCTGGAGTTGTGCGCGTCCTGCCCCCACCTGTCCAGCAGCAGCTCGCTGGCCGTCCGCATCCGTCCCTGGTGCAGAGAGGCGCCAGCCTCACGCTCCCCAGTGTCGGTGACTGCCTCCTCACTGCCACTGCGCGTGTGGTAGCCGGTGCTCAGGGGGCTGCCCGTGTCGTCCGTCATGCTGCTGAGTGGCTCCTCCGCACCCAGCCCACTGGGGAGGGAAGCCGGGTCACAGAGAATCCTGCTCTATGGCCTGACCCCAGGCTGCAGGGGGAGGGTCAGCGTGGAAAGTGCCCACGGTCCTTTGGTGGTCAAGGGAATGGCGAGGGTCGGGGATGGCTGGACACTGCCCACCCTCCAGGGGCAGCAGCTGCGGTTCAGGGATCACCCCAGCACCTACCTGGACACTGTGCTTGGTGCGTCGGGGGCCTCGGTGGGGCCTGGCAGCGTGGCCTCGGCCTCGCTTGTGTACAGCTGATCCAATATGCCCCGGTGCACTTCGCCACCCTGCAGGGCACAGGAGGGAGCTCAGGGCTGCCTGGGATGTGTCCCAGCTCTGGTCCCCACACAGGGTTTCGTGTAGAGTGGGCATGGGACTAGGCTGCTAAGCAGGCAGGGGCGTGGTCAGGCAGAGCAGGGAAGAGCGTGGTGCGTGGGCGGGCTCACCTGCAGGAGCTCCTGCGTGAGGACGTAGCGCTCTGCCCGCAGCACGTCACTCATGGTGCTGTGGTGCCGGGTGAACTCCTGCAGCCAGCGCGTCAGCCCGTCCACCAGCGCCTGCCCCAGCACCCACAGGAACTGCGCCATGCTCAGCACCCTCTGCACCATGTGGCTCCGGCCTGCGGGAGGGCGGGAGGGGGCGCTGGACGGACAGCCTGGGGGGCCAAGAGAGACCTCCCACTCCCCAGCCCCAGGGCCCACGCACCTGCCACTGCCTCCTCGGGGCCCTCTGCCGGCTCCACCTCCTGGCTGGGGCCACCTAGGCACAGGATGCTGGTCAGTGACTGGGAGTCCTGCAGCTTCCCCTCAGAGTCGCCACGACCCCCAGCTCACCTGTGGGTAGCTGTCCTGCCTGCTCCTGCCTTGCCTGCTCCTGCTGCTGCCGCCTCAGCACCGTCTGGGCGTTGGTCACCCACGCCTGGTACGCCATCTGTGGGCCAGCCCCCTGGGTTAGGACCCGGCCTTCCAAGCCATCGGACCCAGGAGGGAAGAGGAGGAATAGCCAGGGGTGGGCAAGCCTGGCCCCAGATCCAGATTCCTGCTCTGTGTCTACCAGGGACCTCCGTGTCCCTGAGCCCCTCCCAGATGCGGACCTTGAGGGGCTGTGGGTGAGGACCCCCATGCATGCAGCCCACCCAACTCCTGGTCTAGCACCGAGAGCCAGGGGCCCAAGGACAGACCCAGGACAGCCAGGCGGCCAGCACAAAGGTGTCAGGCCCATCTCACAGGTCAGGCCATAGGCAGCCACCAGACCCTGGGTGTTCAGAGCCAAGACCGTGGGGCAGCAGGCTACACATGTCCCATGTCCCTGTAGCCTGGTTTCCCATGGGACTTGGGAGGCCTGGATGGGGCTGGGTGAGCGCACTGGAGGTGGAGGAGCTGGGCTTCCAGGCCTTGGGGGCATCTGGCACCCCCTATGCTGCCCTGGCCGAGGGCCACAAGCTCTGTGGTTGCAGTGGGGCAGTCAGGGCTCTCCCACCTCACCTGGAAGGCACTCTGGGCTGATGGCCTAGGGTCTTCAGGGGCAGCCTCCTCCTCTTCCTCGCTGTCAGACTCAAACAGGAAGTAGTCCCCAGAGTGGATGACTGTGGGCAGGCAGTGCTGAGAGCCAGCCTTCCATGCAGGGAGACCCACAGCCAGACCCTCTCCGCCTGCATGGGCCAAGGCCCAAGAGCCACCCTTCCCATGTGGAGCAGCTGGGAGCGGTGCAGGCACAGGACATAGGCCAGCGTGGTGGGACAAGACAGAGGCGGGCAGGGCAGCTGAGGAACAGAGCCAGTGCAGGCTGGGGTGCTCAGTGGGCTGACTGCAGAGGACGTGGGAAAACCCAGGAGAGTTAGAAAAACAGACCAGGCACGGTGGCTGACACCTGTCATCCCAGCACTGTGGGAGACTGAGGCGGGCGGATCACCTGAGGTCAGAGATTCGAGACCAGCCTGGCCAATGTGGTGAAACCCCATCTCTACTAAAAATACAAAAATTAGCCGGGCATGGTGGAGGGCACCTGTAAACCCAGCTACTTGGGAGGCTGAGGCAGGAGGATCCTTTAAACCTGGGAGGCGGGGGTTGCAGTGAGCTGAGGTCACGCCACTGCATTGCAGCCTGGGCAACAGGGCAAGACTCCATTTCAAAAAAAAAAAAAACACTGGTTTGGAGTGGGGCGCATGCTTGTAGTCTCAGCTACTTGGGAGCCTGAGGCAGGAGAATCACTTGAACCCAGGAGGTGGAGGTTGCAGTGAGCCGAGATCACACCATTGCACTCCAGCCTAGGTGACAGAGCGAGACTCCGTCTCAAAAAGAAACAGAAAATGTAGAACGATGCAGTGCTGCTGGGACCGACCAGGTGAAACTGCCGCTCAGCTCCTGTGGCATCGGAGCGAGCTCTGAGACGCCCCCGTTGGAAGGGCTGGGGCATCACCCAGGGGTCTGCAGCCAGTGAGGCACCCCCCAACCCAGGAGGCCTGAGGGGGTCCTGATGCTCAGGGCCTGGGGGTCGGGGGAAGGAGGGGAAGACAGCAACCCAGGCAGAGGACAGGTAAGGGCACAGAGGGCCTGAGAGGGTGGCCACAGGTGGGCTAATTGGGGGTACCTGTGGCGTGGTCCAGCCAGGGCCGCCACCACTGCCTCCGTGGCGGGGAGGAGCCCCCTGGACTGTCGGGCCCTGTGGAGGGGTGGGGTGAGCGTGAGGGAGCAGTCAAGGCACCAGGAGGGGTCGGGGCTGTGAATGTCTTGGGGACAAGATGGTTGGAGACAGACACGGAGACCCACAGTGATGGGGGCCATGTGAGGCCACGGGACTCAGAGCCCATGTGCGTGGACGGACGGTCACGGGGCGGCCATGGGGCCTGCCGGACAGGGTGATCACGCGGATAGGACAGGTGGGCTGGGAGCCTTGTGGGACATCACACAGGCACAGACAAGGCACACACCAGCAGGCACAGACATGCTGGACAGGGGGCCTTGGATGCTAGACTCCAGCTGCACTCACCTGGCTCCGGGCCTGGGTCCTTGGGGCCCAGGGTGTCCTGGGGGTGACCACGGTCTGCCCGGCCCTGCCTGTGCTTCTCCTGCTTGGCACGGATACGCTCCATCCTGTGGGGGGAAAGGCCGGGTACGCTGAGCACCAGGTGGAGGAGCCAGGGAGTCCCCGCCCTAGAGGTACCTACTGTCTTTTCAGCTGGGCCAGGGACTTCTCCTCTGTCCTGCGGTGGAAGTCGATGCTCTTGAGGTTGGCAGCACTGTAGAGGGCAAAGCCCCTGTCGGGAGGCAGGGATGGGGTGTGAGCACCAGGCACTCAGCCCCAGCAGCATGGGCAGCCGCCGCTCCCCGCTCAGCCTGGGATGGCTCAGCCGGCTCCTCTCTGCCCATGCTGGGCGAGAGGCACCCAGAGGGGAGGCATCTACTGCCCCCACCCTCTGTGCTGTCTGCAGTGAGGACAAGCCCTTCTGCCGTACAGATGCAGGGGTGTCTGGTGGCACCCGCCCAGCTGGAGCTGCAGGGAAGCAGGCAAAGCTGGCCCCAAGCCCAAGCCCCTCCCTGGGGCATTCGTGATACCACCCAGGGGCCCTCCTGCCACTGGGACACGTAGCCCTTAGCAGGCAAGTCGGCCGGGGGTGAGACACCAGCTACCATCAGAACTGCAGCCTGTGGTCTCTGACAGACCCAGCACTGGGGCAGGGTGTGATGGTGCCGGGGTCTGCTGTCCTTCATGCTCTAGATGACATGCCCATGTCACAGAAGGGTGGAGCCTGTTCTCCACCGGTGGGGGCCTGAGATGGTGAGGTCCCTCCCATTGCCTCCTCCCAGCCCCAAGACGGGAGCTCTGGGCTGTGTCTGGGCCAGAGCTTGCCTGGAGGCCAGCAGGGCGGTGGCCTGGAGGTCGGCCCTGACGTGCAGGTAGTAATAGCTGAGGAAGACACGGCGCTGCAGCAGCAGGAAGAAGAAGCAGATGCTGTCCCAGATGATGCCAGCCTCCTCCACGGGCAGCAGGCAGTCCTGGTCTCTGCCCATCATCTCCTTGGCTGCAAGGCAGGTGCCAGCAAGGGTCAGGCTCAGGCCCAGGGGCAGGGGGCTTCCCCACACCCTCCCCAGCCGCCATCCTCGCCACTCACGGTCATAGTAGCCCTTGACGGTACACACAAGGCTGAAGAGCTGGATGACCCAGCAGAAGCCGGTCTGCATCTGCTCCACGAAGACGCAGGCCAGGAGCTGGGAGAAAGCAGGGTCAGCAGCCTCAGCAGGGCCCCAGGGCAGGGCAGGCAGGTGGGGCCGGGGGCTGGGCTCACCGACAGCATGTTCTTGGAGATGATGACAGTGACGTTGTACAGAATGAGGCAGTCCCACAGCACGAGGCGGGCCCGCGTGTCCCTCTGCAGCAGGGCGGTGCCGAAGAGCAGCAGGTAGAAGCAGGCCAGCAGGTAGCCCAGCCCGAAGATGCTGATTCGGGTGGCTCCCGTGACAAACACCACCACCAGTACCAGCCAGAACAGGTACCGGAAGACGGCCACCTTCAGCATGTCAAGGTAGGACCTGCCAGGCCGGAGTGTCACGGCGGGCACCCCGGCCACCCCTCCCAGAGGACTCCCCATGGAGGGTGGTGTGGGACTCACCTGCAGTGGATAAAGTTGGGCACAGGGTTGGGCTCCCCCCGCAGCGGCTCCAGGCGGTCGGTGTTGATGCCAGCCATGCACTGCCACTCCTCCGTGCGCTCAGCTGAGAACACTTGCCACTGCTGGGAGGCGCACAGCAGCAGGAGGAAGTCGCCTGCAGGACGCAGGAGCCGCTGCTGTGCTGCTCGGGGACCCACACGAGGTGGGCATGGTGCATACAGCCCGCCTCCCACCCCAGGCCTGTCGGCGTGCAGCCACTGGGAGCAGGGACACATCTGCCTGCGGGAGGGGCCGGGTGCTACTGAGGGAGCCCTGGCGTGGGGGCGTCCGCACAAGGGCTGCCGTACACACATGCTGAGGTCTATGTGTGTGCGTGTGAGGTCAAGGCCTGCAGACTGCCATATGCCTGACTACATGTCTGCCCTTGCAAGCCTGTGTGCACACTTGTGAGCAGATTGTGGGGTGTGAACATGCTCTGAGGGTCCTCTGGAGGCAGGGGTGGTGGGGGGCACTCACTGATGAGGTTGGTGGAGTTGGGGGACCGGAAGAAATCAGGCAGGTACAGCCACTTGATGAGTGCGGAGTTCATGGGGACAGCCCGGCTCCAGCGCCATGGGTAATCTGGTGGTGGGAGCGTCATGTTAGGAAGGGCCTGGCCTGCCTGGGGCCTGAGATATCCTATCCCCACCTGCTGACCAGTGGCTTCAGAGCCCGAGACTTGATCACCAACCCTCAGGATCCATGGGAATCACCTCACACACACCTGGTTGACAGCTCTAGTGTCCTGTGTGTTCACACACACACATTCCTTTTTTTTTTTTTTTTTGAGATGGAGTCTTGCGCTGCAAGCTCCACCTCCCAGGTTTACGCCATTCTCCTGCCTCAGCCTCCCGTGTAGCTGGGACTACAGGCGCCCGCCACCTCGCCCGGCTAGTTTTTTGTATTTTTTAGTAGAGACGGGGTTTCACCGTGTTAGCCAGGATGGTCTCGATCTCCTGATCCGCCCGTCTCGGCCTCCCAAAGTGCTGGGATTACAGGCTTGAGCCACCGTGCCCGGCCACACACACACATTCCTTCAACTATGCACCAAGCCCCCGGGGGCAAAGCAACCAAGCGGGAGGCCGGAGAGCACGGGGATGGGGGATGGGGGCTGCTGGGCCTCCCTGGGTTGTGGCTCACACGGCTTCATAGTCCATGATACGACAGTGCGTGTGATATGACAGCTCTGAAAACAGCCAGAAGCCGCATGCAGTGCAGACACCTGCAGCAGCCACAACAGGGAACGCTGCTCAGCATGTGGGACCGGGATCCACGGGACAGCCTAGACAGACCTCAGTGTGCTCTGCCAAGTGAAAGTCAGACCCAGCAGCACCCGCTGTGAGTCCTGCTGACGTGGCGTCCTGACAGGACCACGTGCCAAGGATGGGAGGCGCCTGAGGGGGGAGGGAGCCATGGCTTTGCCGGCCCCTGGCCACACTTCCTGGGAGGCGGGGAGGGTTGGTCCCTAAGGACCGAGGGGGTGGATGTGACTCCACACATATGCAAAACCCACAAAAACCATATCTGCCGCAGAGGGAACCTCACGATACGAAAACAAAGTTGCCTCGATGTCAGAGAACCCGGGTTCTCTAACGCAGGTGTTTTACAGGAAAGATGTGGAGCTCAGAGCTGAACCTGGGAAGCAGATGAGGCAGCGATGCCTGGGAGCAGAAAACAGGACAGGGCCGTGTGGGGCGGCTCACGCCTGTAATCCCAGCACTTTGGGAGGCAGAGGTGGGCAGATCACCTGAGGTCAGGAGTTTGAGACCAGCCTGGCCAACATGGTGAAACCCCGTCTCTACTAAAAATACAAAAATTAGGCGGGCGTGGTGGCGGGCGCCTGTAATCCCAGCTACTCAGGAGGGAGGCTGAGGCAGGAGAATCGCTTGAACCCGGGAGGTGGAGGTTGCAGTGAGCAGAGATGGCAGCACTGCAGTCCAGCCTGGGCGACAGAGTAGGACTCCGTCTTGAAAAAAAAAAAAAAAAGAAAAAGGAAAAAGATAACAAGAGGGGCTTGCAAAGGGCGGGGCAGGTGGAGAAGGCCCGGAGCTCCCAGGGCCTGAAGCTGGGACCACACAAGACTAAACAGTGCTGGTCCCACAGCCAGTCCCAGAGATGACGACCAACATCGGTGTCCACACAGACACAAATACCTGAGTAAAGAAATCAGCAGAGGACAAAGGACAGCTTTTCCCTACGGAAGATGCCAATTAACATACGTAGAAGAGTTGAGGAAACAGGAAACCGCCATTAGGAAACAGGACCGAGCGCGGTGGCTCACACCTGTAACCCCAGCACTTTGGGAGGTCGAGGGGAGTGGATCACCTGAGATCAGGAGTTCAAGACCAGCCTGGCCAACATGATGAAACCCTGTCTCTACTAAAAAAATACAAAAATTAGCTGGGTATAGTGGTGCCTGCCTGTAATCCCAGCTACTTGGGAGGCTGAGGCAGAGAATCGCTTGAACCAGGGAGGCAGAGGCTGCCGCTGCACTCCAGCCTGGGTGATGAAGCAAGATTCCATCTTTTAAAAAAAAAAAAAAAAAGTTCTTGCTATGTTGACCAGAGTGGTTTCAAACTCCTGGCCTCAAGGGATCCTCCTGCCTCGGCCTCCCAAAGTGCTGGGATCACAGGTGTGAACCACCACGCCCAGCCAAATAAGGGGAGACCATGTAACAGTGTGTGGCCAGAGGGGCCAGGGCCTCCACTCAGCAGAGGGGAAGCCCAGTGTCTGTGGATGACAGAATTCTCAGAAAGTGGCCAGTGAGAAATGGCAGCTCTCCTGGATGGGAAACCCAGCTGATGGACGCACAGAGACAACAGAAAGGGTCTGTTTTATGAAGCCACAAGGCTGACCCCAGACAGCCCACCAGTGCCACTGACAGGCTGGGTGCCACTGTGGGGCAGGTGGGACACCCCTGAGCCGGCCGCATGCACAAATGTGACTCCCCATCTCAGACTGCAGGGTGCTGTGTGCCTTGAGCAGACCCTCATCACCAGGACAGCTACGCAAATCCAGTCTCAGGGCGTCAGCAACACTGCCAGCCTCCCTCCGGAACTTCCCAAGAGACAGGAGAGGCGGGGGTGGCCTAGACCCAAGACAAGAGACTAGAGCAAACATCAGACCAGATCCCATCTGAAAACCAAACAGCCACAAAGCAGGGTGCTGAGGCCGGGGCTGTTTGAATGCAGAGGACACGTTTGACAGTGGCACTGCCAGGAAACAGGTCCGTGCGTGCGGGGCTGTGGGCTCAGGGACACCCGCCCCCGGGAGATGCTCGAGGCAGCTCTTGGGTGTGAGGTATCACGGCCGACCCACGCGGGGACCAGAGAGGATGCAGCGCTCTTTGTGTGACTCACAACTTTCCTGAAGGTTTGAAATATTTCAAGATAGAATATTGGGCAAAAAAGAGGCCGGGCGCGGTGGCTCAAGCCTGTAATCCCAGCACTTTGGAAGGCTGAGACGGGCAGATCACGAGGTCAGGAGATCGAGACCATCCTGGCTAACAAGGTGAAACCCCGTCTCTACTAAATATACAAAAAACTAGCCGGGCGAGGTGGCGGTTGCCTGTAGTCCCAGCTACTCGGGAGGCTGAGGCAGGAGAATGGCGTGAGCCCGGGAGGCGGAGTTTGCAGTGAGCTGAGATCCAGCCACAGCACTCCAGCCTGGGCGGCAGAGCGAGACTCCGTCTCAAAAAAAAAAAAAGAATATTGGGCAAAAAAGAAAGAATAACAGAGCCTGGAGGGGGCCAGGCCGACCCCAAGAGAGGATGTAGATGAGGGCGTCTGGGTAGGATGTGGGGTGGGTAGGATGTGGGGTGGGCAGGAGGGACTGGGGGAGGCCAAGGCTAAGTCCAGGAGGGTGGACAGGAGCCCGGGGCAGGCGGGAAACATCCCACAGGGGTCCACAAAGCCACAAAGCCCACACCCACCCAAGCCACGTGATCCTCACCAATGCACAGGGCCGGGGGCATCCCCAGGCACAGCAGGTACTGGTACAGCAGGAACAGAGCCAGAAAGAGGCAGTAGTTGGGCCAGAGGCGGGCGATGGCCTGGCGGTGCCTGCGGGTGAGGATGGCCACCAGCCAGCAGCCGTGCAGGGTCACCATAAAGTTCATGCGCTGCCCAATCACGTTCACGGCCATCAGGAAGCAGATCTGGGGAGGGGAGAGGGCGGGGTGTGGGGGTGCAGTGAGTCGGGGAGGGTGGGGTGGGGTGCAGTGAGTCGGGGAGGGTGGGGTGGGGTGCAGTGAGTCGGGGAGGGCGGGGTGTGGGGGTGCAGTGAGTCAGGAGAGAGGGGCTTTCTGGTCCCACCCGGCAGGCCTCAGGCTTGCAGCAGCCCCGCCTGGAGCCTGTGGGCATCAAGCAAGGACAGGGCCAGTGGTGTTCTCAAGAGGGCTGGAGTGGCTGGCAGTTACCATCATGCAGGGGAAAATGAGGCTCCAGGTGGGCTGTACAGTACAGCGAATCTGCCTTGGCCTCTTGCCTCTTGTCAACACCAACACCACAGGAGTCCGGGGGAAGCCTTGCCGGGCCCCGTCCCCTGCTCCCTGTGGCCCAGGCAGACCCAGGTGGGGCCAGGCTTCTGGTGCCTGCACGGTGCAGCCCTCCCTTCCGACGGGCAAGCCCTGCCCCAGGAGGAGGCAACGTCCCTGCCTCACCTCCAGCCCGAATTTGTAGAAGAAGAAGTTGATGAAGTACTTGAGGCAGCCGAGCAGATCCTGGTCCAGCTGCTGGCGGGTGCCGCTGGCGAACACGGCCTGGGCGGGCAGCGGGGCCAGCTGGTGCTGCCGGCGGTGGTGCTCCTGGCGCCGGTACACGATGGCCTCGAATACCAGCAGCAGCAGCACCTGCAGGTGGTTCTGCGGGGGGCAAGGGTCAGGGGGCAGCTGGGTACTCGCCCGCCCAGCCGCCCACCAGCCCTTCACTCACCTGGATGTAGCCCAGGTTGGGGAACCCTTTCCGCACCCCAAACCAGTTGGCAGGATCCACGGGCCCCCGGTACAGCAGGGACTGGCTGATCTCCGTGGTCAGCAGGTTGGTGCTGTTGGGGGAGGGCTGGCAAGAGACCGGGCATCAGTGCCCCCTCCCAGGCCACAGTGCCCCCCTGGCCCTGCCTGGAGCCCACCACAGCCACAGCTCCGGGGCAGGCCCACTGCTGCCCCAGCCAAGGACACAGGGGCTGCTGGCCTTGGAGCCACCTTCACAGGGAAGGCGACCAGGCGTTTGATAAACAGGGAGACCACAGGCAGGGGCTAGGGGAGTGAAGAGAGGTCCAGGGAGGAGGGATGTGTGAGAAAGTGCCAGGCAGCAGCTGCCTGACCGTCTCTCCCTGCCCAGGCCTGGGGTGGGGCCCTCCCCTCCTCCCCTCCTCCCCTCCTCCCCTCCTCCCCCCTCCCCTCCTCCCCTCCTCCCCTCCTCACTGCAGCAGACCCTGGGACTCCGCCCCTACCAGACACCCTTGTGTGCGGGGAGTGGACCCCTGGTCCACAGATCAGGTCAAAGGGTGCTGCCTCCAGGAAGCCCCCTTGGCCCCACTGCTCTGAAGCAGCTGCCCTGGGAGGGTGGGGCTGTGAACACAGCTGCCTGGAGCTTCCTCCCGTGTCCGCCCATGGGGGCCGGTACCTCGGTGCAGTTACTGGAATACTCCTGAGGGTGGACAACCTTGAGCTGGTACAGCATCTTACACACGATGATGACGCAGGTCCACACAGTAGACAGGCAGGAGGCCATGGGTCGGAAGCGTGGGTAGGGCAGGGCAAAGGCCCACAGCACCACCAGCAGCAGGTTCATCACCGACACCTGAGGGCAGCGGGCACGTGGGGCTGGGCTTGGGGAGGACAGCCAGGCAGGACAGGGCAACCCCACCCCAGACGGGAAGCTGAGGTGCCTGCCACACTCACCTCCTTCAGGGCCACCCAGACGGTGTACACGGCCACCAGCTTGAAGACGTGCAGCTCCAGCAGCCGCCGCAGGAACACCTGCACCCGTGAGAGGACGTCCGAGAAGCCAGCTGCCAGCTCCAGCAGCCGCTCGGCCACCAGGCCCCACTTGGCTGCGCCTGTGACAGTGTGAGGGTCAGTGTAGGGTGGAAATGGGGAGTCCCAGGTCCCTGTGCAGAAGAGGCTCTGGAGCTCAGAGGGGACTCTGTCAACATCCCCCCAGCTGGGATGTGGCACAGCAGACTGGGTGGCCTCTGTGCTCTGCCCGCCCGACTCACCTTCAGGCACCTGGGTGGCCTGGTGGGGAGTGGCCATGCCCAGCCCCTCAGCCCTGGGGCCCTCCTCCTCCTCCTCCTCCTCCTCCTCCTGCTGCTGCTGCTGCTGCTGCAGCAGTGGGGTCCCGCTCACTGCATCCTGCCTGGGAGAGAGTCCGAAAATGGCATCTCCCAACTGGGTTCCTGCCCCTCTCATTTCCTGGGCCTGGAGGAAGCGCTGTTTGCACCACTGCTGCTACAGCTGCCAAGTCAGGCGCATAACTGCGTCGGAACTCATGCCCACTGTCCCCAGGACCTCCATGCTACTGCCATCCCCTCGATGTGAGCAAATGGAGGATGTGGCTCCTGTCCAAATCCCACCTGGCTCCCTCCCTGGCCCAGGAGGCTGCACCTCTCCAAGGCCAGCCAGGGAGGGCAGGGCTGCACCTGTGAGCCCAGCGTGGGAGGCGCCTGCCAGGCGGGGACACGTGCTCCATGTCGGTGAGCTGCATAAAGGGCCGGTGGAAGTAGTGCAGCTGCAGGATGCAGGCCAGCAGGAAGAAGCCGGGCACCAGGATGCTGGAGAAGAGCTCGGACACGCTGAACTGCTCCAGGCCCAGGTCCCCCAGCCTGCGGAGGGTTAGCATCAGCACCCGCCCGGCCCCTCATGGAGCCGCTGGAGCCCTGGGGAAGTGCACGGGGTGCCAGCGCCGCTGCCCCACCGCCCCAGCCTGGACTCACTGCTCATCGGTGAAGCCAGTGAGGTTGCGCCAGTAGGCGGGGAAGTCCTGGAACTGGAAGGTGTAGACGGCGATGAGGACCAGCATGGTGTAAGCCACTACGAGCCACCAGAAGGCCTTGAGGAGCTTCCGCCACAGGCTGTAGTAGACCTGCCGGGTGAGGGGGGGCGGTGAGGGCTGCGGGGAGGGTCCGTGCCCCAGCCCCCACCCTGACCCGCCAGCCACCTGGAAGAGGGTGAGGCAGAGCAGGAAGAGAAACATGTAGACAATCTTGTAGACCACGAGGCGGCCGGCGAAGCTGACCACGATGAACATGCCGGCACACACGTAGATCCAGTACTTGGCATAGACGCCCTTCACCAGCTCCCCCAGGCTCTGCAGCAGCGTCTGCGTCCGCGTGGGCTCTGTGGGCCAAGCCAGGGGGCAGGCGATGGCATCGGGGCGGGCGGGCAGGAGGGCAGCCCCCACCTCTGGCCTGCCACTCACCTGTGTCTGCCACAGTGACCTCCGTTAGCGCAGCTGGAGCCTCTGCCCGCTTCAGCAGCTTCTCTTTCACAAACTGGCGCAGCAGGAGCCAGAAGGTCAGGGTGTAGAGCAACTGCGACAAGAGCGGTATGTCACAGTCAGCTGGGGGGCCCAGCACCCCTCCCATAGCCAGGGCAAGAGCCCTCAGGGAGGCGGCTGGCGCCAGGCCATCTACACCAGCCTCCCACAGGCACCAAACACCCTCTTGCTCACACCCACCCAGAGGCACATGAGCACACACTTCCATACGGATGAGTGCATGGGTTCACACGTACTCACACGCAGTCACACGGGTTCACTAGTTCACATGGGCACAGATCCATGTACACACATGCACACATGTCCACATGCTGGAGTGCACATTTACCCACATGCATGCTCACATATGCCCACAGGCTTATGTGGAGGTGTACACACAGGTGCATGTGTTTGCACACACAGGCTCACAAGTCTCACAAGATGAGACACAACCCGCTGGCCTGCAAACAGGTGACCAGACATGATGCTGGCACCCAGCTCACATGGACACACAGGCACCCTGTGAACACATGGCCTGCACAACTTGTCACTGAGACCCAGGGTTGTGCCAGTGGGCAGAGCCCATGCTCACACACAGCGTCAGGGGTGCAGGGGTGGTGCCCACGCCAACGGGCAGAGTCCACGCTCACAGTGTCCGGATGCAGGGTTGGTGCCCATGCCAACACAAGGTTGTCTGTTTATTTGCTCAACAAACGCTCACTGAGAAGCTGCTCTGGGCTGGCCCTGGGTGGGCAGAAGGGGACCCTATTGTGACAGACAGACACGGATCTACCTTCCTGGCGCTGCTACTCCCCTGGGCAATGGACATTGAACAGGATGATGACCCTGACGGGTCCATGCACCCAGGCACCCCTGGCTGTGGTGGTGCACACTCACCATGGCGCCAAGGTCCAGGCAGGGGTAGCGGGTGTGCTCCAGCCCCAGCTGGCGCAGACTGACGGGGCCCAGGGTGGTGGGCAGCTCAGGGCGCAGGTCCATGGCCCACACGTAGCGCAGACAGCACAGCGTCATCCCGTACAGCAGGATGCAGGGTGAACATAGCATGGCCAGCTGGTGGCGGCTGCGCACTGTCCAGATGAGGCAGGCCCAGAGCAGCAGCACAAAGGTCAGCCAGCTATGGTAGGTGATGCTCCACACCTGCGTGGCAGAGGGGACTGCATGGCCTCCCAGCGCACCCCCCCAGCGATGCCCCACACCTGCACGGCGGAGGGAGGGGGCTGCACAGCCACCTTCCCCCACCCCATCCCACCCCGACTCCCACAGCCGCCTACCATCATGGCGATGAGTGCGCACACATAGCTCTGGTCCATGATGAGGTGGCCCAGGCTGTGGAGTGGGGATGCCTCCCTGGGCTCAGCCCGCTTGGGCCGCACTGCAGGTGGGGACAGATGTCAGCTCCAGCAGGGTGATCTCCAGGCACCCCTCACCCTGACTATGCCCTAAAATTCGGGCCATGGGCAAGCATACAGCAGCAGGGACGGGCCCCTGGTGGCCATGGTGGGCTATGGGCAGAACACACGGGTTCCAGCGGTTGAGCTGACGCCGTTCCCCGAGCGTCAGGGATCGCCCTGCCAGCACCTGCTGTTCTCTGGGCCTCAGTTTCCTTGAAAGGGTGGGGCGCACAAGGTAGCCCTGACCCCGTTTCCAGCCCTGTGCACCTGAAGACTCTCGGGACCCCCACCCCAGGGCCCTGGCTTCACTTGCTTCATTCAGAAACACATTGCAAAATGGAAAATCAAGGGTTAGGGTAAAGAAAGAAAGTAGCCAGAAAGAGCCCCCAGGCCGTCCCAAGGGGCTGGCCAACACGGAGTTCCCAGGCCAGCCCCTGCCCTGGACAAGCAGCCTCCTGGGGCCACCGGCCCACCTCGAGCAGCTCCCAGAGCGAACAGCACAAGACAGTGTAGCCATGTTTTTTGGGGAGGGGTTGGGAGACTGGAGGGCCCCCCATGGGGTCTTGGGGATCAACCACGCAGCCACTCGGCTGCCCTGGGGGTCTCAGGGGTCAGGGACACCGACACATGGATGCCCTGGGCGCCCGAGGAGGCGGCAGGCAGAGGTGCGGTGCGAGCATGCGACAGCGCCAGGCGGTCACCAGGGGGCAGCACCGGCCTCCCCCTTCCCAGCCGTACCTCGGAGTGCGCGGTACTTACCAGGCCGCTGCCGGATGGGGCTCTGGCCTGTCAGCTCGTGCACGATGCAGTTATCAGCCTCCGTGTCGGGTGCTGTGGGCACCACGTGCTGTGGGCAAGCAGTGGTGAGCCATGCAGGGGCTGGCCCAGCGCCCCCCACCCTGGCGCCTCCACCCAGCTGGCTGCTCACCTGGGCAACCTCCCCATCCCGGGGCCACTGGTCCAGCTCTGCCAGCTCCAGCTCCCGAGGCTCATCCCCCTTTGCCGCCTCCTTCCTCTGCAGAGACCAGCACCTTGAGCCCAGACCAGCTCCACACCCCACCCAGAGGCAGGAGGTCCTGAGACCGGCCCCATGGTCTGACCTCGGCCCAGTCCCTAAGGGTGGCAGGTACTCACCTGGCCAGAGGGGCGGTGCACACGGAGCTTGCGCAGAGAGGCCGTGGCGTAGCACAGCAGCAGCAGGATGCCGGGGCTGGCATACATGGGCCAGTCCAGGCTGGTGTTGAGGACCAGCACGTGGGGGCTGGAACAGTTCGCAGGGCCCACAAAGTCCTTGAGACCCAGCACCCTGTCCAGAGAAGACCTGTCACTGCCCACCACCCCGGAGGCAGTGGGGCCACAGGGGCTAGACGGGCCAGGTGGGCACGACCAGGGCGGGAGGAAAAAGGGGCTGTGTGGCAAGCCGTTACCTAGCCCAGATGCCGGCAGGCGGGAGCAGAGCCTGTGCCAAGGGCGTCTGGTAGCAGTAGAGGCAGATGAGATGTCCAGCGCCAAAGCAGCCCACTGCGACGCAGAGTCTGTTGAAGCCCAGAGTGCTGATGGGAAAGTGGCAGGCCCACCAGGTGCAGATGGCCAGGAAGACCAGCAGGTAGACGCTGGAGAGGGCCGAGGGGTGGGCGATGCCTGCGGGGCAGGGCAGGGGCACACAGGGTTGTACCTGACTGGTGCCACGTGTCCTGCTGTCTCCACAGTCCTCAGGGAACTCCAACACCCCTCCCAGTGTGACTGCCGGTGCCCCTGCCTCAGTACGTACCCGCCAGTGCAAGCAGGGTTACAGCCAGGACCCGCCCAGCCGCCACCAGCAGCCAGTGGGCAGTGACCCGGAAACGGGCGGCCAGCCGTGACCTCCGTGTAGTGGCCAGCGTTGCAGCTTCCTGCAGCCCTGCCGGGGGGCTGGCATCCACATCCCTCTCGTCATCATCCTGCCAAGGTCACGGGCAGGGGCAAGGTCAGGTGTATCACACTGAGGCCACCTCTGCAGCCCACATCTGCCCAGCCAGGAGAGCGGGAGGTGGCCACGTCCACAGCTGCCCCTCTGAGGGCCACAGGCCAGCCTCCCTGAGCACAGGCCCCAGCCGTCCCTGAGGTCTGCCTGACACCTTCCTACTTTCTCACTCGAGCTCACAGGCCCTGCAGGCCTTCCTGGTAGCAGCTCTCACGCTGGCCAAAGACCCAGGGTCTGTCCTGGCAAGTCCAGGCACGTGATGACCTTGCCAGGTATAGGCCGACCACAGGCTGTCCTAGAGCACCTCATCACCCTGAACCATGCACCCAGGGAGCAGCAGGGCCCTGTCTGCACCCCGAGGGGTCTCTAGAGACCAAGGGGGCCTGAGGGACATGGCCAGGCTCCAGGGTCTCCTGGGTACCCCTGCCAGCCTTCTGGGTGGCTTGTCTAGACGTTAGGGGTGGTACTCCTGCCCTCCCCGAGCCTCTGGGGAGACAGAGGTGGCCAGCTGCCTAGGAGAAGGGACAGGCCGGCCTGGGGTTGGGGGAGAGACCGGACAGGCCTGTTTTCCCTGGTCCTGACTAAAGATTTCCCAGAACACAGCCGTTTCCCAAACACAGGGGAAAGCCAGGGTGTGGTGGAAAGAACATGGCTCTCGTCAGATGCCCCAGCTTTGGCCTGGCTGCCAGCAGCCCAGTGTCCCCATCTATGACTCGGGGGCTCTCCTGGTGGCTGAGGCACCAGGTGCCCAGGCTGAGAGCACAGGCTGTGGGGCTGGATGCTAGGCACCATCCCAGCTCTGACAGTTTCAGGCAAGTCACTTAGCCTCTCGGAGCCTGTTCCCCTTCTGTCAAACGGGATGGGGGCTTGACAGGACAGTCGAGCCAGACCAGTCCTGTCCTCACAGGCCTCCAGGGCTGCAGGTGCTGCTGGGAGGCTCCAAGGCCAGGGGAACAGGGAGATCAGGGCAGGAGAGGCCTGGACCCTGAGCCCACCCCTCTCAGAGACCACACAGCAGCCGGGGGCAAGGCTGGATCAGAACGCAGGGTGCCATCGCTCACACCTGGGGCTCTCCCACCAGACCTCAGAGCGCCAGGGCTGGGGCTGGAAGGGCTGAGCTCACCCCGTCCACAGCCTGGCCCTGGCCCTGGGAAATCTTCTGAGCAGAGCCGTGAAAAATGAGCATTTCTGGGAGTGGAAAGAACAGAGGCAGCTGCTGTGGGAGGACAGGTGTGAGGCCACCGAGGGGCAGGCCCAGCCCTGACTCGGGGTGTGAGGCCACCGAGGGGCAGGCCTGGCCCTGATTTAGGCCCTACGTGCTGCGGCCACGCTGCAGACGCCCCTCACCTCCTCCAGCGGCCAGCGCCCCTCGGGCTGGCTGGCTGGCACACTCTGCCGCATGCCTGCACACATGTTGTGTTGCTCGTATGTGGAAATGAGGGTCGCCCAGGGGCCCTGCCAGGCCAGGTCATGGGGCTTCTAGATCTGGGTTTCAGAATGGTGTCCTGGAGGTGCCTGGTGCCCCCACCTCACTCTGAAGTCTGTCCACACTGGCCGGCCAAGGGGCAGCTGCATGCTCAGGCTCCCATCACACTAAGACGAAGCTGACCAGAGTCCAGCCACCCAGCCCCTGCCCAGCAGCCAAGCTCCAGGAAGCTTGTGCCCCATGCCCTTGTCAGCATGGAGGGGCTGACGAGGGAGGGGCAGGTCTCTCAGAGGACAGGCAGCAGCACAGCCCCCACAATGACTGGACCCCCTTAAATGCCCGGAAAAGCCAGTTGGCCTCCAGGTCCCCATTCCCGCCTCTAAAATGTGGGTGCCAGCCTTGCTCCATGGTGTGGGGACAGGACAGGCAGGAGGGCAGGCCACCTCTGCAGGCTGAGCAGCTGCACCCGACCTACTATGTGGCTTGGGGAGCCCCTTTCCCTCTCGGGGCTCCTCTGGAAGTTGAGGTCCATGTGCCTGGCAAACATCAGCTGTCTGATGAGTGGGCGCTGGGAGGGTGAGGTGGGAGGAGGCTGGGTGCCTGGGGCAGGGAGTTCATGGGCCAGAACACCACGTGGCCATAAATCCCAGCTGAGCCTGGGGATGGCGAGTGTGGGACCGGGTAGGGGTGAGAGGGGCTGAGCAGCAGTGACGCCCCAGCTCACGCCCTGCCCGTGGGAGGCGGCCATAGCTCAGAGATTCCCAGGGCCAGACCTTGAAGTCTCATAGCAGCTGAAGTTCACTCTGCCTCCCACTCGGAGGACAGAGGCCCTGCTTCAGGCCCGTCGCTCCTGGGGCTGAGGCCCCTGCTGGGGCTGCCCCTTCTCAGCCCGTCTGCAGCGGCTCTCCAGCCAGACCCCCTGCCCAGCACTGCAGGTTCCCACCACCGCGTGGCCTCAGATAATCCCCCCGTGAAGAGTTTTTGTTTTTTTTTTTCTGTTTTTTGAGACGGAGTCTCACTTTGTCGCTCAGGCTGGAGTGCAGTGGCCGGATCTCAGCTCACTGCAAGCTCCGCCTCCCGGGTTCACGCCATTCTCCTGCCTCAGCTTCCCGAGTAGCTGGGACTACAGGCGCCGCCACCACGCCCGGCTAGTTTTTTGTATTTTTAGTAGAGACGGGGTTTCACCGTGTTAGCCAGGATGGTCTCGATCTCCTGACCTCGTGATCCGCCCGTCTCGGCCTCCCAAAGTGCTGGGATGACAGGCTTGAGCCACCGTGCCCGGCCCCGTGAAGAGTTTCTAAGGGCAAAACAGATGCCACCTCAGGGCCTGGGGGTTTCCCACCAGAGGCAGAGCCCGGGCAGAGACAGGTCTGAACGGATGGAACCGCAGGCTGGGCCCCGGGAGGGACGCGGAAGTTCCTCTCCTCTTTAACGCCAACTTACAACTAAAAAGTCTACATTTGTTTTTAAAAGATTAACCCTCAAAATGGCTGAGACCAAAGCTCTTGAATGAGCTCCCTGACACACGGGTGACGCAGCTGCCCTCACCAGCTCCTGCGTATATGGGCTCTGCTGGGTGTTCCTTGCGAGGCGCCCGCAGAGGCCGAGGCAGACAGAGGAGACCACCAAGATGCCCAGGTCAGGGGCCACCAGCCGGATGGCGTTGGGGACATCCTTCAGGTCCAGCCTGCAGACAGCAGGGAGCAGCCACAGTCAGAGCAGGAGGACAGGTGCGGTGAGAGTGCGGATGGAATGTGGGTGAGTCTCCAGGTGTGGGTGGGAGCATGGATGAGTCTCCAGGTCCCCCCTCTCCCGTCCCTCCTGGGTCCTCCCACTTCCTGGGGCCTGAAATGCCCAAGGGAGGCTTGCTGGTTGGGGGCAGGGGGATGGTCTTAACCTTGTGACCCCTATGTGTCTGGAGAGGCTCTCCCAGCGGCTGCCTGCAGAGAAAGAGGAACCCAGTCAGGCTCTGCCCAGCCAGCACCGCAGCCGTCATCCCTGGGGGGTTTCACAGGGACCATCCAGGCCAGACATAAATCAGGCTGAGTAGACTCCCCCCAGGAGACTCGGGGTCACTGCATGGCCCTCTCCCTGACCCCCAGGATGGCTACCCCTGCCCCGCCCCCTCAGCAACTCACAGCTGGGTCCCAGGAGCTGGTCCAGGTGAGGCACAGTGTGCAGGCAGATCTGGAGAGTGAGATGGGCGACCAGGAAGAGCAGGCTGAGGCCCAGCAGTGCCCGCAGGAGGCGGCCTGTGTGACCTGCGACAGAGTGGGTGGGTGAGGCTGGTCCTGGGGACAGGGAGGGGCCCCAGCCCAGGCCACTCAGCCAGACACTAGCCCCCAGCCAGGTCAGAGCTCGGAGGCCTGAGACGCATGCCCGGCATGGACTCAGGACCCCAGCAGGCAGGCCGGCCGGCCCCACTCCCCACGCCTCCCCAGGGCCACTCGTGTCACTATTCTGACAAGGAGCCAGGCACCCTCCTGGGGGTGGCAGCAGGATAGGCCTGGGGCCCACAGGCAGGAAAAGGCCTCCCAGGCTTGGAGGATACCACCTGGAGTTTGCTCACTTATCCAGCAAATATCTGTCACCGTTCAGTTGTGGAAGCAGAGGAAATAAACACCAGGAGAGGGAGAAGCTCCACGTCACCCCAGTGGGAGCTGCAGTTGGGTGGAGACCAAGGCATGGGGAGCGCTCCTGAGCAGCCGTGGCCAGGGTCGGGGGTGGCGAGGGGGCTCCCCCTGAGCAGCCGTGGCCAGGGTCGGGGGTGGCGAGGGGGCTCCCCCTGAGCAGCCGTGGCCACGGTCGGGGGTGGCGAGGGGGCTCCCCTGAGCAGCCGTGGCCACGGTCGGGGGTGGCGAGGGGGCTCCCCTGAGCAGCCGTGGCCAGGGTCGGGGGTGGCAAGGGGGCTCCCCCTGAGCAGCCGTGGCTGGTGTGGGAGCGGGGCCAGGGTGGTTCTCGAGAAAAGTGGGGCAGGCAACTGCTTCCCTGGGGCTGAGGGGCCGCAAGGAGAAGTCGCATCCCTATGCATGGTTCCCAGTCCCCATGGCAGCCCTGGCATTTCAGGCACCTGCTGTGCGCCAGGTTGGGCCCCAGACCGCATCCTCTCTGTGTACCTGCACCTGGCAGGAAGCGGCAGCACCATCCAGTTGCCCAGCAGCCTTGTCCTGCTCCCAGCTGCCTGTGGCCCCACTGGACTTAGCCCCCCAGCAGGGAGGCCTTGGGCTGCAGGGCGGGGGCTGGGCGGGCACGGCCTGTGGCTGGGGGCACTCAGGAGCCCTGGCTTCGCCTCTGCTCTCTGCACGCATGTGGACAGCTCACCCTCCAGCAGGGGTCCGGACCAAACTCCTTGGCCCACCAGGTTCTGAGTCCTGAGCCCAGGGCTGTGGACAGCTTTCCTCTCCACCCCAGCGCCTTCTGGCTGGAGCCTCTAGGCCCTCACCCTGGGGCAGCGACTCCTGTACCACCAGCCACAAGAAAGTGCAGAGCAGCTGGGGCCCTTCTCACAACTTCCTGGAGCTCAGGGACAGTCAGGGTCTGGGTCTGGGTCCGAGGTGGTGAATGTCACCACACACCTGCCCTCTCTCGGCCTCGGGGCGCCAGCTTAGGGCCTGTGTCCACTCTGTTCAGTGTTTTGGACAGTCGGTGTTAGGCAACAGACTTGGGATTGGCCTTGGACACTCAGCTCTTTCTGGAGTGATGACGCGTGACCCACGTCCAAGGCACCCTGCATATCCCTAAGCCTGACCGCGAGGCAGCACTCAGGGATGCCTGGGACCCCCATCCGCACCGCCAGGCAGCTGAGGCAGGTTTGGACCAGCTTCTCACTCACGCCTTCCTAGGGTTGCCCCAGGCCCTGACCTGCTGACCCTACAGCTATGACCTCTGACCTGTGGAGGGAGGGAGGGGTGAGCAGGAGGGAGAGTGGGAAGGAGAAATGGAAAACAGAAACCAGGAAGGGAGGCTGCAGCCCCAGCACGTACAGGAGCCACCACCAGTGGGGGCCGTGCAGGGCTCCTGAAAGACAGGACCTTCCAGGGCCTCCCTGCCCTGAACCCATAGGGGCCGGGCTTCTCACTGCTCAGAACCCCGGGGCCAGGCTCATATGTGCTGCGCCAGCCCCTCTTCAGCAGAGCACAAGTCTGGCAGCAGGAGGGCACCAGGCAGGGGCCCCGCGTCTCCGCCTCTGTCACTGTGGAGTGACAGGAGGGCACCGACCCGGGGAATGGGCTCCTGCCAGGCCTGCCCAGGCACCTGGGCTGTGCGTCCTGCTCGCTGCATCCTCCAGCCTGACATGGAAGTGACCTTGCCAGTGGGGCCCTTCGTGGCACTGGGCACTCAGGGAGAGCACGTGCCATTGCAGAAGGTATTCTGAGTCCTACAGAGAGGGACCCACAGGGCACCTGCCCCATAGGCACGTGGGGCTCCTGCTGGTGCTGTCAAGGACCCCCGGGCACTGAGAGGACATCTGGACCCTTGAACAACCAGGCTGATGGGTTCCCTGCACACACGATCCAGCAGCCTGGGAAGGAAGTGCCTGACCAGAGACCCCTGGGCAGGGAGGGGCTCCAGGCCACCTGGCTCCCGCCCTCCTGCCTTGCCCTGCACAATGACAGTCCAGGATGTCCGTCTCTGGCTCCAACTCGGAGGTCACTGCCTCCCTGTTGTCTTCCTCCTTCCCCTTTCCCTGCCTCCTTCCTGGTTCAGTTCTCGCGCTGGCCCGAGTGTCCTGGTCTGGACGTGTTAGAACAGCTGGGCCATGATCCCTCCCGCAGGGTCGAGGGAGCCGCAGCCGGTCCTGGAGGCCACCCCTGGCTGTGTGGCACGACCGCTCCTGCCTGGGCTGGATCAGACGAGGGAGCTGAGAGTTTGAGGGGCAGCCCCGGAAGAGACACTGCTGGAGACGGGAGGGGCCAGAACGTGCAGAGGGACCGAGGTCCTGCTGCCCTGCCCGGGGCAGGGGGGTGCACACAGAGGCCGAGGGGCACCCTGACACCAGCCCTCTTCTCCCATGCAGACAGCGTGACCTCTAGGGGTCAGATGACTTTCTCCTTCCTCCACCTGCAGCCCCTGCCCCCGCCCACCCCCTCACGCTCCCCCTGCAGGTCCCGCCCCCAAATGCAAAGCTGCAAAAGCCAGGCTGAGCCGAGGGTGGAGATCAGGCCACCTCCTCAGGGACCCACTGCTGCCTCTTCCAGGAGCCCAGGAGGCCCAGTGGGGTCTCCTGCCCCCGACTCCAACTCCCTCCTGGCAGGACACACCCTGCAGGCCACGGCCCAGCTTACAGTGGTCTCTCCATCCTGGGAAAGGGAGTGAGAGGAGGCTTGGGCCAGGGACCCGCCCAGCTCTGGCAGGCAGCCGCCCATCAGCCTTTGTTCCTGAACCACTGTGCGGCCCCGGCCCATCCGCTCCCTGCTGGAGGGAGCCCGTGGGGAACGGACTGTTCTTGCCACCCCTATCCATGGCAGGGGAGGGGCTCAGCATGGCCCTTGCCCGCCCGGAAGAAGGTGCAGGGGTCCAGGCACGGTGGCTCACACCTTTGGGAGGCTGAGGCGGGTGGATCACCTCAGGTCAGGAGTTCGAGACCAGCCTGGCCAACATGGTGAAACCCTGTTTCTACTAAAAATACAAAAATTAGCCAGGTGTGGTGATGGGCACCTGTAATCTCAGCTACTCAGGAGGCTGAAGCAGGAGAATCACTTTTATTTGAACCCGGGAAGCAGAGCTTGCAGTGAGCTGAGATTGCACCACTGCACTCCAGCCTGGGCGACAGAACAGACACTGTCTCAAAAAAAAAAAAAAAGTGCCGGGCTCCCCTTCCAGCTTGTAGGGCTCTCAGGAGGAAGCAGGAAGGGGCGGGGAGGCCCCAGGGCACCACAGACCGGATGGTTGACAGAGCATGGACCTCCCCCAGAGCCGGAGCCCTTGGACCCCTGCCCAGCCTGCAAAGGCCCAGGGGCCCCACCATGGCAACGTCCTGATGAGTGGTCCGTAGACACCACCCCACACCTGCTGGACGAGGGCCGGGCCTGATCCATGGGGAGTGTGGAGCTGCCCTGAGTCTGATCCTTGGGGTGTGCATGGAGCCCCCCGGAACCCGATCCATGGGGTGTGCATGGGGCCCCCCGGAACCCGATCCGTGGGGTGTGCATGGGGCCCCCCGGAACCCGATCCGTGGGACCAGCCAAGGGACCCAGGGTGCTTTGAGGCTGAGCCATGACGCCCACCAGCGACTGAGCCAGGGCTGAGCTGCGGGGCCACGAGAGGGGGCTTTGGAGGCAGAGGATGGAGACTCCACAAGGCTGGCAGAGCAGGGGACCAGTGAGGCTGAAGAGGGTGGCAGGGCCTCCCTGCAGGGGGCATGGTGAGATGGGGGGGTGGTCTCTCTCCAGACAGCAGGGTCAGTCTTGGAGGTGGGTTTTATCCTAAGGCAGGCTAGGGCTTCTGAGTCCCTAAATGACAAGCAGGTCTCTGGGAGCCAACCCCTGTTGGCTCTGCCTGCAGCCCTGCCTGGAGCACCAGGGTCTGTTCCCACTGCCCCAGCCCCTCTCCTCCCTGCTCAGTCTGAGCTCAACCTCCAGCCCTGTAAGGGTCAGGCGGACGCCTACAGGGGGACCAAGGCCCGGATGGCGTCAAACCTTCCACCAGGGCCACGCCAAGCCCAGCAGCTGCACAAATCATAAAGCCTCGGGCACTCGGCTCGGGCAAGCCTCACACTTTCCTCTCCCTCCTGGAAAACTGGGCAGTGTCTCCATCTCTGAAGGGCCCCTGAGGAGGCTCAGGCAGGGAAGTCCTCCCGGGTCCACTCCAAATCTTCCCAGCCCAGCTCCTCCCCTGGCCTGGCTGGGCGCCTGACTTCCCTCACTGCCGATTAAAGGAAAGTGTTTCCAGTTGCGCCCGGGGCATGAAATATTTACGGAACAAACGGGGAGACGCCAGGGGCCCAGGAACAGATAGAACCGGCTCCACAGAGCAAAGGGGAGGCCCAGGATGGGGACCAGGACGGTGAGGTGCCCAGCCATCCCCAGTCATGCATCCTGGAGAGGTTTGGGCCTCAGGTCCCAGCGACTCCCAGCACTCGGCTGCACTGGGCCCCTCCCCGAAATGCCTCTCTGCACCCCTGAATTCTACCCGTGACCCAATATCAGTGCCTGCGCTGGGCACAGTGACTCACATCTGTAATCTCAGCATCTTGGGAGGCTGAGGCAGGAGGATCACTTGAGCCCAGGAGGTGGAGGCTGCAATGAGCCATGATCATGCCACTGCTCTCCAGCCCGGGAAACCAAGCAAGACGCCCGCTCAAAAAAGAAAAAAAAAAAAAAAGCCAAGCACAGTAGCTCACACCTGTAATCCTGGCCGAGGCGGGTGGACCACCTGAGGTCAGGAGTTCAAGACCAGCCTGATCAACATGGTAAAACCCCTGTCTCTAAAAAAATACAAAAATTACCTGGGCATGATGGTGGGTGCCTACAATCCCAGCTACTCGGGAGGCCGAGGCAGGAGAATCCCTTGAACCCGGGAGACGGAGCTTGCAGTGAGCCGAGATTGTGCCACTGCACTCCAGCCTGGGTGACAGAGCAAGACTCCGTCTCAAAAAAATAAGTCAAAAAGACCAGTGCCCACCCCAAAGCACCCTGAGCTAGAAGGGAGCCTGTGGGATGCTTCCAGCCAGATGTTGTGAGGCTGGAGGGTGGCCTCCCACCTGCAGCTGGCAGAATGATGGACCCCAAAGATGCCTGCATCCCAGCTCACACACAGGGGGGAGTCCAGGCAGCAGACAAAAGCTGCTCAACAGCTGATCTTAAACCAGGGAGGTCAGCCTGGATTAGCCGGGTAGGCAGATGGGACACAGCCACAGGGTTACCGTAGGGGGAGAGGGAGCAGGAGACACGGGGTGTGATCCTGACCCCACCCCACCGGCTCTGGAGATGGAGGGAGGGGCCCCAAGCCCAGGAAGGTGGGCGCCTGGAGCAGCTGGAAGAGGAAGCAGATCCTCCCCAGAGTGCCCTGGAGAAGCGCAGCGCGGTGGACACCTCACAGCCACGGACAGGCCCCCATGCAGCCAGCCTGCTGCGTCCAGCACCTCCCGGAAGCGTGGTGCCCAAGAGCGTGTCCCCACAGTCATGCCCCCCGGTCCTGCTTGGCCTCTTCTCCGCCCTCTGCTGGGGAAGGTCTCTTGTTCGCTCCACTCGCCCTCCCTGGGGACCTTCCTTCCTTTCAGCCGCTCTTCACCCTCCAAAACCCAAAGGCCAGCAGAGAGCCCAGCCCCACCCACATTTGGCCCATGGCCTTTGGGGACACGTCTCTGAGTGTTTGTTCCAAAAACCGCTCTCCTAAAACGTAGGCACAAAATGGACATGGCCCGCACAGGGCAGGTAGGTGACACGTCACAGGATGGAGGGTTCGCCGCTACCCTCGTCACCCAGGCTGCAGGCTTGGCGCGTGGCCTCACTGCCCTCTGTTTGGAGGATACGGGAGAGAAACACAGTCCTGGCCTAGCTCAGACCCCAAGGTGTTCCCAAGGCGGGGCCCCAGCTCCCCCCCAGCAAGTGGGTCAAGGTCAACTGAGGTCCAGCCCCACGGCGGGCAGCGGGAGGGCGGGAGAGGCGGCTGGAAATTCCAGGCTGCCAGAGCCTTAGCAGGGAGGAAAAGTGCCTGGAGCCCACAGGGAGAGAGCAGTTGGGGCCCACCCACTCCCTGGGGCCTCCCAGGGGACACAGGGACTCCACCCCATGGCCCCCTTTGCCTCCAACAGCCCCTGCAACATGGATCAGAAAAGATTCTGAGCTTAGCTTAGGGTCTACGATTAAAATAAGCAGCTTTGATGGCTGGCGTGGTGGCTCACAGCTATAATTGCAGCTACTTGGGAGACTGAGGTGCGAGGATTACTTTAACCCGGGATGCGGAGGTTGCAGTGAGCCAAGATTGCGCCACTGCACTCCAGCCTGGGCGACAGAGTGAGACTCCATCACAGAAAGAAAAAAGAAAAAAGAAATTTCTCTCAGGACCCCTCACCTTTCACCCCAGGACGGTTGAAGGTGAGGAAAGCTGTATGAATTCTGGCCCCAAACGAATGTCCACCCCCTCCCACCCTGAGAGCACGGACGGGGTCCCCTGGCCTTACCTTGGAGGCTGTGCCGGGTGGGGCCAGGGAACCAGGGCAGCAGCAGCAGGAAGAGCAGGTAGACCAGCGAGAGCCCGCTGAAACGGAGCAGGCAGGCTGCGGGGAGATGGACGTCAGCTGCGTCACCAACAGAGGATGGCCAGCCCCCACCCCAGAGGACAGCGTACCCACGGCCCAGCTCGTCACACCCCTGAGGCCATGTGCCCTGTGAGTGCTGCCCTGGGTCAGAGCCACGGAAGCCCCCATAAGCTTCCGTACGCATCTCATGCACACCACGCCATGGGCACCAGCCTCCCAGTGGGGCACTGAGGTTGTGGCCCATCTTCCTACCTTGCTTTTCTTCCTTTAATTTTTTTTTTTTTCTTTTTTTTTTTTTTTGAGACGAAGTCTCGCTCTATCACCCAGGCTGGAGTGCAGTGGCCGGATCTCAGCTCACTGCGAGCTCCGCCTCCCGGGTTTAGGCCATTCTCCTGCCTCAGCCTCCCGAGTAGCTGGGACTACAGGCACCCGCCACCTCGCCCGGCTAGTTTTTTGTATGTTTTAGTAGAGACGGGGTTTCACGCTGTTAGCCAGGATGGTCTCGATCTCCTGACCTCGTGATCCGCCCGTCTCGGCCTCCCAAAGTGCTGGGATTACAGGCTTGAGCCACCGCGCCCGGCCGCTTTTCTTCCTTTAAAAATGCTATTCTTGGGCCAGGGGCGGTGGCTCACGCCTGTAATCCCAGCACTTTGGGAGGCCAAGGCAGGCGGATCACTTGAGGTCAGGAGTTCAAGACCAGCCTGGCCATGGTGAAACCCCGTCTCTACTAAAGATACAAAAATTAGCCAGGCGTGGTGGTGGGCACCTGTAATCCCAGCTACTCGGGAGGCTGAGGCGGGAGAATCGCTTGAACCTGGGAGGTGGAGGCTGCACCGAGATCACGCCACTGCACTCCAGCCTGGGTGACAGAGCAAGACTCCATCTCAAAAAACAATCAAACAAAAAAATGCTATGATTCCTGCACCCAGCACGTGTCTGGGAGCCCTCGCACAGGTGTGGGGCGGTGGGACACAGTGTGCCCTCAGCCCAAACGCTCTACGTGGCTGCACTCGCCACAGCCGCCGCACTGTGTCCCGTGTCTGCCCTCCTGCCTCTCCCAGAAGGTCCTGGGGCCTGGCCTCCCACCCTCAGCCTGAGAGCCTGGCCAGTGTTTGGATCAGTCCCAACCACACAGCTCCCACCCGGGGTTTGCACTGATCTGATAGGGTCCGGAGTCAGGGAGGCCGTGCCTGCCACGCTCTAGCCAGACCTGCTTCCTCCTAAGAATGTGAGGTTTGTCAGGAGATGAGGGGTGGGACCTGATGTGGTATCCTTGCAGAGGACCTGGGGGACCACTCAGCCTTTCTGGGGCTACCGGAGAGGACACTGGGACTGGAAAGGCGCCTCCAGCTGCCTGAGGGGCACCAGCAGTCCACCCTCCACCCTCCAGCCACAGGGCCCTGGTCAGAAGGCTGAGGAAGGAGTCCACAGTGAGCTCAGACCCGTGTCCAAGCGAGACCCCTGGCTGCCGCTCCCACCATGACCCCAAAGTCCCAGCCAGGGTGTAGCCAACAGGGTCCCTCCATAGTCTGCTTCTGTGCCCAGGGGAAGGCCATGTGTGCCACCGTCTGCCCCATCCTTGGTGCCACAGGAGCTCCGGGAAGTCTTCTGGAAGGAGGCCCAACCCAGCCTAGCTCTCACCTTGACACCCGCCTGCCCCTCAGTCCCCAGGACCCGAGCCTCACCCTAGACCAGAGGCACGGAAAACGCAGGGTGAGTCAGAGGAGGCACAGGCAGAGGAAGACCCCGAGCTCCACGGACAGCATGGGAGGCCTGGCCTTTCAGCCTGGGGGGCCTCCAGGCCCGTCTCCCCATTGGCACCATGGGGTTGATGCTTGCACCTGAAAGGGCCAGGGGCGCATGGCAAACTCAGCAAGCAGAGCCCCTCCCTTCCCACCCTTAGCAGCTTCACCCTTCCACCCTCCCAGAAGCAGACACAACAGGTTCACGCTCGGGACTGCTACGGGCTCAAGGCGGCCTCGGCTTAGTACCCGCGTCGCAGAGTCCAGGGCTCCGCCCGCCCTGCTGGACACAGCAGCCTTCCCCAGCTCCCCCAGGAGCCCTCCCTGAAGTTAACATCCCCTCTTCCTCCCATTAATGCATCAAGCATAGCCATCGGCTCCATGCTTTTAAATCTACAGTTTTTTGATGATTATACAAAATCAATAAGATCTGGCCCAAGAGGCAGCAGGAAAATGCATTCATGGCAAAGACTTCTGAAGTTCGCGCTTGTTCCCTAGAGCTGCACTTTTCAGCTGGGTGGGTTCTGCCCCAGCCCTGTCCCCAGAGAAGGCGGCACCTCCCCTCTGCACCTGTCCGGCCAGGTGGCAGCCATCCGTGCGTCCATCAGAGCAGAGAAGCTCACAGTCTGACCTGCCAGGAATGGCCAATGCTGAAGAAGTTCAGGTGCACCAGGGTTGGGTTCAAAGCCCGTGGCAGGGCGCCCTAGTGTGGCGTGGACACCAGGCAGGGCTCCTGGAGGCAGAAGCGTAGGTCCTGGGGATGAAGGTCACCAGACCCTGAGGCTGTGGGGAGGCCAGTGAGGTACCGTGGGTGCGGTTTCCTTTGGGAAAACGAAGACGTTCTAGAGATGGGTGTCGGTGACAGCTGCACAACTATGGGAATGTGTTTACCGCTGCTGACCTGTGCCCTTAAATGTGGCTAACATGACAAACTTTAGGTCAGGTGTGGTGGCTCATGCCTGTAATCCCAGCACTTTGGGAGGCCAAGGCAGGCGGATCACTTGAGCCCAGGAGTTCGAGACCAGACTGGGCAACATGGAGACCCGATCTCTACAAAAAAAATACAAAAATTAGCCAGGGATGAAGGTGCATGCCCCTGGTCCCAGCTACTCGGGAGGCTGAGGCGGGAGGATCACTTGAGCCCAGGAGGCTGAGGCTGCAGTGAGCCATGATCATGCTGCTGCGCTCCAGCCTGGGTGACAGGGTGAGATCATCTCAAGAAACAAACTATAGGCCGGGCGCGGTGGCTCAAGCCTGTCATCCCAGCACTTTGGGAGGCCGAGACGGGCGGATCACGAGGTCAGGAGATCGAGACCATCCTGGCTAACACAGTGAAACCCCATCTCTACTAAAAAAAAAAATACAAAAAACTAGCCAGGCAAGGTGGCGGGCGCCTGTAGTCCCAGCTACTCAGGAGGCTGAGGCAGGAGAATGGTGGGAACCCGGGAGGCGGAGCTTGCAGTGAGCTGAGATCCGGCCACTGTACTCCAGCCCGGGCGACAGAGCGAGACTCCGTCTCAAAAAAAAAAAAAAAAAAAAGAAACAAACTATAAAATGGCAAGTTTTATGGATGTATATTTTGCCAGAATAAAAAAATAACCAGCCCCTGAAATCTGCAAAGGATTGTCAGAAGCCAGAGCCTGAGGCTGCAAGGGGCTGGGGCTGGAGAAGAGGCAGGTGCAGGGGCTGAGGATGGAGATGAGGGAGGGCCTGGAGCCGGAGGCCTCCCTGACGCCCTGCCCTTGGCCGAGCCAGAGGGGAACCTTGAGGGGCAGAGTGGAGTCAAAGGCAGAGGACGATGGAGGGCGTGGGAGGCACTTTGACAGGGGTTCCCCAGCAGCTGAACGTCACCTGGCAGGGCAAGTCCCCTGCCTGAGACCAGGACCCCCCACAGGCCTGCCCTGGGGTGACCAGCAACATGCCCTCCAGAGTTTGTTCACTCATTCATTCATTCATTCATTCATTCAATACCCAGCAGGTCCCACCAGGCAGCAGGCTTGGTCTAGGGTCTGGGGACATGGTGGACACTTGGACAGAAAGCCAGTGGTGGCCACTCACCAACAACACAGACAAGGAAAAGGCTCAGAGAGGCAGAGGGCTACTTAGCCCAGAGCCCACCCGCCGCCCCCAGAGCCCACCCACTCGCCCGGGGATGGGCTGAGACAGGCGGGCCCTGGCTGGTCTCCCTGGCGCCATCTTTTCTGTCAGCCTTGCCGCAGACACCAAGCAGGGGCGGCCTGAGGGGTGGGATGAGAAGGGGGCTTGGGGTTACAGCCCAGCCCACCATTCCTCCCATTATCTGGCCTTGGGGTCCTCGGAGTAGCTGGCAGGGCAGGAGTGAGGAGCAGCCAATGCTCCAATCCCCCCATTTTCAGATGGGATGGGCTCTGAGAGGGGAGGCGCTCCTGAGAGTGGTCAGGACCCAGGCCTAGGTGTCCTGGCCGCAGGGTCACGGCTTTTTGAAACACTCCTTGTATTTACCTGTGTAGTCTACGCGGCCAGCGGTGCTGTTGGACGGTCTAAGTGTGTTGATGTGGCCTCAACTGTGACTTTGTGGGCTAGAGCCAGAGGGGGAGACACCAGAGCAGGCTGCCTGGAGGCGGTGGCATTACTTTTGGCCTTGAAGGCTGGCTCCAACTTAGGGCAAGTCAGAAGCTTCATGGATCAGGCTCAGGTAGAGAAGGAAGAAATTCAGCCAGAGGAGAGGTGGGGCCTGAGACAATCCAAGGAGCGAGGACAGGAACCTGCCCTGCCCTGTGGCTCCCACGTTCCTACCAGGAGCTGCCCAGGCTGGGCCTGTGACGCCGTGAGGATAGTACACCTTTTCCTGAGTCAGCAACAATGGGATGGGGTCAGAGAGAGCGGTGGCTCCTGACCCCCAACCCCTCGCCCCACCAGCACACGCCTCTTTGTGGCCCACATCCAGCCCCTCGGGAAGCAGAGAGCCAAGCCATCACCCATCCACAGACCCTCATCCGACAGCTGAGGGACGCACAGCCGGGAGGGGAGAGGCTGCCCCCACGGTAGCTGCTGGGCCCCTCAGTGTCCAAGGGCTGGGCTGGCCTCTGCTTTCAGTGGGTGCTGGCCAGGAAAGCCACAAATGCCACATGGTGGTAACCAGGACCACACACTACTCCACCGGAACATTCCACACAGAGGGCTGGACACCACCCACTCCCACTTGCCCACAGAAAGACCTGCCAGGGGGATGTCAGATGCCTAAGCCCTCCCGCCAGGATGCCCCTCCTGGGATGAGACCGTTGCAGCTGGCCCACACCCGGGTGGGAGAGGAGAACCTGCCAACCCTCGTTCCCTGTGGCGATCGAGGAGGAGCCGTCTGCTCTGAGCCTGGCCTCCTCTAACGTGGGCTGAACCAAGCCCGGTGAAGCCTGAAGGACTGTCACAGGGAGGGCTGCCGCCGGCTGGGCCTTCCACAGCCTGGACACCTCACACATGCTCCCTCCAGGAGCCACGCAGAGACCCAAGGCCAGGATTTTGAGCCCGCCTTGAGCAGGGAGTCTCCATGAAACAGCCGGTGCAGCCTGTGTGTGACCCCACACTGCCGGGGCCCGCAAGCCAGCGCTGGCCGAGAGCAGGAAGTGGTGCAGAAAGACCGCGGCCAACACTGACAGGTGACCCGGGACCCACAGGAGCTGAGGCTGCACAGCAGAGCGGGCAGAGGCGCGTTGAGGGCACCGTGTGAGCCAAGGCCCCAGTGCGCCATCCTGCTCCACGTCTGCACAGGAGCTGAAAGCTGGGACTGGAGGGGCCCCAGACCCAGCAGCTGACCCTCCCACCCTAGGACACCTTTTGTGCCCCAGAGAGGGGAGGCCTAACCAGAGGGCAGACGCACCCGCGGCCATCACGTCACCGCTGTCCCCGGTGCAGGCACGGGGCAAGGCCTAACCAGAGGGCGGCCGTGCCCACGGCCATCACATCACCGCCATCACGTCACCGCTGCCCCCAGTGCAGGCACAGGGCTGGGCAATCTGTCCTATATAATCCTGTGGCACTAGACGAATACCACAACTGTCACCCCCACTTTGCAGATGAGGAGATGGAGCAAGCCTGGGACGCGGCAAACAGCCGACACCCCCGCCCCCGTCATGTGGCTCGAGCCTAGCTGGGTGCGGGGACAGAGTAACTTTATTTAAATGCTAATCTGGTGATTAACCCCGGGTCTGGGAATGCCTCCAAAATGTCTAGTTGATGTATCATATTTATGCAGGAACACCTATTCCCTGGCATTCATATGCAGGAAAGAAAAAAAAAAAAGAATGCCTAGTCCTCGTAGGTTTCCTCCTAAACAAACCTGAGGCTGCAGCAGGAATCTGGCCACCCACCTGCCGCGTTGCCAGCCACCTGCACATTCCTCCCAGCGCAAGATACGAGCCCCAGGTCAGGCATGTGGGTTCAGAGCTCTACCTGTCTCAAGGCTACCCGAGGCCATGTTTCCGTCTGTAAGTTCCCCTCAGTAAATAGCCCAGAACCAACATACTTGCTCTGTCTGCCTCCTCTATTTCCCGGCTCCTTCAGTATCTGGGTGTTGCTTTGATTATACCACCTTTTCACAGAACAGTGGCACCTGCCCTCGAAGCCACCACCTCCAAAGGGGACAGAGTGCAGGAGGCACCACCAGAGGACGGGGGCCCCAGGCCAAGAGCTGCAGAGCAGGCCTCAAAGGAGAGCCTCGGGCGGTGGACAGGTGGGGACCAGGTGGGACCAGCAGGTCTGAGACAGTGGTGGTCAGGAGTTAACCTGGCCAGCAGGTCCCGACATGAGAAACAGGGGCCAGGGGGCAGGGCTGTAATTCCTGGGTTCCCAGCACAGGGCAGAGCCTCGGGGCGGGGGGGGCCACCCAGGAGCCAGGACAGCAGGGGAAGCGGGGGGGCGCCCAGGAGCCAGGACAGCAGGGGAAGGGCGGGGGGGGGGGCGCCCAGGAGCCAGGACAGCAGGGGAAGGGCGGGGGGGGTGGTGGGCGCCCAGGAGCCAGGACAGCAGGGGAAGGGCGGGGGGGGGGGGGGTGGGCGCCCAGGAGCCAGGACAGCAGGGGAAGGGGAAGGAAGGACAGGGGCCTGGAGCCCAGGTGTTGCCCAGTGCTTGCGTCCAGGGTCACAGGACTGAGCGGTCAGAGGTGTCCTCAGTCATGGAAGGGGTCACACACCAGGCAGGGAGGAGCGGCTCTGCAGCCGCCATCTGGGAGCCTCGAGGGTGGTCTACGCCCTCGGGGTGACTGTCCACTCCTCACAGGCACCCGGCCACAGGGAGGGCGTGCAGGACGCCCACACACCCAGCCCGATGTCCACCAGGAGCTCAGTCTTAGGCATGGAGGCACCTGCCTGACCTGGGTGCCTAGAAGGATCCTAAGAGGCCCCTCCACAACCTGGAGTCGGTCGCTCCACCCTGGGACGCTGGACCCACCAATGGCCGGCACTGGCCGCTGGTGCGGCTGGGTGGGCTGATGGACTGTAAGGATCTCCAGTGTGACATGTCCTCAGGGACCACACCCACCTGAGTGCCGTACAAAACTGGTGGCTGGGGCTGGGCACAGAGGCTTACGCCTGTAATCCCAGCACTTTAGGAGGCTGAGGCAGGCATATCACCTGAGGTCAGGAGTTCAAGACCAGCCTGGCCAACATGGTGAAACTAAAAATACAAAATTTAGCCTGGCGTGGTGGTGGGTACCTGTAATCCCAGCTACTCAGGACACAGGCAGGAGAATTACTTGAACCTAGGAGGTGGAGGGTGCAGTGGACCAAGATCATGTCACTGCACTCCAACCTGGGCGACAGAGCAAGACTTCTCAAAGGAACTGGAGCCATGGGCTGGACTGAGATCCCATCTCCACCTTCTCCAGGGCTCAGCTTCCTCACCTGGGAAGCAGGAGAGCCCGAGGGTTGGAGTCCATGATCTGGGTTGGAGTCCTGGCCCTGAAGGAGCCGGGCTGTGGGGTGGAGCAGGGCAAGCTGCCACGGCTAGAGGCATCACCCTCCTTGGGTCCTCCCAACAACCTAAGGGTGGCACCATCCCATCCTACAGGCAGGTGAACCGAGCCCAGCACGACCCACAAGAGACTTAAGTCACAGATAGGCTCCCCAAGCAGCCTCAGCTCCAGCAGGTGCCCCAGGAGGCAGGAAGGGTCTGGGCCAGTTAACACAGATTTCACAGACTCCAGCCAGCCCCAGAAGGTGCCACAGAAAGGCCTGGCTGGACATCCCTCTGCCACCCTCTGTTCCTCTACTTCTCTGCCCAGACCTAACTGGCAGAGAGGATACAGGGCTAGACCAACAGGCCCTCCGGGGTTGAGGGCAGAGCAGCTGAATCCCGGGAGGAATCCCCAGGAGCTTTCTCAGCCATGTGGTCCGACTCAAGCCCAGGTGGGTTCCCGGCAGTGGCTGCCCGGCCTCTCCTCCCACAAGGGGATGGCCATCAAGGGGGCAGCGGCCCTCTCAGCCCGCGTCCTTGTGCACTGAGACCAACTGTGGCCTCAGACCAGTTCCTTGGTCTGGCACTCAAGGTTCCCACCACCTTGGGTCCCCTTGTGTCAGCTGACCCTGTGGGCTTCCTGCCACTCCCCAACAGACCAACATCCTGCTGCATCGCAGCCTTGGCCCCAGCAGTGCCCTGGCCTGGTGGCAACCCTGGCATCTGTGAGCTCTGTCACCACCCATCGTCACTCAGTCATCCCCAGGGCTCCTCCTGCTGTGACGCCCGTCACACCTGGGGCTCACAGCAGCTCATGCGTAACTGCTTCTCCCCGAGCCTGTGACAGGGCAGTGCTTGGAAATGCAAGCCCACCACCCCCACTCCACAGGCACCCACGGACCCACGAGACACAGCAGATGCAGGAACAGCCTCAGCACCCACCTGCCGAGTGGGCCGGGCAGCAGGGTGTGCGGCGGAACACTGTGTGTCATGTCTCTCTACGTGCCCTGTAAAATGACACCACTGCGCTCCGGCCCTGACCCCTCACAGCTGCTGAGATGACCACAGATGAGCCCAGTCTCCTCTGTCTTCGTTTGTTCATTTATAAATCAAGGACCGTAACTCTCTCCTCACAGGACTGTTGCAGAGACAAAAGTGCCTGACACATAGCATGAGACAGCAAGCGCGCACCAAGCTCTGCGGCACTGCCGAGGGATGGATACAAGCCAGAGAGTCAGACGCCTACCACTCCTTTTGTGTAAAACTGAACTTCTGCATGTCTAGGATACATAAAAAGGTCCAGGAAGATCTGCACCAAGCCGCTGTGTTTGTCCCTGCAGAAGAGGTCCTTGGTCCCTCCTACCCACAGCATTTCCCTTTTCTACAAGGGGAATGTTTTCATGCGTTGCTGGAGTTACCAACAAGTGAACTGGCCCAAAAGCAAAAGGACTGGAGGGAACAGATGGGATGGAAGCAGGCAGGCGGCTCGGTCCAGCCTTCCTCTCATCGGAGGGAACAGAAGCTGGGAAGGACGTGAGTCGTCTGAGTCCCCAGAGCTCACAGCGGCAGCCACAGGACTAAAACCTGGGCCTCCTGGCCGGGGCGGGCACTTTGCTAGGTCTTGACTTCTTTTGCTACCAGCTGAGCATGGGAAGCTCCAAAAAGGGCCGGGTGAGGGCGGGGAGGAGTAGTTCACAGATGACAGCTGCCAGGCCAAGACAGCTACAGGGAGCCGGGGTCCTGGTCCAAGCCCCATCTGCCCTCCCCCCAGCCTGCTCCAACTCCTGCAAATGCACTCTCTGCCTTATTTGGCTTGGAAGAGGAACCCATAAACACTTCTGTGCTAGTGCTTATGCCAGTGGGCGGGGCCGGGCAGAGGAGAAGAGGAAGAAGAAAAGAGCAGACGTGGTCTGGGCAGCTCCCGGCGGCTGCTGCTCTGCCCTGCTCTGCAAGGGAGCCTGGTGGGCCTTACCTGCCATGACCCCAGGCAGAGCACAAAAACCAAACCCAGACCCAAAGGGGCCATGAGGGCTCAGACGGATCTCACTTTTACGGAAGAAGGAGGCTGGCAAGGTTGGCCCAGGGGACAGGGGGAAGCCAGCCGGCCCCCAGATGCCCCCCGCAGCCTTCACAGCGAGGTCTATGGTGAGGTTCACGCGGGCCGAATGGCCTACCACCCCACCGCCTCAGCACAGGAGCCTTGGAGAGCAGGCAGAGGTGGAAGCTGTGTGGGGAGGGGACATGGGGGGCTCCCCTAATGGAGGCCCAGCCTGCCCAGGCCCACCTTCACCAGCCACCCTGGCCTGCAGGCCTGCTCCACACATGCTCCCCAAACCCCAGCTGCTTCAGTCCTTCTCCGCACGATTCCCACCTGCCCCTCCAAGGCCGCAGCGGATGTGACCCCGACCCACCCTCCACAAGCAAAGGTCCCGCCTCTAGCGCCCACCACTCCAGAAGCCCACCCCAGCCCTCACCAGCAGGGCCTCTGCGCCCTTAGTGACCCTGGCCATGGCTACAGATGGCTACGCCACGGGCTTCGCTCCCCCGGGGTGCTGGACAGTCTCAGGCTGGGATCCTGCAGTTCTCTGTCCATCCCACCCTGCCCCGAGCTGAGGACTGGGGAAGTCCCTCTTCCCGCCTCATGGACAAAGGAGAGTTGAGAGAAACTCAAGGGAAAAGCCGTTGCACCCTCTGTCTAGCAATAAGACAGAAAATGGAGTCTAGAGCCCTTCACAAAACTCTGAAAACCTCAGAGACCTTCGAACCAGCCCCTGCCATCTCACGGGAGAACCCGAGGCCCTAGGAGAGCAGGCTTTGTCCAAAGGCAACAGTGGGACGCAGCCATAGGGCGGGCAGCACCGAGGGAGCACTGGACAGGCAGGGCCCGACGGGAGCCACCCTGCCTTCGAGGCAGCAGGAGGTAAATGGAATGTTCCTTAACTACTTGGAGCCCGGCCAGCAGCCTGGGGCCCTGAGCAGTTTCTGGAGCATTTAATTAGCTGGGTGCCTGGGTTTAATTAGCTCGGTGTCCGGGTTTAATCAGCTCAGTGTCCAGGAAACTCAGTTTTATGGCTCCTCTGACCTACACGGGACAGGGTCCTGCAGGCCTGGTGGCCGCTGTGGGCTGGGCACCCACCGCACCTGCCACAGCCAACTGTTCTCAGACCTGCTGGTGTGGACAGCCAGGTCACCCTCCCAGTCACACTCAGCCCGCAGCCCTTGGAGGGGTTTGCAGGGCGGGGGTGGGTCCGTCTGTGAACAAGGTGACTGTGCAGGAACAGAGGGTCAGCAGGCACCTGCTGCACACAGCCACGTGGGTGGGACTGGGGGAACTGTCTCTGCCTGGGGAGTGGGGCAAAGCCCACAGGGTCCTGCAGGCATCAGCCCCTGGGATTCTCACACAAGCCAGGGGTGACTCCAACACGCCCATTTCACAGATGAGCACACGGAGGCTGCAGGAGGGAGGGTTCCCCAGGCGACTTATGGTGGGTGGAACAGTGGTACCTGTACATCTGGGCCTGAGCTCTTGTGGCACTGCCCTAGCCCAGGAGGGCACCAGCAGGCTGAGTGACTTGGAGGACACGATGGTGCTGACCAGAGGCCCAGCAGCACGGCCCGAGGCAGAAGCAGTCTGGTCCCAAAGCCGCTGCCTTCCGGTCCCCACACCATGGCAACCGTGCTTGTGGGGCGGGGGCGGGGGCGGGTGAGCTGGGAGGTGCCTTTGCGTTCTCCCCCGTGCTGCTCACACCCCATCCTCATCTTCTTGGTACTTGAGGTCAGCAGTGAAGGACCCCCAGCATGGCAGACCGGGCAGAGATGAGAACGCCCCTCCCCACGCATGAGGCATCCCCCACATCGGGGCCTCGGTGACCCTTTCCCCCCTTCCCCCTGACCCTCCCTCCACTGCCCTCCCCGCCTCCCCCACCCTCTGAAGGGCCTGTCGTTCCCCACAGACGACCAGCAGTGCTGCCAGGGTGTGGAGGCCTCAGCGTTTTTCTGTGCTGGGCTCTCCTGGAGGGTCAGGGATCTGGGACTCATCCCTCAACAATGGAGAAGGGGACAGATTCCAGGGCATGGGTGAGGCCTGCGTTCCGCACAGAACAATCCCCTGACTCTCTGCCCAAGTGGGCTCCTCTCTAGCCTCTTCAGAAAGGGAAGAAACCAGGGCTTATCTGGGCAGCCATCTCTGGCACAGACACAGGTAAATAGGTGGGGACAGTGGGTAGAGGGTGGGGCCCCAGGAAGGACGCGAGTCCCTGAATGTCTAACGGAGCCAACCCTATGCCTCCACTGTGCCCTGGGAAGGGAGCTGGGTCAGGCAGAGCCACCTCTGTGGGCAGCAAGGCCTCCCTCCCGGCCCACCCAGGGGTCCAGGCAGAGCCCAGATTCTGCACACAGCAGGCACTCAGAGGGGCGGTGACAAAGTAAGGCCTCCAACTCAGCTCTCCTCCCTTCACACACCATGGCCTCTGCCACATGAGGTCAGCAACTGGCACAGGGGACTCTCCTGCCATCCTCGGAGGGTCCAAGTGCATTGGCCCTGCCCACCGGCCCCCATCTGAGCTGCAGGCACTGCCCTCCTGGATTCCTGCAACTCCACAATCCCAGGGACGGCAGGACCCCCTCCAGCCTCAAGGAGAGGATGTGTCTGGGGAGGAGAAGGGGCTCTCAGCCAAGCAGCAAACCCTGACTGCCAAGTGTAGACCCTCAGCAGCGCCACGGCCGGAGTGGTTTGCCAGGTCACCCGTGACAGCCGAGGCAAGGGTGGGGCAGCCCCTCAGGTCTCTCAGCAGCCCACAAGTGCTGAGTCAGTCCTGACCCTGAGCTCTGTGCCAGGAAGCGGCTCCTGTTGTGCCACTTGTCAGATGGGGAAACTGAGGCACGGTGGGCTCACAGGGCGCTGTGTGGACAGTGTGGCCTCCCACAGCTTCAGCCGCCCTGCACACAAGCCCTGACCAGGCGTGGCTGGGAAGGACAGCCAGCCACAAGCCGGCCCCTCAGCCAGAAGCTATGAGCACATGAGTCCCACGGGCTCTTTCCTAGGACCCCCAGCCCGCAACACGCCGCGTTCCCACTTTGCACCCGGCAGCTCCAGGCTCAGGACTAGGAATCGGTAGTTCCCTAAGAACCACAGCTTTCCATGGACTGCCGTCACGGGGGAGCCCGTCCAGAGGGTGCACCCAAAACAGTCTGGCCCTGGGGTGCCTGGACGGGGTGCGGGTCCAGGGCTGGAGCCAGAGACGTCCAGCATTCCAGGTCACAATTCAAGCCTGCCCAGGGGCCAGCTGGTGAGCTGGCAGCCAGTGTCCTCCAGAGATAGGGATGAGACGCAGGGCCAGCTCCTGGCGGCTCAGGGCACTTCAGGGGGCCCAGCTCCCCTGGGAGGGCCCTGCTCTCGGCCTTAGCCTGTGAGCGGCTCCTGTGTGAACAGCGTGGCCCCAGGCAGAGGCTGGAGGTGAGCAGAACCGGCCGCAGACCAGCAGTCAAACCCCGGCTTCTTCTCTGGGACTCTGTCTCTTCGCCTAGAAAGTAGCGGTTGGCCTGATGTGGGGACTCCTGCCTGTAATCCAGCACTTTAAGAGGCTGAGGTAGAAGGTTCGCTTGACCCCAGGAGTTCGAGACCAACCTGGGCAACACAGGAAGACCCCATCCCTATTTAAAACAAAACAAAACAAAAAACAAACCAGACCAGGAAGGCACTGACATGCCTCGTCACCTGGAGCTGCTGGCCAGGGTCTGGTGCGGTACAAATGTGCACAGTGAAGAGCTGGGTCAGGGAAGCCCTGGGGTAACAGCCGGTAGGTGCTCCCTGACACTCTCTGGCTGACCCAGGAAGCGGACAGCACATTCCACAGCCCGCGTGGACCACACTGATTACACTGATTAGCACGGAAGGGACGATGTTAAGGTTCCAGGTAAACAAGGTCGCTCTGTGACCTGGAGCTGGCCCCGCCCCCAGCATTCCAGACTAATTGAGAGGGTAGGGTTCCTGCAGAGATGGCCCATTACGCCTGAAATGAAGGCTTTGGAAGCTAGGAGGCAGCTCTCCGGGCTCTGTGAGGCCATCACAGCCAGCCTGCCCCAGGCACAGCTGTACACCTGCACAGAGTCGGCACGCAGGGGTCAGGCGTGGTTGGAAGCCCGTGGTTCAGAGGGGGTTCAGGAGCCCACAGCCTCCTGGGGGCCAGAGTGCACGATGAGCCATAGTTAGCACCAGACACTGAGCTGGGTCCTCAGGAAAGGCTTCCCTGGGGGCCACCGGAGCAGGACCCGGTGGCGGGAAGGATCTGGGAACATCAGATGCGAAGGTCCTGGGGGAAACCCAGAGGTCACAAAGGTGCGGAGGGCGAGGCGAGGTACGAGGCAGGACATGCTGTGAGACACGGGGTCTCGGCCACAAGAGATGGGGTCCTCTTGAAGCCCCAGCAGCGAGCACGCAGCAACGCCTCCCCCAGGTTCCTCCAGGCGCCCAGGCTCCACATAACCCATTCTCCAGAGCTGAGGTCCACACCACCAGCGTCGCTGGGTCCTGAGCAGGTAGATGCTCAGGCTGAGGCTCACCCAGACCCAGGCGCCATGTTCTAAAGCGTCCTCCGGGAAACACGAGTGAGCTCTCCAGGCAGAGATCACGCACCGACATTCCCCTGCCAGGCCAGGCACGGTGGCTCACGCCTGTAATCCCGACACTTTGGGAGGCTAAGGCAGGTGGATCATGAGGTCAGGAGTTCGCAACTAGACTGGCCGGCATGACGAAACCCCATCTCTACTAAAAATACAAAAATTAGCTGGGCATGGTGGCACGCGCCTATAATCCCAGCTACTTGGGAGGCTGAGACAGAGAATTGCTTGAAACTGGGAGGCAGAGATTGCAGTGAGCTGAGATCGCACCACTGCACTCCAGCCTGGGCAACAAGAGTGAAACTCCGTCTCAAAAACAAAAAGAAAAGAGAAAAATGTCTCTGCCATGGCCTGCCTTTGACCCCCAGCATCATGCCATGACCTCCCAAAACAAGGACTCCGCCCTCAGCACCAGGGGCAGACACTGGCGACCACTCCAACCACAGCCCCAGCAACTCACCCCAGAGAGGCAACGAGGGCTTCCTAAGAACCCTGGCCACTGAAAACCTCCCAGGAACCACCTCTCAGGAGCGGCACTGCCTTCCAAACACAGGTACCTGGCCCTGGCAGACCTGGCTGCCCACTGTGTCCTCAGCGGTGCTGGGCCCAGGACAGAAGTTGGGGTGCTAACTCAGAGCCCTTACCCTGTGATTCACCCAGCGGCACCCAGCCCCCCAGCCTGTCCAGCCTGGCCTGTCTAGACTGCCCCAGGGCCCAGCCACAAGCTGGCCTGCTCTCAAGGGACTTCCCCGGGCACCCAGGGAGGAATGCTGCCCGGGCACCCAGGGAGGAATGCTGCCTGGCCACCTCTCCCGCAGGCAGGGTGGGAGAGGACTCACCAGCCACTCGGAGGCAGCCTGGCGGGGGAGGGGGGTCACAGGCAGGTGTCTGGTCACACCCCCTTCAGAACCTTGCTCTCCCTTCCCCCCAGGCCACTGGGGTAGGGCAGGAGAGGGAGGGGAATCTCAGGGCACGTGTCTAGGACGGTCACTCATCATGTCTGTATGCTTCTGCAGGAGACTGGTGTTGGGTCCTAGCTCAGCCCTCCCGCTCTATGCCTTGAGTTCTCAGTAAGTGAAATGCGGACAGAATTGGGCACCTGCACCAGGACTGTCTTGCCCTCCCAGCAGATGCTGCCCCAGAAGCACTGCCCGGACACGTGGCCAGGTGAGGACCTCATAGAGCTGGCACAGGGCTGGACAGCAGCACCCGGAGCCTGGCTTCCTGGTCCCTAGAGAGCCCAAGTCGTTATCTCTAATTTTTTTTTTTTTTTGAGACAGAGGCTCACTCTGTTGCCCAGGCTGGAGTGCAATGGCACAATCTCAGCTCACTGCAACTTCCACCTCCTGGGTTCAAGCAATTCTCAGGCCTCAGACCCCTGAGTACCCGGGACTACAGACACCTGCCACCACGCCCCGCTAATTTTTCTATTTTTAGTAGAGACGGGGTTTTACCACGTTGGCCAGGCTGGTCTCAAACTCCTGACCTCAGGGGACCTGCCCACCCGGGCCTCCCAGGGTGCTGGGGTTACAGGCGTGAGGCTGCGCCGGCAGCTCTCTCCATTCTGAGCAGGTGCTGAGGTTGGCGGAGGTGTGACCAGAGTCGGCGCGGCTGTGTTCTCAGTCGGCAGCTTGGGTGCCGCGGTCACGCCTGCCGCTGGGGTGTGAAGTTGATTCATGTGTCAGGGCGGCTGGGCCACGCTGCCCAGTTCAGTTAAAAATACCTGGTATGGCCGGCGCGGTGGCTCAAGCCTGTAATCCCAGCACTTTGGGAGGCCGAGACGGGCGGATCACGAGGTCAGGAGATCGAGACCATCCTGGCTAACATGGTGAAACCCCGTCTCTACTAAAAAAATACAAAAAATTAGCCGGGCGAGGTGGCGGCGCCTGTAGTCCCAGCTACTCGGGAGGCTGAGGCAGGAGAATGGCGTGGACCCAGGAGGCGGAGCTCGCAGTGAGCTGAGATCCGGCCACTGCACTCCAGCCTGGGCGACAGAGCGGGACTCTGTCTCAAAAAAAAAAAAAAAAAAAACCTGGTATGTAGATATTTTTTAAATGAGACTGATTCGAATCAGCAGACGGCACGAGGGCCTCATCCAATCCGCGGACGGCACGAGGGCCTCATCCAATTGGCGGACGGCACGAGGGCCTCATCCAATCAGCTGTAGGCGGGGGAGTGACGCCTGAGGCCTGGAGAACTTCCCAGGACGGCCACAGGGAACCCCCGCCTGAGCGCACGCGTGGACCCGAGACTGCAACAGCGGCTCTTGCCAGCCAGCCCGCCCTGCGAACGTCAGACGCGCCAGCCCCACAGTCGCGTGTGTCAGCTCCTTAAATATCCATTTCACAGGCAGACAGACCTATCAATATATCCTGCCTGGCTCGTGCCCAGGATCACCAGCCCCGGAACCCGGCCCCAGCTGCTCTCAGAGCCACAGGGACAGTCCCCTCAGGCCACGGGGGCCGGGGCCACCCCAGGCTGGAACCCTGGGCCCAAACTGGCTAGAGTGGGCCTCAGTTTCCCCTTTCCATAAAATCTCAGAGATCATTCCCTTTCCTCTTCTCCACTTTCGAAAGTTTTTAAAATGCACAGAAGCACAAAGTGACACCCAAGTGACAGTCGTCACGGTCAACCTGTGAGTTCTATAACTCCGCCCGCACACGCGTGTTCTACCACGCACGGCTTTCCCATCGGCTTCTCCGATTGATCGGCTTCCCTGATTGATTGATTAGCTTCTTCCCCGATTGAGCCGCTGTACTCTCTTCACACATCTCCCCATTCCTCTCCCTCCCCAGAAGGAAACGGTCTCATGAGTTTCGGGACATCCTTCCAGGAAGGAGCCCTTTCCGAGCTCTGGAATTCCATCCAGGGCCATCTGCGAGGGCATCCCTGGACTGTGGCTGTGCTGAGACCTCCGGGCCAGGCCCTGCCCATGAGGAAGGAGCTCAGGGGACTGTGCTGGGAGAGCTTTGAGTCACAAAAACAGCCCCCCCACAACCCAGAGCCCCCCAGAGACCAGAATGACTGAGGCGGGAGGGAAGGGGACCAGCCACGAGGTGGAAGCGTCAGCTTTGGAACTCCCCTACTGCAGGTGACTGGCTGGGTGGAAGCCGCCAGCTTCCCTGCAAACCGCTGCTCCACTCCCATCTCTCTCAGTACCCCAAGAGCCCCATGCCATCATGTGCTCGACCACTGAGCCAGACCCCGCATTTGCAGGAGTAGCCCATGTCACCCTCAGCCACCTAGGAAGGCAGAGCCACTGCTGTCCCCACTCAGAGGAACCAGGGTCCCCATAGGTCACAGGGTGAGGCCGCCCAGCCAGGGAGGGGCAGAGCCAGGCCAGAACAACTCCACTGAGCCTTCCGCTTCAGGGTGACCCCACCCTGCCCTGCCCTACAGCCCGGACTCAGGACTAGAGCCTTGAGGGATCGAGGGGACTCAAGCCAGCTCCCACCACCGCAGGGCAAAACCCACACTCCCTGACACAACCCCCAAGCCCTCGCAGACTTCCCGGACCCCGACAGCACGAGACTCACGCACATGCTCCTCCCGCTCCCTTCCCCGGGTCCAGACCCCAGGCCCTCTGGAGGGGACCCCATGGACCAGACCCTCTAGAGCAGAGGCCTGCAAAGTGGGACCCACGAGCCCCCAAAACCACGTGTTACCACAGTCCTGTCCTGGGGAGAGGGGCCCAGGGCCCAGCCAACCTCATGGGCCCAACCTCGGTCCAGGGCTGCCAGCTGGTGGGGGCAGGGGCTGGGCTCCTCTTGTTCCGCCTGGCACACTGCCTGGGCCTCGCAGCCCCTCCCCCACACCCCAGCTTGTGGCAGGGTGTCCCCATAGCTGCTCCCACCATGGCAGGCCGGCTCCAAGAAGCTCCCCAGGCCAGGAGGAGAAGCTGATTAAGTGGCCACTTAACAGCAGAGAGTGGGTTGTTCCCTCTGCGGGGTGGGGAGCGGACTGGATGGTCCTGGCTAAAGCCTGGCTATGCATGTGCTCAGTTCCTGGAAAAGGGGGAGTGAGAAAGAAAGACGGACGTGCTGCCCTCTCACCCACCACATCCTGTTTTTATGGAAAACTAATCCAATTCCTAACAGCAGAGCGAGCAGCCGACCTCCCGGGGGTCCCGGGTGGCCCTGACAAGCGGCCTGTGGGCGGGGGCTCCCTAGTTTGTATGGCAGGAGCTCGTCCACAGGGCAAGAGCGCTTCCCTCTCAGCCACTCCTCCCTCCTCCCTGGGGAGAGGCCAGGATGGATGCGCCCTTCCTGGCAGTGAGGGGCTGGCTCCCTGTCTCCACCCCTGCAGCCTCAGCCAGGCCCTGCTCCCTTCTAGGCCTCGGCCAGTCTGCGTGGGGGGGGTGGGGGGCGCTGCCCACAATGGGCAGGCCAGCGACACCGCAAGCTGCAGGGCCCAGTCCTGGGCACAGTAGCACTGTGGCTGCAGACCCTGGGATTTGGAGCCAGAATAGCCATGGCCGGGGCCAGCTCCACTTTGGCAAAGCAAGCTGGGCCTCAGTTTCCTCATCTGTACAGTGAGGACACCAGCCCTATTCACTGCAAAGGCCACACACTGAAATGTGCTAGGACACGGCAGCACCGGCACTCACTCTTGCTATGCAGGGTGAAGGCCCCTCATCCAAAGGGGCCAGAAGTATTCCCAGTTTGGGATTTTCTGGACTTTGGAATATCTGCACATACATAATGAGATATTTTGTGGACAGGACTCAACACAAAATTCTATTTACATCTCAATATATACCTCGTACACATACCCTAAGGCAGTCACGTAATTTTATTTGTGTAAATAGTGACAGGGGTCTGTGTTACCCAGGCTGCTCTCGAACTCCTGGCCTCATGATCCTCCCGCCATGTCCTCCCAAAGTGCTGGGATTACAGGCGTGAGCCACCGCGCCCGGCCAATTCTGGCTTTTGACTGTGACCTGGCGCATGAAGTCAGGTCTGGAATTGTATTTCGCTTAGGTCTGGATTTCAGACTTGGGGACTGGGATGCCCAGACTACAGCATCCTTGTATTTTCCTTACCAATATGAAGACAGACCTGCGGAACGCCTCAGCAGCGAGGGAGCTGTGGGACCGGCCCCGCCTCCTCTCCTACCACTGCACCTGACCGGAGCCCCACCTCATGTAGGCCAGCTCCATTCCTGAGGGTCAGGGCCAAGCCTGGGGACCTGCAGCCTCCAGTCAACAGCAGGGAGAGGACCCCAGGCCTGGCTGTCACTGCCTGCCTCCAAGGACCTGGCTCAGATCTGGGGCTAAGGCTCAAACAGAACATGTAGCTCTGGTGGATGGAATGTGGTGGGAAACAGGGAGGGGCCAGGGTGGGCAGGACCAGGACAGGCCTCCAGTCGCCTCTGCTAGCTCAGCGCTGGCCCTGCTCCTGCGCAGGTTAGAGGGACAGAGGCGAGCATGGGGCAGAGTGCGGTAAACAGGTCCCCTAGGGGGTCATACCCCTTCCAATGCCAGATGGTGGGGCAGTGGGGGGTTCTGAGGCCCTGCTAACCTACTCCAACCTGGAGGCTCCGGACCCCCAGACCTCTGCCCCCAAGAGAGGAAGCGAGGGACTGTTGATGCATAGCCTGTCCCCGGGGAGGAGGACTGATGCCTCCCAGGGTGTCCTCCCTGTCCGCAAGTTCCAGCCCCTCCCCACCCTCTCTCGAGGCAGAGAGGGCACAATCCGGTCTTCCTGAGCCTCGGTCTGTGGGGACAGAACCTGCCAAAGCCAGAGGAGGCCTGCAGGCAGTCCCACGGGACGGCCCGGCACGCAGCTCCCAGGACGCATCCCCGAGACCTCTCAGCCTGATGCCTGCGCACAGCCCGCTCCCCCGTGACCCGGTCACAAGCCGGGCCCTGCCTGCATCACTTTCTGTCTGTGGACCTGGGAGCTGGCTTGACCTTTAGGAGCCTGCAGTTCCTGTCTGTGGGGTAGGGGGACGGCAGTGGCTGCCTGGTCGGGCTGTTCCGAGGATGGCACGGTGGAGTGCGGGGCGGGGGAGGTCTCGCTCCTTCTCACTCCCAGTCCTGGCCTGGCGGCAGCTCGCTGCCTCAAGGGGTCAAGCCCACCGACCCTGGGAGTGTCTAGTTGAGACTCTGCCAGGACACTGGGCAGGGCGTTCTCCTCAGGGGCAGCTCCAGAACTGCAGTCCGTCAGGAGAGGCGGCCGTTCTCCTCAGGGGCAGCTCCAGAACTGCAGTCCGTCAGGAGAGGGGGCCGTCAGCACAGGGGCCCCAGCATGGACGGTGCCTGCCTGGGGTGCTCCCTTCCCCTCGGCCTGGACATGGTCCTGCGTGGGGGTGCTCTCCTGCCAGCTGCCCAGCACGTCCACCACCTGGTACCTTCACTGCCAGTGACTCAGCCAGGCCAGCCGGCAGCCCAGTCGTGCCAAGTCACCCTGAGCACGCCCCACGGTTCCCACGGAGCAGCCAGGTCCGGGCCAGGCGTCCTCCACTGGGCCCCGTGCGGCCCCGCCGTAGGCAACACCAGCCACCACCAGAGTCTCTGGGCCTCACGTCCTCACCTGGGAGACCACTGACATGCCCTGGGGGCTTGGGTGAGGAGCTCCTTACTACAGGGATCCAGTGGGTGGCACTGGAAGGACTCCCTGCCCTCACACGCCCTGAGCGCAGGTGATTAAGAGGCTCTTGGGCCTCTCATCTGCAGGCGGGGCTTGGGCGGAGTGGCTGCACCCCCTCACATCCTGCTACGTGTTGCAAGGTCCTTCCGCCCCTGTCACCTGGCAGGTCGTCCTGGTCCCTGAGAGCCAGAGCCGTGAGGCAGAGCAGGGCAGGCGCCAATCTCACAGGGAGATAAAAATCTCACAGGGAGATAAAAGTCAACCGTGTGAAGGGCCCCACAGACAGAGCAACCGCTGCTGGCACCGGGCCCAGCCTTGCAGGAACGCTGCACCCAGTAACCCCACTTGGGAGGACCAGGCCAGTCCCACTCTTAAAGATGAAGTGCTGGAGGCTCAGAGAGGCTGAGAGATTTACCCAACCATTGGCCCAGTGGTGCTCGGCAACAGAGCTAGGACTGGGAGCCGCATCTGACTGTACAGAGCTGGGGTCATGGCGAAAACAAGAAACCAGGCCAGGCCGGGCTCCCATCCCACCGCCTCCCTTGCCCTGCAGGCCCCAAGCCCAGCAGGCAGGGAGGAGCACGCAGCTTTATTGACTAGGGGCTCGGCTCCCCACGGCTCACGCAGCTGCTGGGCTCAGGGGCCACAGGCACCCAAGCCTGAACTCCAGCAGGGTCACTCTACAAATGCCCTGTGACAGTGTCCAGTGGAGGTCCCAAGCCAGCTATGGGTGTCCCCCTCAGCCCAGTCAGAGCAGGGCCATAGGTAGGACAAGGTTGCAGTGGTAACACCAGCAGATCCAATGCCCATCCCCCTGGGGCCCCAGGCCCCTGAGACCCTGGCATGGTTGTCAGAATGACCATCCCTGGTGCCACTGAGACCCCAGATCCAGCACCTGTGTCCAGCGCTGAAGTCCAGGTCTGTGTCTGAGATGGGAAGGAGGGCCCGGAATCCCAGACATCTCACGGCAGCGAGTGAGCCGGGGGTTGGGACAGCTAAGTGGGCTCCTGTGGCTTAGCCACCAGCTCGGAATGTACTTTCCATGTAGACGTGAGGCCCAGGTGCCAATAACCAACAGCCATGCTGGAGCTGAGGGCCCTGGAAGCCTGCTGGCCCCTGCTCATGCTGCCCCTGCAGAACCCAGTCCACAGGCAGGTGGCCCAGACAGCCAGAGTCTGGCAGAGGGCACGGCTTCCTCCTCCATAAAAAGGCCCATGCCTGGCAGGGCGCGGTGGCTCACGCCTGTAATCCCAGCACTTTGGGAGGCTGAGGCCGGCGGATCACAAGGTCAAGAGATCAAGACCATCCTGGACAACGTGGTAAAACCCTGTCTTTACTAAAAATACAAAAATTAACCGGGCGTGGTGGCGGGCACCTGTAGTCTCAGCTACTCGGGAGGCTGAGGCAGGAGAATCACTTGAACCTGGGAGGCGAAGATTGCAGTGAGCTGAGATCGTGCCACTCCACTCCAACCTGGCCAAAGAGTGAGACTCTATATCAAAAAAAAAAGAAAAAAAAAAAGGCCTGTGCCCCTCCTACCCACTCTCTAAGGGGGATGCCCGCAGCAGCCCTGGCTCAGTCTTCATGTCACCGTCTCGCAAAGGTGCGAGCTCCTGAGGCCGCAGGCTGGGGTGGGCCACAGGCTGGAGTGGGCCACGGCAGGGCCAGCCTCCCTTACAAACGCCCACGGGACATGTGGGTAGAGGCACATGGCTTCCAGCTGGCCCTGGGGTGCCTGGAAGACTGTGTCAGCCTCTGGAATGTGAGGCAGCCTGTCTATCCACCCAGAAGCTTCTGGCACTCCAGGGAGCTCAAGCTCGCTGTGCTCTGGAAGCAACAATGACTCCTCCATCTGTCACCAGCGGCTCCAGCCAGCCCCCGGGTCCACGTGCCTCGTCCCTCCTGGGTCTCATTGATTCAGGCTGAGCCTCCCCCTCTGGCCCCCCAGTAACTCCTGGCCTCAAGCCTGGGCCCTCGCTCAGAGGATGTGAGTAGAGGGGAGGCCCGAGACAGGACGGCCCTCCAAGAGTGGGGAGCCAACGGGGGACCCCTTGAATAGAAACCACAGAGGAGGTCTGCCCACCCGGCGTGGCAGCCAGGGAGGAGGTGGGCAGGGAGAGGGGCCTTGTCTGAGACCAGAGGTGGACAGGGGCCGAGGGTCGGCAGGAAGCCAGGCGACTGACGGGTGCAGCAGAGACTGCCTCCACGTGGCCCTACACAGCCTGGCCTCACTAGGGGAAGGGTGAAGACAGTGGCTGGCGCTTCCCTCAAAAAAAAACCTTAGGGGCTCAAGACCACGCCTGAGGCCCCCCTCTCCTAGGGACAGGGTCTGATAGGGAAAAGGCTGACAGGCTGGGGGAGAGGGGTCCGGCCTCCCTGCACCCGGTGTCCTCCTGGGTGGTCTTAGGAAGAGGGTCACTCGACCCCAGCCCCCCACTGCAGGGCCCCACCGGAGCTTGCTCTGGGCACTTCTGGACCTGCCGAAAGTCCCCTCAGGTGCCACCATCCCTGACCACCAGCACCTCCCTGCAGGTCCCCCAAGTCCCTTCACCACCGCAAGCCTCCTCCCCGCACACTGCTGACCTTCAGAGATTGGGGCCCCTCCGGGCCTCCCTCTCCCCTGGCTGGGAAGGTCTGTGCCCAGCGATAAGGTCTAGGATGCAGCTCCCAGCACAGCAGGAACAAGTCACCAGGCAGGGCTGGGTGGGCGTGGCCTGAGCGGCACGCTGACTTCATCACTGTCACCTCCTCCTGGCCTCTGCCTGCGCCCCCTTCCCACCCACAGGACGGCAACACCCGGTGACTCCCTGACCTGGCTGTAATCATACAAACTAGAGGTCCAGCATGGTGGCACATGACTGTAATCCCAGCTACTCAGGAGGCTGAGGCATGAGAATCCCTTGAACCCAGGAGGCGGAGTTTGTGGTGAGTCGAGATCATGCCATTGCACTCCAGCTTGGGCGACAGAGCGAGCCTCTGTCTCAATAAGTAAGTAAATAAAAATCATAATATAAACTGGAGAAAGACACCCATGGGTGCTGAAGGGGAAATACAGGCCCCAGCCGTGATAGGACAGCTTGGGGTCAAGGAGACTCACTCCAGGACGCCCGAGTCCCCAGCAGCGGCCCAGGCGCCTCTGCACACCGTGTGGAGGAGGAATGGGTGGGCATTGCTGGCCCAGCTGCAGGTCTGAGCAGTGTCCCAGGAAGCCTGAAAAGGAAGCCGGCAATCCCACGCTGACCACATGACGAAGGACTGACCAGACAAGGATGGGGCCCAAGGGCAAAGGAACCGCTTATCTCATGCCAAGTGGCTGGGGAGAGCACTCTTGGGGTACATGGGGCTCCCTGGAGGATTCCACAAGAAACAAGGCACCCCAGAGCTGGCTGCGCAGAAGCGAGTGGTGCCCACGTGGTCTAAGATGCCTCAGCACAGGCTCTTGGGTGCTAAAACCACCCAGGCATTGGGAGATGGTAATGCAAGGCCTGGGAATTAATACCAGGGGAACCAGTCAAAGGAAGGAAAACCAGGCACGAAGACAGTCGCTACGTAACGACAGGGCGGTGCTGGGAGGCAGCTCACTGTGCAGGGACCCAAGGAAGCCCCTCCATCCAGCAGACACCCAGGGAGGCCCCGGCCCAGACAATGAAGATGACAGAGTCCCGGCCGTGCACGTGACACCCAGGATGTAAGGGAGTGAGGGGACCGGGGGGGGCGGAGCATGGCAGAGGGGCGTCCCTGACCCTGACAGGCTGGAGCAGGAGGCAGAGGCGCCCGCACGGGACAGAGAGGACGCCAGGACAGACCCAGCGGCCAGGAGCTAGGCAGAACAGGGCCCAGTGCAGCCCGGATGCCGCGGCCACCCATGCAGGGAGAGGACGTTCAGTGGCAGGCAGAACCCCTGACCACAGTCCCCCAAGAGTGTCCAGGCTTCATCTGAATGAAATGCCTGCTCTTAAAAACACATGGCCGGGGCTGGGCTCAGTGGCTCATGCCTGTAATCTCAGCACTTTGGGTAGCCAAGGTGGGCGGATCACCTGAGGTCAGGAGTTTGAGACCAGCCTGGCCAAAATAGCAAAACCCTGTCTCTACTAACAATACAAAAATTAGCTGGGTGTGGTGGCGGGCACCTGTAATCCCAGCTACTAGGGAGGCTGAGGCAGGAGAATTGCTTGAACCTGGGAGGCAGAGGGTGCCGTGAGCCAAGATCATGCCACTGCACTCCAGCCTGGGTGACAGAGCGAGACTCTGTCAAAAAAAAAAAGAGAGAAAGAAACGGAAAGACACCACACAGGGCAGCACAGGAGTGGCAGCCAAGGGGAAGGAGAGTGCAGGCAGGAGGGTGGCTGACGGCACCAACAGGTCCAAAGAGAAAAGACCGCGTCGTTTAAACAGCTGGGAGACTTGAGGAGACTCCTCAGAAGGCAATGCACACGCAGAGGCAAAGACCGTTGTTAAGCATCCAGATCATGCAGATTAAAGCCACGGGAGGCATCAGCCAGAGCCAGAGCCTGGCCCCAGCACGTGCAGCACAGGCCGTGGGGCAGTCGAGGCCTCAGAGCCAGGCCCACGGGCTACAAGCTGGGGAGCGCAGGGGCAGTTTCCTTTCAGATTCAACACGCACCACCCAGGACTCGAGATCCCACACTGTGGTGCATAGAAGGGACAAGATGCAGGGCCAGAACTTGGCAGCTCAGGGCATTGCCCGGGGCCCAGCTTCCCTTGGAGGGGCCCTGCTGGCTGCCCCAGCCTTTGAGCAGCTCCTGTATGCACATCTGGGAGGGGAGGAAGGGGAGAGGGTGTGTGCTCAGGGCATCTGCGGAGGCGAAGCCGTGGGAGGTTACCAGGGAACGAGCACAGGAGGGAACTGGGGGACCACACACCAGGGGCAGAGCAGGGGATTTAGCAGACGGGACTAACCACAGAAGGGCCAGAGCTTGGGGACAGGACTGTGGGGCCGGACCCTGGCTTCGGGCGGGCCAGTCCAGTGCCGACAGCCTCTCTGCCCCCCACGGCCCCTGAGCCTGCACGTCCTCATCCTCGTGTGTGCAACAGGGCTGCTGCTGCTGCTGTCCCAAGAGAGGAATGTGTGTGCCCCTTCCTCGCCCGGCAGGAGAGCTGGGCCCGCTCACTTCTTGGCAGGGACTAGAAGGAGGGAAGGGCCTGCACCAGGCTGAGGTGTCCTGATTTTCTTCTTCTTTTTTTTCGTTTTGAGATGGAGTTTCACTCTTGTTGCCCAGACTGGAGTGCAGTGGCGTGATCTCAGCTCACGGCAACCTCTGCCTCCTGAATTCAAGTGATTCTCCTGCCTCAGCCTCCTGAGTAGCTGGGATTACAGATGCCTGCCACCATGGCCAGCTAATTTTTGTATATTTAGTAGAGCCACGGTTTTGCCATGTTGGCCAGGCTGGTCTTGAACTCCTGGCCTCGGGATCCGCCCGCCTCAGCCTCCCAAAGTGCTGGGATTATAAGTGTGAGCCACCATGCCCGGGCGGACCTGCTCTTTTAGGAAAAGCACAAGGGCGTGCACCCACCAAGGAGGGAGAAAGCGGAGGCTGGGGCAGAGCCTTGCAGGCCGCCCGTTGTGGGGTCCTTATAGTCACTGGCCCACAGACAGGAAAGGAAAAGCAGATCCCTGTTGAGGCAGGGGCAGTGGGATGGACGATGGCCTCCCCTTTCAAAACTCCCTTTCATGTTGCTTTCATAATGGCTTGTTTCAAATGCTGCTTTAACCATAAATAGAAATCAAGTAAGTGAGGGAGCGAGGGCCGCATGGTGGCTGAGCCTGCGTAGAGGCAGACAGTGGGGGTCCCAGCCAACACACTGCAAGCCGCAGGCCTTGGAGGGTCCAGGAGGTGAGTGAGACCAAGACCAGACCTGGGGTCCTTAAGGCCCCTCCCGGGCAGGTAGCCCCAAACCCACGCCTGTCCCTTCTTTCGAGGCCCCTCCCAGGCAGGCAGCCTCCCCAAACCCGCATCTGTCCCTCTCGCATGGCCCTCCAGGTCTTGCCACAGCCACAGGCCTCCGGGAGCTCCCGCGGGCCCAGGAATCTGTTGAAGTCACAGTTGAGTTTCATTATTCCCGAGGCTGGAGGCTTCTAGACACACAGGAGGGAGGGGGGACAAACACAGCCAGGCACTGCGGGGTCCAGGACTCCCCTGCCTGAGGCCGCTCCCGGACCGGTGGGGCTCACAGATGGGCATGGCCCGAGCCCCCTTCCTGCTTTTGGGGGTGGAGCTGTGGCACCCAGAGCCAGCCTTGTTCTTGACTCTTCCTGGGCCCATTTTAGCCGCCCATCCACAGGCAAAGGAAACCACAGGAGGTGGCTGAGGCGGCCGCTGTCCCTCTTTGGCCTGAACCTGAGGAAGGAGAAGCAGCCCCAGCTATATATACCCACAGAAAAATAGTGTGCAGATTGGAGCCTGGTAAACAGCCGGCAGCCAAACCCTGCCGGCCCGTCAGAGGGAGCCTGAAATACTCCCTGTAATTATGCTATTAAAACACACCCGAAAAATTGATCCACCCCACTCAGCAAAGGCTCCTGAGACAACGGCGGGGAATCGGGTGGCCACGCACGTCGGCCTAAGGGGCCTTGGCAGCACCCGGCAGGACAGCTGTCCACTGCACGCCTCAGCACTGGCACCCGAGATGGTCAGCGTCCCCATGGGCCCAGCACCAGAAGCTGCCCAGATCCTCACCCGCACACAGGAAGGGTCCCTGCAACCCAGCGTCCACCATGGAGAAACATGAACGTGAGCAAAAATACGGCCTGCGGTGGGTGTGTGACCCCACACAGAAGGGCGTGAGCTCGTGCACCATCCCACACACTGGGAACCACCCACACACTCAGGCATCCAGCAGCCGCCAAGGCACAAGGCTGTAGCCCAAGGAAGGCACCCGGGGAAGTGGCCGTTCCAGCTGGGAGAGAGACCCAGAGAGTGGGGGCAGGTGGGGTGCATGGTGCATCCACCAGAGGCCTCCCGCTGGGAACAAGGGAGGACAGAGGTTCAAAGGGTTGGCCGGGCGCGGTGGCTCAAGCCTGTAATCCCAGCACTTTGGGAGGCCGAGACGGGCGGATCACGAGGTCAGGAGATCGAGACCATCTGGCACACGGTGAAACCCCGTCTCTACTAAAAATACAAAAACTAGCGGGCGAGGTGGCGGGCGCCTGTAGTCCCAGCTACTCGGGAGGCTGAGGCAGGAGAATGGCGGAAACCCGGGAGGCGGAGCTTGCAGTGAGCTGAAATCTGGCCACTGCACTCCAGTCCGGGCGACAGAGCGAGACTCCGCCTCAAAAAAAAAAAAAAAAAAAAAAAAAAAAGAGGTTCAAAGGGTTAAAAAGGGAATTTAATCTGATTTACGCCTTCACTTTTTTTTTCTTCTTTTTTTTTTTTTTTTTGAGACGGAGGCTCACTCTGTCCCTCAGGCTGGAGTGCAGTGGCACAATCTCAGCTCGCTGCAACCTCCACCTTCTGGGTTCAAGCGATTCTCCTGTCTCAGCCTCCCGAGTAGCTGGGATTACAGGTGCGTGCCACCACGCCCAGCTAATTTTTGTATTTTTAGCTGAGATGGATTTTGCCATATTGGTCAGGCTGCTCTTGAACTCCTGACCTCAGGTGATCTACCTGCCTCAGCCTCCCAAAGTGCTGGGATTACAGGTGTGAGCCACTGTACCTGGCCAGGGACCCTGTTTTGGGCGGCGTCGGGGGAGCCCCATTTTCCTGGCACTTTTCTTTCCCTGCCTGTGCTCAGCACTGCGCTTCGTGAATAAACGGCAATGGTGCATCCAGAACAGTGCGGGTCCCACAGCCTCCTTTCCTGACTAGCTTGGGAGGGAGAGCAGGGAGCTCCAGCCCCATCCCCCACCCCGACTGGCCCTGACCCAGAACTTGGACTTCTGGCTACTGCCCAGAGCTCTGTCCCACAGGACCTGCGTGAGAAGATGCATGAATGAATTTGAGTGGTTGGGAATCTGCAGTGGGGTGGGCCGGGCTGCAGACGCCCCTGGGGACACGCTGCGTGTGCAGCTTGAGGGAGGCCGATGGCCCCACAGGTCCCAAGGAGCCTCTGTGCTCCTGGGAACTGCCCTGTGTGCTCCGAGACCAGGTGGTGAGTGGCTCCTTCCCCTCAGCTTCATGGAGGCCCAACGGACCCCCAGCCACCGCGGCCACCGCGGCACGCAGCACAGCTGGGAAAGCCCACGTTCCAGGTCTCCTGGCCCATGACTGTGTGAAGAATTCTGAGCCTTCCAGTGGGGAGAGCTCTCCCACCCCTGCTCCTGCCCAGCCTGGGTGTGAGATCCAAAGCCCAAGAGACCTGAGACTTGGAAGCGTCTGTGAAGCTTTTACGGTGTCACTTACAGGGGAGGAAACCCAGACCCAGAGAAGGGGGTGAGGGCCCCGCACATTCAGAGCAAGACAGAGTCTGCTGCTGCCCACGAGCCACCACCAGGTTGGCCACACCTCCACCTGCCCTTGTCCTCCCAGTGACCCTGTACCCCAAGTCCTCTTCAGATGCCTCTGCCAGCAGGTGTGGGACTCAACTGCCAAGGAGAGGAGAAGCCTTCACCCCCGGCCTGTCCCTTCCCACCAGTGTGATCTTGGGTATGTGAATTAACTTCCCCCACCCCAGAGTCCTAATCCAAAAAGTAGGCTCAACAGCCGCACCCTGAGGCCGACGCGGGAGCTCAAAGGTCAAGAGCAGGACAGAACGCAGATGCGGAGGATGTGGGCGGCGTTGGGGGAAGGGGGGTCCCGCCTCACAGTCACCCGGGAGACTCAGGCCTCTAGGCAGACTAAGGCAGAGAGGGGCAGGGGCTGGCTGGGAACAGCTTGCCTTTCAGAAGAACACAGGACAGACACCCAGCAAGGGTCCGTCCATGCCAGATGTGTGTGTGTGTGGGACGCGGTGCTGGCTTCTAAACTGCCCTGTGAGCTAGGATTCTCTACCACAAGGAAGGGCAAACTTGCTTCTGGAACCAGAAGAAAAAGCATATATAAACAAAAGCAAGTCAATCGTCAGCTGGGCGCCGTGGCTCAGGCTTGTAACCCCAGCGCTTTCCGAGGCCGAGGCGGGCAGATCACTTAAGGTCAGGAGTTCAAGGCCAGCCTGGCCAATGTGGTGAAACCCCACCTCTACTAAAAATCCAAAAATTAGGTATGGTGGTACACACCTGTAACCCCAGCTACTCAGGAGGCTGAAGCAGGAGGATGGCTTGAGCCCTGGAGGCTGAAGTTGCAATGAGCCAAAATCATGCCACTACACTCCAGCCTGTGCAACAGAGTGAGCCTCTGTCTTGAAGAAGAGAAAAAAAAAAAGTCTAATTGTTTATTTCTAAAATAGCTAAAGAGAAGACTAACATTTTGTTGAATTGAAAAGGGGATTTCTGAGGCCAGAGAGGCCAGGAATGGCTTCCTGCAAGATGTGGCTCTCACAGGACCCTGGAGACCGCGGTGGCCCCATCTCAGGAGTGGGCTGCAGAGGGCAGATTAGGCGGGCAAGGCAGCAGCAAAGACCCACGGTGGTTCCCCTTCATCTTTGAGCACAGAAAGCAAATGCACTGCCGAGTCAGCACAGGAGAGACACCGCCCAGGAAGCCGCCTTGGGGCGAGGATCAGAGACTGTGCACCCCCGCCCGCCCCGAGAGGACACTTCCTCTCTATGGGACCCTGGCAGCTGGGGCTGGAGCTCCCTGTGTCCTGGGCACCAGTGACCCACTGTGGGACGGCCACCCGCTGTGATCCATCCTCAGCTCCTGGGCAGTCCCCGGCCCCTTCCCCAAACGCGCACACATGTGCACACTCACACCTGCAGCCCTCGGTGCAGTAAGCCAGGCCCCACGCCCTCCCGCTGACTCATCCAGCCTCCAGGCCCAGCATGGAGACACAGTGTGCCCCTCTGCCATGCCAGGGAACTGATGCTCAGAAGGGGCCCCCAAGCTACAGAGGAAAGCAGCCCCCACCCTACTGTGCCACGGCCATGCTGTTCCCAGCACCCTCGGATGGGACAGGCCAGGGTTCTGGGCAGGTCCTGAGACCCCAGCACAGGCCTCCGAGGAGTGACTCTGCCATGTTGGGCTTGGCGGCTCTGCACTGCTGAGTGACTGTGAGCCAAGTGCCTGCTGTTCCCCAGGCCTCTATGTTCTCATCCCTGGGGCAGAACGAGACCCCTTCTTGGCTGCCTCCCAGGGGTGGTGAGACTCTGATGGTGACAATGGTCTGAAAAAGGAGGAAGCATCCCCCATGCTAACTGGTGACACTTCTCAGTGACAATCAGCCTGAAGGAGGCGACGCCCAGCTTGCCGGCTGTGGGTGTGCCCCTAGGCTGTGCCACGAGGCACCCTGAAAAGCAGAAACCATATTGTCAGCCCACGTGGGTGTCCCACAGTCCATGACACAGTGGCCCCTCTCTCACCACCTGGCTTTCCGCAGCCGGTCTAGATTTCCCGCAGATAGAAGCAGAGGTGCAGTCCTGTTCTATCAGAATCACAAATGTCCTGCCTTTTTTTTTTTTTTTTTTTTTGAGACAGGGTCTATCACCCAGGCTGGAGTGCAGTGACGCAATCATGGCTCACTGTAACCTCCACCTTCTTGACTTAAACGATCCTCCCACCTTGGCCTCCTGAGTAGCCGGGACTACAGGCGCACCACCAACACGCCCAGTTAATTTTGAAATATTTTTCGTAGAGATGGGGATCTCTACATTGCCCAGGCTGCTCTCGAATGGCTGGGCTCAAGCAATCCTCCCACCTTGGCCTCCTGTGATGCTCTGAGATTACAGATGTGAGCCATTGCACCCGGCCCTGCCCTGACATCTCTCTAGAAGAGATGGGCCCTGATCCCCCAAGGCTCCAGGAACAGGTGAGACTGCTGAAGGAGGCCTCTGCTCCCTGTGGGCGGGGGCAGCTCCCTGCCGGATTTTTGGGTAATGATCCTGCACTGGAGGGGGAGGGCGTGGGGGCCAGGGGCACCCCAGGATGACTCAAACCCTCACCAGGCACTGTCTGAGCCAGCACAGGCACACACTGACTAATGCCTTCTGAAGACCTCATTCATTTCCAAAACACCATAGAACTAACTGCTTCCAGCCAAAGCTCACCAGAGAGGGAGGGGGCACTCCAAAGACAGCAAAGCCAGTGTCCCACCTCCAGCCAGGCCAGCAGAACCTGCACATTGCCAGTCCGTCTGGTGCTGCCCACACCCCAGGTCCAGAGAGCCTGACTCAGGAGACCCAGCCGGCAGGCAGGCAGGGCTCTTGGCCAGCTCCACATCCACCTCCCCCAGGCACTTGAGAGAAAACACTGAGGCCCAGGCCCCACGCCCCATCCCCAGACACAGAATCACTGTGGGGTATGGCCTGGGCTTCAGCACCTTTCAAATTAATAGACTTCATTTGGGGCCAGTTTTAGGTTTACGGAAAGTACCGTACAGAGTCAGTCGTCATTATTCTTTAAAAGTTTCTCAGGAGACTCTGACACGTGGCCTGGGGTGAGCACCCCTGGGCTACCTCCCCATCCTCCCCAAGGAGGCCAAAAGCAAGAACGGTGATCCCTCCCCCAGATCCCCCACGAGGCCAGCAATCGAGAAGGCAGAACCCAGGCCTCCTGACCAATGCCCAGGGCGCAGCAAACCACATCTGCCACAGAGTCTGCTCAACACCTGTTTAGGTACAGCCCATGAATAAGGATGGCTTTTACATTTTTTACTGGCGGGAAAAATACCAGAAGATGATGATGTTGTGACATAAAAATATTTACCATCTGGTCTTTTAAAGAAAAACATTGCCAACTCTGCCCAAGGAGCAGTCACCGTCTGAAGGGGCATTCCCTGCAGGAGGGACCCCCACTTTCACTCAGACACAAGAGGAAATGGAACGATCGGTGAGAACGGGACGTTTCAGAAGCTTTCCTGTTTCCCTCTCCAAGGCCTGTCAGCTCCAGACTCTGCCTCTGTGCCCGGCTGTCCTGCTTGTTTTTAAGGCACAGGAAGGAACACAGCCGGGCCCTGTTTACGGCCCATCTGACCCTACACTGGGAGCAGGTCCCAGGCTGCCCAGTTCACACAGGGCTGACCGCACTGAAGAGAGTTGCTCAAAACCTCTCCTCTCCAGGCTCAATGGTTTTCATTGATTCCTGTCTAGAAAATCTTCCCCAAGTTTCACCACCTTTCCGTGCGACCGATCAAAACGTAGTCTGTCTGGGAGCCTCACACAGGCGGCCCTAGATCCCCAATGCTAGGGCTGGGCGAGCTCGCACCTGGAGCGAGGCAAGGGCTCTGGAAGGGCTTTTAGAATCAAAACGCCCCACCTGCCGGGTCCATGGCAGACTCCCAGTGCAAACCATCCCACTTGTCTGTGGATTAATTTCATCTGACTGCTTCCCAGCTCAGTCACACGTGGGGAGCCCCGGGCAGAGGGCGCGGGCCCTGGGTCCCGGGTAGGCCAGGGTCGGGGAAGGGGTGGGGTGCCAGGCCGTGGAGCACCAGGCCACCCGGGTGTGCTTCGCGAAAGGGGCACCACTGCCCGGCAAGCAGGGAACACAGATGCCAGGACTGGGGACCCCTGCTCCGCCCTGACACCAGGCCGCAGCCTCCGTGGGTGTCCCCTCCCCCAGACCAGGGCAGAGGCCGGACCCCGCCCCTGCGAAACTGAGCCCAGTAGGGCAAGGGAGGACCAGGGAGGAACCCACACTATTTTTTTCCAAAGTGTGGGACCGCCTCAGTCCGGGAGAGGGGGGTGCAGTGGTGAGCGGGGCTGGGCCCTGGGCACGGACGTTCGTTGGGCTCGGGAAGCTCCAAATTAAACAGCTCCAGGCAGGAAGCCCGCCTTCTCCCAGCCTGTCAGGAAGTCCTGATGCAACTTTACGCTTTTTTTTTTTTTAAACACGAAAGAGAAAAAGAGATTCGTGCTCCCCCCACCAGCGCTCCGGCCCTTCCCACCGGGGCAAACACCGCCTCGCCCGGCGGCCCCCTCTCCGCAGCGCCCCGGCGGAGACGCCAGCCGCGCTATCCCGGGCGCTCGCTCGGCCTCCCCCGTGGGCACGCGGTGCCGTCTCCCCCACCCGCCGCCGCCTGCCGCGCTCATGCTTCAGGAATGCGGGCGCCCGGGTCGCGCGTCCCTGGGAATCTCCGCTCCCGCCCGCCCGCAGCCCTCGCCCCGGTCGGCGTCGTCCGGTGTCCAGGCCGTGGGGAGCCGAGACGCCGTCCCCTCCCACCGTCCCCCGGCGCCCGCCCCCCACTCACCCGCCAGCAGCGCGCAGGGCAGCAGCAGCCAGTACAGGACCGCGCCGAGCACGTGCGGTTCCATGGCTGGAGGGCCCAGGGCCCGGCCCGGACCGTGCGGACGCCGCGGCGCTATGGGGCGGTGTGGGGGCCCCGGGACCGGCGCGCCATGGCTGACCCGCGGGGACCCGCGCGCCGCCTTCTCCTCTTCCTCCTCCTCCTCCTCCGGCCGCCCCGCCGGTGCCGACGTCCCGGGCCCGCGCTCGCTCAGGCGTCCGCCCTGCCCCTCGGCGGAGCGCAGCGCTCGGCTCACTGGGGCCGAGCTGGGCCGGACGGCGGCTCCCGCCCTCCCCCGCCCGCGGGACTTTATAAGCTCGGCCCCCGCCCGCCCTCCCCGGCGTGCCCGCCTCCGCGCTTCCCCGACGGCCAGGCGCGCCCAGGCACCCCCTCCGCCGTCCCGCGCGGCCCGTCCCCCCTCCGGCCTGCCCGAGTGCGTGGGGGCCTGGAGACCCCCGACCGGCGCCGGCCCGGAGCGGACCCCTCCCCTCCCGCAGCCTTGGCCCCGCGGCCCCGAGCGTGCGCGGCGGTGGGCAGGGGCGCTTCTCGCTGGGCAGGCCGGGGCTGGGGCCCGGGCTCTACATAAGGGGTCCCCGGGCCTCTGGCTCCCCCAGGCAGCGCCCCACGCGCAATTGCACCCCGCGTGCCCCAGCGACTTTCGCTTTGCGCCCCGAGGCGGGAGCACGCAGCGCCCCCTGGGGACCGTGGGGAGGCTCGGAGCTCCCGCGGCGGCCGGGCCTGGTGGTCCCGGAGGGAGCACGCGGGATGCCCGCGTCCCAGCAGTGCCGCGATCCGCATGTGTCTGAAGGGGGCTCCGGGGCCGCTCCCAGCCAGGCCCGCCGCGCGCGCGGCTTTGCCCAGGTCGCTCTGGCGTGAGACGCTGAGAGAGCCATGGCCTGTGCACCTGCTGCCGCGGCGCCTGCCACGGAGAGGTGGGGTCTGAGTCCAGGGGGTTCGGGACCCTCACCCAGGCCACCGCAGTTTGGCCTTCATCTGACCTTGATGTGGGCACAGAAAGAAAGAGGGGGAAGGGCTCTACACAATTGGGCTCAGGCCATGGCTCCCAAACTTAGCTGCGTAAGGGAGTGAGTAAGGCTGGGGGGGACCGTGGCCACTGAGCCTCAAGGCACTGGCAACTCATGAGAGCCCAACACAAGCCCACACTCTCCAGCTCAAAAAGAAAAAAAAAAAAAAGGTAGCAAGGCAGTGGCCCAGGCCTGTAATCCCAGCACTTTGGGGGGCTGAGGCAAAGGGGTAGGGTGTTGGGGGGGGGATCACTTGAGGTTAGGAGTTCGAGACCAGCCTGGCCAACATGGTGAAACCCTGTCTCTACTAAAAATACAAAAATTAGCCTGGCTTTGTGGCACACACCTGTAATCCCAGCTACTCAGGAGGCTGAGGCAGGAAAATCGCTTGAACCTGGGAGGTGGAGGTTGCGGTGAGCCAAGATCATTCTGCTGCACTCCAGCCTGACAAGAGCGAAACTCCATTAAAAAAGGAAAAAAAAAAAAAAAAAAAACCAGAAATGGAGATTTTCATGGGAAGTCTACTGTTTAAAGGCTGATTTAGGCCAGGCGCGGTGGCTCACGCCTGTAATCCCCACACTTTGGGAGGCCGAGGCGGGCGGATCACGAGGTCAGGAGATCGAGACCATCCTGGCCAACACAATGAAACCCCGTCTCTACTAAAAATACAAAAATTAGCCGGACCTCGTGGCGGGCGCCCGTAGTCCCAGCTACTCAGGAGGCTGGGTCAGGAGAATGATGTGAACCCAGCAGGCCCAGCTTGCAGTGAGCTGAGACTCTCTCTCAAAGAAGGCTGATTTACTTTCTCTCCAAGTCTCACCCCCTGCTCAGGCTTTGAAAAGTTGCTGTTGGCCGGGTGCGGTGGCTCAAGCCTGTAATCCCAGCACTTTGGGAGGCCGAGATGGGCAGATCACGAGGTCAGGAGATCAAGACCATCTGGCTAACACGGTGATACCCCGTCTCTACTAAAAAAATACAAAAAACTAGCCAGGCGTAGTGGTGGGCGCCTGTAGTCCCAGCTACTTGGGAGGCTAAGGCAGGAGAATGGCGTAAACCCGGGAGGCGGAGCCTGCAGTGAGCTGAGATCCGGCCACTGCACCCCAGACTCCCTCTAAAAAAAAAAGAAAAGAAAAGTTGCTGCAGAGGTGGGGAAGTCTGGGAGTTTGCCCTGCAGATGGACTTGCAAAGGTGGAAGATGTATGTGTCCTAGAACTGTTAAAGTAGCAAAAGTAGAAAAAGTCTCCGCCCATAGGAGCCTGTCAAACGATAGTGTGTCTGTCAGTGGAGGGCTACACAGCAGGTTAAAAAGAGAATCCGGCTGTGTGTTTTGTATCGACATGGAGCAATTGCTAAGATACAATGTTACTGTGTAGCAGCAGTTAGAGAGAATCCTGCAATTGCTCTGTTATCAAGGAGGAACAGTTGCTAAGTTACAGTGTTACAATTGGGAAAAGCAATCAGGTACACTCAGGTCCATGCTTACCCACTTGGGGTGGGAGGGAGACCTGGTTTTCACCTGTACCCTTTGGTGCTGTTTTAATATTTTGCTTCATACATAATTCACTTATTCACAAAATAAAATTAGCAAAACGGAGACAAAGACACTGCAAAAGATCTCTGCTTGCCAGCCAGGGAGAGGTGGGGCGGGCAGGGGCAGGGGAGCCTGCCTGTGCCCAGTCCACTGCCCGTTCAGGTGTTTGTACCGTGTTCAAACTCAATTCCTGGTGCAGAAGAGGATGCTGAGGGCCAAAGCGGGATAACCATTTGCCAAAGGAATAGACCAGCCTTTGCACCCAGCTTTCCAGATTCCAAGTCCAAAGTCACTCCTGTCCCACTGCCCCACAGCTGGGAGCCCTTTCTCCACTTGCTGTTGCTTTTTATTTTTGTCACTGTTTAAAACAGTGATTTATTTTTTGTTTTATTGTATTTTCTTGAGACAAAGTCTCCCACTGTTGTCCAGGCTGGAGAGCAGTGGAGCAATCTTGGCTCATTGCATCCTCCGCCTCCCGAGTTCAAGTGATTCTCCTGCCTCAACCTCCCAAGTAGCTGGGATTACAGGCATGTGCCACCACACCTGGCCAACTTTTGTATTTTTTTTTTTTTTTTGAGACGGAGTCTCGCTCTGTCGCCCAGGCTGGAGTGCAGTGGCGCAATCTCGGCTCACTGCAAGCTCCGCCTCCCGGGTTCCCGCCATTCTCCCGCCTCAGCCTCCGAGTAGCTGGGACTACAGGCGCCCGCCACCTCGCCCGGCTAGTTTTTTTTGTATTTTTTAGTAGAGACGGGGTTTCACCGTGTTAGCCAGGAGGGTCTCGATCTCCTGACCTCGTGATCCACCCGCCTCGGCCTCCCAAAGTGCTGGGATTATAGGCTTGAGCCACCGCGCCCGGCCCACTTTTGTATTTTTAGTAGAGATGGGGTTTCAAAATCTTGGCCAGGTCTTGAACTCCTGAACTCAAATGATCCGCCCACCTCGACCTCCCAAACTGCTGGGATTACAGGCATGAGCCACCGCGCCCGGCCAGTGATTTACTCTTGGGAGAGAGGAAAAGCCAGGGCAAGAGGGGTCACAGGCACTGGAAGCTTTATCACGCAGGTTGTAACTTTTTCTCCAACGATAATATAGTCATCACTACTTGTCTGTACTTAAAATTTAATTTCAGGCTGGGTGTGGTGGCTCATGCCTGTAATCCCAACACTTTGGGGGGCCGAGGCAGGAGGATGTCTTGTGGCTGGGAGTTGGAGACTAGCCTGGACAACACAGCAAGACCCCATCTCTACAAAAAATAAAAATTAGCCAGACATGCCAGCCAGGCACTGTGGCTCATGCCTGTAATCCCAGCATTTTGGGAGGCTAAGGTGGATAGATCACGAGGTCAGGAGTTCGAGACCACCCTGGCCAACATGGTGAACCCCTGTCTCTACTAAAAATACAAAAATTAGCCAGACATGGCAGCAGATGCCTGTAATCTCAGCTACTTGGGAAGCTGAGGCAGGAGAATTGCTTGAACCCAGGAGGCAGAGGTTGCAGTGAGCCAAGACCGCACCATTGCACTCCAGCCTGGGTGACAGAGTGAGACTCTATCTCAAAAAAAAAAAAAAAAAATTAGCCAGACGTGGTGGTGCCTGCCTGTGGTCCCAGCTACTTAGGAGGCTGAGGTAGGAGGATCTCTAGAGCCCAGGAGGTGGCGGCTGCAGTCAGTAGTGATGATGCCACTGCACTCCGGCCTGGGCAACAGAGCAAGACTCTGTCTCAAAAATAATAATACTTTTGGCCGGGCACTGTGGCTCACACCTGCAACCCCAGCACTTTGGGAGGCCGAGGTGGGTGGATCATTTGAGGTTAGGGTTTCGAGACCAGCCTGGCCAACATAGCGAAACCCCGTCTCTACTAAAAATACAAAAATTAGCCAGGCCTGGTAGCGCATGCCTATAGTTCCAACTATTCAGAAGGCTGAGGCAGGAGAATCACTTGATCCCAGGAGGTGGAGGTTGCAGTGAGCTGAGATCATGCCACTGCACTCCTGCCTGGGTGAAAAAGCAAGATCCTGTGTCAAAAAATAATAATAAAATAAATAATAATTTTAAGACGAAACAACCCCAGGGTCTATTAATGGAGTGTAGAAACGAAATGTGGTCTGTTCATACAATCTGATATTATTTGTCCATAAAAAGAAATGAAAGTCTGATGTGTGCACTACAAGTGGATGAACTTCTGTGTGTGTGTATGAGACAGGGTCCTGCTCTGTCACCCAAGCTACCAAGCTAGAGTGCAGTGGTACAATCATGGCTCACTGTAATCTGGAACTCTCAGGCTCAAGGAAGCCTCCCACCTCAGCCTCCCAAGTAACCAGAACTACAGGCATGCACCGCCACACCCAGCTAATTTTTTTTTCCTTAGAGATTGGGTCTTGCTATGTTGCCCAGGCTGGTCTCAAACTCCCAGACTCAAGTGATCCTCCTGCCTTGGCCTCCCAAGATGCTGGATCACAGGTGTGAGCCACCACGCCAGCATGGGGCTGGACCTTGAGCACAGGACGTGGACGGAAGAGAGCCAGGCACCGAGGGAAGGCACCGTGTAGCTCTGTGTATGTGAAATGTCTATGGAGCCAGAGAGCAGAGGGTAGTTACCAGGCCAGAGGGGGAAGTGGACAGCTATTGTTTAATGGTGGCAGAGTTTCTCTTTGGGGTGATGAAAAGGTTCTAGAAATAGTAGTGATTATACAACATTGTAAACATGCTTAATGCCTCTAACTTGGACACTTAAAAATGATTTAAAAGGTACATTTATATTATATATTTTTACCATGATAGACAATTTTAAGAAATATGCACATGGTTAAAACAATTTTCAGGCTGGGTGCAGTGGCTTGTGCCTGTAATCCCAGCACTTTGGGAGGCCAAGGTGGGAGGATCACCTGAGGTCACAAGTTCGAGACCAGCCTGGCCAACATGGCAAAACCCCATCTCAGCTAAAACTACAAAATTAGCTGTGCGTGGTGGTGCATGCCTGTAATCCCAGCTACCCGGGAGGCTGAGGCAGGAGAATCACTTGAACCCAGGAGGCGGAGGTTGCAGTGAGTCGAGATTGTGCCATCGCATTCCAGCCTGGGCAATAAGAGTGAAGCTCCATCTCAAACACAAACACAAACACAAACAAACAACAATTTTCAAGCAGTCGACTTTACACCTCCCTTGCAGCCAGGATCCCTCCCCAGAGGCAACCACAGTCTCTGTGTCTTCCGCATATTGCTTTTCTGACTCCTTGTCAAGGACTGTGAGATTCGGGGACTTCTTGTTTGATTTCCCTGAGTGAATTTCCATTGGGTTCCCCAGCCTCCCTTTCCTGGAAACCAAGAACAGGAACTGATCAGCAGGGCACAAGCACCTGCCTGCTCCTGCTGAGGGTCCTGGGTTCTTCTAAGGGGCTGGTCCCAGCCGGGCACCGAGCTGGGGGCTCTGCAGACCAAACAGGCAAAAGGCCATTTCTTTGCAGGCAGCAGACAGGTTCCCACTGCCCGTGCATCTGACTCCCCGCCCCACCCCCGTTCTTTCACAGCCAAAGCCGAGGGAGGAAGCCTGCGGTCACTGCTGTCACCGTCTACCTCTGCGGGAGCCAGGCCTGGTCCTCAGGGAAGCTCTGAAACTGGGCAGCGTGTGCCCGAGCCATGCCCCTCATTGTCTTGAGGTCTGGGACAAGCTATAGAGCCCCAGGAGCATCAGCCCCCTCCTCATCTGTAAAGCGAGGGTCCTGCCGGCTGCTGCTCGGAGGCGGGTCGAGTGAGATGCCCGCGTGGAACACTCCTGAGAAACAGCATGTGCTCTCCTGCATTTGGGGAGGACACAAACTTCAGGTACTTAGCAGATGTCGAACACACCAGCTGTGATATGCCATGATATCCCATGGGGAAGGGAGGAGAGAGGAGGGGAAGAAAGGGGAGCGGAGGGGAGGTCTCACCCTCATCCCCCATGGCTGGCCTCAGTAACCATCCTCTCCCACCCATCTGCCCGCCAGGAGCCGACTTGTGGGCCCCTGCCACCCTCCTACCTCAAGCAGGTATTCGGCTCCATCCATGCTCAGGGTGCTACCTCGCTGATGTCAGCAATGGACCTGCCTGGGCACCTGTGGCTTGAAGTCCGACCTGGAACCTGCCTGCGGCCCCAGCGACCAGCTGAGGGTTAGAAGGTTGGCATTAGGACCCTGCAATATGGCCAGGAACCATGTGACAAACCCCTACCAGCAGCAAAGTGGGCACTGAGGACCCCAAAGTGTGGCGAGGAAGCTTGGGTGAAGACGCTGATTCATCCCCTGGCTCTCACCATCCCCACCTCGCCAGTAAAACCAGAGCCCAACTGAATGTGCTGGTGGGAAGGATGGGGCCAACACCGAACTGGAGACCAAGGGCCCAGGCCCAGGAGCAGACGCTGCCCTGAGTGAAGATGAACCAAGTGCTCTCCTGCAGCCGCCCATGTGGTCTCGGGGCCCCGTGATCTCATGGAGGAAGTGCAGTGCTCGGGGCTTCAGAGACAGGCACAGATGGGCTGGAACCCAGACCTGCCCGGCCCTCCAACCTCAGCCCCCAGCAGGGTCTCTGAGGAGCAGTGGTGGCTGCTTGGGCCCTGCTCAGGAGGGCACAGAACTGCTAACTGCTCCGGGCCGCAGTGGAGATGAGCTGAACATCACCTGGGTGAAGAGAAGGAAGTCCTGGAACCAGCCTGGCCCCCAGCTCAGTGCCTGTGGGCCACTCTGCCCTGCTGACTCACCCGCCCCCGCTTCTGGCCCACCCAGTGGCTGGCTTTCCTGGGGCCCTGGTCAGAGCTGAAAGGAGAGCGACCAGCCCCCTGCCACCTGCCGTGTCCTGCTCACACTTCTGGGTCCAGACCCTCTGGGCCGCTTGAGGGTAGAGCAGGTGACACGTGGCCCTCGGAGTCCTGGCTTTCAGGCAGTACCCAGGACAAAGGAGGTTTTCACAGACAGCCCCTGCCTCCTCCAGCCTGAACACTCTGAGGCTCCCACGCGCATTTGGCTCTGGTGACTCTGGCCCCATGCTGATCCCGCAGATGGAGGTCACAGTGAGGCACAGAGCCCTGTGTGGGTGGGGTCCTCTCATGCCCTGGGGCTCTGGTTGGGAGCAACGAAGGGAGAAAGGAGGTCTGGGGGCATTCAGGCCCAAGGGAGCAGGACAGGGACCTCCTGTCTTCAGTCCCCTCTCGGCTCAGCACAGCGGCCACATCCCCTCCTCACTGCTCAGTTCCCCGGCACTGCACAGACCACACAGGGCCGCGGGATCCCCCAGGGCCATTGTTCTCAGTCTCACCTCCCCTTGGAATGCTGTCCCCAACCTGGCAAACCCCTCCTCCACCTTCCAGCAGTGCCCACGTCTGATCCCTTCCTGACTGCCCAGAGCTCACTTCACTCTGCTTTGACCCTCTGAGACTCCCCTAGCATGTCCTCAGGGTGTAACCGTCTGTGGCCCTGGGGTTCCCTGGAGCTATGTCTCAGGTGACCATATCCCCAGGGCCATGAGGAGGTTCACTCCATGCCTGACAAGTGACCATGAGGTCAGTGGCCACTGCAGATGACTGACCACTCACCACAGCCACCGAGCCACAGCTCAGCGTGTCCACAGACAGCAACGTCACTTGGGCCTGGGCCCTGGCCGAGCCCTTCCCCCTGCCCACTCCTGCCCCTGCCTTCTGCTTAGAGCTTCTGTGTTGCCAGGGAAGCCGAGATGCCCACGACCCACTCATGCCCAGGGCGCCATCCAGAGGGGAGCACAGCTGACCCTCCATCAATGACAGCTGGTGCAGAAACGCATCTCCTCCTCTCCTGCACAGCACGAGGTGCGTTCCTCCTGCTGCCTGGAGGACCCTCGTGTGTGACTATGTGGTCGGCTGCATGTTGAGACAGCCAGCTCCAGGACATGCCGTCCCTGGGTTCCTGTCCATCCTGCCTCACTCTCCCTGTCCTCACTCTGCTCTGGGCTTGCCCACCTCCACAGAATCCCAGCAGGAAGCTCTGCCTTCCGGGCCTGCGGGATTGAGAGAGCCCCCACCAAGAAAGCGTCTGTTGCTTCCGAGGCACTCCCAACAACAGCAGGTCTGAGGACAGGGCAGATCCCCCAGCTGGGGCCCCTGGACAGAGATAAGGCCTCCCACACCCCCAGAGGGCAGCTCTCCCTATAGACATGTTTGCCACGTGGGCCAACCACCCTCACGCCCACTGGGAACCTCCCTCTCAGGTTCCCTGGAGCGTTCTGGCCTGACCTGCTGACCTTGACCCCAAGCTGGCAGATACTGGGGCAGAGCTCATCCCGGGGAACACTCCACACCTGCAGCAGGGCCACACCGTCCCCAGGCAGGAACGCCTCCCACCAGCAAGCCTCAAACCCGGGGGTTAAAAGCTGTGACAGTCCATGGGGGTTTCACCTGGGAAGTCTCCTGGTCCCATTACAAAAAGAAAGAAAGCAGCCCAGGCCTCCCTATATTCCCACCCATTCCCTGCGCCCCCATATTCCCGTCCATTGCTACTTGAATTGACCTTTAGGAGGAGAGTCATTGACCCAGGGGAGTGAGTTTATCACCTGGAGCTTGGGTTCTACTACCTGGGGCTAGGATGATATCACCTGGAGCTTGGGTTGTATTATCTGGAGGTAAGGTTTTATTTTATTTTATTTTGTTCTTTTTTATAATAAAGTAAAATATCTCATGCATTATTTTTGATATCTCACTCCATCACCCAGGCTGGAGTGCAGTGGTGTTATCTTGGCTCACTGCAACCTTCACCTCCCAAATTCAAGCAATTCTCCTGCCTCAGCCTCCTGAGTAGCTGGGACTACAGGCACCCGCCACCTCACCTGGCTAGTTTTTTGTATTTTTTAGTAGACATGGGGTTTCACCATGTTAGCCAGGATGGTCTCGATCTCCTGACCTTGTGATCCGCCCATCTCAGCCTCCCAAAGTGCTGGGATTACAGGCTTGAGCCACTGCGCCCAGCCTTTTTTTTTTTTTAATAGGCACAATCACCACTCACTGTAGCCTCAGCCTTCCAAGTAGCTGGGACTATAGGTGCATGTCGCCTCTCCTGGCTGCTGCTTTTTTTTTTTTCTTTGAGATACAGTTTTACTCTGTCCCCCAGGCTGGAACACAGTAGCATAACCTCAGCTGAGTACATCCTCCACCTCCCAGGTTCAAGTAATCCTCCCCTGCAGCCTCCTGAGTAGCTGGGATTACAGGTGTGTGCCACCATGCCCAGCTATTTTTTGTATTTTTAGTAGAGACAGGTTTTTGACATGTTGGCCAGGCTGGTCTCGAACTCCTAGCTTCAAGCAATCCACCTGCCTCAGCCTCCCAAACTGCTAGGATTACAGGCGTGAGCCACCGTGCCTGGCCTTCTTGTTGGGATTACAGGCGTGGGCCACCATGCTCGGCCCTCTGCCACCATTGATAACCATCAGTGGCTTCCTGTTTTTTTTCTTTCTTTTCTTTTTTTTTTTTTTAAGAGGAAGTCTTGCTCTGTCACCCAGGCTGGAGTGCAATGGCATGATCTTGGCTCACTGCAACCTCCACCTCCCAGGTTCAAGCAATTCTCATGCCTCAGCCTCCTGAGTAGCTGGAATTACAGGCACGTGCCACTATACTTGGCTAATTTTTTTGTATTTTTAGTCAAGATGGGGGTTTCACCGTGTTGGCTAGATTGGTCTCGAACTGCTGACCTCAAGGATCTGCCTGCCTCGGCCTCCCAAAGTGCTGGGATTACAGGCGTGAGCCACCGCGCCCGGCCTGGCTTTGTGTCTTGAGGGCTGCCTATGAGGCGCACAGAACCTTCATCATAGCTTCCTGGGCAGGCACTACGGTCTCCTAAGTGGGACCAGGTCATGGGCCCACACCACATGTGAAGGTCCCTAGAGAAGCCAGCATCTGCCCCATCTGGAGTCCATTCACTCCCTCATCTCAACACCATGGGCCTTTGCCCAGGTCACCCAGCGTGGCCATGCTCATTCAGACTCCTCCTCAGACACAGAAACATTAAAATAAGAAACTTAGTCTAGGCCGGGCGCGGTGGCTCAAGCCTGTAATCCCAGCACTTTGGGAGGCCGAGACGGGCGGATCACGAGGTCAGGAGATCGAGACCATCCTGGCTAACACGGTGAAACCCCGTCTCTACTAAAATATACAAAAAATTAGCGGGCGAGATGGCGGGCGCCTGTAGTCCCAGCTACTCGGGAGGCTGAGGCGAGAGAATGGCGTAAACCCGGGAGGCGGAGCTTGCAGTGAGCTGAGATCCGGCCACTGCACTCCAGCCTGGGCGACAGAGCGAGACTCCGTCTCAAAAAAAAAAAAAAAAAAAAAAAAAAAAAAAAAAAAAAGAAACTTAGTCTTGCAGGGTGCAGACTATGGGCTCATGCCCGCAATCCCAGCACCTTGGGAGGCTGAGGCAGGAGGATCATTTGAGGCCAGGCATTTGAGACCAGCCTGGGAAACATAGGGAGACCATGTCTCTACAAAAAAATGTTTTAAAAGTCTAGGCACGGTGGGTCATGCCAATAGTCCCAGCATTTTGGGAGGCACACAGAAAAATATAAATATGAAATATATAAATATATAATATATATAAAATATATAAATATAAATATAAAAATTTGGCCAAGTGTGGTGGCTCACACCTGTCATCCCAGCACTTTGGGAAGCTGAGGTGGGAGGATCCTCTGAAGTCAGGAGTTCGAGACCAGCCTGGCCAACATGATGAAACCTCATTTTGACTGAAAATACAAAACATTAGCAGAACATGGTGGCTCATGCCTATAATCCCAGCTTCTTTGGAGGCTGAGTTACGAGAATCGCTTGATCCTAGGAGGCGTAAGTTTCAGTGAGCTGAGATTGTGCCACTGCACTTCAGTTTGGGAGACAGAGTGATCTGTCTCAAAATAAATACATAAATAAAATAAAATAAAATAATCTGGGCATGGTGGTTCTTGCATGTAGTCCCAGCTACTTGGGAGGCTGAGGTGGGAGGATCGCTTAAGCCCAGCACTGCGAGGGTGAACCATGACTGCACTCCAGCCTGGGTGACAAACAGAGTGAGATCTTCCTGGGTAAAAATAATAATAATAAAAAGACCTGGTCATGCCTGTCCTGAGTGTAAGACTCCATTTCCCTTAGGGAAACAGTCCCTTAGACCAAATATTCCCTGAGGCTGAAAGCCCTGAAAAAGCCTTTCCTATCTGCATCTCCTCCTCACGCCCAAAACCAGCAACCAGCCCAGCCCTGCTCCTGCCGGGAACAGCCTCTCTCCCGGGCTCTGACAGCTGCCTCCCTGCAGCTTCAGGCCCCCAGGGAAGTTGAGTTCACAGTTCTCTGGAGAGGCGTAAACCAGCCTGTCTAAGGGCCATTGCACTCAGGCTGGGCCTGGCCCCCACAGCCCGGTTCCCACATGCTGGTCATGAGCCATGAACACCGGCCCTGCCCTCAGCCTCCCAGCTCCTGACACTTCTGCGGCCTGGCCCCTCGCCCCATACAGGGCCCGCTGGAAGCTCACCATGACTCCCCGGGCTCCCAGCACAGTGCCTGGTGCATACTAGATGCTCAATGAATGCTCTTGAATAAATGATTGTCTTCCTCCAGCCTGAGTCCTTGAGCACTAAGCTAACCTTCATGTCTGCCAGGCGAGGAGCCCTCAATGCAGGGCCACGTCTTATTCACCCTGGACTTTTCGGGGCATCGGCTCCCCCTGATTTGTAGTAGGCCTTCCAAGTTGTGAAATCAAGGAACATCTACAAAGCCGTCAAATGCAGACCACCTAGCGGAGCCTGTTGGAGGAGGGCAGATGCCCTGTGGGTGGAGGGGAAGGAACCCTGGGTGCACGTTTGCTTTGCACATGCTGGGAAGCAGCTGATCTTCCTCCTGGGGTAAGCACTGCAGCTCTAGATGGTAAGCTGAGGGCGCCACCCATGCGTTATTTTTTGTTATTTGTACAGTTCCAGCATTCTCCCTAAAGTGCCTGTTTTTCTTTTGAGACAGGGTCTTGCTGTGTCTCTGTCCTAGGCTGGAGCACGGTGGCACCATCATAGCTCACTGCAGCCTTTAACTCCTGGACTCAAGTAATGCTCCCACCTTGACCTCCCAAAATTCTGGGATTCCAGGCAAGAGCCACCGTGCCCGGCCTTTAAATGCGCCCCCCCACCTTTTTTTTTTTTTTCCTGAGACAGAGTCTCACTCTGTCGCCCAGACTGGAGTGCAGTGACAGGATCTTGGCTCACTGTAAGCTCCGCCTCCTGGGTTCACATCACTCTCCTGCCTCAGCCTCCTGAGTAGCTGGGACTATAAGCACCTGCCACCACGCCCAGCTAATTTTTGTGTTTTTAGTAGATACGAGGTTTCACCTTGTTAGCCAGGATGGTCTCGATATCCTGACCTTGTGATCTGCCCAACTCGGCCTCCCGAAGTGCTGGGATTACAGGCATGAGCCACCGCGCCTGGCCTTTTTTTTTTTTTTTTGAGACGGAGTCTTGCTCTGTTGTCCAGGCTGGAGTGCAGTGATGTAATCTCGGCTCACTGCAACCTCCACCTCCCGGATTCAAGTGATCCTCCTTCCTCAGCCTCCTGAGTAGCTGGGATTATAGACACGCGCCACCACACCTGGTTAATTTTTGTATTTTTATTAGAGATGGGGTTTCGCCATATTGGCCAGGCTGGTCTTGAACTCCTGACCTCAGGTGATCCACCCACCTTGGCCTCCCAAAGTGCTGCGATTACAGGTGTGAGCCACTATACCCAGCCTACTTTAATTACTTTCAAACACTAATTGATTATTGAAAAACATTTTAGCGTACTTAGAACAAGTTGGGTGTGTGAATCCACTTTTCAAAATGTGAATTTTATGAAATCTACATCAAAGATCAAATAGGCCGGGCGCAGTGGCTCATGCCTGTAATCCCAGCACTTTGGGAGACCGAGGCGGGCAGATCACCTGAGGTGAAGAGTTCATGACCAGCCTGGCCAACATGGTGAAACCCCATCTCTACTAAAAATACAAAAATTAGCTGGGCGTGGTGGCAGGCGCTGTAATCCCAGCTACTTGGGAGGCTGAAGCAGGAGAATCGCTTGAACCTGGGAGGCGGAGGTTGCAGTGAACTGAGACCATGCCATTGTGCTCCAGCCTGGGCAACAAGAGCAAAACTCTGTCTGAAAAAACAAACAAAAAAAAGAATCATATCATTCCATGAAAATGTAGCTTCCTCCAAACTGAGATGTGCTGTGAATGTAAAATACACACTAGATTTAAAAGACTGGTGTTTAGAATTGGTGATTATACTTAGAGATTATGTCATTGATGGTGGTGGTGGTAGTGATAATGGTAGTAATAATGGTGGTCATGTTGATGATAAGGAAGGTGGTCATGATGGTGAGGGTTGTGGTAATGGTGAGATGGCACGATTGTGGTGATGATGGTGATGATGATGATGATGGTGGTGATGGTGGTGATGATGGTGATGGTGAGGATGGTGGTGATGGTGAAGGTGATGATGATGATAATGGTGGTGGTAATGATGGTGGTGATGATGGTGATGGTGGTGGTAATGGTGGTCCTGGTGATGATGGTGATGGTGATGGTGGTGATGGTGGTGATGATGGTGATGATGATAATGTTGATGATGGTGATGATAATGGTGATGGTGGTGGTGGTGATGACGGTGATGGTGATGGTTGTGATGGTGATGATAATGTTGAAGGTGGTGATGGTGATACTGGTGATGAGGAGGAAGATGACATAATGATGATAGGGATGAGAAAAATAGTGGTTGGTGATGATGAGGGTGATGGTGATGATGGTGATGGTGGTGATGATGGTGATGATAATGGTGATGATGGTGGTGGTGATGATGGTGATGGTGGTGACGGTGGTGATGATGGTGATGATGATAATGTTGGTGATGATGAGGGTGATGGTGACGATGGTGAAGGTGGTGGTGATGATGATGGTGATGGTGGTGGTGATGGTGGTCCTGGTGATGATAATGTTGAAGGTGGTGATGGTGATACTGGTGACGAGGAGGAAGATGACATAATGATGATAGGGATGAGAAAAATAGTGTGAAATGTCTCATTAATAAATTTTGGCTGGGCGTGATGATTCACACCTGTAATCCCAGCACTTTGGGAGGCTGAGGTAGGCGGATCACCTGAAGTCAGAAGTTTGAGACCAACGTGGCCAACATGGTGAAACCCTGTCTCTACTAAAAATACAAAAATTAGCTGGACGTGGTGGCAGGCGCCTGTAATCCCAGCTACTCGGGAGGCTGAGGGGGGAGAATCACTTGAAACCCGGAGCGGCCAGGCTCCTGGCGAGCACTTGTGAATACCAGCTGATCAAAAGGATGGAGGCACAAACCTTGGTCTCCAGGTTTCTCCAGGGCGAATGTCCACAGACAGGGGTTCTGGCGCCTTAGCCATCATGGCTCTCTCTCCTGAAGGCACTTGAGCAGGCTAAGTCCTCTTAGCATCCCACACCCATAAGCCAACATGGCCTGTCTGGTGGAGCCTGGATGGAACAGAGCAGAAAAGGGCCTTCACCTCCCTTACACTAGACTCTATATTTCTACTAATGCAGCCTCATATGGATCAACCCTTGTGACCATGCTTTAATTACAGCATCTTGGGTTAGAAGAGCTAGAAACCCACTCAGAGGCACTTCAGGCGAAAGAGGCAAATGTGTGGGAAGGAATAGGCTACTTCATTAAAATCTAGGGCAGCCTGGAGGGCTGGCAGGCCTCCCAAGACACCAAATTGGAAACTCTTTAAAGCCATCTGGGCTGGCTGCTGTGCCTGGCTGGCTCTGTCTTCACACCACAATGAGAGGCAGCCAATAGGTTATTTCTACTTGAGGCTCCAGTCCCAGGATATGATCTGATTGGTTCAGCTGTGCACCTCTCACCCAATCAGCTGTGACTGGGAGGCGGGGCTATACAGCACAAATGGGCAGCTGAATGAACTCCATCACTGCAGGTGAACAAGGCAATTTTCCCAGGACCCCCCACAAGGCAGAAGTCATCCCGAACAGCCTAGTCTCCAGGGGTGACACTGAAAATACTGAGCAGTTGCCACGGCTGGATCCTGAGCCACCATAATTGACACGGGCCATTGCACTCAGGCGGGGCCTGGCCTCCAAGGCCCTGGGTGCCCGCTTCCCACCTGCTGGTCGGGAGCGGTGAACACGGGGCCCACCCTCAGCCTCCCAGCTCCTGACACTTTTGCAGCCTGCTCTCTCACCCCACACAGGGCCAGACCCAAGCTACATTCATGCCTGCACTCTTACCAGCCCCCTGTGTACTGTGCTTCCGGGTCCAACTCATTCCAGAGCCTGCTTCTGCCCTCGGCTGGAGCCCCAGGGCTGGCCATGATGACAGCAACTGCCACGGCCTCTTGCCTCCCAGGAGGCTCTGGAGCCACCTCTTGAGGTGAGTGGTGACAGGTGCTGCTGTGCTGAAATCAGGCAGCCAGGCGGTGGCCAAGCAGGAAGGAAGCTCCCGTCCTGAGGTGGTCTCTGCGGTGCTTTCATGACCATGGGCCTAACCTGGGTCCCTGGCATGGCTCCAGGAGTCCAGCGCAGTACCCTGGGGTTCCGGCTGGTGGGTGGGCAGGTGGCAGGAGAGATGAAATGCTGGAGTCAGCTTGGCATTTTGAAGGCCTTGGAGAGGACTCCGGCAGCATCCTGTCCATCAACTTATCTATGGAAGGCAGGGACTGGGCCAAACGGTTGCACCAGCAGCCAGATGTGGAGCAGTTGCTTGTGGTTAGGTGTGGCTAACGCTGCCTCTCTGAGACCAGCTGTTTCTTTATTCTCAATGTGAGACAGAGTGGGGAGCCACCATGTCACTAGGGGAGGTGACAGCTCCCTCCTACCCGATGAAAGGTTATGATGCCAAGGATTTACAAGGTCCCCTTACTGCAGTAGGTCCTAAGGAGAGGCTGCATCTATAATTTATGCTCCCATTATAGCTTTAATATTTTACATGTTTTCCCTCTTTCATACGTAGCTGACTTCTATTTGGCTTATGTTCCACTATGACTCCCAGATCACTTTCTGCCCTCTTTGAGAAAAGCCAGGATCCCCATCTTGATTAGAACAGAATGGGATATTACAGCTGAAGAGACTCACAAGCAAAGGTTGCCATGCAGCGCTGTGCAAGCTAAGGCATGCCCAAGGGTTCCTGGCCAAGGGGGCAGCGGAGGCTGAGATCCACATGGCTCCGCTTGTCAAGCCGTTTTTCACAAATGTGTCTTATGAGCTAACTGCCCTGCTGGAGGTTGTCTGATCCCAGGGTCCTTCAAACTCTTTTGTCCAAAACCCACAATGAGAAATATACCTTTTCAAGACATTCTATTTTCAAAAATTTCAAACATCCAGGGAAGTTGAATCTCATTTACCCCTCAGACTCTATCTTAATGTTCTGCACTGTTCTTTTTGTTGTTGTTGTTGAGATGGAGTCTCACTCTGTCGCCCAGGCTGGAGTGCATTGACGCGATCTCAGTTCACTACAACCTCCACCTCCCGGGTTCAAGCGATTCTTCTGCCTCAGCCTCCTGAGTAGCTGGGATTACAGGCGCATACCACCACACCCAGCCAGTTTTTGTATTTTTAATAGAGACGGGGTTTTGCCATGTTGGTCAGGCTGGTTTTGAACTCCTGAGCTCTGATGATCTACCTGCCTCCGCCTCCCAAATTGAACGATATCAGCTCAATGCAACCTCCGCCTCCTGGGTTCAAGCGATTCTCCTGCCTCAGCCTCCCAAGTAGCTGGGATTACAGGCGCCTGCCACCACGCCTGGCTAATTTTTGTATTTTTAGTAGAGACAGGGTTTCACCATGTTGGCCAGGATGGTCTCAATCTCTTGACCTCATGAGCTGCCCGCCTCGGCCTCCCAAAGTGCTGGGATTGCAGGCATGAGTCACCATGCCCGGCCTTTTTTTTTTTTTTTTGAGACGGAGTCTTGCTCTGTCGCCCAGACTGGAGTGCAGTGGCCAGATCTCAGCTCACTGCAAGTTCCGCCTCCCGGGTTCATGCCATTCTCCTGCCTCAGCCTCCAAAGTAGCTGGGACTACAGGCACCCGCCACCTCGCCCGGCTAGTTTTTTGTATTTTTTTTAGTAGAGACGGGGTTTCACTGTGTTAGCCAGGATGGTCTCGATCTTCTGACCTCGTGATCCGCCCGTCTCGGCCTCCCAAAGTGCTGGGATTGCAGGCATGAGTCACCATGCCCGGCCTTTTTTTTTTTTTTTTTTTGAGACGGAGTCTCGCTCTGCTGCCCAGGCTTGAGTACAGTGGTGCGATCTCAGCTCACTGCCACCTCTGTCTCCCAGGTTCAAGCGATTCTCCTGCCTCTGCCTCCCAAGTAGCTGGGACTAAAGGTGCCTGCCACCACGCCCAGCTACTTTTTGTAATTTTAGTAGAGACAGGGTTTCACCATGTTGGTCAGGCTGGTCTCGAACTCCTGACCTCAGGTGATCCACCTGCCTTGGCCTGCCAAAGTGCTGGGATTACAGGCGTGAGCCACTGTGCCTGGCCTGCTTGTCACATATCTCTTTCTCTTTTTTTTTTTTTTTCTTTCTGAGATGGAGTCTTGCTCTGTTGCCCAGGCTAGAGTGCAGTGGCTGGATCTCAGCTCACTGCAAGCTCCGCCTCCCGGGTTTACGCCATTCTCCTGCCTCAGCCTCCGGAGTAGCTGGGACTACAGGCGCCCGCCACCTCGCCCGGCTAGTGTTTTGTATTTTTAGTAGAGACGGGGTTTCACCGTGTTAGCCAGGATGGTCTCGATCTCCTGACCTCGTGATCCACCCATCTCGGCCTCCCAAAGTGCTGGGATTACAGACTTGAGCCACCGTGCCCGGCCACATATCTCTTTCTCTTTATTTTTTCCAACTTTATTTTTATTTTTTTATTTTACTGTTTGAGATGGAGTCTTGCTCTGTTGCCCAGGCTGGAGTGCAATGGTGCGATCTCGGCTCACTGCAACCTCTGCCTCCCAGGTTCAAGCGATTATCCTGCCTCAGCCTCCCGACTAGCTGGGATTACAGGTCCCCGCGACCACACCAAGCTAATTTTTATATTTTTAGTAGAGATGGGGTTTTACCATGTTGGCCAGGCTGGTCTCGAACTCCTGACCTCAGATGATCCACCCACCTTGGCCTCCCAAAGTGCTGGGATTACAGGCGTGAGTCACTGCGCCCAGCCTGTCCATCTTATTTGATGCATTTTAAAGTGTCAGACACCTGTTATTCCTAAACACTTCTGCGTGCATATCATTGACTATAGAGTTCAGTATTTGCTGATAATTTGGCTTTTTTTTTTTTTTGAGACGGAGTCTCGCTCTGTCACCCAGTGTAGTGGCCTGATCTTCGCTCATTGCAAGCTCCACCTCCCGGGTTCACCCCATTCTCCTGCTTCAGCCTCTTGAGTAGATGGGATTACAGGTGCCCACCACCACGCCCGGCTCATTTTTTTTTTTTTTTTTTGTATTTTTAGTAGAGACGGGGTTTCACCTTATTAGCCAAGGTGATCTCCTGACCTGGTGATCTGCGACCCCGGCCTCCCAGAGTGCTGGGATTACAGGCCTGAGCCACTGTGCCCGGCTGATAATTTGGCTTTTACATAAATTTACATACCCTAAAATACACAAATCTTAAGGTACCCTCAGATTTTGATAAATTCATACACTTATGTAACCCAAACCCATCATGATATAGACCATTTCTATCACCCTAGAAAATTCCTTGGTGCTCCTTCCAAGTCAATTCCTGCCCCAACCTGCAAGCAGTTTTGACCGAAGAAATACATGATATTTGTTTAATCTGTGGTGTGGTGTGGTCAGGTGTGGTGGGTCACACCTGTAGCCCCAGCTACTTGGGAGGCCACAGCAGGGGGATCCCTTAAGTCCAGGAGTGGAGGCTGCAGTGAGCTATGATCATGCCACTGCACTCCAACCTGGGTGAGCAAAAAAAAAAAAAAAAAAAAAAAAAAGTTATATTTTGCATGGTGGCCCAGAGCATGCGTACCAAAACAAAATTTTTATTTATTTATTTATTTATTTTGAGACAGAGTCTTGCTCTGTCGCCCAGGCTGGAGTGTAGTGGCGCGATCTCGGCTCACTGCAAGCTCCGCCTCACCGGTATACACCATTCTCCTGCCTCAGCCTCGTGAGTAGCTGGGACTATAGGCGTCCACCACCTCCCCCGGCTAATTTTTTGTATTTTTTAGTAGAGACGGGGTTTCACCGTGTTAGCCAGGGTGGTCCCGATCTCCTGACCTTGACATCACATCTGAATCACAACTCCAACCACCAAAACCATCAGCATGGTGCTTGGCAGGCAGTGAACACACATCCAGTAATCAGGGAACCTTGTAATTCCAGCAGTTTGGGAAGCTGAGGAGGGCAGATTACGAGGTCAGAAGTTCGAGACCAGTGTTGCAGCAGTGTTGCAGCCTCGGCCTCCCAAAGTGCTGGGATTACAGGCGTGAGCCACTGCACCCGGCCCAAAACAAAACTTTTTAACAAAACGTAGCTTTAAAAAATGTGGTTCTCAGTCTTCTATACTTATTTCTTGACCCACTAAAAATTTGCTACCAGCTGCTTGCAAAACACAGGTCTACGTGCTGATCCCCTAAATAAAGATGAAAAACAAATGCCTCACCATGCCCCCCCTTATGAACCTCCTCACTTTTGGGGTGTTTTGTTTTGGAGATGGAGTCTCACCGTTGCCCAAGCTGCTGGAAGGTAGTGGCGGGATCTTGAGTAGCTGAGATTACAGGTGCCCGCCACCAGGCCTGGCTAATTTTTGTATTTATTGTAGAGACAGAGTTTTGCCATGTTGGCCAGGCTGGTCTTTTTTTTTTTTTTTTTTTTTTTGAGACGGAGTCTTCCTGTGTTGCCCAGGCTGGGGTGCAGTGGCTGAATCTCAGCTCACTACAAGCTCCACCTCCCGGGTTCACACCATTCTCCTGCCTCAGCCTCCAGAGTAGCTGGGACTACAGGCACCCGCCACCTCACCCAGCTAGTTTTTTGTATTTTTTAGTAGAGACAGGGTTTCACCATATTCGCCAGGATGGTCTCGATCTCCTGACCTCATGATCCACTGGTCTCGGCCTCCCAAAGTGCTGGGATTACAGGGTTGAGCCACCGCGCCCGGCCGGCCAGGCTGGTCTTGAACTCCTGAGCTCAAGTGATCCGCCCACCTCGACTTCCCAAAGTGCTGGGATTACAGGCTCAGCCACCGTGCAGGCCACTTTTGAGGTATTTTGCAAGCACCAATTGCATCACCAAACTGGTTTCTATTTCTTTAACTTAAAAAAAAAAAAGGCACAATTCATGCTTTTTACAGAAAACTTGGAAAATAGGAAAACAGAAGCCCTCCTCTCAGCCCTGGCCTCCTCCATCCGTGTCCCCTTCCCTCCCAGGCCACCAGGACCCCTCATTACTTTGCGGGGGTACTTCCGCAGCGCTGCGCCCTGGCCCTGCTCATTGGCGTCTCTGAAAGGAGTGGCTGCGGCTCGGGCTTTCCAGATAACCAGCACTCTGGCCGGGCGCGGTGGCTCAAGCCTGTAATCCCAGCACTTTGGGAGGCTGAGACGGGCGGATCACGAGGTCAGGAGATCGAGACCATCCTGGCGAACACGGTGAAACCCCGTCTCTACTAAAAAATACAAAAACTAGCCGGGCGAGGCGGCGGGCGCCTGTAGTCCCAGCTACTCCGGAGGCTGAGGCAGGAGAATGGCGTAAACCCGGGAGGCGGAGCTTGCAGTGAGCTGAGATCCGGCCACTGCACTCCAGTCCGGGCGACAGAGCGAGACTCCGCCTCAAAAAAAAAAAAAAAAAAACCAAAAACAAAAACCAGCACTCTAGGCCGTTTCCCAGATTGGAGCGCTGTAGGTTTTTTTTTTTTTTTTTTTTTTTTTGAGACGGAGTCTCGCTCTGCCGCCCAGGTTGGAGTGCAGTGGCCGGATCTCAGCTCACTGCAAGCTCCGCCTCCCGGGTTTACGCCATTCTCCTGCCTCAGCCTCCGGAGTAGCTGGGACTACAGGCTCCCGCCACCTCGCCCGGCTAGTTTTTTGGGGTTTTTTTTGTAGAGACGGGGTTTCACCATGTTAGCCAGGATGGTCTCGATCTCCTGACCTCGTGATCCGCCCGCCTCGGCCTCCCAAAGTGCTGGGATTACAGGCGTGAGCCACCGCGCCCGGCCTAGAGCGCTGTAGGTTTTAAGAACTAAAACTTTAGGAAGCCGGGCGCAGTGGCTCAAGCCTCTAATCCCAGCACTTTGGGAGGTCGAGACGGGCGGATCACGAGGTCAGGAGATCGAGACCATCCTGGCTAACCCGGTGAAACCCCATCTCTACTAAAAAATACAAAAAAAAAAAAAAAAAACTAGCCCGGCGAGGTGGCGGCGCCTGTAGTCCCAGCTACTCCGGAGGCTGAGGCAGGAGAATGGCGTAAACCCAGGAGGCGGAGCTTGCAGTGAGCTGAGATCTGGCCACTGCACTCCATCCTGGGCGACAGAGCGAGACTCCATCTCAAAAAAAAAAAAAAAAAAAAACTAAAACTTTAAAATATCAGCCATGTTAAAGGCAGTTTTTCTTTTCTTCCCCTTTTATTTTTTTGAGACGGAGTCTCGCTCTTTCCGTCAGGCTGGAGTGCAATGGCGTGATCTCGGCTCACTGCAACATTCACCTCCCAGGTTCAAGCGATTCTCCTGCCTCAGCCCCCCAAGTATTTGGAATTACAGGCGCCCGCCACCAGGCCTGGCTAATTTTTGTATTATTAATAGAGAGGGGGTTTCACCATGTTGGCCAGGTTAGTCTTGAACTCCTGACTTCATGTGATCTGCCCACCTCGGCCTTTCAAAGTGCTGGGATTGTTTTGTTTTATTAAAAGCCCAATTAATTAATAAAAGAGGCCGGAATCAAATAAAGAAAGTGGTAGCCTTTATTTGCAAATATGCACGCGCTCTTGGGCGAGGTTCTCTGGTCCGCAAGTAGGGAGGGCCAGGGAAGTCGTGGGCTGGAGAAGTTGCACCGGCACTCGCCGGCGACAGATTTTTATGCCTTGCGACCGGAAAGGGGAGGGCAGTGGGTGGGACGGGGGTGTCTTCACGGGCGTGGATGGGTAACTTTCAATTTCTTCAGGTTGACGTCACTTGGCGCATGCTCGGTTGGTTTGTGCTTTCCCGGGCGCGGGTAAATTGGTGGTGAAGAACCTGGAAGCCTCAGGGACTATGCCATCTTGTTCATTTTTCCTCCATCTTGGCCCATTCCTTCACCCAAACAGTCCAACCTCTCATTGATTATAAGATTTTAGGGCGCAGTTGTCTCTCTGGCTGCTTCCTGCTGTTAAGGGGCGTAGTTAGGGTCTGAGGTTGGCAGTTGGTGTAAGGGTGTAGGAGCATTTGATTGGAGGAAACTCGAGTAATTTTCCTGGACCCTGGCTCGGAGGAATTTTATAAAAATGGGAACAAAACATAAAATAATGCAGACAATTAGTATGGGGATTAGGAAAGAAAGCAACCATACCAGGAGTTCGGGTACTAAAGGGCTGTTAAATTGTTGGAGTTCTTTCTTGATTTTGTTTAATGTTTGAATGTTGGTGTCAACTAGGCCTGATTCATTTATGTAGTAGCAACATTCTTCTCCAAGGAAAAGGCATGTTCCTCCCTTTTCCGCAGTAAGAAAATCTAATGCCCGCCTATTTCGTGCCGCTACCTGAGCTACTGAGGTGATCTGACGCTGTAAAAAGGCTAGGCTTTCAGCTGAAGCGTCTATGGCTGCCTGGAGCTGAGTGGAGAGGGTCTGTGTGGATTGAACTGAGTAGGCGAGGTCCCCTGTTCCAAGTCCTGAGGCTACTAGGGAGGATGCTAAGGAAACCCCGGTAACTAATGGAAGAAAGATAGCCCGTTTTTGGATTTTTTGGCTAGGAATAGTAAGCTGAGAAGTTAGTTCGGACAGTTCTCCTTTACCATATAGGGTTAAACTGGGTACCAAGGACACTGGAACGCAAAGAGACTGGGTGAGGGAGGTATGGTTAAGAGTTTTGGATAAGGTATGGTTACACCAGAAGTAGCCGCCAAGGGGGGCCATCTGGGTTTTATTGGGAGCTTGGGTGTGATTGCACCATGAAGAATTTGGAGTGGAGTAACAGAAGGGAAGGGGTAGACTTTGTGGATTATGATACAAGGGGACTTGAGACAGGGGTGCTGATTGAAGTGAGCTGGTAGAGTCATTGGTAGTATTGAAAGCGGCTGGTAGGGGGACTGCCAAAAAGGGGGCTTTGCCGAGAGTAGCACAGAGAAAGCATTGGGAAAGATTTTTCAGTCCAGCTGTCTGTGATAGATCAAGTCCTAGACGAATAAGGGCCAACCATGAGAATGGGTCTTTGTTGTTTGGGGGGTTTCACCGTTCCTGTAGTTTTTGTTCGCGTTGTTTTATGACTGTGGTTAGATTTTGTAGAGCCTGCACGTTTTTAGGGAATTATATCTGTTGGACAGACGTTCTAATTACCCGGATGGTTGCGGTTGGATATGAGGAACTGACTGTTGAATAAAGTCCGCCTTTTACTCCGCTGGCCCACCGGGAATCCCAAGGATCTTTGATGAGAAGTCTATATTTTTTAGTATTTTCGTCCTGGGTAAATATGCTTGCTGTCATTTGTGGACCCCAACCTGTCCAACCTAATTGATGTATGTTGCAGTAAGGGTAGGGGCACCCAACATTAGCCTCTTGCCAGTAGTTCCGGCAGTTATAGTGGGTCTGGTCATATAGGAAGCACAGGGCGGGGCGGTAGCCTGGAGTGAGGGAACTTAGGGTGAAGTTTAAGTAGAGGGCCTGTTGGCAACCTGCGGGGGAGCAATCTGCAGTACCTTGCATGACTGAATGAACTTGGTTATTTGTGGTCCAAGTCTCAGTTACAGAGAATCTCCACACAAAGTTAGGAGTAGTAAGAGGAGTTACTAGGATTATAGTTAACCATGATAATATTAACAAAGGTGCAGAAAGTACGCTCATTATGGCTAAAGTCACAGAGGGTACCTTGCCAGGCTCGGTCTTCTAACTGATTAGGTGAGGAGCTGGGGAGAAGAGTGGCTAAGGGTTCTATGAAGATGAAGTCAGTAATTGTCTTTTTTTTTTTTTTTTTTGAGACGGAGTCTGGCTCTGTTGCCCAGGCTGGAGTGCGGTGGCCGATCTCAGCTCACTGCAAGCTCCGCCTCCCGGGTTTACGCCATTCTCCTGCCTCCGCCTCCCAAGTAGCTGGGACTACAGGCACCCGCCTCATCGCCCGGCTAGTTTTTTGTATTCTTTAGTAGAGACGGGGTTTCACCGTGTTAGCCAGGGAGGTCTCGATCTCCTGACCTTGTGATCCGCCCGTCTCGGCCTCCCAAAGTGCTGGGATTACAGGCTTGAGCCACCGCGCCCGGCCCAGTAATTGTCTTAAAAGAGAAAGGTATGGCAGGTAGGGTGCTAATGGTGTGGGTAGAGTAGGGAGTTCTTGCGGCGTGAGAGGGCGCCCGTATACCAGTTCAAAAGGACTAAGGCCCAAGGGGCTTCTAAGTGTTGCTGGTAGTCTGGTAAGGGCAAGGGGTAGTAAGGTTACCCACGATTGATGTGCCTCTATGGAGGTTCTGGTTAGTTGTTGCTTGATGAGTCCAGGTAATGTTGAGAGAATCTGCAATCGGGGGCACAAGGGCATCATGAAAACAATGTTGGAGCCAGGGTGGGGATGAGACGGTAGGTTAATGGACGCCCTAAGTTTGGTTAAGATGTTTCGTCCTAAAAGGGGGTGGGGCAAGAGGGCATGATGAGGGAAAAGTGGGCAAAAGTGGGGCAAGAGGGCATGATGAGGAAAGAGTGGGCAAAACATGCATAGTCCCGGCAGCAATTTAACATCGGGGTCTGGCGAGGGCTAGACGGTTTACCGTTTACCCTAACTACTGAAATAGTGGAGCGTTGGCTAGGTCCTCCATAGGACGGCAAAACAGAGTATTGATGAGAAAAGAAACTGGCTTACCCGCTACCTGTGGCGTTCCCCTGGGCTCGGCGAGGGTGACCGGGGCCTCCGAGTGTGGGCACCGTCAGTCGTCGTCAAGGTGTAGGAGTTGGAAGGAGCCTTCCGACCTTTGAGGAGAGGCACTACGTTGAGGTGCGGTGCCTGTCCTGACGGCGGGGCAATCCGACTTCCAATGCCTCTCCTGCCGGCAAGCTGGGCACGGCGTGGAAGGCGGGCGGGGATTTGGGCACTTACTAGCTCAATACTCAGTCATAGGAGACTCGTCTTTCGTCTTTTCTGCCGGCAGAGTGGGCAAAGCTGGTTGGAGGGCAGCCACCAAAGCCTGTACCCAAACAGACTGCAGGCTTGAGACACCACGCCCGGCTCCTTTTCTTCCTTTCCATGTAATAGCTTGATTGAGAAATAATTCACGTATCAAATTCACCCTTTTAAAAAGCGAGAAACGCGGGGCGCGGAGGCCACGCCTGTGATCGCAGCGCTCTGGAAGGCGGCAGTTCCAGGCGGGCGGATCACTGGGCCGGGGAGTTTGAGACCACCCGGGCAACGTAAACTCCGCCTCGATAGAAACAATTTAAAAAAAAGAAATAAGGAGCGTGCGGCCCGCGGGGGCAGCGCCTTTACCAGCCCGAGCCTGCAGCCCCCCAGGTCGCGCCGTCCTCGGCTCCCCCGGGCAGCGCCGGGGTTTTGTCAGGCGCGCGCTGCTGTTTACTTGGACTGCGCTCCCTCTGACCCTGAAGCCAGCGGCCCCACCGACACGCCCTGAAAAGTGAGAGCCACACGCGGGATCCGGAGACCACGCCAGAGTCCCGCGGGCGACAGCTCCCCCGGCGGGTCTACCGCCGCACGTCGGCGCATGCGCGCGGCCAAGCCGGTTCCCGCGCCCACCAGCGCGCATGCGCGCCCCGTCCCGTAATTTTTTTTTTTTTTTTTTTTTTTTTTTTTTTTTTTTTTCTCTCCGCGTTCCGCCCCGTTGGTTCGTCCGCGCCGGGGGCGGGGCCTGGGCGCCCGCGGGAAATTTGGCGGGAACCGCGCCCGCCCCTTCCTTCTTTCTTCCTTCCTTGCTTTCGCCGCGCACTCCGCCGCCATGGAGCAGCGCCGCGTCACCGACTTCTTTGCGCGCCGCCGCCCCGGGCCCCGCATCGCGCCGCCCAAGCTGGCCTGCCGCACCCCCAGCCCCGTCAGACCCGCACTCCGCGCCCCAGACTCCGCCACCAGCGGCAGCCGCAAGCGCGCCCGCCCGCCCGCCGCCCCCGGACGCGACCAGGCCAGGCCGCCGGCCCGCCGGAGGCTGCGGCTGTCGGCGGACGCGGTGAGGGGCGTGGGGAGACTGAACCCGGGGGGTTGGGGGCGGGGAAACTGAGGCCCGGGAAGCGGGGCTCGGAGAGACTGAGGCCGGGGCTCGGGGGCGGGGAAACTGAGGCCCAGGGGCGGACCTCGGGGAGACTGAGGCCGGGGAGTTGGGGGCGGGAAGACTGAGGCCCGGGGGACACGGCTCGGGGAAACTGAGGCCGAGGGACAGGGGTGGGGAAACTGAGGCAGGAGGGGACGGGGCGGGGAGGCAGGGCGGGGCGCGGGGAACTTGAGGCCGGGGGGCAGGGCACAGGGAACTCTGGGACAGGTCGGGGGACCCTGTGGCCGCCCTGCCACCACTGGGGACTTGGCTGGCTTCTGAGATGAGCAGGAGGCACTGCGGGGCTTGCGCCGGGATCTGATGATGATGATGGGCTGGAAGGGGGGTCCATCCTGGAAACTGCCCCAGAAGGCTAGAGCAAGGCTGTGTCCCCAGCCAGCTTTAGCGCAGACCACAGTCTGCGGGAAGCCCTAAGCCCCCGAGCCATGCCCATCTGTTAACTCAGAGGGGCTTCTGATCCTTCAGGGTCTTCTGCAGAGCCAGGAGCACCAGGTCTTGTCATGGGTTCACCCTTGGGGTCCCTCTCACCAGGTTTCCAGCCCCAGTTCCCCCGAGGCCCCTGACTCCCCCGAGGCCCCAGACATCCCAGCCTGCCCTTCTCTGGGCCAGAAAATAAAGAAATCCACCCCAGCAGCAGGTCAGCCACCCCAGCTGACATCCTCGCAGAAGCAGGTGAGGGGCGGGGCCTGGGGCAGATTGGGGAGGGCTGAGTGGTGCTGAGTGGTGCCGGCCTGACTGCCTGACAGCACCATGTTCCCTGATCCCCCTGAAGGACACCATCTCTGAGCTTGCGTCATGCCTCCAACGGGCCCGGGAGCTGGGGGCAAGAGTCCGAGTGCTGAAGTCCAGTGCCCAGGATGCTGGAGAGTCCTGTACCCCAGAGGCCAATGGCCGCCCTGAGGAGCCATGGTGAGTGCTGAGTGGGTGGCCAGGAGGCCTTGGGAAAGGCCGGCTGGTGGGAGGCATGGCTGGGCGATCCTGGTAGAGGCCCAGGTCTGCTCCGTCCCAGGAGGGAGGTGGTGAAGTCACCAGGGCGTGGAGCCAGACCCCTGAGAAAAAGGTCCTGGGCACTGCTGGCCCTTTGCCCTCAGTCCCTCCTGTTGGGGACAGCTCCTGCCTCCGGGGCTCTGGTAGGTTTCAAATGCTCCTGACGCTTTGGGTGTGTTGTCTGCCCCTGCCCATGAGAGCTGGCGAAACTGGGCTGGGAGAGGGCAGAGCTTCCCTGGGGGTGCCATGTGGACACAGCAGAGCTGGAGTGTGGAGCTGGGCTTTCCTGTCACCAGTGCTACCCCTAATGGTGCCAGTGCTGGTGGCTGTGCAAGGGCCGCGAAAGCCATCGTGTGTGGCGTGGCAGGCCCCATTGGAGGCTCCCTGGTTGACGGGCCTGCTGTGGCATTGGAGGGGTGGGGGCCTGCTGCTTCTCACAAGGCTCCTCCCTCCCTGACAGTGGCGAGAAGGCGCCTGCCTACCAGCGCTTCCATGCCCTGGCCCAGCCTGGCCCACCAGGGCTTGTGCTGCCCTACAAGTACCAGGTGCTGGCGGAGATGTTCCGCAGCATGGACACCATTGTGGGCATGCTCCACAACCGCTCTGAGACACCCACCTTTGCCAAGGTCCAGCGGGGCGTGCAGGACATGATGCGCAGGTGAGTGGCCGCGGGTGGGCTGGGGCTGCCCTGGAGTTGGGGGTGGGCCCGGGCCTGCTGCCTCCTGAGCCGGCCCCCTCCTCCTGTAGGCGTTTTGAGGAGCGCAATGTTGGCCAGATCAAAACTGTGTACCCGGCCTCCTACTGCTTCCGCCAGGAGCGCGGCGTCCCCACCTTCAAGGATGGTGTCAAGAGGTCAGATTACCAGCTCACCATCGAGCCACTGCTGGAGCAGGGTAGGTGCTGGGTGCAAGACCTCGGTTTCCCCATCTGTGACCCATACACTTTCTGGGGTGGGTGTGAGGTGCTGGGCGGCCTGGCCGGGACTTAGGCCTGGACTCGTCCCACAGAGGCTGACGGAGCAGCCCCTCAGCTCACGGCCTCGCGCCTCCTGCAGCGACGGCAGATCTTCAGCCAGAAGCTGGTGGAGCACGTCAAGGAGCACCACAAGGTGAGCGGCCCCCAGCCCTGCTGTGCAAAGATGGTGGTGCCAGCACTGCCTCAGCACGTAACCCTGTGCTTGGAGCATCCCTGCCACCCACGGCTTCTCCCAGGATGGAACCGAGTTGGGTTCACCCTGAGCTGAGGGCTGGTGTGCTCAGGGTGCAGTTGCAGGCACTGAGAAGGTCCCCAAGGCATTCAGCGAGTATAGGCCGTGGGAGGCCGTGTGCTCTCCCTCCAAGCTGAGCACTGGGCAGAGACTAAGTGACTTGCCCAAGGTGGCCCGGCTGAGACGTAAGCATAGACAGCCCCACCTCACATGCATCCTGTCCTTGTCTCAGATGTGCCCAGTGTCACCCATCTGCTCCTCCCCAGGCCTTCCTGGCCTCCCTGAGGCCCCCCATGGTGGTGCCGGAGGACCAGCTGACCCGCTGGCACCCACGCTTCAACGTGGATGAAGTGCCCGACATCGAGCCAGCTGTGCTGCCCCAGCCACCCGCCACGGAGAAACTCACCACTGCTCAGGAGGTGCTGGCCCGGGCCCGCAGCCTGATGTCACCCAGGGTGAGGCTGTGAGGCTTGGGCAGCCCCTTTCTCCCGGGTGGGTGGGCCAGCCTGACCCCGGGCATAAGAGGTGGGGCCTTGGCGATGAGCTTGACGCCTCATCTGGCTTCCTCCTTGGCTGGGGGGTCCAGAGAGTAGGTGGTATTTGCCCTCTGTTCCCAGCTGCAACCTCTAAACCTGTCTCTGCCACTTGCCCCATATAGGGAGTTGGCCCCGGGCAGGCGATGCCGCACACTGGGAAACTGCATTGACTAGCACAGACCACCCAGTGTGCTGGGCTAACTTGTGCCTTGAGATACCAGGGACTCCTGGGCAGAGAGCCAGGGGCATGTTGCCTCCTGTGACCTCTCCGCCCCAACTTGTCCCTCCCGCAGATGGAGAAGGCCTTGAGTCAACTGGCCCTGCACTCTGCTGAGCCCAGCAGCCCTGGGTCCCCCAGGCCAGCACTGCCGGCTACCCCACCAGCCACCCCGCCTGCAGCCTCTCCCAGTGCTCTGAAGGGGGTGTCCCAGGATCTGCTGGAGCGGGTGAGTTGTCCCCAGTGATGGCGGGTGGGGGCCTGGTGATCTGCTGCCCACTAACCAGGTCCTCGCACCTGCTGCAGGTCCGAGCCAAGGAGGCACAGAAGCAGCTGGCACAGATGACGCGGTGCCCGGAGCAGGAGCAGCGGCTACAGCGCCTAGAACGGCTGCCTGAGCTGGCCCGCGTGCTGCGGAGCGTCTTTGTGTCCGAACGCAAGCCTGCGCTCAGCATGGAGGTGGCCTGTGCCAGGATGGTGGGCAGCTGTCGCACTGCCATGAGCCCCGGTACGTGCACGGCGGGGTGAGGGGGCGCGCACAGTGGAACTGCCCAGTACGTGCAAGGTGGGGCAAGGGGGTGCGCACAGTGGAATTGCCCGGTACGTGCACGGCGGGGCGAGGGGGTGCGCACAGTGGAATTGCCCGGTACGTGCACGGTGGGACGAGGGGGTGCGCACAGTGGAATAGCCCGGTACGTGCACGGCGGGGCGAGGGGGTGCGCACAGTGGAATTGCCCGGTGCTGCAGCCGCCTCCCCAGGTTTCTGACCAGAGGTGTCTAACACTGATTTGTTCCATTCAGATGTGCAGTGGGCACTGGCCGCTTGCACTGGTGTGTGCTGGGTGCTTTGCCCTCCTTTGAGCCACCCTTGAGCCTCCACCCAGCCCTTCCACACCTGCAGCCTCTGGAGGCAGCTTCCCTCTCACAGCTCTGGCCTGTTTCTCTGACCGCCTGCAGTGCTTGGTCAGAAGAGGCCCCACATGCACCCTACACTGCCTCCCAGGCCTCTGGTCACCACACTCTGAGCACATGGGGGTCCCGACACTACAGGGCCCCCTCTGCCTCAGGGTTTTCATGGGCTGGCGGCCCCCATGCTCTGTGCCTCCTCACATGGCCTCAACTGTAGGCCTGGCTCTCTCCGCTCACTGTTCATGCCTCCCAGACCTGGGCCTCTGATCAGAACCACTTCTGCCCTAAGGCCCGGGGATGGGGCACTGAGGGCATCCAGGTGGACACAGAGGTTGGGTGGTCAGGCTGGTCTCAAGTGCTGCCCGTGTGGGGCTGGGGCCCAGCACCAGCCTCAGTGTCCCCCTCTCCTCCCACAGGGGAGATGGAGAAACACCTGCTGCTCCTCTCTGAGCTCCTGCCAGACTGGCTTCGCCTTCACCACATTCGCACCGACACCTACGTCAAGCTGGACAAGGCTGCGGACCTGGCCAGCATCACTGCACGCCTGGCCCGCCAGGCCCGCGCTGAAGAGGGGCTGTGAGCCTGGGGGCCACTGGACAGACGGGGGCTGCAGGCTCACTGGCCTGGGGCCACCAGCATTTTCTTTTATGAACATGATGCACTTTGCTCTCCCTTTCCAGAGTGCCCCTGAGGGCCAGAGGCAGAGGTGGGCTGCAGGCTGCACAGCCGAGGGTCTCTGGCTGCGGGTGGTGGCCCCTGCATGGGGCTCACCTGGTGGATTCACATTAAACCAGTTTCTGTGGGCACCTCTGTCCTTGCTGCTGGTGGGGAAGGGAAGCCAGATCCCAGCACCCCCTGGGGGGCCATCAGGGCAGGGGAATGTGGCTGAGGGTGAAGGGGGCTTTGGCAACATGGGGTTGGGTAGTGTGGCTGGCAGGAGGCCATCCCCTCTAATCCTGGAACCTCTGAATATGGGACCGCCCACGGCAAAGGGTGACTTTTGTCATTAAGAACTTCAAGATTGGAGAGGTGATCCTGAATCATCCAGCTGCGCCCCATGTCATCGCAGAGGCCTTCACGAGGGCCAGAGCCAGCCACCTTTGAAGACGTGGCCCTGCCCTGACACAGGCAGCCTGGAGAAGCTGGGCAGGACATCCCTGGAGCCTCCAGAAGCGACTGGCCTGCCCACACACTGACTTCAGTACTATAATAAAGTCGTGCTTACAGCCACTGGATCTGCGGTAGAACCCTTTCAGTAGCATTGGCCGCCTCAGGGTGGGACCTGCATTGACAGACTTAGTTACCCCTGAGCCCTCACTTGCTTCCCTAGAAGACAGGCCCACACGGCCTCTTTTTTTTTTTTTTGAGACGGAGTCTCGCTGTCGCCCGGGCTGGAGTGCAGTGGCTGGATCTCAGTTCACTGCGAGCTCCGCCTCCCGGGTTTACGCCATTCTCCTGCCTCAGCCTCCTGAGGAGCTGGGACTACAGGCGCCGCCACCTCGCCCGGCTATTTATTTTTTTTTTAGTAGAGACGGGGTTTCACTGTGTTAGCCAGGATGGTCTCGATCTCCTGACCTCGTGATCCGCCCGTCTCGGCCTCCCAAAGTGCTGGGATTACAGGCTTGAGCCACCGCACCCGGCCCACACGGCCTCTTTCTGCAGTGCCTGGACAGTTCCGGCTCCTGAGGTGAGAACCAGGCCAGACTCTGCTGGGCACTATGCCAAGCAGCACGTGCCCGTAGTCCAGCTGGTTTGGTGTCCTGGGGCCCCCTGCCCTGGGGAACAGGATGACAGGAGCCGGCTCTGGTGGCAAAGCTGTTTACTGCGTTCTCCCTGTGTGTAATGGGGCCCGGGGTGGCTGAAGCACAGCTTTGCCCCAGGCAGGAACAGGATGACAGGAGCTGGCTCTTGTGGCAAAGCTGTTTACTGCGCTGTCCCCGTGTGTAATGGGCCCAGGCTGGCTGAAGCTCTGCCCCAGGCTTTGGCACTTCCAGCGCCAGGAGAGGTGCTGAACCCAAGCAAGGGATGTGTTCCCTGTGGGCAGCTGGTGCCCCTGGTGACTGCAGAGGTCACTGCAGTTGCCCAGGGCTGAAATGTCCCTGGGCTCCAGCTGCAGATGGGGAGCTGGGAGGCCCTGTAGTCACTCATACTGCAGGAGAGAGAAGAAGGGAACAGGAGCCAGCTTCTCCCTGCCTTTAAGCGAGGTCAGCTCCACCAGGCTCACGCACTCCAGGACCTCGGCCTGCAGGCGGCCCAGCAGCTCACAGGCGGCGTGCATGGTTCCTGGGGATGGGAGGGTGAGGTCCCCGGTTGGCCTGGGCTGCAGAGACTGGGTGCTCCAGGCCAGCCCCTGGGTTGGGGAGGGGAGGGTATGGGGAGAGAGGAAGGTGTCAGCCTGGCCACCAGGCACCCTCTGGACAATAGTAAGCTGCATCCTACGTCATGCACAGCGAGGTCCTGCCCCACTCCCACCAGGCCCTTGGAGCCACAGCAGTTGGCTGCAGGGAGACCCTCACCACCAGTGGCCAGCAGATCATCCACGACGACCACCCTCTGTCCTGGCTCCAGGGCGTCTTTCTGGATCTCCAGCTCAGCCTGGAGTGGGAAGTGGTGTGTCGTCCTCAGCCTCCCGCAGAAAACAACTTTGTGTGCAGAGCTTAGCAGCTGCCACCCTAGGCCCTGACTGCAACCCCACCTTGCTGTTTCCTGGCTGTGTGAGCCCAGCCTGTGTCTCACCCTCTCTGAGCTCCCAAGAGCACTGTAACCACAGCAGCTCCACTTGACACGCCTGGGACGGCCTTTAGAACTGGGGGGGAGTGGCCACGGTGGCCTGGCCCTCCCCTTCCTCTGGCCACCCCAGCCCCCTTACCTTCCCGTACTCCAGGGCATAGGAGGCCCACACAGTGGGGCCTGGCAGCTTCCCCCGCTTTCGGATGAGCACACAGCCCAGTCCAAGCTCCTGGGCCAGGGAGGGGCCAAAGAGGAAGCCTCGGGAGTCTAGGCCTGTCAGGGTGAGTGACAGGAGTGACTTGGCAGCATGGGAGTCCCCAGGGGCCAGGGTTGGCCGGTGGCAAGGGGTACATAGTTGGCTCCCAGCTGAAAGGCCAGTGACGTGCACCATTTAAGGAATGTTACCTGTCACCTACCAGGAGCTGCTTCCAGGTCAGAGTGCAGACCTGGGTCTGTCTTTTAAGGGGCCACTTTCTAGCTGTGGTCCTGGGGGAGTCAGCGCCCCTCTCCCCGAGCTCAGCAGCCCATCTTTTAACTGGGCTGGTAGAAACCTGTCAGGGTTCAACTCTCTCTCAAAAGCAGCTCTGCCCCAGGACTTCTGTCTAGAAAGAGAGTCTCTCGAGGTGACCTGAGCTGTGATAGTTGGGGGACGCTCAGGAAAACCTTGCCCCAGCCTGGCCGGAGGTCAGGGAGGGCTTCCTGCAGGTGGTGAGAAGGGGGCTCTGGCAGTGCTGTGGCTCCAGCAAGAGCTGGCGCTTCCCTCAGGGCAGTGTGCAGGGAGTGGGCTGTCACGCCCTAGGAGAGGCAAGACCACCAGGAACACTGTTCTCCCGGAGGCCTCCAGGCCCCCCTTCCTTGGGTGGGCATTCCATGATCTTCACCAGGGAAGGCCTGGCTCGTGGCAGGCGCTCAATACCAGCTCGCAGAAGGAACAAGAAGCGAGGCAGCTGGGCCCCGTGGATTCAGCTTGGGCACTCCAGGGAGACGAACTAACCCGGCGACTCGGTCACGCCTGTCCTGCGCGGGGGACCCGGAACCTGCGGGCAGGGCCGCCTGCATAGCGCGGCGGCCTCGGGGGCCCAACCTCACAACCCTTCGGGAGCGACCCCAAGCACGGTGCCCGTCCCGGCGCCCCCGAAGGACCCCAAAAACCCTCCCCCAAGCAGACGCGCAGAGCCCACGTGCTACCCTCTGCACGCGCGCAGGCAGAGGCGCCCCGGATGCGGCCACGCGGCACTCGCCTGCGATGTAGTCGATGCGGCCCCCGTGGGTCGCCTTCAGGTGTCGCGCCAGGAGGCCGATGGCGGCGCGGAAGGAGGCGGGGTCCTTCAGGACGGGCGAGATGTCCCTGGACCCAAGGACAGGCCTGGTGACGCCGGGGCCGAAGGAGGGCAGCGGCCCCGGGGGCGAAGGACGAGGGTTCCCGCCCTGCCCGCCCCGCTTGCCGGACAGTCCCGAGGTCGCGGGCAACGCTCTCCCATCCGCAGGCCCGCAGGTCGGGACGCCACGAGGGCGGCCTGCGCTTGCACCTGAATAACACGCCCGGGGTGGGGAAGTCGGGGAAGCTGCGGATCCGCCGCTCAACCAGCTGCAGCTCGGGATCCGCCATGGCCGCGTGCGAGGAGCCAGCGGCGGCCCGAGCGCGCCTGCGCAGAGACTGGCGGGGCCGCCACGAAGGGCGGGGCATCCCGGGGGTGGGGGCGGATGCGTGGGTGAGGGGCGGGGCTTCCGCGGGGAGGCGCGTCCCTCGCCGGAAGTGTGTACCGTATTTCATGGACTCCTAGGCGCCATCGATTTTAAGACGCGCTCGCATTCCACGCACCACTGAGCAGAACATTCGAACCGGACAAAGGTGCAAGTCAAGGCGCCCTTCCTTTTTTCGGGCCGCGCCTCTGACTGCAGCCAGGCAGCTGTGGGCCGCGGCCCTGGCGGCTGGAGGAGGGGCGTGAGCTCGTCTCGCCCACGCACCTGGCGCGGCACCTCGCCCTTTCTCGGCTATTGGCCGAGATCCCCACGCTGCGCGCGGGAGGCTGGCGCGCGGGAGGCCGGCGCGCGGGAGGCCGGCGCGCGCGGGGTGGAGGAGGGCGTGAGGAAGGAGTCCAAGTAGCAGGAGGGCGGTGCAGGGCCCGGAGGGAGCAGCCCAGGGCAGAGGCGGCGGGCTTGGGCTGGACCGGCCGGGGGCGCTGGCCTCTCGCGGATGGATGGGCCCTGCCGTTTGAGGTGGCTCTTCCTGGCCCGGACCTGGGGGAGAGAAGCCGGAAGGCGTGGCCAGGCCAGGGGGCGCATCCACGATGGCAGAGGCACTTCTGTCCGCCTGCAGAGGCCAGGTGACTCCTCAGCCTTGGGGTAGGGAGCTGTGAACCCCCTGGCCGCCCGAGGACTGGTACTCAGGGGGTTGCGTGAGGCACAACTCCCTCCAAACACAATTTCCTTTCAAAAAAATCCCCAGAGCTAAAATGCCTTTTGCTCTAGTCCAAGACTTTTATTCGTTTCGCGGCCTTTTTTTTTTGAGACGGAGTCTCGCTCTGTCGCCCAGGCTGGAGTGCAGTGGCGCCATCTCAGCTCACTGCAAACTCCACCTCCTGGGTTCATGGCATTCTCCGGCCTCAGTCTCCTGAGTAGCTGGGACTACAGGTGCCCGCCACCACACCCGGCTAATTTTTTTGTATTTTTAGTAGAGACGGGGTTTCACCGTGTTAGCTAGGATGGCCCTGATCTCCTGACCTCGTGATTCACCCGCCGTGGACTCCCAAAGTGCTGGGATTACAGGCGTGAGCCACCGCGCCTGGCCCATCATTTCACAATTTTTCCAGTTCAGCTTTGGCCTGGCAGTTACTGCAGAAGGGAAAGCCCACTCAGTGGAAGGCAGCCCCCAGGAGCCTTCGGAGGGTGAAGGCCGGAGGCTGCGTATGGCTGCTGGGGTCCCCATTCCAGGGCGGGTGGGGGACCCATCCTGTGATGCCGAGGGGCGTGGCAGCGGCTGCCTCGAAGTGTGCCATGGTCAGGGCCGGCCCCAGACCTCTAGGGAAGGTGCAAATGGAGGACCCTGATACCTTCACATCCCTGCGGAAGCTGCCACATGAGCCGGCCCCACCGGGCCAAGTGTGTGAGCTGCACTTAAGCCGTCCACATCCAGCCCAGGAGGCCTCGGCCTTCCCCTCCTTCTTCCTGATTCTGTCTCCCAGGTGGCCCGAGGGGGGCCTGGGGAGGGTTCAACACAGAATTGGCCCTGTCATCTCCTTCAACCCCGGGCTGTTGGGCTGGTGTGGGAACAGCAGGGAGCCCAGAGTCCTGCCCTTTGGCAAGGAATGCAGCGCTGGGCTCTGGAGAAGGTGGGAGGCGGCTGGAGCTGGGCGCCTGATCCTTGGCAGCTGCTGGGAAGGTATAAAAGGAAAATAAATCTTGGGACCCCAAAATCACTAAGGCGAGAAAAGTCAAGCTGGGAATTAGGCAAACCTGCCTCCTGTTTTATTTCTAAATAACATAGCTGCAATGATAAAGACTACATGCCTCCCTCATAATTAGTGCCCAAGGAAATTCCTTGTGGACAAAGGACAGACGGAACTGGAGGTCACCCCTCTGGGGCTCCCCTGAGGCAAACGCTTATCTGATCGCTCCTCTCCCTTATTGTTAACATAAAAATGCGGATTCACTGGGCCAGACTCTATCATGTATTCAGTGGAAGGCTGGCCGAACCAATGTACGTCTTACACATACTGATCTTACGTCTCCCTAAGACGTAAAGGCAAACTGTACCCCCAGCCAACTCGGGCTTGTGTTTCCAGGGCCTCCTGAGGCTGTCACGGGCGCATTCTTAATAAACTTTCTAAATTGACCGAGACCTGTCTCAGATATTTGGGGTTCACAAAAGCGTGAGACGGCAGTGTCCTGAGGTCTGAGGCGCCGTGGGCGAAGAGGGTGGTCCTGAGATCTGAGGCGCCGTGGGCGAGGAGGAGGGCCGAGCACACTCCAGGGTCAGGTCCTGGGCAGGTGGAGTCGTGCCGTCCCCCTGTGTCTGCAGGTGCCGTCTGTCCGGCCTGGGCAGGGTCGGGGGAGCACCGAGGCCAGAGCCATCCTCCCCCCGGGCACTTGCAGAGCCAACCGGAGATTCCAGGCCTGACCTGGGTCCACGCAGGTGCTAGTGGGACCAGAGGCACTTCTTGGGAATGGACTCTGGAGGTGTCAGACACTTCCCTAACTTTTCACAGCCCGGGGGTGCCCAGTTCTGGGAAATGAAAATTGAGAAAAACAACATGCAGTTATTCCAAGCTCCTGCGGGCCCAGCAGCAGCACTCTGTGGTTCTGTTTGGAGACAGTCTCGCTCTGTCACCCAGGCTGGAGTGCAGTGGCGCGATCTCGACTCACTGCAACCTCTGCCTTCCGGGTTCAAGCAATTCTCCTGCTTCAGCCTCCCGAGTAGCTGCTGGGATTACAGGCATGGCTATAATCCATGCCTGGCTAATTTTTGTATTTTTAGTAGAGACGGGGTTTCACCATCTTGACCAGGCTGGTCTTGAACTCCGGACCTCGTGATCCACCCGCCTAGGCCTCCCAAGGTGCTGGGATTACAGGTGTGAGCCCCCATGCCCTGCCATTTATTTATTTTTAATAGAGACAAGGGTTCCCCATGTTGGCCAGGCTGGTCTCAAACTTCTGACCTCAGGTGATCCGCCTGCCTTGGCCTCCCAAAGTGCTGGAATTACAGGCGTGAGCCACCACACTTGGTCTTGAGCAGTTTTGATGTGTCCCCCGCCCAGTCCAATCCCCAACTCCCATCTCATTGGCCTCAGTGTGGCGGCCCCCGCAGTCCAGGCGGGCAGCTACACAGACGCCTCCCCAGGAATCATGGGAACTTGGGAGACGGTGCCCCCCCGACTCAGCCTCTCAGCTCTGAAGAGGCTGCTGTTGGAGGAGTGAGAACTTGGCAGGGAAGTCCCGGGTGTGGGGGATGCAGCTGCCAAGTGGCTGAGGGCCTCTGTGTGGCCAGCGGTGTTAGAAAGGCCCACCCTGACCCTCCCAACTCATCACCCTCTCCTGCAGCTTCAGCTTCTCAAGAAGCCTTTTCCGGGGAGGAGCCGGTCCCCACTGCGCTGCTGGGCTCAGTTCAGTGCGGCACTGAGCGGAGCCTGCACCCCTCCATCGCCTGGGTGCGTGGGGACCTCAGCGCAGCCCCACTTAGTGGAAGCCTTGCTTGGTGGGAGGGCACTTTTTTTTTGAGACGGAGTCTCGCTCTGTCGCCCAGGCTGGAGTGCAGTGGCCGGCTCTCAGCTCACTGCAAGCTCCGCCTCCCGGGTTTACGCCATTCTCCTGCCTCAGCCTCCCGAGTAGCTGGGACCACAGGCGCCGCCACCTCGCCCGGCTAGTTTTTTGTATTTTTTAGTAGAGACGGGGTTTCGCCGTGTTCGCCAGGATGGTCTCGATCTCCTGACCTCGCGATCCACCCGTCTCGGCCTCCCAAAGTGCTGGGATTACAGGCTTGAGCCACCGCGCCCAGCCAGTGGGAGGGCACTTTTCCTGGCAACAGAAAGGGAGACTTATGCCCCTAAGAGGAGCCTTCTTGGCTGAAATGGGTGCAGTTTGGTTCTGTGTCTCCATCCAGGCCACCTCTGTGCCACGTCAGATGCCGCATGGCCCTGAGGGCACTTTCCCGTCGGGACAGACTTTGAATTCTGGGTGCTGCTCAATCAGAGGACTAAGGACGCTCTCCAGCCCTGGGCGGCAGCAGGCATGCCACATGAGTGTCCCTGCCCCCTTGGCCACCAGAGCAGGGGTGGGCTTGGGTGAGGAGGTTGCTCCCAAACTCCAGGGGCAGCAGAGGCAGCCACAGGGTGTGTGTGAGTCTGCGTTTCTCAAAGGCTGCTCAGCTGTCCCAGGAGCAGGGGTCCAGGTGGTCAGACTCCCTCTACTCTGTGTCACAGATACCACTGAGCCCCTTGGCTGGGGCTGGCCTGCAGTTGGTGGGGACAGAGGGCAGGGAAGGGGTGAGGAGGGCAAGTGGCCCCCAGGCTTCACACGCGTGCCTGTGCATCTCCTCCATGGCTCTGCTCACAGTGGCGTCTGGGCCCCTCAGACCCCAGTGGCTCAGCTCGCCAGGTCTGAGTTGGCACCCTTTTTCCCCCTGCAGAGGGCACAGATGTGGAGGTGGCGGCAGTTCCCCCAGTGCCCAGGAGATGGCAGCAGCAGCCAGGCTGTGCGCCCCTCTCCCCTGCCCTGGGCCCCCTGTCTCCATGGCTGGTGTGGCCTGCACCAGTGGAGCCATTGCAGCCTGGGTCGCAGAACAGGACCCAGCAGCACAGACTGGGATTGGGTGTGGAAGGCAGAAGCCCAGGGATCCTCCACGGCTGGTGGCCCTGGGCTCCTGCGGCCTGAGACTCAGGGGTCCTGAGACAGGGACCTCCCTGCTCCACTGCTGAGTGCAGAGGCAGGGATGCCAACTGCCCAGGTCCCTTGGAAGGAAGGGCTCTGAATATCTTCCTATGAAACTTGCCAAGCACCCCCGCTAGCCCCCCAACTAACGGAGGTGGCCCTGCCCCACCCAGTCCTAAATGACCCCTGCAGGGTGGACCCTCCCTGGGCAGGAACAAGGCCATCTGCCCTCCATGGTCCTCATTGCTGGGAGGTGTTGCTGATGTCCGGCGCTCTCCTGTTCCACCTGCCGGCCCATGCTGTGGCTCCCTGGCTGTGCAGAGCCACCACCTTCCTTCCCACGTCACGGCGGGTACCCAGCGGCTCCCATGCGGCAGCCAGGTCCTTTGGCCCACATAACAGGAGCCCAGGCTGAAGGCTGCAGCTGCCCCGGGGTCCTGAGCTCCTGCGGTTTCACTCGGCGGATCCAGGGGCTGTGGGCAGCCACGCTCAGCCCACGTAAACAGGTAAGTGGTGGCTCAGGGGCCTGGAGGCTGGGTTTGGCCATCTCCACTGTGCTCTGTGAGCTCTGGGCACCCGGGAGTGACACTGCAGACCTGTGTGTGGCCCGTTTTTGCCGACTGGAGTGAAGGCTGCACATGTCCCATCTGAAGGAGCTGTGAAGGCCTTCCCTGCTGGGACCCACATCAGCTGTGCTGGGAAAAAGGCCTTTGCGGCCACTGCACACTCAGGATGGCTGGGCCGTCCACACCCCGCCCTAGGGGACCCCCAAGCAGGGGACAGAGAAGCTGCTCCTAAGAGGCCCTGACTGCGGCCCCCGGGTCTGGACAAGGAGACGCATTGTTTGTGTCTTGAACACAGACTTCAGGGGAACTCTGGAGGCACATCTATGCTTGCGTTTCTGGCCGATGCTGGTGTGATTAGGCCGTTTCTCCATTGGAGGTGAACATGGCCTGGTCTCGTCAGGCCGCAAGGAGACGCTGCTCTGGGTGACTGAGTGGAATCAGGTCTGACACGAAGGTCCCTGGGGCTGGCCCAGCATGAAGGAGGCACAATGGGAACCTTGCAGGTGGGCCCTGGGGCCGCCGCCACTCACAGTGCAGCACCAGTCCGCCCGGGACCCAGCAGCAGTGCCGTTCCTGCCTCAGTGCCTGCAGAGCCTGGGGATTCGGGTGTCACCACAGGGGCCCCCCAAGGAGAAGCTGCCCGTGTGGGAGTCAAGGACTAGGGGACCACGGCCCCTCTCATGCTCCCTGCTGTCCCCCAGTGACCACCTGTGGGGCGCAAGAGAGGGATCTTGGAGCTCCCCAGTCTCAGCTCAGCCAGGCAGAGGCCCGAGTGGCTGGCTCTGGACCTGCAGCTGCCCTGGCGCAGTGTTGTTCTGGTCCCCGAGTTGCTCGGCTCCAGCTCCCTGAATCCTGGATGCCACCACGTGTGCTCTGAGACACGAGGGCCTTACCACTGATGGAGACAGGGAAGAGCCCCTACCCCCGCCCTGTGCTGGCCACCGTTCATCCTGGGGCCCCAGGTGGGTGGCTGCGGCCCTGACAGAGATGGCCGCCTGCATACCAGCCACTTACCATGACTGCCCAGTTGCACACGTTGAGCTGGGGCTGCCCGGGGACCAAGGCCTCCTGGTGCTGCTGGACGACCGAGGTGATCCTGCTGAGGGCCTCCTGGTACTCAGCGCTGGCAAAGCTGGGGACAGAGAGTTCTGGTCACATGGCTATGGCTGCAGGGGTGCGCCTGGGGCTGACAGTGAAGGACAGGGAGGGGCTGGCCTGGAAAGGCTGAGGCTTCCGGGGTCTAATGGGCCGAGAACCACAGTGGGCAGTCACTGTGGACCACGTGCTCAAGCCTGCAGCGCCCCAGGCCTCGCTAGGACAGACAGCAGGCACCTGAGCCATCCTCTGCCCTCAGACTCACGGGCAACGGAGGAAATGAAGGCTCGGGAGGCCAAGCGCTGGCAGAGAGGCTGTGAGCAGAACCGTCCCGTCCTGTCCCCACCAGGGTGACCTGCCTGTGACCGGGACCTGGGACGTGTAGGCTGGGACCTGTGTGTGGGTCTCCCCAGTACTCGCTACTACGTAAACATTTACAAATACGACACAACCTTGTTTCACTGCAAAAGCAACGTCATCCTATTGCCCCAAAAAAGCGGGAAATGGAGGGGAACGGCGTCTGTGGTTCTAAAATTCCAATGCAAGCACGCGGAGTGTTCGGATTCCTTTCATTTTCACGAAGGTACGATTATACAACTCGACGAGGTGCCGTGAGGGCCGCAGTTTGCGATGCTGTGAATCTAGGGTCTGTGGCGCTGTCATGCCGGGCTCTGAGGACATCTGCAGAGATGATGCTTTTTCACCATCTTCATCACTTCTAATATCGCCAACATGCACGTGAACAGACACCTGCCACCACTGTCATCGCGGAGATGCAGGGAGGAACCTCCACGAGTGTGAGGCTGAAGCCGGAGCTTGTCACTGCCCAGGCCGGGAGCCGCGTTGCTGCTGGTGGGGACGCGGACTGGAGCAGCCACTCTGGAAGGCGGTGTGGCAGCTCCTCACAAAGCTAGAGATGAGGTTACCAGGTGAGCCAGCTCCCCTCCTGATGGCCGCACCTGTCCAGGCCCAGCACCTCCTGGGAGGTGAGCGCAGACTCACCTAAGCCCAGTCTCTCTGCCCTGGACCCTCACCAGGCTGTGAGAACTGGTTTTTAGCTCCAGAACCTTCCATAAAAACGAGGTTTCACACAGAAGCTGCATGCAACAGGAATGGGGATGTGCCCCCCTCCCCACCCCCACCACCTGCCCCAGCCTCTTTCTGCTCCATCCACCCACTCCCTGCTGAGGCCTCAGGCCTGGGGTTGCATCAGAGGGCGACCTCCAGGAGAGCTGGGTTCCTTCAGGGCTCCCCGCTTGGTGCCTGCGGAGATGCCTGTCATGGTCCCAGCCTGGGCTTCATACCGCATCCCTGAGCACATCTCCCGCCGCCCCTCCTGCAGGCAGCCTGGTGGCAGGGTCCATTTTTAATCCAGGAGGGCCTCAGGTGCGTTTCTGTTTTTGCAGGATTCTGTGGCCAAATACTTGTGGTTGAGAACCGGCGAGAACTGCACCCGCACCTCCTGACCACCGCACCTCCTGACGGCGAGTGTCCCTGAAGGCCCGGCCTGGCTTGTTGCTTTAATCTTGTTTATTTCATTTAGTTTTTAGAGACAGGATCTTGCTCTGTTACCCAGGCTGGAGTGGTGAGAAGATGGCTCACTGCAGCCTTTGACCTTCCAGGCTCAGGCTCAAGCCACCTTCCGGCCTCAGTCTTTGACCTTCTGGGCTCAGGCTCAAGCCATCTTTCTGCCTCAGTTTTTGACCTTCTGGGCTCAAGCCATCTTCCTGCCTCAGTCTTTGGCCTTCCGGGCTCAAGCTCAAGCCATCTTCCTGCCTCAGTCTCTTGAGCAGCTGGGACCATAGATCACCATGCTTGGCTAATTTCAATTTTTACTATTATTTTTGAGACAGAGTCTTGTTGTTGCCCGGGCTGGAGTGCAGTGGCGCACGGTCTCGGCTCACTGCAAGCTCCGCCTCCCGGGTTCACGCCCTTCTCTTGCCTTAGCCTCCTCAGCAGCTGGAACTACAGGCACCCGCCACCTCGCCCAGCTAATTTTTTGTATTATTTTTAGTAGAGATGGGCTTTCACTGTGATAGCCAGGATGGTCTCGATCTCCTGACCTAGTCATCTGCCTGCCTTGGTCTCCCAAAGTGCTGGGATTACAGGTGTGAGCCACCGGTGGCGCCTGGCCTTACTAACTTTTTTTGAGACAGAGTCTCGCTCTGTTGCCCAGGCTGGAGTGCAGTGGTACAATCTCGGCTCACTGCAAGCTCTCCCTCCTGGGTTCACGCCATTCTAGTGCCTCAGCCTCCCAAGTAGCTGGGACTATAGGCACCTGCCACCGCACCTGGCTTTTTTGTATTTTTAGTAGAGACAGCGTTTCACTATGTTGGTCAGGCTGGTCTCGAGCTCCTGACCTCGTGATCTGCCTGCCTAGCCTCCCAAAGTGCTGGGATTACAGGCATGAGCCACTGTGCCTGGCCTTAATATTTTATTTTCTGTATCAGTGAGGTCTTGCTATGTTGCCCAGGCTGGTCTCAAACTCCTGGGCTCAAGTAATCCTCCTACCTCGGCCTCCCAAAGTGCTGGGATCACAGGTGTGAGTGACCGTGCCTGGCCCTGTCTTTTTTTTTTTTTTGATACGGAGTCTTGCTCTGTCGCCCAGGCTGGAGTACAATGGTGCGATCCTGGCTCACTGCAACCTCTGCCTCCTGGGTGCAAGCAATTCTTCTGTCTCACCTTCTCAAGTAGCTGGGATTACCGGCACCCACCACATCCAGCTAATTTTTTGTATTTTTGGTAGAGATGGGATTTCACCATGTTGGCCAGGCTGGTCTCAAACTCCTGACCTCAGGTGATCGACCCACCTCAGCCTCCCAAAGTGCTGGGATTACAGCCGTGAGCCATGGCGCCCGGCCACCCATCTTATTTAGAGAGGCTCCCAGAAAAGCAACATGTGTATCTGTGTCTGAGAAGCACCCCACGGTGAATGAGGCTGTGTTATGGGTATCTGACCTCAGGGATAGTGGTTCTCAAAGGCGTGGCTGACAGCTGCCTCCTTGTAACCCCCTCGGGAAAGCTGTGCCTGCTGCCTGGGTTTGCTTTAAACTAACCTGTGAGGGCGGGGCTGGGTGGCTGTGGTGGGGGGTGGGACTGTCTGCTCCAGCCTGGCTGGAGGGGCTCCAGCAAATGCAAGTTGGGGAGCAGCGGCCCGGAGAACCCCCCTGTGGATGCCAATCACACCCAGTGGACGCCAGGGGGCACTGCCATCGAGGCTTTCACCTCAGGTGGTCCCTGGAGCGACCAGGCTGTGGGGGCTGGCGGGCACCGGGCTCCCAGACGGTCCCTCCAGCTCCACAAAGCCCCAGGCTCCAGGCTCCCCATGGTTTGTGGTGATCATGAGTCCCCGGGGGCTTCTGTCTCTGCGAGTGCCCGGCACCCCCACGACAAATGGCCATGAGATGGGCTTAAAACAGTAAACTGCAGACGCCGGCCCCTCGCTGTCCAGAGGCTGGGCTGAAACCAAGGGCCTCAGGGCCACGCACCCCTGGAGGAAATGGGGCTCCTTCCTGCCTCTTCCAGCTCCAGTGGCCCCAGGTGAGCCCAGGCTGGTGGCGCTCGGTCCAGTCCCCGCCTCGTCCCCTGTGCCCTTCACCCGTGTGTGTCTCCTCCCTCTGGACTCACCGCACTTGGCCTTGGACCCAGGGTCACCTGCTCCAGGACGACCCCAGCTCCACCCGTGCCTTCATCACAAGGCAAAGGCCCTACTTCCCTTCAGGCCAAGCTGGGAGGTGTGGGTGGCCCTGTCCACTCCAGGCTCCGTGCTGCCTTCCCGCAGTCACCATCCTGGGCTTCTGAGCTGGACGCTCGGTGGAGGAGAGGTGCTGCTGAGGAAGTGCCCAAATGGTCCCTGAGGGCATGGGAGGGCTCCAGCCCAGGAACCTCAGCGCAGGCTCAGCCCCGTGGCAAGGCGGTTGCCCCATCCAGAGAGTGCAGGAGCCTCGAGCCACCTTGGCAGTGGTGCTGCCACCCTCGGTCCTGTACTGCTCTCTGCTGCCTCCCACTGGCCCTACACAAACCCAGGCCCCCTGGTAAGCAGAGAACCGCCTGGGCAGAGAGCAACTGCTGTGCTCGAGCCTAGCTCTGCCTCTGCCCAGCCACTCCCCTGAAGCTCCTGGGTCTGCCCAGGACCAACCCGACAGTGCAGGAGGGCCGGAAACGCACGTGCCCAGAACCCCAGACCTCAGCAGGGACTGGGGACTGCTCATCCTGCTGGGGTGAGGTGGAGAAGCCTCCAGGTAGGCCTAGTCCAAGGAGACAGCTTTGGACAAAAAAAAAAGGAAGCCAGAGAGGGGTCTCCAGCCAAGCGTTGGGGCCTCTGTGTCGCCCCTAAGGAGCTGCCAGAGGGCACGTGGGTTTGGAACTGGTGACCGTGACCCTTGAGACTCCCAAGGGTAAGAGGAGGGCTTCCCCCCTGAAAGCTGGCAGGCAATGGCACAGGCTCCAGCATCCTCGATGGGGTGAGGACAAGGCCCAGAAAGCAGAGGGTGGAGCTGGGGCTGGCAGCTTTCTGCCATTCCTCCTCCTGGCCCCAGGGCCTGGACACCTCCCCTCTGGCCTCAGCCATCCCCAAAGGCAGTTCAGAGTTGGGGACACATCACTGGGGGCCGGATGGACGGTGGCACAGAAGTGGGGAGACCACCAGGGTGGGCAGGAGCAGGCACCCTGAGAGGAAGGCAGGCCACCAAGCATGTGTGGGCACGAAACAGCAAGAGGAGGCACAGGCACGGGGAGGCGGCGGGCAGGGTGCAGAGGGGCTCCGTCCCTGTGGAGCCTGCGTTTGGGGGAGTCGGGCTGGGCACGGGGAGGCGGCGGGCAGGGTGCAGAGGGGCTCCGTCCCTGTGGAGCCTGCGTTTGGGGGAGTCCGGCTGGGCACGGGGAGGCGGCGGGCGGGGTGCAGAGGGGCTCCGTCCCTGTGGAGCCTGCGTTTGGGGGAGTCCGGCTGGGCACGGGGAGGCGGCGGGCAGGGTGCAGAGGGGCTCCGTCCCTGTGGAGCCTGCGTTTGGGGGAGTCCGGCTGGGCACGGGGAGGCGGCGGGCAGGGTGCAGAGGGGCTCCGTCCCTGTGGAGCCTGCGTTGGGGGAGTCCGGCTGGGCACGGGGAGGCGGTGGGCAGGGTGCAGAGGGGCTCCGTCCCTGTGAAGCCGGCATTTGGGGGAGTCGGGCTGGGCACGGGGAGGTGGCGGGCAGGGTGCAGAGGGGCTCTGTCCCTGTGGAGCCTGCATTTGGGGGAGTGTGGCTGGCACTGCCCCAGCAGTCAGGAGGCCCTGAACTGACTTACCTCAGGGGGAACCTCTCCCCCGGGTCCCGTCCCAGGTGGAAGATCAGGGGCAGCTTCGTGTGGTCTTCCAGGTTGTGAGTCGTGACCCCTGAAACGTTCTGCCCAGGGCAGAAATCAATGCCCTGCAATGAGAACAGGAGGAAAGGTGTGTCCTGGAGCCCCTGACTGCAGCTGTGAGGGACCTGTGTCCTGGAGCCCCTAACTGGGGGCTGTGGGGGGCCTTGTCTGCCTGTGCCTAGCAGTGTCCCTGGTACTCAGCATGGTGCAGGGCACTGGCTGAACGCTGAAGGACTACGGGGCCTGTAGGCATCCTGTGGAGGAGGTGAAGCCACCCGCTCTGGACCCCCGAGATGCGTAGCTGGCATGCCTCACGTACCCTGTTTTCTTCTTTGTGGGGCAGGTGAGTGTCTTTAAAACACCTTAGCCAGCCTCACATCTGGACAGCCACTCATTTCATGGAGGAATGCCCCTTTTAACACCCCACTCTCTGCTGGGGATGGGAGGGAGGGCCTGCCCTGGGAGAAGGGAGAGCCACAATGCTCAGAATCCCTAGAGAAACCCTGACACAGGAAGAGCAGGACCAACACCTGAAAGGCAAAGAGAAAACACAGACAACAGAAACAGACCCAGGGAGCTGACGCAGATTCACACGCTCAAGAAGGGCGAGGATTTCACAGTAACCACAATTCTCTCTCTGCTGCCCGCCCCCCCACCGGGCTCGCTGATTCGGGAAGGGGAGGTATGCCTCTAATATTCCCAGAGGGGGTGCTGCAGGCCAAGGCGTTCATCCGAGGACTGTGCCATGGGCTCCAGCAGCCGGGAGACTGGGCCACTGTGTGCAGGGATCCCTTAAGCCTTGAGCCAGGGTGGGCTGGGGCAAGTGCAGCCGAGCTGCTTGCCTCTGGCACCAGTGACTGAACAGCTCCTGTGGGCATCAGCCATCTGACAAGCAAACTGTCTCCTAGCACGTGGCGTGTGTCTGGGAGGGACAGCTGGTCAGGGGAGCAGACCATGTTCTGCTTTTCAGTGGAGCAGGGAGGTTAGAAGTCCATGCAATTCCACTGATGTGCCCTGGGCTGCAGATTCCCAAGTCCATGGCTGGAAACCGAGGGCCGCGCTCAGCGTGGCTCAGGGCAGCAGTGGACGCGAAAGTGGCACCACAGTGGGCAGTGTTGTGGCCTCCCGGATAGACAGCATGTGTGGATGGACAGCAGGAGGAACTGCCGCACTCCACAGGAAGATGCTGGCAGGTAATGGGGAAGCATCTCAGTCAAGACACATGACATGACTTACAGCCGGGACACAAGTCAAATAAGCTGTTTAATCAAGACCCGGCTGATGCATGCAGATTCCTCTCTCACGGCTGTGTTCCGAGGGAGACTTCGCCCTGGGGGCACCACAGCAGAGCCAGCCATCGCCCTGCACCTCTTCCTCCTCACTGAGCCAGCACCGAGTGCCAGGCACTGGGCATGTATGGTGGGGTGCAGGCAGGGGCCTAGGAGTCAGGACTGACTTTTAAAAAGAGAGGTAGGAGGGGGAGGGATGATCCCGTAGAAAGGCAGACGCTCGGGGATTTGGTGAGGAAAGGCCGAGGGTCTCGCGGATTGGCCTGACCTCTCCTGCTTCCCACTCTGTGGCCGTAGCAGCCGCTGCAGTGGGGGATGTGCATGGCCCCGGTGCTCCTCTGGGTGACCGCCGCATCCTCTGCACACCTGGTACTTGCCAGGCACCAGTTCTCTCAACGAACACAGCACTGAGGACCCACTGGGATGTGACAGTGTATGGCGAGCACGGCAGCCAGGGCTGCCCACCGCACACGGCTCAAGGGCCTGCGGCAAGGAAGGCATTCAGGTTTGGGAACCCAGGGCAGGGCCTGTGCTCTGCTGGCAGAGAAGCCAGGCACCAGGCAGGAGCAACTGGTCCAATGGCTGGGGTGGTCTCCATGGATCTGACAGCAGCAAGGAACTAACTCTGAACTATTCGACCCAAATGACGGAGGGACTAGGACCCCGGGGGCCCCCAAGGGCTTCCTGCTGGGCACATCTCTCCCTTGGGAGCAAATCCACAGACAGCCCTTAGCCAGCTCTGGGGATGCCAGGTCCCACTGCACGGTATCACCAGGAGGTGACCACACTGTTGTGCACAGCTGGTAGGTGCTCCCAGACAGAGCTGCAGCCTCAACCCAGCGACAGTGCTAAGGCCCAGCACAGCTCTGCCCAGGAAGGCAGGGACATCGGGCACGGAGCTGTTCTATGATGCAGGTGTCTCCACGAGGCCCCAGGGAGAACTGGAGAGGCCCCCCCACCCCCCCACCCCCCACCACCAAGGGTGTTGTGTCCGTCATGGGCTCCCATCTGACCCACTCAGCCACGTGTGACAGGAACCAGAGGGTCTCCGTCGTCCACAAGGCTGGCCAGCCACCAGAGACCAAGGCCCAGTCAGTGCCCTCCAAGAGGACCCCAGGCCCACAGGGCAGGCGAATCCACGGGGCTCTGACCACAGGCCGGCCTGCCGAGCCACACCTTGTGGGGCTGTGGAGCAGGACGGGAACAACAGGATCACGGGCTCGATACCCACGCAGGACGCAGATTCTCCCCAGCAGTGGCCACAACAGACAAAAACGTCACAGGGGCCCACTGTCATCTGCTCTTAGGCTGGAAAACAAATTCTGATTTTTCTTTTTCTCAAATTATGTGTCTAGGCCAGGTGCGGTGCCTTACGCCTGTAATCCCAGCACTCTGGGAGGCTGAGGCAGGTGGATCACCTGAAGCCAAGTATTTGAGACCAGCCTGGCCAACATGGTGAAACCCCATCTCTATTAAAAATACAAAAATCGGCCGGGCGCGGTGGCTCAAGCCTGTAATCCCAGCACTTTGGGAGGCCGAGACGGGCGGATCACGAGGTCAGGAGATCGAGACCATCCTGGCTAACACAGTGAAACCCCGTCTCTACTAAAAAATACAACAAAAAACTAGCCAGGCGAGGTGGCGGGCGCCTGCAGTTCCAGCTACTCAGGAGGCTGAGGCAGGAGAACGGCGTAAAACCCGGGAGGCGGAGCTTGCAGTGAGCCGAGATCTGGCCACTGCACTCCAGCCTGGGCGATAGAGCAAGACTCCGCCTCAAAAAAAAAATAATAATAATAATAATACAAAAATCAGCCGGAGATGGTGGCAGGTACCTGTAATCCCAGCTACTTGGGAGACTGAGGCAGGGGAATCGCTTGAACCCTGGAAGTGGAGGTTGCAATGGGCCGAGATCATGCCACTCCACTCTAGCCTGGGCAACAGAGCCAGACTCTGTCTTAAAAAAAATTGTGTTTAATTGGATATACTTAAAAATCCATAAAAATCCAAAGAAAAAAACCCCAGGTTCCCTTCTTGGAACATTCAGCTGTGGCCCCCTTGGGCCCCATTTGCAGACCAGCAGCTTCAGCCACGCCAGGCCCCTCCCCTGGCCCTCCCTACCCCACAACGCTCACAGTCCACCGTCCTCATTTTCTGCATCTCAGGCTGCGATTTTTATGAGTAAGTACATCTGTCCCAGAACAGGTGAGTTCACTATCGACGACCCCGCTCTGCCTACGGCCATGAGGCCAACCCCTGGGCCCTCAGGACCGCGGCGTCTGCCATGTCGCCAAGCCCTGGGCCCTCAGGACCATGGCACCTGGTGTCAGGGGCAGCCTCCAGTACTCTCCAGGGAGTGGAGTGACGTGGTTAACAGCCTCCCTGCCTGCCGGTGCTGGGGGGCTTCTCCTGATGTTTTCTGAGCCCCTGCACAAACATGTTCCAGCAAGGACTGGCATGCGAGCGAGACCCAGGCTGCATCAGCGGCGAGTCTGCCTGCAAAACCTTCCAGACTTTTACAGGCGCTCAAAGGAGCATGGGAGGCTCAGCCCGGGGGCTCTGGGTGCCCTTCTGGGTGCAGCCCGTACTCTCTGGACACCAACTTGGGCAAAACCAGGGCTCACTGACCTTGTCCCAAGAAGGCCAATGACAGGGACCCCACAGAGGGCCCTGGAGAGGGTGAGGGGTTGCATGTGTGACAGTCGGGGACCAGCCCTCCTTCCAGAGGGTTCCACGCACTGCCTGCCTCCAGGTAGCCAGGAAGTACCCATGGTGCTCACTAGAGCAGCCCTGAGGAACCCTGGGAGTCTGGAGAAGGGCAGATCTCCGAGAGGGCCGGGGGACCGATGCCCAGGACGGCCCTCGCAGGCAGCAGTGTTGGGTAAAACCCGAAAAAAGAGTGGGTGCAGGGCCTGCGCAGGGTGGGGAGAGGTCGACAACACTCCTGGACACTGGTGCCCTCCAGGTGCTGCCCCGTGAGCAGCTTCACTCCTCAGCCTGGGTGCTCAGATCTCAGCTCCAGTCCTCACTTCCAATCTTTAGATTTTCCATTAAACTAAATGATTTTCTTCCCAATTAAGGCAGATTAGCAGAGGGTTCATATCTCAAGACTTTGATGCTGGGAGTGAGTGGGGCTGAGACCGACCCCTCAGGAGGGCGTGGGGGATGCTGGAGCGTGGGGATTAGCAGGGGCCAGAGAAGGCCCTGGGGAGGCAGCAGGAGGCTCAAGGCGAGGGCTCGTGGGAGAAAGTCTGGCACTGACAATACTGGGGTAGCCTGGGGTGGCAGGAGCCCCAGGCCCTGTGCGTGGGGCGTTTCACCCTCCCACGCTGGGGGCTGCTGTGGTGACGCCAAGGCTATGGCCCCCATGTAGCACCCGGGCCAAGCAGGCCACATCCCTGTCGCCTCTAGCCTGGGGTGTGGGCGAGGCTCAGGTGCCCCGGCAGGATGGAGAGGCCCATGGGGGCCACCTGACCAGGGTCTGGGCCGGGCTTGCAGCTGTGCCGCGGGGCTGCTGTGTCATCATGCGGGGCAGGAAAAGGTCCCTCCCTCACCTCCAGCCTGTCAGCTGCCACACCCCGGGCCACGCAGAGGAGGCTGTGGAGGGGGTGGGGCTCCTGCCTGTCTCACCCTCCTGTGCCTCCCCAAGGACGGCACTCAGGGGCCACGTCTGGATAGAGATGGGGGCAGCTCCGCCCGCGCCCATGTCCCGAGCCCCGTACCTGTCTGAAGTTCTCCCAGGAGTTGGTCCAGGTCCAGAAGTGAGCCTTGTGCTGCCCGAGGGTGGTCGCCATCAGCGTGTCACCGCGGTAATAGAAGACGGGCCTGTCGGATGGGAGGGGAGGACCATGTAACAATGGGAAGGACATGCTGGGTCCACCTGGGGGCTCCGGGCCGTCGTCAGTGGCTCATGCGTCCGCGTGAGGTCTTGGTTGATACTTTACAAAGATGATCGAAAAGTGAAAAGGCCTGTAAGGTGGCCGGGGCTGGGCTGCTTGGGCGTCCCCTCATTGCTGGTCCTTGGTGAGGCCAGGCCAGGCCCTGGGGAGGGTGGGTAAGCCAGAGGAAAGCGGGTGGCATGGGGTCTCCGGACCACGCTGGGCCTGCGAGGCAGGAACGGGGAGTGGGGGATGCAGCCAGGCACCGTCTCTCCCCACAGTGACCAAGCACTTGTGCCAGGTCCTGAGAGGGGACAAGTGAGCACACCCCCTCTATCCTACCCCAGAAAGCCGGAGGAGGCAGCTGCCTTGGGCCATCCCCACCTTCTGTTTCCCCTCAAGCCTTTGGAATAATCCTCATCCCTTCAGGGCCGCCTAGGAAACGTGGTTTGAGTGAAATGGTGGCTGCTCTCAGGGGTAGGAAATGGACTTTGGACACCAAGGATTTAGACAGAAGTTAAGAGCCGGCCGAGCCGAGCCGTGGACTTGGCAGAGCAGCGACTCAGGTGGAAGGAAACTACAGGAAGCCGTGGGGCACTGAAAACCAGGCGGGGCAGGGAAGAGCGGTGGGGTGGGCAGGGGCGGCATGGGCCCGGGTACAGGCAGGGATGAGGCCCCTCTCCCGGCCTCGCCCTCCCTCCTAAGGCTTTCCTGAGAGCCAGAGCCTCGCTGTGCTTGGACTTTCCCAGGGTGGCTCCCGCCCCACAGGCAGGTCCCCAGGTCCTCTCGTCACAGGCCCCCCGCCTCCTTCAGCACTGGGCACAAGCACGCCTGTGTCCGGAATGAGGGGCAGCTGGGCCTGGGGGTCGCCAGGGTGGCTCCCGCCCCACAGGCAGGTCCTCAGGTCCTCTCGTCACAGGCCCCCCGCCTCCTTCAGCACTGGGCACCCCACGCCTGTGTCCGGAATGAGGGGGCAGCGGGGCTTGGGGGTCACACCTGATCAGCAGCTCTGGGCTTCACCACTTGGATCTGGGGGAAGGGGCCGGGGCAGTTCTAGCACCAACCTGTCCATCAGCCGGCCCTGCAGGAGGGCGGGGAGGAGATTGAGGCCATCAATGGCCCTGTCTCTGGGCGGTGTCAGGCCTGCAAGCGCCAGGCTGGTGGTGAAGAGGTCCATGATGCTGCCCAGCTGGTGGCTCACCTGAAACACACGGCAGCAACGCGCTCAGGGCACTCTGCCCCGACCCGACGGGGCTGGGGGCCAATCCCCGGGGGGACGTGAGCCCCGCTGCCCAGCTGGGTCTACAGATACGCACACATGTGCACATGCCCATGGCAGGGACTGAGCGGAGCCACAGGCCTGTGAGTGGCAGAAGGGCCTCAAACCAGGCCTCAAAGACCCCAGAGCCAGGCCATGTCGTCACTCCCTGGCAGCCTCCTCTGCCCCTGTGGATCAGATGAAAGGAGAATCACAGCCCTGCCAGTGAGATGCAGGAGGTCCCACCTCTCCAGGCCCACCTGTCTGGAAAGGACCGCCTCGCGCTAACACTGAAAGCCCTAACGCCACCGTGAGCCCTGCCCCTTAAGTCAGAGAAGCAGGTGGAAGAAAACCAGGCGTGGAGGGGCAGCTGAGGCTGGACAGGAGCACCTCTAAGTGGCTGTGGCGGGGACGGCTCCTGACACACCCAGGGAGCTCCAGGACAGGCAGGAGGCTGTCTTTCCTGCCGTGCCCCGACCTCCAGAGGGCATGGGCACTGGTAACCAGCCATGACCAGAGCATGCCATCTGGCTCCCCTCACTGGCCCTGTCTGCTTAACTCGGGGGCTCCAGGCTTGGGTCACTCGGCAGGGAGACTGGGGAGGGGGTGGAGACACATCCCTGCCTGGCAAGCACAGCCTCTGGGGCAGCAGGACAGGGACCACCACCCGCTGCCAAGCCCTGGAGCTCCCACCCAGTGTAGACAACCCTCCCCATGGTCTGGGGCACCCTCGCCGCCTGCAGCCAGCTCCTCACTAGGGCAGACGGAGATCGCCAGCTTCTTCAACAGTAGGGTCCTGGCCTCACAGGGACACCCACTCCGCGCTGCAGCTGCTCATGGGATCTGGGGTCTGCAGCGCCCAGTGTGGGGCAGGGAAGGCAAAGGTCAGCGTTTGCCAGGAAGGTTCGGGGAGCTTTGCAGAGACTGAGAAGCTTCCCCAGGTCTGGTCAGCAGTGTCTGTGCGACTGCTTCCCACCCTTCTCCTGTCCTTTAAAGGACAGAATAATACAAGAAATCCAGACACCTTTGTCATCTGAAAAATAAACCGCAGAGCCGTGTCCGTGCCCGCCGCGCCGGCGGGGCGGGCGGGAGCTGTGTCTGCCGGTCGCCACATCAGCATGGGCAGGGGCCTTGTGAGAAGAACTCTCCAGGCAGCGAGGCCTTCCAGAAACGTCCAGAAATGCAGCTGCAGCCGCGGGAGAAGTCGCTAAAGCCATTATCGGAGCTTTTGAGACCTCATTTGGAATCCAGGGCTGCAGTGACTAAAGCCGCCCCTGCCCGGAGAGGAACCGTGGGGACATACGTCAGGTGCTTTGACTAAAACCCTGTCGTGGTGTTGCGGCGCACAGGCCTGATGCCATCGAATTCAATTTCAGTTTGTGGCCCGCGGGAAACGGCAACGTGGTGGCTCTGGGGAGAGGTTTCTCTTCCTCAGGGAGCAAGGCAGACAGGAAGGTTCCAAAACGCTGAAGTCTGCATTTTTCTTAGCTGGAACCTTTCCACGGGCAGGTGGGTGGGAAGGTCTGTGAGGTATAGCCATCCCTGAACCCACTGTGCAAGGAGCCGGGCAGGGCTGGGGCAGCTCCCCTCACCTTTCCCAGATTGCTGCTGAGCACAGCCACGGGTGGCTCCCAGCCTGGGCAGCAGAGCCCCAGCCCTGTCCTGGCCTGGTGGGCACCCGCTGCAGTGGGAAACCTCACATCTCCCAGACCTACACAGGTCCCGAGTCTCACGCCAGCGTCTCCCAGACCTACGCAGGTCTCCAGTCTCAGGCCAGCGTCTCCCAGGCCTACGCGAGTCCCGAGTCTTCACACCAGCATCTCCCAGGCCTACGCGGGTCCCGAGTCTCACGCCAGCGTCTCCCAGGCCTACGCGGGTCCCGAGTCTCACGCCAGCGTCTCCCAGGCCTACGCGGGTCCCGAGTCTCACGCCAGCGTCTCCCAGCCTACGCGGGTCCCGAGTCTCACGCCAGCGTCTCCCAGGCCTACGCGGGTCCCGAGTCTCACGCCAGCGTCTCCCAGGCCTACGCGGGTCCCGAGTCTCACGCCAGCGTCTCCCAGGCCTACGCGGGTCCCGAGTCTCACACCAGCGTCTCCCAGACCTACACAAGTCCTGAGTCTCACGCCAATGTCACAGCGTTCACTGAATGGCCACCGGCCACTCCCTGCAGATGCCCTCACACAAGAGGCCAAATGGCCCATCCCTACCCTCAGGGGAATGGCGCTCAGGGGAGTGGAGGGGGTGGTGCAGCTGCAGCCTGTCCTGGGGCACCCCACACCATGCAGGAGGCCGTGTGCACCACCCATGCTTCTCCTGCACAACAAGGCGGTCACTCTCACGGTCACCCTGCTCTTCACACGGAGCCGCGGCTGCCTGTTCAGTGAGTCATGGGGGCCTTCCACCTTCAGGGTCCTGGGAACTTGGGGTGGCCCAGGAGTCCCATGTTAGACAAAGGCTGCCCTGGGCAGAGGGTCTGAGGAGGGAGACTCAGACACCTGTAGAGAACAGGTGCCCTTGGCAGGTGCCAGCCCCAGTCCCACTGGCTGCTGGAGACACAGGGGACTGCCCAGGCATGGTGGGTAGGAGTGCAGGCTCCACAGCCAGGCGTCTGCTCCCACCTCTGTCCCCTTGTAACTGGGCGGCCCTGACAAATGACTTCCTCTCTGGCCTCAGTTTCCTCATGTGTAGAATGAGTGGGGAAGAGGAAGACCTGGCAGAACAGCAGCCAATCCCTGGGCCTGCAGATGTGTGACCAGGCCAGGCAGTTAAGGCGGCAGACACACGCAGGCCACTCATCAGCGGGCTGGAAACAGGAAGGGCAGCCTGGGCGAGCAGGGGGTGGGGTGGGACACAGCCATACGGTCCTCAAAAGTGGAACACAGGCCGGGCGTGGTGGCTCACACCTGTAATCCCAGCAGTTTGGGAGGCCGAGACGGGCAGATCACGAGGTCAGGAGATGGAGACCATCCTGGCCAACAAAGTGAAACCCCGTCTCTACTAAAAACACAAAAATTAGCTGGGCGTGGTGGCGGGCGCCTGTAGTCCCAGCTACTCGGGAGGCTGAGGCAGAACTGCTTGAATCTGGGAGGTGGAAGTTGCAGTGAGCTGAGATTGCACTACTGCACTCCAGCCTGGGCAACAGAGTGAGACTCCAACTCAAAAAAAAAAAAAAGTGGAACAGGAAGGCCAGGACAGATGCCTGCGTGCTGCTGGCTTTGATGGTGGAAGGGCCAGGAGCTCAGGAATGGCGCGGCTACTAGGATTTGGAAAAGGCAGGGAACAGAACCTCCCCTGGAGCCTCCAGAAGGGGCTGGCCCCGGCACGTCTTCACTCAGTCCCGTGAGCCTCATGTGGACTTTGGCTGCCATCACGTGTGACGTTCCAGCTGCCACCGGGAGCGCCCCCCTCTCCTCGAGGGGCCGCCTGAAGGGGACGGCTGCCTCTGGAGGCCGTCGGGAGGGCAAAAGACTAAGAAACAGTGAAGGAACGCCCCCGTTTACAAACACCAGACTCGGCCCCGTGTTGATGGCGTCTGGCTCAAGTGCTCCAGTGAGAGAAGATTGCACGGTGTGATTCTCAGCCGAGGGGCAGATTCCTGGGCCGGGGGAGATGGAGTGATGCATGAAGGTGGTCAGCCTGAGAGAGCAGGACGCACCCTCGCCCGGCTAGAGCCCAGGCCACCACCGAGGTCTCCACCCCACGCGGGAGACAGATACCAACAGTCCCGTGTCGGGCTGCTGCTGCTCTCCGAGTGTCCTTACGACACTGGCCTGAGAAGAGGTACTTTGGGGAAAAAAAAGACCGATTCTGTAGTAGACAGGTTTTTAAACATTCAGCCTGCTCTATGCCTCTTCTAGAAGCTCATGGTGCCCATTAGCATGCTAAAGGCACTGACAAGTCCTGCAGGGAAGAAACCTGTTTAACTCTGTTTAACTCAGGACTGCTGCGGTGACTACACCATGGACATCTCCTCCCCACACAGTCATTACCAGCACCTCTGTAACACATGGCAGGATACACGGCTCCAGTCGCCACCGAGAGCCTTCCTGCCCGTCTGACTGGGCCACAGCAAGCACCACGCACCCTGAGAGACCCCTGGTTCCGAGGAGATGGTGAGGCTGAGCATAGGGTGCGTGGGGGAGGTGGCCAGTGAGGGCTGCACACACCCTGGGGTGGCCACAGGCCTGGACCTGCTGCCCGGCAGACGGGTGGACGCTGACTCACCTGGCCTGCGGCGATGTGCCCCGGCCACCACGCGAGGGCAGGCTCCCTCATCCCTCCTTCAAACGTGGTCTGCTTCCCACACAGAAAGGGGCCGTTGCTGCCACCTGGGAGAGAGGGGCCCCATGTCAGGCCACTGGGACTCGATGTCCCCAGGCCCTCCCCCTCCCCAGGTGACACTGAGTCACTGAGACCGGTCATGGAGACAAACGGCCCGGCCAGGGCACTCTGGCTGGAGTGGAAGATCCGAGCCTCAGGGCAGCTCCCTGGGGGCCCATCTGAGATGCCGCGGCTGCAAGGTCCCCTGGAGACAGTGGGAACGTCATGCCCACCGAGGACACGGAAACGTAACCACATGGTGTCAGCAAGACTCAGAAGCGTACACTCCCGCAGCAGAGGCCCTGGGCGCCCGGTGTGCAGCTGCCGACTGCTGCTTCCCGAACGTGAATGTTCACAAGCTTCCCGGTGTTTGGGGTACTTAAAATGCAGCCAACTTCTGGCCCCCCTACAGTTCTAACTCAGTCAATCAGGGTGGGGTGCAGGAATCTGTGTTTCTGACAAGCCCCCAAGACTGGATTTTGGTCTCTGAGCCATCACTTGTGGGAAGTGGTCATGGGGCAAAGGCCAGCTCCGGTGCCGGGACCATCCCTGACTCACTCCCAGACATGGAGGGAGGAGACAGGGGGCTCATGTCAGGGACAAAAACCACTCCTGCTGCTGTAGCCTGAGCCACCTGAGGCTCTCTCTGCTTCGGGTCCCCTGAAAAAAGGGGAAAAGGAAACCAAGGGGCTGGCTGTGGTGGCTCATACCTGTCATCCCAGTACCTTGGGACGCTGAAGCAGGGGGACTGCTTGAACCCAAGAGTCCAAGACTAGCCTAGACTGGTTTCTACCAAAGAGAGACCATGGCTAAACCCCATCTCTACAAAAATACAAAAATTAGCTGGGTGTAGTGACGTGCCCTGTAGTCTCAGCTATTCAGGAGGCTGAGATGGGAGGATCGTCTGAGCCCAGGAGGTCAAGGCTGCAGTGAGCTGAGATCACGCCACTGCACTCCAGCCTGGGTGACACAGCAAGACCTTGTCTCAAAAAAAAAAAAAAAAAAAAGAAAAGAAAAAACCAGATGCGGTGGCTCACGCCTGTAATCCCAGCACTTTGGGAGGCTGAGGCAGGTGGATCACGAAGTCAGGAGATCGAGACCATCCTGGCTAACACGGTGAAACCCTGTCTCTGGTAAAAATACAAAAAATTAGCCAGGCGTGGTGGTGGCGCCTGTAGTCTCAGCTACTCAGGAGGCTGAGGCAGGAGAATGACATGAACCCGGGAGGCGGAGCTTGCAGTGAGCTGAGATCCGGCCACTGCACCCCAGCCTGGGGCGACAGAGCAAGACTCTGACTCAAAAAAAAAAAAAAAGAAAAAGTATTTTTCTGGCAGTGAAAAAAAGTGAACCACCCAAGGGACGTGAAATCATCGCAATTCTTTCCTGCACTGCCTTCCAAACCCCACTCTGAGCGGCAGCGTGGGGAAGCCTCTGAACAGAACCTCACAGGCAGCTCTGCTCAGAGTTCCCCCCAGGCGAGCACGCCAACACCCAGAACCCGGCCTGGCTCAGGGAGGGCCCTGCTCACAGCAGCAGAGCCACAGAACCTGTGAGGCCACAAAGGACACTGAGCTAGGGACAGTGGCCACTTCCAGGGGACACTCAACTCGCAGGAGGCCATGCTGTTCTTTCTTCTTTCTCCTTTCTCTCCCTGCCTCCCTCCCTTTTCTTTCCTTCTCTCTCTCTCTCCTTCCCTGCGTTTTTTTTTTTTTTTTTTTTTTGAGACGGAGTCTCGCTCTGTGGCCCAGGCTGGGGTGCAGTGGCCGGATCTCAGCTCACTGCAAGCTCCGCCTCCCGGGTTTACGCCATTCTCCTGCCTCAGCCTCCCGAGTAGCTGGGACTACAGGCGCCTGCCACCTTGCCCGGCTAGTTTTTTGTATTTTTTAGTAGAGACGGGGTTTCACCGTGTTCGCCAGGATGGTCTCGATCTCCTGACCTCATGATCCGCCCATCTCGGCCTCCCAAAGTACTGGGATTACAGGCTTGAGCCACCACGCCCGGCCATTTTTTTCTTTTAGAGACAGAGTCTTGCTCTGTCGCCCAGGCTGGAGTGCAGTGGTGCAATCTCGGCTCACTGCAAGCTCTGCCTCCTGGGTTCATGCCATTCTCCTGCCTCAGCCTCCTGAATAGCTGGGACTACAGGTGCCCGCCACCACACCAGGCTTTTTGTTTATTAGTAGAGACGGGGTTTCGCCGTGTTAGCCAGGATGGTCTCGATCTCCTGACCTGGTGATCCACTCGCCTCGGCCTCCCGAAGTGCTGGGATGACAGGCGTGAGCCACCGCGCCCGGCCCCTCCCCCGCTTTCTTTCTCCGGGATGTTCTGTTTCTAGTCTTGCGCTGGGTGCTGGGTGTGTGGGTTCCCATTACAAATAGGTACGTGTGCCATTTGTTTGTATGAAACATTCTGTCATTTAGAAATGAAGACTCAGGTCGCTGGGGCCCTTGCCATTGCTGGCTGGTGGTCGTGGGTGCTGGCATTGAGGTGGCCCCCCGGGCTCCCCATGGGGAATGGCGGCCAGCACCCTCCCTCCTAGGAGCTGCCTGTAGCCCTCCACACATGGGTCTGTGGGGGGGCCTCGACTCGTGGGTCTGACTCCAGTGGGTGGGAGATGGAGCTGTCCAGAGGGCCTGCACGAGAGCCAGGCTCACCCAGGGGAGTCATCTGGTGGGACGTGGCACGAGGGAGCCTATGTTTCTCTTTTGGCTTCCAGCTGTGCTGATTTCCATCACTTCAAATCCTGAAGCTCCTCTCCCCGCAGGATGCTGGGTGCAGGCCCGCCCCCCCAGCATGGTCTCGGATGAGGCTGCAGGGCCCCTCCAGCATGGTCTGGGACGAGGCTGCAGGGCCCACCACGTGGTCTGGGACGAGGCTGCAGGGACCCCCTCTGCGGTCTGGAATGAGGCTGCGGGGCCCCCCACCGCGTGATCAGGGAAGAAGCTGCGGCCCGCCCCCCCGCGTGGTCTGGGAAGAGGCTGCAGGGCCCCCCAGCGTGGTCTGGGAAGAGGCGGGTTCAGGTTTGTTGGCGCTGGGGTCGGGTCAGGCATTCATTGGTGCCGAGTGGGGGAAAGGCTGAAGCTCCATCCCAGGAACCACTGGGGTGGTGGGGCCGGGAGCCCATTTTCATGGAGGCGGCCTGGCCCCTGGGTGACCAGGTTCAGGCCACACTCCCAGGGCTGCTGGGGGTCTTGGGTGCCAGCCCCCACCTCAGCAGGGACACCCTGCTCCACCAGCCCTGCTGTTTCCATGCAGCCTCCAAAGCCTCCGATCTCCAGGGTCACCCTTCGGGAGGCGTCGGCCTCTTCCAAGACAAACCCTCACCCCTGTGTTATCTCCTCCCCACCCCCAAGTTCAAAGCCACTCCTGCCTCACAGCCAGTCCAGCTGCTCCTCACTGACATGCTGGCTGCGGGGAAACCGCGAGGAGCGACGGCGAGCGCTCACCTTGTTCGGGGGCGGAAATGAGGGCAGCGCCGTTGTCCGACGTGAAGAAGACGAAGGTGTTGTCCGCGATGTGCAGGTCGTGGAGAAGCTCCAGCATCTTCCCAATGCTGTCATCAATCTCCCGGACGGCATCTCCATACCTGGAGGACGAAGACAAACAGATCAGGAAGCCAACGGCATACTGGGATTCACGGAAGACGTGAAATCTTCACTTCACAGATAACAGCGAAACTGGCCGGCCTCTTCCCGGAAGAGGAATGGCTTCAGTTCAAGTTTATGTGGCTTATGAAGGTCAGAGCCGGCACCCCCACCACAGCCCTCCTCTGCTGATCCCAGGCCAGTGGACGGCTTCAAACGGGGGGGGATTGCTCTGGCCTTTACATAATAGGCACTAAATGCCACAGTACTGAGTGCCCCATCTCCGGAGTCATCGAGCACAGCTGGGGCCTCCAGCGCGGTCTGTGCTCCTTGGAGCCGGGACTCACCGCCCTCGCTGACTGGTGCCCAGGAAGGGTTTGGAGGCGTAGACGGGTGCGTGCGTGGCGTCGACAGCCCAGTAGAGGAAGAAAGGGTGGCGCCGTGCCTGTCTCTTAATGAAGTCCAGGGCTTCCTATGGTGAGAGTCGCACCGTCCTCCTCCAGCCTCAGGCAGACCTCCCCACGCCTCCTACAGGGCGAGGCTGCTGCGGTCCCCGTCCCCCTGCCTCCCACAGGGTGAGGTGGCTGCGGTCCCCGTCCCCCTGCCTCCCATAGGGCGAGGCGGCTGTGGTCCCCGCCCCCTGTCACCTGCAGGTAGATCTGGGTGAGGTTGGCTTCCCCCGTCTTCAGATTAATCGGAAATTCTTCGTAGTATCTGAAAAGAACACAGATCCAGACAGACATCAGAATGCAGGCCAAGAAAGTCCCCTTCTCACTGACTTCACTGGCAAAGCCATGGGCTTGATTTAAAAGAAGGCTGGGGCTGGGCGTCATGGCTCACGCCTGTAATCTCAGCATTTTGGGAGGCCGAGGAAGGTGGATCATGAGGTCAGGAATTTGAGACCAGCCTGGCGAACATGGTGAAACCCCGTCTCTACTAAAACCACAAAAATTAGCTGGGCATGGTGGTGTGTGCTTGTAATGCCAGCTACTTGGGAGGATGAGGCAGGAGAATTGCTTAAATCCGGGTGGCGGAGGTTGCAGTGAGCCAAGATCATGCCCCTGCACTCCAGCCCAGGAGACAGAGCGAGATCCTGTCTCGGGGGTAAAAAAAAAAAAAAAAAAAAAAAAAGGAAGCCTGGAAATGAAATGTCCACTCAGAGAACAGACCAAGCTAGATGCATCCCTCGCTCCCCCAGGTCATGGTCTTGCATCTGATGACCTGCCACGTGGGAAGATGGGGGAACAGGGCCGAGGGCGCGACACCAAGGTGAAGGCAGTGAGGTGGCTGTGGTCGCTCGGGGCTGGACTGGGGCTGGGGCTGGGGAGCCACCGCTCAGGCCACGGGGCTTGTTCTGAAACGGCTGCAGTGCTGGCTGTCCTAGCCTGCGACTACTGCAAACCACAGAACCGCACACTTCAAATGGGGGCTGCGTGGGGCAATTCCCACACCTCCAAGGAGCTCTATCTAGAAAAAGGCAGCAAGCTGGTGCCACTTCTGGTCCACTGCCACGTAACAAATGAGCGCTTCTGCCAAGAGGAGTCAAATTAAGCAAAATAAAACTCACAGAAGACGAGGGGCCCTAACCCAGTGCTGCCGTGTCCAGAGGTGCTGCCCCCACGCCCGGGTACCAGGACAGCTCCGTCCGGACAGTGGCTTTTGCTTCTGGTGCGGCTCCCAGTGGGGTTTCGTCCCACCTCCTGTCCTGCCCATGTCCCTGGACGTCTGGAGCACAGCCGGCCTCCCCACCCGTGGACCACATGGGCAGTACCCTGACAGCTAGGACAGACTGTGTGGGCTCCCTCTGCTGGGGGCCTTCCTCTCTCAGGATGGCTAAAGGGATCTACGACCTTGAAAAGGTGGGAAACCCCAGGCATGAGTCTCACAGGCTCTGGGGCAAAACTTGGTGACAGAAGCCCCCAAACCAAAGCCCTCGGTGCCCGGGGACCCAGGGACAGCCCAGCCCTCGTGAGCAGCAGCTTGAGGCCACCAGTGCTAGAGACGGGGGCAGGCACGCCAGGCGCAGCAGTTGAGGACGTGGGAGGGGAAGGGGTGGGGCTCCATTACCTGCCAACCATCTCCCAGTCCCTGTACACAGGGATGTTGGGCCTGGCCTTGTTGTCATAAGGTCCAAAGTGGCAGTTGGGGGATCCAAACCACTCATCAAATCCGTGCTTCAGGGGGTGGAACTGGGGCCTGTGACCCAGATGCCTGGAAACAGGAACCCAGGACACTTCAGAGACCCCCACGTGGGGACACTCTGAAATTCTGAGCAACAGATCCTCCAGCTTCACAAAACTCTTGGTAAGATGAGCACCCTCCAGCACTGAGTACAGGCTATGCCTGGGCACGGCAGGGACAAAAGACCAAAGCCTCACTCCGAGGAGGGTGCTGGCACCACCTGCCTCCCCCACAGAGCGTCTGGGCACAACCAAGGGCGGCAGGCACAGTGGCGGCTGGGGTTCCCGGCACCGTGAAGGGCGGTGCATCGTGAGGAGCCTCCCAGCCACCTGGAACCCGCCTAACGTGGCCCTCGGGGCCCCGGCTCCTTCCTTCCACTTTTCCTGAACTCCCAGGAAAGTTTCACAGCCTGTGTCTCGAACCCAAATGCTTCTCCTCTGGGTTTTCCAGAGCAGAAAATATCTCCTGCCAGGTAATGACTGGGTCTCTCCGCACCGAGGCACTCAGTCTTGTCTCCCAGTTCAGGGCAACAGCCCCGGGATGATGGCTGGGCAGGGCATTGTGTGCCATGCGGAAGCCCTGGGGCCTGCCAGCTGCACCCACATCCCCAGGGCCCTGGCAGAGGCAGGGATTGGAGTGATGACAAGAGAACGTGGCAGTGTGGCCACAATGGTGACCTCCACCAACTGCTCTCCTGGGACCAGGGTTCACCTGCTTGGAATGGCCATCGCCAGGCATCACACCCCAGGCCTGTGGGAACCCTCCAGACCCCGCCCTGCACTCCCCTTCTGATGACCCCCTACAGACCCACACGCGCCTTCCCTCTGGGGGCACCTAATCTCTTGTCCTCCAGTCCACAGCAGTCCTGCAGGCCACACCTCTTTGCCCACTTGCCCCAGCCCCCAGGCCAGCTGTCCGGGTTTCCTTGCACGGCCTCTCTTGTCCTGGAAGGAATCCAGCTTGTGGCTGCTCTTCAGAACGGGCTGCAGGAGAGGTGGTATAAGGTGGCTTCTAGGCACAGCCGTGGCCGGGTCTCACGTCAGTCGCGTGTCATCTGAGGAAAATCTTCTGCAGCTACGGCTTTGAAAGCAGCATCCCTGAAGCAGATTTCTGAGCCGCATGTGGGGCTGGCCCTGGTGGAGGGTCGGGAAGGCCCCAGCCTGAATGCTCACGGGGACTCTGTACCCAGCACACAGGTCTCAGGCCACTGTGGATTCACTCGGTCACTGGCTGGGGGAGGGTCAGAAGGGGCCCTGAAGGCAGGCCAGGCTGGAAGGTGGAGGCTGGATGGAACCCAGCCAGCAACAGAGCCTGGACACCGCGTAAGCCCGTCTGTCTGGACCTTGGTTTTCCTGTTTGTGAGCGAGGAGGCTGGCATGGCTGTAGTTGAGGCTCTGGCTGGTTCTGTAGTGGCTGCCTCCCTGGACATGGCCTCTGCACCCAGAACCTCCTGAGCTGCCTCTTCCATCTCCTCTCTCAGGTAAACACACATGGACCTCTCTGTGACCTCAGAGCTCCTTTGGCTGCCAACTCCAGCCTGTTTCCTTTGGGTCTTCAGCACTTGGGCCCACTGCCGAGCACCCCGTCATCCCTGAACACCCTGGGCAGGTCACCGCCCAGCCACAGGGGCACTCGTGCATCCATGTCTGCAGGTCACCGCCCAGCCACAGGGGCACTCGTGCATCCACGTCTGCAGGTCACCGCCCAGCCACAGGGGACACTCGTGCGTCATCGCAGGTCACCGCCCAGCCACAGGGGACACTCGTGCGTCATCAGAGGTCACCGCCCAGCCACAGGGGACACTCGTGCGTCATCGCAGGTCACTGCCCAGCCACAGGGGACACTCGTGCGTCCATATCGCAGGTAACCGCCCAGCCACAGGGGCCCTCATGCGTCCACGTCCGCAGGTCACCGCCCAGCCACAGGGGCCACTCGTGCGTCCACGTCCGCAGGTCACCGCCCAGCCACAGGGGCCCTCGTGCGTCCACGTCCGCAGGTCACCGCCCAGCCACAGGGGCCACTCGTGCGTCCACGTCCGCAGGTCACCGCCCAGCCACAGGGGACACTCGTGCGTCCACGTCCGCAGGTCACCGCCCAGCCACAGGGGACACTCGTGCGTCCACGTCCGCAGGTCACCGCCCAGCCACAGGGGACACTCGTGCGTCCACGTCGCAGGTCACCGCCCAGCCACAGGGGACACTCGTGCGTCCACGTCCGCAGGTCACCGCCCAGCCACAGGGGCCCTCGTGCGTCCACGTCGCAGGTCACCGCCTAGCCACAGGGGCCCTCGTGCGTCCACGTCGCAGGTCACCGCCCAGCCACAGGGGACACTCGTGCATCCACGACTGCAGCGCAAAGGCCTTGCTCAGGGGAAGCACATGGGCAGGATGCCACACAGATTAAGCTGTCGGCTCAACGTGCTTGTCCCAAAGCAGCAGTGGGGCCTGGCACTCACCAGCAGATGACCTGGAGCGGGGAACGTCTGCAGCCCTCTGGGACTCAAGTCCCTGCCCTGCACCCCCGCGTGGCTTCAGGCAGATCAAGCAGCCTCTTTTTGAGTCCAGGTGAGGGGCCTCAGAGAAGTCTGAGTTACGGCTGACAACACCCCTACTGCCCTGAGAGGGGACCCTGCTGGGATGGGGACCCCCCCACCTGACCGAGCAGCCACTGCAGGACCCACCCCGGGCCATCCAGTCACTGCACCAAGTCCTGAGCCCGGGAGGAGCCTGTAGCTCTGGGGCCTGTGTGGCTCCTGCTCCCATTCCTTGGGGTCCCCTCTCTCCCACTGATGGCTGTTCAGGAGCCTCGAGGCCTCTGTGGAGACCCACTCCCTGTCTAGCTCTTGCCACTGCACCAATGACCATGCACAGGAGGCCGCTGGGCCCAAGACAGAGCTGCCAGGCCAGGTGAAGAGCTCCAGTCACTGTGGGGCTTGTCACTTGGAGAGGCCACCGGCTCTTCCTCCTGTTGGCACAGCCCTGTCACGCTCCAGTGAACCTCGGGGGCTGACTTCCGAGATGGCCCCTGGCACTGGCTCAGTGACGACGCAGGCCACGTGGGGCCCGACCTCCCTGTGTGAGGCTCCGCGGCTGCTGCGCCCATCGGCTCCGCCCTGTGATTTCTGAGAGCTCAGCCTGGCAGGCTGCTTCCTCTCGTCTGAAGAGGGACGAGGTGCTCCCTAGGCAGCCTCTGGGTCCTCCTCATCCAGTCATCAAGCTCAGCAGATTCCTGGCTGCCATGACCATCCATATCCAAGGAGCATCCATCCGAAGGCGGCCGGCAGGAGCCACAGGTAGCCGACCGGGGATCACAGAGGCTGGGAAAGCAGCCAGGGCTTCCTGAAGGAGAAGGCATACGGGCCTGACAGGCGGGGAACACTCCAACAGCTGGAGAGCAACGGGGGGCAGGTGACTCTACCCAACCCTCCAGGCTCACTCAGGCATCCCAGGGAGTAAAAGAAATGAAACATCCCGTGTGCCTGAAACTGCGGCCTGGGGGCTGTGCGGCACCCGAGCTCTCGTCGGGTTAGGATTTCATCAACTGCTGGGCTGTTCCTCTCCTTCCTGGTGGCTCCGTTGTGGTTTAGACCAGAGCTTTCATCATCCAACAGGCCTCTGGGGCAGATAGGCAGCTCCTCCGCCATGACTCCTATGTGTAACGACGTGACCCCTCCAAGGACGACGTGGCAAGAGGCAGCCGGGGGGTGGTGGTGGCGGATGCTGCGGGCCGTGACACGAGGGACGACAGCGACAGGCCTGTGGAGTCCGACGATGCAAGACACTCGCAGCTGCGGGCGCAGCCTGCTGACCTGAGATCCTGCTGGCAAGGTCCCGCCGGCCTGCACAGGGACGCTGGAGACACCTGAACACACCCAGAATCAGCTTCCGTTTCCCACCCAAGACGCCTTCCTCGTTTGGAAACTTGTGGCCACGTCCCTTGGAACCAAGGCCGGGAAGTGGGTGGAGCAGGACGCCCGGGCAGGCATGACTAGACACTCACCACTTGCCGACGATCTTGCTGACGTAGCCGGCCTTCTTCAGAAGCTCCGGCAGGAGCTGCTCCGAGTCTGGGATACCGCTCACAATTTCCTGTGGCGTGTAGGCTGGAAGAGCAGTGCTGGGTGAGCCCCGAGGAGACCACGAGAAGCTGCCACCACCCCCATCTTAACAGGACACTGGGGGCTGCACATCCACACATCCTAATAGAACACTGGCCCCTCGGCGTCAAAGGCTGGGCCTGGGGGCTGCGTCCACACATCCTAACAGGACACTGGCCCCTCGGGGTCAAAAGCTGTGCCTGGGGGCTGCGTCCACACATCCTAACAGGACACTGGCCCCTCGGGGTCAAAGGCTGGGCCTGGGGGCTGTGTCCACACATCCTAACAGGACACTGGCCCCTCGGGGTCAAAGGCTGTGCCTGGGGGCTGTGTCCACACATCCTAACAGGACACTGGCCCCTCGGGGTCAAAGGCTGTGCCTGGGGGCTGTGTCCACACATCCTAACAGGACACTGGCCCCTCGGGGTCAAAAGCTGTGCCTGGGGGCTGCGTCCACACATCCTAACAGGACACTGGCCCCTTGGGGTCAAAGGCTGGGCCTGGCGGCCTTGCATCTACAGGGCATGGAACTTCCCAGATTTTTCCAGGCACCCTCAGAGCCAGTGCCATCACCAGAGGGCAGGGACGGAGCAGACTCTGTGCCCCCCAGCGCCTTCCCTGGGCCTCCTGCCTGCCTGATCTCCAGGGATCTCTGGAATACGCCACATGACGCTTCACTGTCCCACCCCTGCCTCCCCCGTCCTTCCCTTTCCTCAAAGGCCACTAGAAATCCCACCTCCCCTATGAGATGCCCCTGGGGAGCCCATCCAAACCCCTCGAGCACAGCAATTCCAGAACATTCCAGAACTGCTGCTGACACCACAGCCCCAGTTTCCCTGTAAGTGTGCGGCTCACCTGCCTGGGGAGTGGGAGCTTCTGGGGTCAGGGTGCCGGACTGGGCACCCTCCGCTCCATCCCCACTGGGCCAGGGCAGGGAAGGAAACCAGCTAGGGGGAGCCCTCATTTCCACCTGAGTCCCGGAGACCCGGGCACCATCCGGACCCCACCTGCCCAACTCTGCACCCCGAGGGGGTCCCTGGAGGCAGCCTACCATTTCTGGCATGGGCGTTGGTGGTGTAGAAGCCATTGCGGATGGGCAGCCGTCCCGTGAGCAGTGCCGCCCTGGCTATGTGGAGGTGACAGAAACAGAAACTGGATGAGAAGGGTGCGGCTCAGACCCACACGCTCGTCAGCAGAGCCCCACACGCTCGTCAGCAAGAGCCCCACCAGTAGACGGATGCGTGACAGATGAGGCAGGCGCAGGTTTACGAGGGGCTGCCACGCCTGCCGATCCCTGTTAGCACCTCCACCACCTGGGTGGGGCACAGCACCCAATGCACGGAAACACACATGGCCCTGGGCCCTGCAGCTCTGCGTTGTCCCCAAGACGCTGTCTCCTCTCTCAGGCTCCCGGGACACCCACTGGGTGTGCAGGTCCACACGCCTCCATCCTCGAGTACCGGCCCCGTACCCTGCCTTCCCTTCTTCCTCACGATCAACACCACGTGTCTCGTCTCCAGCATGAGAGACTCTCCCCGGGGAGGGAGGAAGTGGGACCCCCACTTCCCAGGTACCCTGAGACGGAGTCACACTGCAGCGCCTCTCCCCAGGTGGCCACAGCACTCGACTCTGGGAAACAGAGGACAGCAGCCACCAACACCACCACAACTTTGACCCTGAAAACCCAGCAGGTGCCGCACCCCACACAGCATGGAGGCGGCCTGGGACCTGATGAGAAAGGCCTGAGCCCACCTGCCACCCTCCCTGGAGTAGACAAGGTTGATGTGGCTGCCCAGAGTCAGGGCTGGAAGGATCCGGGAGGCCTCGGCCTGCTGGGCTCACCCCTTTCTGGGAGTGAGAGCCCCGCTGACTTACATGGTGAGCACAGAGGGTTGGCAGAATAGAAGTTTGGGAAAAGCATCCCTTCGGCAGCCATCCGGTCCAAATTTGGGGTCTCTCTGGAGGGCTCTCCATACACCCCGAGGTCGCCCCATCCCATCTGCAGGGAAGAGCATGGGGAGGAGAAATGAGCACCTTCTGTAGCTGGTGCTTCTGGCTTGGGGAGCTGCCCGTGATGCCAAGAGCATGTCAGAGACTGTGGGAGCCAGCGCCACCCTGTGCCCCAGCCAGCGGCAGAGCTCGGCCAAGCCCCAGCAGCGCCTGCGTGCGTGCACAATGGGGCCACTCCATGGTCAGCCCACGCTGGCTTTCGCCTCCACTTCTGCTTGGTCCTCACGTGGGGAATGCGTCCGTCTGCCTCCTCCCAGCCTGACACCAGCATCTGCATGCTCACAGGGAGATGGCCTCTAACACGTGCGTCTACTTTCAACATAAATACACAAGCCCTCGTATGTCTGTACAAACCTAGATTTCAAAGTCGAGCGGTAACTGTCCCCCAAAAGCCTAGTTACCGTGTGGCCCTGCAGTTTCACGCCACAATTCCACTCCTAGCTGTACACCCAAGAGACTGAAACTTATGTCCACACACAGACCTGCACACGAGCGTCCAGGGCAGCACAACTCAGTGGCCAAAAGATCCCAAGCACCCATCGGTGGATGACAAAGTGTGGCCCGCGTGTACTACAAGGGTGTGGCTGCATTTGGAAGTAAGATATTTGCAGATGTAGCGAGCTAAGATGAGGTCACGCTGGGCGAGCGTGGGCCCTCAATCCTATGACTGGGAGTTAGAGATGCAGATGTGCAGTAGAGATGCCGGGTGAAGGCCGAGGCCAACACTGGAGCGGTGCAGCCACCAGCCAGGGGACAGCAAGGACCCTCCTCGAGAGACTCAGATGGGGGGGCCTGGCTGACACCTTGATTTTACACTTCTGGCCTCCAGAATCCAGCAAGAATCCATTTCTGCTGTCTGAGGCCACCCGGCCTGTGGTAATAACGTCTTATGTCTCGGGAAATTCACGCACGCACCACGGCACACCACCCGGCCATCAAAACGAAGGGCGTCCCGCACGGTGCACGGCCCTGGAAAGCTTCACGCGAGGGAAGGAAGCAGACACAAGGGCCACACAGGCTGTGATTTGCTCCTGGGAAGCCTCTGGAACAGGCCGGTCCGCAGAAGCAGGAGGTGGCTGAGTGGCTGCCGGGGCTGGGGGTGGGTGCTGGGGAGGGCCTGCTGCTGGGCACAGGTTTCTTCTTGGGGCGGAATGTTCGCAAGTAGGTAGAAGGGACGGAAGCACCACGCTGTGAATGTACTGAGTGCCCGAGTGGCGCACTTCAAGGTGGCTGTCATGGTCAATTTGATGCTCTGCGTTTTTTTACAATAAAAGCCCCAAGCAGGAGAACGGGTGAGCACAGGGCAGGAAGCACAGAGGCAGGGGATGCCAGGGGTGATGGTGCCAGCACAGCAAATGCCCACGGCAAGCTCCGGGGGTGAACGGCAGGGCCGGTGTTCACTGAAAAATTCTTCTAACTTCGCAGTGTGTATTGTTGAAAAAAGTGCTTTTACACAGGCAGTGGGCCTTGACTTTGCTCTAGGAGGAGGGGAGGGCACCACCTGGGGCTTTGGCTCTCCTCGGATCCTCCAGCCGTCTCCCTGAGCACCCACCTCGGCAGGAGCCTGGAGGAAGCCAGCACCGCGAGACCCTCCGCCTGGCCTGTCTCCCTTCCCTAGGGACATATTCCCTCCTGAGGTGCTCCAGGCACCAACCAAGACATCAGTTAAGTGACTGTGCCTGCCTGGGCCCCTGCCCTCTACAGGCCACCTTCAGTAGCTTCGGCAGCACAAACACAACACCTGGGAAAGACACTGCATTCTAAACACAATGACCACGTTCTCAGGCCCAGCTGCATTCACCACCACGTTCTCAGGACCAGCTGCATTCACCACCACGTTCACAGGCCCAGCTGCATTCACCACCACGTTCACAGGCCCAGCTGCATTCACCACCACGTTCACAGGCCCAGCTGCATTCACCACCACGTTCACAGACCCAGCTGTATATTTATTTTTGAAACCAATTTGAATGCAAATATAGATATTTAGAGCTGGCATCAGCAAACACATTATGTAAAGGGCCTCACAGCAAATCTTTTCAGCTTTGTGGGCCATATGGGGCTGTCACAGCCCCTCAGCCCTGCCACAGCCAGCATTCGAGCAGACATGCATGCTGTGTGCCAATAAAACTTTATTCATCAACATCTGAATTTCATATAAGTTTTCATGTCACAAAATATTATTCCTTTAGTTTTTTTGAACAATTTAAAATTATAAAACCCATTCCTGGCTTATGGGTTTAAAAAACAGCAGGTGGTGAGCCAGAAGCAATGGCTCACATTTGAAATCCCAGGACTTTGGGAGGCTGAGGCAGACAGATCAGGAGGTCAGAAGATCGAGACCATCCTGGCTAACACGGTGAACCCGTCTCTACTAAAAATACAAAAAAATTAGCTGGGCGTGGTGGCGGGCGCCTGTAGTCCCAGCTACTCAGGAGGCTGAGACAGGAGAATCACTTCAACCCAGCAGGCGGAGCTTGCAGCGAGCCGAGATTGTGCCACTACACTCCAGCCTGGGCGACAGAGCGAGACTCTGTCTCAACAACAACAAAAGCTCAGCAGGTGGGTCCACATTTGACCCACGGGCTGGAGTTGGCCAACCTCTTAGTGAAAGTGCAGCTACCCTATCTTAAAAGGCAATCATGGGGCTGGGTGCGGTGGCTCATGCCTGTAATCCTAGTACTTTGGGAGGCCGAGGCAGGCGGATCACAAGGTTAGGGTTCGAGACCAGCCTGGCCAACATGATGAAACCTCGTCTCTACTAAAAATACAAAAATTAGCTGGGCATGGTGGCGGGCACCTGTACCAGCTACTTGGGAGGCTGAGGCAGAAGAATCGCTTCAACCCAGGAGGTGGAGTTTGCAGCGAGCCAAGATTGCGCCCCTGCACTACAGCCTGGGTGACAGAGCAAGACTCTGTCAAAAAAAAAAAAGGCATGAATCACTTAAAGCCAGGAGTTCGAGACCAGCCTGGACAACACAGCAAGACTCCACCTCTAAAAAAGAAAAAAATAGCCAGGTGTGGTGGTGTGCACCTGTGGTCCCAACTACTCAGGAGGCTGAGGTAGGAGGATTACTTCAGGCCAGGAGGTTGAGGCTGCAGTGAGCCATGGTCACACCAGTGCACTCCAGCCTGGGCAACAGGGTGAGACCCTGTCACTAAAACAAAACAAAACAAAACAAAACAAAAGATCATGGCCCAGCAACTCCACTTGTAACAGTTTATCCTAAGTAAATAATTATGGCTATAATCCATTACGCAAATTTAAAACTGTGGGTGAGATAGTGGGAACAACAGATTTAGTTAAATAAGTCACCGTTCATCAGTGTTAATGGGTGGAACTGAATCCCGAAAAGTTATACTGAAATCTCAGCCCCAGCGTATCTCAGAACATGACCTTAGAAACAGGGTTGCTGCAGATATGATTAAGGTGAGGTCATTAATGTGGGGGCAGAACTTCATCCCATACAACTGCAGTCCTTACAGGAGACAGGGCGAAGACGGCTGTGTGGCAACGGGGTCAGAGGGGGGAGACACAGCCGTGGGCTCGGGATGGCTGGGGGCCAGCAGAAGCTGCGGGGGAAACAGGGTCCCTTGCAGGTCTCCGAGGCAGTGAGGTCCTGCCCACAACTTTGGATCTCAGACTTCCAGTCTCCAGACCAGGGCAGAATGCATTTCTGGTTTTTTGTTTTTTGTATTTTTTTTTTGAGACGAAGTCTTGCTCTTGTCCCTCAGGCTGGAGTGCAGTGGCACAATCTTAGCTCACTGCCATCTCCGCCTCCCGGGTTCAGGCGATTCTCCTGCCACAGCCTCCTGAGTAGCTGGGATTACAGGCACCCTCCACCACGCTCGGCTAATTTTTGTATTTTTTTTTTTGTAGAGACGGGGTTTCGCCATGTTGGCCAGGCTGGTCTCAAACTCCTGACTTCAGGCGATCTGCCTGCCTCGGCCTCCCAAAGTCTGGGGTTACCGGTGTGAGCGCTGCGCCCGGCCTCCCAAAGTCTGGGGTTACCGGTGTGAGCACTGCGCCCGGCCTCCCAAAGTCTGGGGTTACGGTGTGAGCGCTGCGCCCGGCCTCCCAAAGTCTGGGGTTACCGGTGTGAGCACTGCGCCCGGCCTCCCAAAGTCTGGGGTTACGGGTGTGAGCACCGCGCCCGGCCTCCCGAAGTGCTGGGGTTACCGGTGTGAGCGCCACGCCCGGCTGTGCTTCTGTTTCTGTTAAGCTCCCGACCCCTGTGTGTGGTCCCAGGAGGCTCCTGGGATGGGTGAGATGGGGGTGTGGCCAGGGGGTTACTGAGAAGCCCACTTGGTGTGAAAAGACATTCCCGACACCTGGTTGTGTGGACACCTGTGGACACGGCTGGATGGCAGGGAGGGAAAGCCTCTTAGTAGAGCAGTCTCTGCAGCAGCCACGTCCGTCCAGGAGCCGAAGCCTTCAGGAGGAATGCAAACAGCTCCACCTGCAGCTCTGAAGTGCGTTAGCGCCTACACCTACGGTTCTTTTTTTAAATCTCTAAAATACTTTTCTCTTTCGTCGACCAGCCTGGGCAACAAAGTGAGACCCCATCTCTATAAAAAATCAAAAAATTAGCCAGGCATGGTGGCAGGCACCTGTAATCTCAGCTACTTGGGAGGCTGAGGTAGGAGAATCCCCTGAGCTTGGGAGGCGGAGGTTGCAGTAAGCTGAGATTGCACCACCACACTCCAGCCTGGGCGACAGAGTGAGACCCAAAAAAACAAAAAAAAACTGCCACTTTTCTCCATATTCGCCCCATCCAGCCTCCTCCTGCCACGAGTGGCCCCGGGACTCACCCACAGAGCAGGACTGCCACCCGCATGGACAGCAGGGACCTCGAGGAGGGCAGTACCTGGAGGCCGAGTGGGCCTCACCTGCCCATCTAGGCCTTTGTAAAGTTTCCACCATTTCAAACGACCCCAAGACAGGCTCCACAGGCCCTGGTGCTCAAAGAGCCAGAGAGAGGCTCACTTTGGTGCCTCTACAATTCACCACAACAGGGACCAAACAGAGTCTGATCGTTGATTGTCTAAGGCTGATTTTTACCAAACAAAACAAAACATTAAAGGTGAACTCTGCTGGGCGCGGTGGCTCAAGCCTGTAATTCCAGCACTTTGGGAGGCCGAGACGGGTGGATCACGAGGTCAGGAGATCGAGACCATCCTGGCTAACATAGTGAAACCCTGTCTCTACTAAAAAATACAAAAAAAAAAAAAAAACTAGCCGGGCAAGGTGGCAGGCCCTTGTAGTCCCAGCTACTCGGGAGGCTGAGGCAGGAGAATGGCGTAAACCCGAGAGGCGGAGGTTGCAGTGAGCTGAGATCCGGCCACTGCACTCCAGCCTGGGCGACAGAGCAAGAATCCGCCTCCAAAAAAAAAAAAAGTGAACTCACTGGAAACTGGAGCTCTCATACGGCGTGTGAGAATGTGACACGTAGCACCTGAGGAGAGGTCTGGCAGCGCCACGCGGGTGGTCACGCGGCCCAGCAACACCTCCCCAGCGCACACCCAGCAGAACTGAAAAGTGTGTCCACGCGGAAACCTGTGCATGAACCAACACCCACAGCAGCTCACTCCCCAGCGGCTGAGCTGAAAACACCCGGATGCCCATCCATGGGTGGGAGCCTTGGCCACACGTGGTCCCTCTGCACAGTGGACCATGACTCAGCCACGAGAAGGAATAGAGTCCTGATGCAGACATGTGTGAAGCCCCGAAATCCCGTGCGAGGGGAAGCCAGACACAAGGCCCACGCACCGTACGATTCCATTCACCTGAAACGTCAGAAAAGGCAGATCCTTCGAGACAGAAAGGGGAGTGGGATGGCCAGAGGCTCCGGGGAGCACAAGGGAGTGACCCCCATCAGGGCTGGGGCTTCCTTCCGTGGTGACGAAGATGGTGTGACGATGTGTGGTGGCCGCACGACTCTGAGACCACACTAAAAACAACCCACACACTTTCACCAGTGAATTCCGTCTCAGCAAAGCAGCTACAAGAGGAGGAGGAAGCACGGGTGTTCTGGTTTTCTGCAGATGGACTGGTGGCTCCCCTGACACTCCTGGGTCAGGGCCGGTGGGTGTTTGACTCGCTGGGTCATGGTAAGTCAAAGAACAAGAAGCCTCAGGGCCTGTGTGAAGTGACGGGGTCTAAACAGAGGGGAGGCGTCGCCTGGGCAGGAGCGGCAGCGTGCTGACTGGCGGCAGGAGGGATGGGCACTGGGCCCGGGGACCACGGGAGGACAGCGGGCCGCTCTGGGCGCACGTGAGTGGTTGGACGGACATCCAGGTCTGCATGGTCACACCTTGGTCTTTGTCTGGATGCACTGATCAGTGTCCCTGGTGGATAACAGGCTATGCGGCCCCTGCCTGTAAGGCTCAGCTTGGCAGGGTGACCGCTCCTCGCCTCCGCCCCTCCTGATGTGTGGAGTGCCACAGCAGAGCCAGGTCTGGGCTTTTTCCTCTCAAAGGCCCTCCACGTCTCATGGGACACAGTTCTGTTTGGCCCTTTCAGCTTTGGGTCCCTTTTGAGATGGTTTATTTTTTTTTGAGACAGGGTCTCACTCTGACACACAGGCCGAAGCATAGTGGCTCGATCTTGGCTCACTGCAACCTCTGCCTTCCGGGCTCAGGTGATCCTCCCACCTCAGACTCCTGGGTAGCTGGGACTACAGGCACATGCCACCAGGTCCAGCTAATTTTATTTTATTTTATTTTTTTTTGAGATGGAGTCTCACTCTGTCACAAAGGTTGGAGTGCAGTGGCATGGTCTTGGCTCACTGCAACATCTGGCTTTTGGGTTCAAGCAATTCACCTGCCTCAGCCTCCTGAGTAGCTGGAATTACAGGTGTGCACCACCATGCTCACCTAATTTTTGTATTTTGTGTAGAGACGGGGTTTCATCATGTTGGCCAGGCTGGTCTTGAATTCCTGACCTCAGGTGATCCACCTGCCTTGGCCTCCCAAAGTGCTGGGATTACAGGCGTGAACCACCGTGTCTGGCCAAGTTTTTGTATTTTTGACAGAGATGGAGTTTTGCCATGTTGCCCAGGCTGGTCTTGAGTGAACTGAGCTCAAGCAGTCTGCCCGCCTCCACCTCCCAAAGTGCTGAGATCCCAGGCATGAGCCACCACGTCCAGCCCTGAGATGGTTTATTTTGAAGTCACTGAAATGGCTTTTCTATCTGAGGACAACGGAGGCTGGAATGAAAGGAGGCACCTGGAGAGAGGTGTCCCCTGAAGCTATGAGAAAGAAAGGGAGGTGGGAGGAGTGGCGGCAGGACGCCAGTAGAGCTGCTCATGGGCTGAGAAGGGACCTTGGGCTCAGCGGCACACAGTCGCAGTGGGCAAATGTGCCCACGTGAGGGTGAGGTGCATCCCGCTGACGCAGCAGAAACCCGCAGTGCAGGCCGGGACAACGCAGTTCCCTGAGGCCAGCCTGAGGGGGACCGGCCACACACGCCCAAAGCTCCTTGCCCTCCACCTCCCCGTGTGCAGATTCATCGTCCTAGGTGGCTTCTGCACTTCCTGCCATCTCCAGTCCAGGTGAGAGAGTAGAGAATGGCAGGTGAGCCGGGGCACAAGGCCTGGGGCGGGAGGAGCAGCATGTTCCACTCGTTACACTGTCTGCCCACGTCCAGGACCGCTCCTGCGCTCCCTTCGGGCTGGGAGTGAGGCCGCACATCTGAATACCGGGCACCCTGTGCCCGGCCCTCCGTGCAGGCTGCATCCTGAGGCTTCCCGAGGTGGGGCTGGTCTCCTGAAAAGGTCGGCAGTCAGCAGAGCCTGCATCTGGGTCTGCCTATGCTCACCTGGGTCATTCTCCTACCTGTTCCAGGCCACAAATAACATGAATGGATACGGCAGAAAATGCTGTAAAGGGAGCGGGCTCCATGCTCATCAATGACTCAGAAAATACTGCAGGGGAGGAGTCCCAGGGCTAGAGGGAGTGGGCTCCACGCTCACCACGGACTCAGAAGATACCGCAAGGGGAGCACTCTCGCTGGGAGGAGTCCCAGGTCTTGGCGGCAGTCCCACTCACTGCCATGACTTACAATGGGGAGGGCATTAGCCAGGGGAAAAGGCATGGGCAGGGCCGTGGAGACCAGGTGCAGCCTGGAACCTTCCCCAAGCCGGAGCCTTACAGACGCTCGGGCTGCAAGTACAGGTGCCGGATGCTGACGGGGAAGCTGTGTGAGCGAGACTCAGTTCCCAGGGCTTTTGCCTGGGCTGGCGGTGTGGCCCCCTCTGCCTGGCACTCTTGATGCCCAGGAGGTGGGTGCTGGGCATAAATCGTGGTGTCTGCGAAAACAGTGCGGCATGGTGAGCTGCTCGTAGCAGCGAACAGCAGGGGGACCTCCTGTTCCCAGATGCCAGCCGAGGGCAACCTCCCACACATGGGCCTTCTGAGGACAGCGTCCCAGGCTGCTGGGCCAGCTCTCATCTGCTGACCCCATTCTTCCGTTATTTATCGGCAGCTTTCTCGGCTATGAAAAGCAGACGTGGACAGCCTCCCTGCAGTGAGCAGGTTACCATGTGAACATCTAGAACCCCCACAGCGCACCATCGGCGGGAACCACCTTTCTTCTCCCCTTTAGAAGTCCTAAAAGGGCAGGATACAGTGGCTCATGTCTGTAATCCCAACACTTTGGGAGGCTGAGGGGGGAGGATCACTTGAGCTCAGGAATTTGAGACCAACCTGGGTCTCACCGACAGACACTATCACTAAAGAAAATCTTTTTTTTAATTAGCCGGGCGTGGGGATTCTGTTCCAAGATGGCCGAACAGGAACAGCTCCGGTCTGCAGTTCCCAGCGTGATCGACGCACAAGACGGTGATTTCTGCATTTCCAACTGAGGTACCGGGTTCATCATTTTGGGACTGGTTGGACAGTGGGTGCAGCCCACATAGGGCAAGCCAAAGCAGGGCGGGGACATCGCCTCACCCAGGAATTGCAAGGGGTTGGGGGATTTCCCTTTCCTAGCCAAGGGAAGCCATGACAAACTGTACCTGGAAAATCAGGACACTCCCACCCAAATACTGTGCTTTTCCAACGGTCTTAGCAAACGACCCACCAGGAGATTATAGCCTGTGCCTGGCTCGGCAGGTCCCACACCCATGGAGCCTTGCTCACTGCTAGCGCAGTCTGAGATTGACCTGCAAGGCGGCAGCCTGGCAGCGGGAGAGGCGTCGGCCATTGCTGAGGCTTCGGTAGGTAAACAAAGCGGCAGGGGAAGCTCGAACTGGGTGGAGCCCACCGCAGCTCTGCAAGGCCAGCTACCTCTGTAGACCCCACCTCTACAGGCAGGGCATAGCTAAACAAAAGGCAGCAGAAACTAAAACTTCTGCAGACTTAAACGTCCCGTCTGACAGCTCTGAAGAGAGCAGTGGTTCTCCCAGCACAGTGTTTGAGCTCTGAGAATGGACAGAACTGCCTCCTCAAGTGGGTCCCTGTCCCCTGTGTAGCCTGACTGGGAGGCACCTCCCAGCAGGGGCTGACACCTCATACAGCTGGGTGCCCCTCTGGGACGAAGCTTCCAGAGGAAGGATCAGGCAGCAATATTTACTGTTCTGCAATATTTGCTGTTCTGCAGCCTCCGCTGGTGATACTCAGGCAAACAGGGTCTGGCATGGACCTCCAGCAAACTCCATCAGACCTGCAGCTGAGGGACCTGACTCTTAGAAGGAAAACTAGCCAACAGAAAGGAATAGCATCAACATCAACAAAAAGGACATCTCCACCAAAACCCCATCTGTAGGTCACCAGCATCAAAGACCAAGGGTAGATAAAACCACAAAGATGGGGAGAATCCAGAGCAGAAAAGCTGAAAATTCTAAAAATCGGAGCAACTCTTCTCCTCCAAAGGATCGCAGCTCCTCGCCAGCAACGGAACACAGCTGGATGGAGAATGACTTTGACGAGCTGACAGAAGCAGGCTTCAGAAGGTAATAACAAACTTCTCTGAGCTACAGGGGGATGTTTGAACCCATTGCAAGGAAGCTAAAAACCTTCAAAAAAGATCGGACGAATGGCTAACTAGAATAAACAGTGTAGAGAAGACCTTAAATGACCCGACGGAGCTGAAAACTGTGGCGCGAGAACTATGTGACGCATGCATAAACTTCAATAGCCGATTCAATCAAGTGGAAGAAAGGGTATCAGTGATTGAAGATCAAATTAATTAACAGGGTGTGGTGATGGGCGGCTATAATCCCAGCTACTCAATTCGGCTGAGGCAGAGAGAATTGCTCAAGCCCAGTAGTTTCAGGCTGCAGTGAGCTGTGATCGAGCTACTACACTTCAGCCTGGGTGACAGAGTCAGACCTTGTCTTAAAAAAAAAAGTCCTGGCCAGGCGTGGTGGCTCAAGCCTGTAATCCCAGCACTTTGGGAGGCCGAGATGGGCGGATCACGAGGTCAGGAGATCGAGCCCATCCTGGCTAACATGGTGAACCCCGTCTCTACTAAAAAAGTGCAAAAAAAAAAAAAAAAAAAAAACTAGCCGGGCATGGTGATGAGCGCCTGTAGTCCCAGCTACTTGGAGGCTGAGGCAGGAGAATGGCGTAAACCCGGGAGGCGGAGCTTGCAGTGAGCTGAGATCCGGCCACTGCACTCCAGCCTGGGTGACAGAGCGAGACTCTGTCTCAAAAAAAAAAAAAAAAAGTCCTGGCTGGGTGCAGTGGCTCACGTCTGTAATCCCAGCACTTTGGGAGGCTGACGAGGGAGGATCACCTGAGATCAGGAGTTCGAGACAAGCCTGGCCAATATGGTGAAACCCCAACTGTACTAAAAATACAAAAATTAGCTAGGCACAGTGGTGGGAGCCTGTAGTCCCAGCTACTTGGGAGGCTGAGGCAGGAGAACTGCTTGAACCTGGGAGACAGAGGTTGCAGTGAGCTGAGATCATACCACTGCAATCTAGCCTGGGTGACAGAGTGAGACTCCATCTCAAAAAAAAAAAAAAAAAAAAGTCCTAAAAGCCCCCAAATGATTGTCCATGTTCAGTGAGCACAGCTGTGAGCCATGGATCAGTATCCTTAAGAATTTCAGAGTTTTAAGAAACAAAGTTTCCATTCCTACCGGTTGCTATGGGATTATTATGAAGATAAGCATACCAGTGCTTGTCTGTCTCAAACAAGGGGCGCTGAGCAGCCCTCCCCCCGCTCTGGCGGCTCAACAAGGCTGCTGTGGCAACAGGAGCTGGCCTGGGTGGCCCTGACTCTCCACTCCCTCTGTGGTCAGGGCTGACCCTTCTTAACCCTATTTTCCAAATAAGGAGTGGAGACGCAGAGCGCTGCTGGCCCTGGGAGGCAGGAGCTGTGTGTGGGCCGGAGCGGAGGTTGTCACTAGGTCTCACCTGTCACCAAGGCCCCAGCAACCCTGGAGAGCACAGTGGGCCACGCAGGTTTCGTCGCTCATGCAGCAAGGTGCCCAGGGTGCTGAGAAGCCAGGCCATGCTAGACCGTGGGCCAGTGAAAGGCCAGGGCAGGGCAGTCCTGGGGAGTGCAGCTGGACCTGTCCTCGCCCTGGTCGGCTCAGCTCCCCTGGACAGGTAGGGGCTCCTGCCAGCTGCTCTCATCCCTGAGTCCCAGCTTCATCCCTGAGTCCCAGCCTCCCATTCTGGCCCCGACGCCAGGGGCAGTGGTACTCTGCCGGGTCAGTGTGACCAGTTGGAGAGTGGCTTCTGGCCATGAGGTGTGCAATAAGCTAGTTTTGGGGACACTGCTTTTCTCAAACTGCACTTGCTCAGATGAAAGTGGGGTCCAGGCCCCCCACTGCCCAGACACAGAGGACTGGATGGGGGAGACTGGGCTGGAGGCAGCTGGTCCATGGAGGGCCATGCTCCAAAATCTGAACCTGAGAGACGCACACTCGTCCTCAGGTGGTGCAGGGCCCAGGGCTGTGGGTCACCAAACGATCCCATGTCATTCCAGAGCCCAAATGACCTGTTGCAGGTTCAGACAACAGCGCCCTGGCAGAAACAACTGGTCTACAGCACAGGGAGAGGTGTGGACAGGGCTGCGGAGGAAGCCCCGGACTCCGAGGAGAGAACACAGCCTATGAGGACTCCCTTGCACCCTGGGGCACGTCAGGGCACTCGGGCTTCACTGCGAGCTTCTGTGGATCTCACTTGCCAGCATCCCTGCCCCATCCTGGTAGCTGCACCATGGGCCCTTCAGGGAACCCCCTCTCTGCTGGGTCCAGGCAGATGAGATGATCGGGGCAGTCTCCCTTCTGGGGTAGGCCGGAGGCTCCGAGGCCTGGGCTGGACAGGTCAGCATGCGCCCCTCCCCCAGTGTGCTTGGCACAGGGCTGAGACCCACATCAGGCTCACATGACTCAGGGGCAGAGCCAACTTCCCACTGGGTCTGCTGACTGCAGGGGGTGACTTGGAGTTGCCTAGGACCATCACAGGCTGAGTGAGGATGTGCCAGTTCAGAGACAGCAGAGCCACGAAAGGGGAAACTCGCCAGGCGGCCCTGACCTGTTGAGTCAGGAGGGCCAAGGAATTCCCACTTTTGCTTGTCACTTTGACTTCATTTTCTGCTGTCTGCATCAGAAAGTTCTAGCAAGTACACCTACTGGCCACGACAGAGCTCCTCTGGGGTTCTTTAGGCGTCAGCTGCCAAAGGACCCCACAAACCACATGGAGGAGGCCACAGGACAGGTCCTCAGGTGGGCGAGGCTTCCCCTGTCACGCTGGTGGCCGCACCGCACCCCTGTACCGCCTGAACCCTTGCTGTCCTATGGAAACACAGGGTGAGTCCAAACGCAATTCCGCATTTACCAGGAGCCACGTTATAAAAGCAGAAGTAGGTGAAACGCAGACTTAACTTTATTTAACCCAACATATCCAAAAGATTATTTCAACAAGTCTTCTACATAAAAAATTATTCATGAGCTGCCCCACCTCACACAACCCTTTGTCCTCTGAGAAAGTCAGGAAAGGCAGAGGCTGAACAGGGAAGCTTCACCCACAGGGTCCAGCTCACCCAAGGAAGCTGTGCTGGCCCCAAGGGACTTACACAATGAAAAGATGAACTTCTGAAACAAAGTATCTACACTAGCCCAGAGAACTTAAAAAGTGAAAGGATGAAATTCTGAAACAAAGTAACTTTAAGACACAGCTAGCACTCAGTACTAAGAAAGACCTGGCTACTGCGGTCAGCACAGGGACCCCCTGGGGGCTGGAGAGCGGGCTCTGGAAAGCACTCACTGCACACACATAGACATATGAGATGGAAAAGGGGCTGCCCAGGGCTGAGGGCTGTCACCCCTGGGTGGGGAAATTATGGATGGTGTCTGTTATCTTTTCAGGTATATCTTTATGCTAAAAAACCATTAATTTAATAAAATTGTTAAGTGAGATATTTTACATTTTTTTTTTGTACCAAGTTTTCTAAATCTGTGTATTTTACACGACCAGCACCTCCCAATTCCGACAGCCACAACCGCCCAGCCCCTGCGTGCGGCCGGTGGCCCCCACTGGTCAGCACAGGTGGATCTGAAGGCCCGTCAGGGTCTCCGCTGGTCTGCAGCCAGCACACAGGGGCTGAGCGGCATTGACGGCCCAAAACTGTCCCGAACTCAGTGTCCTCCCAGTCCTCACACACCACGTGAGCACAGCAGGACAGCTGTGACCCCTCCCCCAGGGGAGGCGGCTGAGGCTCAAGAATGGAAGTGACCCCCCAGCTTGGAGACAGTAGAGTTTGAACCCAGGTGTGTCTGGGGTCCTGCACGGTGACCCGTGGCCCAGGCAGACTCATTACTGAATCTCCAGGTGGCTCCCACAAGGAGTTAGGGAAGGAGGCCTCCAGGCCGGCTCTGTGACCCCTGACCCCGCACCTGCCCACCAGGGGACATTCCAGCCTTTCGGGACACCTGAGCTTTGCTCAGCGTCCTCCAGGGGACAAAGGCAGCCCTCAGGTAAGACTGGAGCCCAGCAGGGGGACCCGAAGAGGCGCCTGAGACCGCGGGAGTGATTCCCAGGGTGACGCAGCTCTCAGGCTGCGCGGCAGGAGCAGCCCCTTCCTCCCTTTGAGGCGGCCACGCTGCGCGCCCATCTGCCCAACAGCAGAGGGCGGGAAAGGTCAGCCCGGGGAGGCAGGGCCCGGCAGTACGCCGGTCACCCACCTGCGAGGGAGGACGCTGGCCCGGTCACGCAGCACAGTGGCAGCGCGGGTGGTGCCTGGTGACCGACGAGACCCCACGGCCACTCCCCGCGGGGCCTCCCCCTCCCCCCACGGGGATATCCCCCTTCCCCTCCTCCTCCCCGCGCGTGGCCTCCCCGTACCCCTCCCCCCACCACGCCCGCCCCTCCCCTCCCCCCGCGACCCCGCCCCCCGGCCCTGCGCCGTCCCACCGCCCGCACTCACGTCGTCCATGAGCAGAAGCAGGATGTTGGGGGGCTGCGGGGCGCCCGAGGCCCCCATCCCCCCGGCGCTCAGCACCAGTAACAGCCGCCACCACCTCGTCGCCGCGACAACCGCCGCCATGGCAACCACCGGAGCCGCAGAGCCCGAGGCAGCGAGCCGACCCACCGAGCGTCCGCCGGCCCTTCCGGCTGGGCTGCGGGCGGGGCCTGGACGGCCTCGTGACCAGTGGGGCGGGGCCAGAGTCCGCGGCGGGACGGAGGCGGGCCCTGGACGGCCTCGTGACCAGTGGGGCGGGGCCAGAGCCAGCTGCGAGACGGGCGGGGCGGGGCTTGCGGGGCTGCGTGACCAGCGGCGGGTCACGTGATGCGACGCCGGCGCCGGGCCTCCCAAGATGGCGGTGTGCATCGCGGTGATCGCTAAAGAGGTGCGTACGCGCGGTGCAGGGCGTCCGGGCCCGCACCATACCCGCCTCTCCGCTCTCTTTCTCCTTTCTTGGGCCTAGAAGGCGCCTTAGGAAATGGGACCTGGAGGAGGCCTTCGCCCAGCTCCAGGGGTCAGGGGCTTCGCGGTGGACGAGCCACCCGGCAGACCCTGAGCTCCCCAGCTCCGCGCTTGCTGAACGCACCCCTCGGCGCCCCAGGTCTCCTCCCCGTCAGGATCCACCGGAAGCCTAGGTGGTCCGGGGCACTGCCTCCGTCCTCAGTAGGTTCTGCCGGTTCTCTCATCCAGCGCTGGCTTCCCGCGTACCGCCCTTCTGCCAGTCTCCCAGGAGCCGAGTTAAAACAAATCGGATCCTGTCACGCCTCTGCCTGAGACCTGTGCAGTGGCTTCTCGTTGCCTTAGGATGCTGTCTGAATAACCTGGTCTGGTATCCTTTCCCCCCATAACCCTTGGCACCCTCCGCTCCAGCCAAACAATTCTGCAGCTCCCTGGACATGCTTTGCCCTCTCACCTCTGGGCCTTTGCACCCGGCACACCTCTCCCCAGCTCCCACCCTCTTTACTGGCCCACATACATTTCTTCTGGAAAGCGTTTTCTGAAGGCTGAGACTGAGCTGGGTGGCTGTCCACACTGTGCTCCTGCTGCATGGAGCCTTCATTTCCTAGCCAGGGTCTCCCCTGAGACCACTCTGGAGGCCGCTCCCTGCTGGGCAGTGGCTGCTCCTAAGCTTCTCATGGGCTTCCCTCCTGGCCACAGATGATCATTTGCTTGTTTGTGGGTTTATTGACTAAGGTATCCTGTAGCCCCGTGAGGGTAGCGAGGACTCTTGTTCGCTGTATTTCTGCAGGACCCAGTGCTGAACAGACACAGGGCAAATGGTGGTGTGTGAAAGCCCAAGGAAGCAGCTGTTAATTCTGGGCTTAGGAAGCTGTTAATTCTGGGCTTACGATGGTCAGAAATGAGAAATGAAGGGAATTTGTAACTGAGTCTTGAAGGGTTTAGTAAAAGGGTCACTGTCAAGGTGAAGAAAAGCCAGTATTTAGGATGCTGTATTTGGGTGACCCATGCAGAGCCAGAGGTGGGCTGAGGCAGAGTGGCTTCCAGGAGAAGGTGAGAGGCCTGCCCGGGTGCCAGGCTTGATCGTCAGGCTGTGCTCAGGCCCATTTTTCTGAGTTGTCTTTTCTGGCCACCCTACTGCTGCTGCTTTGCAAACAACACATAAATCTTCTCAGGTTAGGTGGGATCCCCTGAAGGCAGTGCCCACTGCGGCCTGGAGAATGAAGCAGTGGGCCTTAGAGAATGGGAATGCATTCCCCGGGTGGCTGAAGGTCACGGCTCTGCAGCGTAGTTCAGAGCTGGTGTGCGCTGGGTGGAGTCGTGTCCTTTCAGTGGCTGTCATCCTTTCTTGCAGAATTACCCCCTCTACATTCGCAGCACCCCCACGGAGAACGAGCTGAAGTTCCATTACATGGTGCACACATCTCTGGACGTGGTGGATGAGAAGATCTCCGCAATGGGGAAGGCCCTGGTCGACCAGAGGGAGCTGTACCTGGGCCTGCTCTACCCCACGGAGGACTACAAGGTGTATCTTTCAGGGCAGGGTGTGTTTCAGGGAGTACCTACAATTGCAGGATGTACTTTAGGATCAGATAGCTTGAAACCTTTGAGAAGAAAGAAAAAGAGGTGAGAGTTTTTGGCCAGCCAGGGAATTAGGGATGCCTGAGGTGAATGAAGGCCTCTAAATTGCCTCGTACGTCACTAGACACTCTCCTCTAGTCCCTTGGGACAAATCACTTGAGGCCATGGAGTTCAAAGACCTTCCCAAAAGCGGTAATGTAGCTTGTCCATGGTGACATTTGCTGGTAGCCACTATTTTACAAAATAATGTGGCCTCTAGGGAGGGGATCTGCCTTGTTCACGAAGCCTCTGCTTTTGCAGTTAATTTTCTGGGCCAGGCACTGATTCATAAAGAGGGTGAGGTGATCCAGACAGACAGACTCAGAGTCTAGGTGATTCGGCTCTTGGGAGTGTGAACTGGGTAAGGCTTGGCTGCCTGCCCCTTGCTTCTCCCGCAAACAGCAGACGTCGCCCTAGCGAAGTATTGAGGCTTGCACCCAGCACGGTCACTGCAGGACCAGCCCAGCCTGGGCATTTCCTGTGATTCAAGGTTGCCACGTTTCTCCAAAGGGAGGGCCCGCAGAGGGTCCTCCGCCCGCAGTCCCTGTGTTAAGAGTGCCTTCCTTAACCAACTGTGCAGATACGGCTACGTCACCAACTCCAAGGTGAAGTTTGTCATGGTGGTGGATTCCTCCAACACAGCCCTTCGAGACAATGAAATTCGCAGCGTAAGTCGGGGGGTTAGAAGGCCATGCCCGAGTGGGTGTTTTGTTTTTCCTTTTTGACTTTGTTTTGAAATGCTGAGAAACCAAAAATCTGGCCCTGGCTGTGTGTACCTGGCAGTGTCACAGTTTGCTGGGTCTTTTTCAGATGTTCCGGAAGCTACACAACTCCTACACGGACGTGATGTGCAACCCCTTCTACAACCCGGGAGACCGCATCCAGTCCAGGTGGGCCCTACTTCCTGTGTCCGCATCCAGTCCAGGTGGGCCCTACTTCCTGTGTCCGCATCCAGTCCAGGTGGGCCCTACTTCCTGTGTCCGCATCCAGTCCAGGTGGGCCCTACTTCCTGTGTCCGCATCCAGTCCAGGTGGGCCCTACTTCCTGTGTCCGCATCCAGTCCAGGTGGGCTGTGCTTTCTATGTCTTGTCCCCTTTTCTCTATAGGACCTGCCTTGCCATTTCGGTTGCCAAAATGCAACCATTTGGAAAACAAGGAGGAAAGGTCTTTTTAAGCTATGAGCACCATCCCCCTAAAACCCCTAGGGCAGAGGTTTTAAAGCCACAAAGCCCTGTTTTTCCACACCAACTCTTACACAGATCTCCAGCACGTAAAGTGGATAGAGTGTGTGTGGTGCAGGGAGCGGAGCTTGCCCATTTGGCTTCCCAGGTGTGCCCAGTGGGTACCTGGGGCACATGCAGGACTCAGGGCCAAGCACATGGGCAGCGGCTTTCAGGGATCACACATCCTCTTGTCACTACCTGATCAATTTTTTTTTTTTTTATTGAGACAGAGTCTGGCTCTGTTGCCCAGGCTGGAGTGCAGTGGCCGGATCTCATCTCACTGCAAGCTCCGCCTCCCAGGTTTACGCCTTTCTCCTGCCTCAGCCTCCCAAGTAGCTAGGACTACAGGCGCCCGCCACTTCGCCTGGCTAGTTTTTTGTATTTTTTAGTAGAGACGGGGTTTCACTGTGTTCGCCAGGATGGTCTCGATCTCCTGACCTCGTGATCCGCTCGTCTCGGCCTCCCATTACCTGATCTTTTATGTTGAATTTGAACAGTCAGGAACCTGGTTTGCAGGCATCTTCCGAATGGCCCACAAAGTAAACAGACTTAACTTTTGAATGGCATGAGGGAAATGTGGGGTCCACGCCTACACTCCAGACTTGCTTCCAGCGAGTCCCCAGTTCCAAGACATAATTCCTTGTGGTTGGCAAGAGGACGCTGCAGTGACCCCAGCCAGGCCCTTCCCTCCACCAGGACTCTGTCTTGGGGCCATCCTGGGTCCTAGATGGGAGCAGGCAGGCGAACGTCCATGCAGTCTTGCTTCCTGGGCTGCACAGGCCTGTCCTTGCCACACCACTATCCTGCCTGCCCATGCTGCTCCCTCCTCCACACGTTCCTGGGGCACAGGGAACTTGGAGGCAGCAGATGGGTTCTCAGTGCCTGGTGGGGCGGGACTCCTGTCCTGGCCTCTCAGCTGAGTTCACGTTTCTGGACCCTGGAGAAGGCCCTGAGCGTCCTGTGGACGGAGCCCTGCTGCCCTGCCTGTCTCCGTGAGCAGAGAGGTGGAGGGCCTGGCTTTCCTCTGAGTGGGTCTGTTTCTCTTAGCAGGGCCTTTGATAACATGGTGACGGCCATGATGATACAGGTGTGCTGAATGAGCTGTGCCGCCGGCCATCGCAGAGGATCCCACGCGTGACCGTGGCGGCCATTGGTCTGTTCTCGTCGCCTCTTCCTGATTGGAACGCCTGGGGCTTGCAGGGCAGGCGGCTGTGCGTGTTGTCTCAACTAAAGGTCTTGTGAGATGAGATTTGGTTTTTTCCTTCCGTGTCAGCCAAGGATTTAACTAAGAAGAATTCAACTAAGAACTTTCAGGGGTGTGGGCAGAGGTTTGGGATTAGATGGTGCAGGAAGCCTGTCCCCAGTTGTCCCGAAGGGGCAGAGGCAGGGGCGCCTGGAGCCAAGAGTTCCTGAGCCTGCAGGACCTGTGACCAAGTGGGTCGCCCATTGGCTGAACAGGTGGACTGGTCTGGAGGGGGCGGCCTCCTGAGCCCAGAACCAGCCTAGGATCTAGGGGCAAAAGGGGAGCCGGCGAGGCTTCCCACAGGGGCGGGCCCTCCTCTTTCTGGACTTGGCCTCCGTTCTTTGCATCTGGCCCAACGTCTAGACTCAGCCCGGCCTGAAAAGAACCCTTGTGAGACCTGGGAAGCCTCCTGGCCCCGTGGCGTTGGCTCAGCTGTAGCCCTCATCCTAAACCCTAGAGTGCAGACTTGAGGCGCCCCTTCCTGCCTGTTGGTGCTGAGGGGTTGGGTGCTGTGTCGCTTGATGACATGGCTGACAACCACCCAGGGCAGCGGCCAAGCCCATAGTGCTGTCAGTGCCACGGCATCCTTGGGGTCCAGCAGTCGAGGCTCAGCCAGCTGAGGAGACCCCCCCCCAGAGCTGGTTCCAGGACTGGAGAGTTTCTCAAGGACCTTGAAGACCCCAGGAGCCCCTGCAGCAGGAAAGGCTGTAAGGGGGTCAGCCTGGGGCAGACACGGGGAACTTTCTCGTTACATATTTGCCTTTTCATCCCATCCAGCAAGTACGGTGTTAATTTTATAAATTACAGAAGAAGAGATCAGCCAGGAGTGTGTGTGCAAACCGCGTGCCCCAGGCCTCCTCCGCCCCAGGGTGAACTGGAAGTTCTGGCGTGGGCTGAGGCGCACCAGGCAGCTGGTCTGGGTGCACATGGGCCACAGGCCACCCTCACAGGGTTAAATCTTGAACAAGAGCCTCATGCTTGTTAGAAGGTGGGACCCCAGCCCAAGCACCTAGCACCTCCCCACTGCAGCCCAGTGTGAAATCTTTGCCTTTTAGTGGGGATCACTCCTGCCTGAGTCCTGGCTGTGGTGGGGACTCTGCACGTTGCTAACCCAGCATCCATTCTCCTTCCTCCCTGCTAACAGAATTCCAGTGCCTCTGCACAGTTCTGACAGTGGGCAGATGAGAACCATGTCCTGGCCTCCCTCGCAGCCTGGGGTGTGCAGCTGTGGCATGGAGGTGGGTGGTGCTGGGAGAGACTTGCAGGGAAGCTCCTGTGAAGGGGGCTCAGCTGCCACGTGCAGGGCCCTTCCCCTTTGCCTTCTTCCTGCCTGGAACATGGATGTGATGGCTGGTGCTGGGACAGCTGTCCTGAGAGCATGAGGGAAGAGTCACACCCTGAGGATGGTGGAGCTGATGCACAACGCAGGAAGGACCCTGGGCCTTTGCTGACACAGAACGTGGGAAGGACCCTGGGCCTTTGGTGACGTACCAGCCCCCGAACTGCTTAAGTTCAGCTTTTTTTAAATGTGAGAAAATAAACACACCCCTCTCTGGTTTAAAGCACTGCTATTTGGGTTTTCTGTTAGGTGTAGCCAGACCCACCTGTAAGTACTTTTTACATTAGGGAGTTTTCACAAGCATTGTAAGGCACCATCCCCATTTTAAGTCCAAGGAAACAAGTCATCTGCTCACCTCTGATCTGACAGCAGAACTGTCACGTGGCAGCTTCGTGCTGCCTCCACCCTGGGGTTGGCCTCATGGAGGGCCACAGTCCTCCTGCCCACTCCTTCCTCGACCCCAGGCGACTTCTGCTGGACACCACATGGGGCAGCCCCTCCTCCCCTTCAGGCAGCGACAATACTGCCTCTTTCCTTCTGCTGCAGACAGGACGATGAGCCTGTTCTTGTTAGTTGCCCGCCCGAGCCAGCCAGAGCATCTGCCTCCTCGACGCAGCTGCAAAGGCCTCTGCAGGTCATGGCCCAGGGTCTCATCACCTGGAAGGGCCATGACCAGGGGTTCCCAGGTCTTCCTCCGCCTTGGCCTGTTCAGGTGTTAAGTCCACAAGAAAGGAGGGACTCCCCAGGCTCACTCCGCCCTCTCCTTGCAGTGGCCACACAGAAGGCTGAAGGTGGACAGGAACTAACCTGCGACATGGGCTAGAACAGCCAGGGACCGGACACACCCATGGGCGTGAAACCTGCGTCAAGGCCAGCACAAACCCTCGCTGAGGGCCAGACCCTGGTTCTGGGTACTGAGCAGTCAGGGGCTGCCATCTGCCAAGTGCTGTGCTTGCCTCAGGCCCCTCCTGCAGCCCCCAGCTGTGAGCAGTGCGCACAGGGCCCCGCCCTGGGTGGCTGGGCAGCTTGACCTCCCTTCTGGGCTAGGCCTGGCTCTCACTCTGATGCTGGGACAGCCCCCTCAAGCCCACCCTGAAGCCAGACTTGCTGGCAAACCAGCAGAGGCCTGGGCAGAGCAGCTCACAGACCACGGTGCCCGGGGCCCCAGAGTGGACCTCAGGCAAGATCAGGACAGATCTTGGAGGGCCATGGCGGCTCCTTGGTCGAGCATCCCGATAATTAGGTCAGAGAGCTCAAGTCTCCAGGCCTCCACCGTAACAGAGCAGCGCGTGGAGAGGCTTCAAACCATGGAAACGTGTTTTCCGCCCGGTGCTGGAGGCAGAAGTGCAAAGGCTGGATGTGGCTAGGGCTGGCTCCTGGAGGCTCGGGGGTGGGTCTGCTCCAGCCTCTGCAGCCACTGCCGGCCCCTGTCATCCTCGGCATTGCTCCAGCCTCTGCCTCTGTCCTCACAGTCTTGGAGCGTCTCTTGGTCTCTGTAATCAGTGTGTGTTTGGTTTTAGGGCCACAGGTCACCAGTGTGTGGTTGGGTTTGGTCTCATGTAACCAGTGCGTGGTGTTTAGGGACTGCAGGTAACCGGTGTGTGGTTGGGTTTAGGGTGTGTGGTTGTGTTTAGTGACCACAGGTAACCCAGGACCATCTCTAAACCTTTCACTGAATCCCGTCTGCAAAAACCCTTTCAAGAGGAGTTCACATTCACAGGTCCTGGGGATCAGGACATGGACGTACTTAGGGGGCGTCATTCACCACACTACGGAGGCCAGCACTGACCAAGACCCCACGGTGGGGTGGGGGCGGGTTTGGGGTGGGGTGGGGGGGGGCGGGTTTGGGGTGGGGTGGGGTGGGGGCGGGTTTGGGGAGGAGGGTGGGGGCTGGTTGGGGAGGAGGGTGGGGGCGGGTTTGGGGTAGGGTGGGGGCGGGTTTGGGGAGGAGGGTGGGGGCTGGTTTTGGGGAGGAGGGTGGGGGCGGGTTTGGGGAGGAGGGTGGGGGCTGGTTTTGGGGAGGAGGGTGGGGGCGGGTTGGGGAGGAGGGTGGGGGTGGGTTTGGGGTGGAGGGTGGGGGAAGGGTTTGGGGTGGGGTGGGGGAGGGTTGGGGAGGAGGGTGGGGGAAGGGTTTGGGGTAGGGTGGGGTGGGGGAGGGTTTGGGGAGGAGGGTGGGGGCGGGTTTGGGGAGGAGGGGGGGGGCGGGTTTGGGGTGAGGTGGGGTGGGGGAGGGTTTGGGGAGGAGGCTGGGGGTGGGGGTGGGGAGGAGGCTGGGGGTGGGGGTGGGGAGGAGGCTGGGGGCGGGTTTGGGGAGGAGGGTGGGGGCGGGTTTGGGGAGGAGGGTGGGGGCGGGTTTGGGGAGGAGGCGGGTGTCGGCGGGAACAGGAGGTGGCTCATTCCTGGGAGCAGTGCCTGGCCTGGTGCTGGAGGAAGGTGACTGAGGGGTGGGTGGGCACCAGTCCACTGAATAGGAGCTGATCTGCACGGGGCTCCAGGAACTAACACACTGAGCCTGATGGGGCACTAAGGGGAGCGCTGTCCATCATGGAGTGCTGGAGTCTGCTGTGTGCACATAAGCAGCCTTGGGCCTCCGCAGCTGTGCATGCTTTCAGAGGGGACAGTTGTTAAAGTACCCAGGACAGAGATCAGAGATCTCCACTTCTGTTTACTGAGCTTCTGACAAGGGCCAGCGTCCCGGGTGTCTGGATCACTTGGTGGGGGCACGTGGTGCCAGGGCAAGGTTATGGGGTGGGGGCGCCTTGACTGACACACAGGCAGTCGTAGCCCACCAGGCTGGCAGTGATGACACCGGCTCAGCCTGTGCACACTGCCGGCTTGCTGTCGGTCGTGAGGGGTCTAGAGCCCTGTCCTTCTCCCACAGCCACGACCCACCAGCCGCCTTCTATGTCCTGTTCCAGGGGAAGACGCAAAGGGAACTGTGTCCACGAGGAGAATGCACAGGAGTGCTGCTGCCATTTGCTTTTAAAAAGTATCCAAGTTTAATAATTTATGCTTCACCATTAAGAGACACGTTTCTATTTTTCTTAAAATGACTTGGTTGAAGAGCTGAGCATGCCAACCCCAAGCTGGCCTGGCACTGCCTGGGCCTCTGCCTCTCCCCCACCTCACTGCCCAGTGCCCCCCTAGATCCCTGTGGCGCCGGTGCCAGGCCCACCACCGGGCTGTGACTGTGACTCGTGGCTGTGGCCATGGGTCTGGGCCACCATACAAAGCCCTAGTGGGCCATCGCCTGGCCAAGTGGGGGCCAGCAGCTGCTCTTCCGGACACCCCTCTCCTCTGGCCTCGCCCCTGCCCTACTCCCTGCCCCAGCCCCAGGATGGAGCCCAAGTGGTTTACTCCTGACCCAGCCCCCAGCCCCTCTCTCAAAATCAGGCCTTCCCTTTAATACGGTGAAAACCACGGTGAGAATTTTCCACGGGCCCTGCACGGAGAGAGAGTGCACAGTGAGTGGCATTCCGGAGGGGAAGGGAGGTGGCCAGGGCCCCGGGGGACGAGAGGATAAGGATGTAGGGAGGTCACCTGACTGCTCAGGCAACGCCCCAGGGGCCTTTCTGGTGACTCGGGATAGTCCCAGGAAAGGGGAAGGCAGCACCAGGAGAGCCCCTTGGGGCAGCTGCAGCCCACCCCAGGGTCTTTGTGGGAGCAAGAAGGGGTCACCTCTCCCAGCAGAGAGGCTGCAAACAGCACCCCCCTAGCTGATGCAGCAGCCCCAGCCCTCACCCAGGCCCCGCCAGGTCCATTCCTGCAGCCCCGTGAGGAACAAGCTCAGGGACTCCCTCCTGCCCCTGATCCCCAGGCCCCGACGCCCCACCATGGCCCTCGCCCCCAGGCTGCCTCCACAGGCACCCACTCACCGGTTCTGCCCTCGTAGTCTGAGCCGGGGCCTGCCCTGGAGGCCGCTGAGGGGGAAGGGTGGCCCCCTGGAGCCTGGGTGTCCTCGAAGGCCCCCGCGGTCTGTGGAGCTGATCCCGGGGAAGTTGGTTCTTTTTGGCAGCACCTGGAGCAAAGGCCTATTCCTAGTCCTCCTCGAGGGGAAGCTAAGAGCCAGCCTGTAGTCCCTGCAGCGCCCACCACCCCGGAGTGTGGGGTCCTGCAGGCTCAGGACGCCATTTGGCCCTAAAGGGTCCCCCTGCCTTTGCCCACCATAGCTGTCACGTGACACCCAGTCACGGCCAGCACCTCTGCAGAGGGGGTTCCTGCCCCGAGAGGAACTTCCCCACTATGTCACTAGCAGACCAAACCCAGCTTCAGGTCCAAGGGTCCCGCCACATCCTGTCCAGGCCCAGCCAAACACCGTGCCTGAGACGCGCTGTGCAGAGAGGAGCCAGCTGGGGCTGCTGTGTGTTCCAGGGCCAGTGGGCCAGCCCCTCTGTGCTCATGTTCCTGGACCTGGGGAGCACTGGCGCACCTTGATGACCCGGCCCCGGAAGAGGCTCTGGTCCAGCTCCACGGCGGCCTGCACGGAGCCCTTGGTGGCAAACTCTATGTAGGCATAACTGAGGGGAGGGGCGGGGAGGGGAGGGGAGGGGACGGATGAGGCTGGGCCCTGTCCGCACAGCCAGTGCCCCCGCCAGGCCCCTCACTGACCCCTTGGGGTGTCCAGAGAACTTGTCGCACAGGATGGTGACTCGGTGGACCTCCCCACAGCGGCTGAAGTGGGCCTCCAGCTCCTCGGCAGAGCCCCCGTAGTCCACCTGGACCCAGGCCCAGACCCGCATGTCAGGGAGACGCCTGGCCCTGACTCGGGGCTTTCTTGGTAGAGGTGGGGAAAGAAACGCCAAGGGTGGCCCCCGGGCGGGGATGGCCCCAGGCCTCCACCCCACACCCCTGCTGGGGATGGAGGGAAGAAAGGAAGGGAGATCTCACAGGGAGCGCTGCCTTCCGGAGGATTGGAGCCTTTTAAAAAGCTTCTCAAAAGTGGAGATTTCATGGGCAATCCTGAATTCCACCTCATGTTGAAAAACTGGAACATGTGCCCAGGCCAGTGTTTCCTCGAGGGGACAGGGCTGTCCCCCGTGTCAGACTCCCTTCCCAGCAAGCCTGCCTGGCCCAGGGCCGGGCGCCAGACCCCCTGGAAGAGATGGGGCCCCACTCGCTGCCTGCCCCCGGCCCCCGCCCGCCACTCACGTTGCCCACGTAGACAGATCTGTGGTCAGCCTCCACCTTCTCCTCGGGGGTCCCAGGGAGGGGGCAGCCTGCGGAGAACACAGCTCAGGCCCGAAGGCCCATGGCTCCTTCCTCACTCCCCTCATAGGGAAGGTGGCCCAGGTTTGTAGGGGAGGTGACACCTTGGAGCGTGCCAGGCCCAACCCTCATGGGAACTCTGGGACCCTGGCTCAGTGGGGGCGGCCTGGGCCCCTGGTTCCTACCCATGGCCTCAGGGCTCAGCAGCTGCCCGGCCGTGGTGCCCTCCTCTTCCTCGGCCTGGTGCTGTGCTCCTGGAGACCATGGCGGCCCCTCGGCCTGCTCCATGGCGCACACCTTCATCTTGATGGCCTCCAGCTCCTGCCAACACATGGCCCTGAGCGGGGCAGGCAGCCTGCAGGCTCTGCTCAAGGAAGGTGGGTGTGTGGCCTGCCAGCTCCAGCAGAGGGTCACAGCCCTTCTCTGGACAGGGACGCTCCTTCCTGGGGTGATGAATTCGCCCCTGCCGAGAAGCCCCCGGAACTGTACCTCAAGGGCCCTTCCCCAGGCCAGAGAGCTTGACTCTGCAGTCTGTGCAGCGGGGTCTCCTTGCCACCTTCTTCCAGGCAGGTGGGCAGTGGCCCTCTCCCCTCCTAAGTCAGCTGCAGCCATTCGTCACCCAGACCCCGTGTCTCCGCCAGTCCCTGTGCTGCAGGTCCCCTGAGAGCCCCAGGGCCTCCACACAGCTGTTACCTGGTCAGGCACCGGGCACTCAGCCAGGTTCTCTTGCTCCAGCAGAGACAACAGGAAGCCTGCATCCCCATCCTGGTCTTCCTCTGCCTCCTCTTCCTCCTCCTTCCCTTCCCCACTCTCTGGCCCCAGAGTCTCCTTGGTCTCGTTCCAGGCCCCCCAGCCCTGGGCTTCCGGGTCTGAGGAGACCGTCTGGAGCCAGGCCTGAGTTGGGGGTGGGAAGAGAGAGCGGCTCGGGAAGGGCCACATGGTAGAAGGGCAGGAGGAAGGTGAGCCAGGCGAGGCCTCCCCTCCGCTCCCCTCGCGTCCGCACCTGCCCGGGCCCTCCTGGAGTTTTAAGCTCTCTCTTGAGGCCAGCTGCTCCCACTAGAGCATTTGCAAAGGCTGAGTAGGGGCTGAACTTCCAGCCTTGGCTCCTGGCCTCGCCCCTTCCCTGTCACTGGGACAGGTACCTCCAGGACACTCTCCCTGGAGGAAGGAGAGGCTGAGTTGAGTGGGGTCACTGGTCTCTTCTGCTTCTGCCTGGCCACACTGCGGCTCACTGGAGCCTTGGTCCATCACAGGGTTCAAACCTCAGCAGCATCCACACGGCACGAACACCACACGGCACGAACGCCACACGGCACGAACGCCACACGGCACGAACACGCAAAATCCAAGTGGGAATACAGGCGCCAGGGTCCAAGCAGGCTGGGGAGGTGGCTTCTGACTAGGGGAGGCAGGGGCTGAGATGGTCTCGGGGGAGGGAAGGGTCTGAGCAGGGACCAAGGGCAGGTGCACGGGATGAGAGGGCCTAGGCAGGTCGGGGCGGGGTCCTGGGCCCAGAGGAGAGGCAGCAACTGCTGTCCCTGCATCCTGACCCCCATGGAGTCCCCAGGGACCCTTGCCTCCCCAACCCTCATTCTGGGTTTTTGTTTTTTTTTTTTAAGACAGGAGTCTTGCTTTTTTGCCAAGGCTGGAGTGCAATGGCACGATCTCAGCTCACTGCAACCTCTGCCTCCCAGGTTCAAGTGATTCTCCTGCCTCAGCCTCCCGAGTAGCTGAGATTACAGGCACCTGCCACCACCCAGCTAATTTTTTTTTTTTTTTGTATTTTTACTAGAGACAGGGTTTCACCATGTTGCCCAGGCTGGTCTCGAACTCCTGACCTCAGGTGATCTGCCTGACTCAGCCTCCCAAAGTGCTGGGATTACAGGCACGAGCCACTGTGCCTGACCTGGGTCATCTTTTAGATGGGAGCCACTTCCATGAAGCCAGAATTCTTCTCTTGTGGGGTGGGGGCTCTGTGGGGAGTGGCGGTGAGTTCCTGTGGGGTGGGGGCTCTGTGGGGAGTGGCGGTGAGTTCCTGTGGGGTGGGGGCTCGGTGGGAGTGGCGGTGAGTTCCTGTGGGGTGGGGGCTCTGTGGGGAGTGGCGGTGAGTTCCTGGGGGTGGGGGCTCTGTGGGGAGTGGCGGTGAGTTCCTGTGGGGTGGGGGCTCGGTGGGAGTGGCGGTGAGTTCCTGTGGGGTGGGGGCTCAGTGGGAGTGGCGGTGTGAGTTCCTGTGGGGTGGGGGCTCCATGGGGAGCAGCAGTGTGAGTTGCTCTGGGGTGGGGGCTCTGTGGGAGTGGTGTGGGGAGTGGTGGTGTGAGTTCCTGTGAGGTGAGGACTCCGTGGACGTGACCTGCCTCTGCCTTCGCGCCTCCCTCTCCACCTGCCAGCGCGGCTGCTGGGGTCTGCTCTGGCCTCCGTCTCCAGTGATGCCGTCTCCCACCCACTCTTGGGGCCAGGCAGTCATGCATGGCTCTTACCCCTGCCATTGGTGGTGGGGGACGGGGCCGCCCTGCACAGCTGACACCCCCAGGTCGAGGCCATCTTCTCTGTGACTGCACCCCGGCATTCAGCCAGTGGGGCTGGGATTCCTGGGAATTTGGGACTAGGGGAGGAGAGAGAGACAGGGCATGGCCTAGGCTGGAGCTGCACTGCTGCACCATGCACCCACCCACGCAGGGTGGCCCTTCCTCTACCTTGGGCTGGGGGCTAAGGGGGAGCCGGTGGTGACGTGGAGGCTGCCACAGCCTGGGAACCAAGGCTCCTGCACCCACTCTGTTCTCACCTCTGGAAGCCAGATGGTGTCTGAGATGGGTCTCTCTCAGTTTAGAGGTTTATCTTGCCAAGGTTGAGGGTGCGCCCAGGAAAAAGGACCACAAAGCCACAGGCAACATCTGCTTTTTCCAAAGAGGGTTTGGGGGCGGGGCGCAGGGGCTCACGCCTGTCATCCCAGCACTGTGGGAGACCGAGGCAGGCGGATCACTTGATGTCAGGAGTTCAGAACCAGCCTGGCCAACATGGTGAAACCCCATCTCCACTAAAAATACAAAAAAAAAAAAAAAAAAAAAGAAAGAAAGAAATTAGCCAGGCGTGGTGGCGGGCACCTGTAATCCTAGCTACTTGGGAGGCTGAGGCAGGAGAATCGCTTGAACCCGGGACGCAGAGGTTGCAGTGAGCTGAGATCGCACTACTGCCCTCCAGCCTGGGCGAGAGAGTGAGACTCTGTCTCAAAACCAAACAAACAAACAAAAAAACAAGAACAAAAAAACCCAAAGAGGGTTTGGAGACTCCTATATTTAAAGGGAAAGAGCAGGCAGGAGGGGAACACAGGAAGGAAAGAAAAAGGAGAGTGGATAAAGGAGGCAAGCGGTAGCCTGCCTTCGAAGCTCTGATTGGCCGTCACCAAACGCACATTTTGAAATGTCGAAGGTGAAGGTAGAGGAGTGAATTACATAGCCCCACGCTCAGCAACTCTGCGTTTCCAGAGAAGATAGAACTGCCACAGGGAACAGGAAGCCGGCAGGTTCACATTCGTCTCCAGTGAGTGGAGGGTGATGTTAGCTCTGTCCTTTGTCCCACAGCTGGAAGATAAGCTGGGGGATGACATTGTCTGGGTGGGATCCAGCAGAACTGTTTCAGAGCCAAGATCTTGGGGTCCACAGGGAATTTCCATGTAAACGCATTGTGGGGGACCGGGCTCCTTCATCTTCGTAGCTATCCACTGAGGAAGAAAATGGGAGGCACGTGTGTGTGACTTGGCTCCCAGCTGGACTTTTCTCTTTGGCTTAGTGAGTTTTAGGTCCCGAAATTTTGTTTTCTTTTCACACCTCCAAGAGGCTGACTGAAGACCGTGCTGCCCCCCCTATCTGTCCACCACCCAGAGGATCTTCTGGGGCAGGCTCATGAGGTCGGGAGGAATGGTCTTTGTCTGGACCTGGCTTCCCCTCTACCTGGCTCCGCACAGCCACACACACGTGCGTGCTCCCAGGACACTGTTCCCCCATGCACGGTGCCGCTGTTTCCAGGAAGCCTGCCAGGCTGCTCCTCCTCCCTCGAGAGCCGCTGTCCTCACGCCTTTCCTGCTGTCTGTCTGGTGTTGATGACTTGCCCCGTTCTCCCCTTAGAAACCAAAGCTCCTCGGGGGCAGAGCCCACGTCTGCACTAAGGACGGGCGTGCTGCAGGGCTGGCCAGACGAGGGTGGAGTGTGGCCTCGGCCTGGGCTCCTTCTGTTGTGACAGGGCCCCCCGCCCCGTGTGTCTGTGCCTGTGTGGTGGAGGGTCTGCCAGCACCTGTGCCTCCACCTCCCTGTCAGAGGCAGGACTGCAGCCAGTTCTGTCCAAGACCAGAGCCTGCTGGACTCGGCCCAGGCCCTGACGCATGCCCTTCTGAGCTCGGGCCCTGGCTGTGGAAAACCCTGTCATCCTCACCCTGTCTGAGACTGCTGACACACCAGGCCCGGCCAGGGCTCCTGCCAGCTGCCTGGCAGGGGACAGACGGATCCGACACTGGTCTTTCCAGTGACACTCTTCAAATATACCCCGTTCCAGGGCCAGGCCTGAGGATTCGTGGCAGCCTGGCCCCAGGGGCACCAGTGCCCAGCCCAATTCCTATTCCGTACAGGATTTGCGTGTGCCCCAACGTGAGCGTCCCATGGCGATGGCTGAGAGGGGTGAGCTGTCCCTGCTTGCGCTGTCCACTGTCAGGTCCCCTGTGTCCCCTCAGTTTTCATGTCTTTTTTTGAGATGGAGCCTCACTCTGTTGCCCAGGCTGGAGTGCAATGGCACGATCTCGGCTCACTGCAACCTCCACCTCCCAAGTTCAAGTGATTCTCCTGCCTCAGCCTCCCGAGTAGCTGGGATTACAGGCACCTGCCACCACGCCCGGCTGATTTTTTGTATTTTTAGAAGAGATGGGGTTTCTCCATGTTGTCTAGGCTGGTCTTGAACTGCTGACCTCAGGCGATCCATCCCCCTCAGCCTCCCAAAGTGCTGGGATGACAGACGTGAGCCACCATGCCCGGCCTCCTCTGTTTTGTCTGTGTCCCCCGAAATCCCCTGTGTCCCCCATCGTGGTCGGAGGTGTCACGGGCCCAGCCCCAGCACTGTCAGAGGTGGGGCTTCTCAGGCAGGGGCTCCAGTCTTGGAATCCTCAGGACCATCTCCCAGGGGTAAGGTTGTCGGGACCCCCCACATGTCCCCTTTGCAGGCTCAGCCGTTGCCAGCCCTGCAGGAGCCCTCGTGGCTGGAGGCTGCCGCTCCTTCCCGCCCGTGTGCTCCCGCCCCGCCTCTTCCCTTCGCCCCAGCCCCACGTCACACACTGGCCTATTTGTCCCTGCAGTGTGTGCTGCGTGGGGAGGCCCGGTCCCTGCAGGGCACAGAGAAGCCCCAGCAGGTATTTAGTGAATTCACAGGTGAGACGAGGCTCAGCCGAAGCCTCCTGGGATCCACGGAGACTAACAGGCAGGCGACAGCGAACGTTCGCTTTATTACATGGACACGGCGCTAACTGGACCACTGCGTCTCACAGCGTCCACAGGCCAAACCCACAGTACATCCGACGGGGCGGCCGGGGTCACCTCGCAGCTCTGCACAGGCTGCAGACCCAGGGCACAGGCTTCTCACAACTACAGGAAAATATTCCAATGCTCAGTCCAGCTGCTTTGGGGGAGTCAAAAAAAAAAGAGAAGAAGGAAGTAGAGAGTAAGTCCCCTCCCCACTAGGCTGCACGTGGCTGTGCCCCAGCCTGGTCCTCACCGGCCCAACTCCCTTGGCCCTGGCAGATGGGGTTGGGGAGGTGACAGATGGCCTGGCCGGGCTCCCCACCCCATCCAGGTGGGGACAAGGGAGGCCTGTTGCCATCATCCATGTACTTTTTTTTTTTTTTTTTTGAGGCAGAGTCTCACTCTGTCGCCCAGGCTGGAGTGCAGTGGCCAGATCTCAGCTCACTGCAAGCTCCGCCTCCCGGGTTCACGCCATTCTCCTGCCTCAGCCTCCCGTATAGCTGGGACTACAGGCGCCCACCACCATGCCTGGCTAATTTTGTATTTTTAGTAGAGACAGGGTTTCACTGTGTTAGCCAGGATGGTCTCGATCTCCTGACCTTATGATCCACCCATCTTGGCCTCCCAAAGTGCTTGGATTACAGGCGTGAGCCACCGCGCCTGGCCTCATGTATTTCAAAAGCAGGCTTCACTCTCACTACTGACACTGACTTTCCATTCCTCGGGGTCTTTGGGAAGCTACTTGGGGCTTGGCTGGATTGAAACATAAAGAACAGAAAGTGTCCAAAATGGAGTTTCCTCGAACTTTGGGAAAACAGAGCGGGGTTGTCAGCAGCACCCTGGCCTTATCTCTGAAGTGTGCACGGGCACCGGCGGACCTGTGGGAGACCAGCCCCATGGACCCCCCCTCTCCTCACTGTCTTCCTCTCCAGCCAGCACGTTCATCATCCAGGGCTGTGGCCCCAGCCCCATTTTAGCGAGTGCCCCCTCAGTGTGGGAGCTTGCACGGCAGTGCAGGAGGAAATGGGCCCCGGGGCTCGGGGATGCAGGGCAGGGAGACTGCAGAGGATCCTGGGGAGTACCCACCACTCCTGGCAGAATTTATCCAGGCAGGTCTGTTCCCAGAAGTCCCCAGTCTCAGGCGGTAAGGACTCAACTCTTAGCCAGGAAATGGGATGGGAGCCTGGCACCTGTGAGTACCCCCCAAAGAGTGGGGCTCCAAGAGTGCTGGGGACTCGGGGAGGCTGCATGGGGCCACCCTCCTCTCCTAGGGACACCCTCTCCAGGCACTGACCCCTGGAAACAAGGAGTAGAAGAGGGCACCCCACCCCACTGCGTCACAGCTCTGCCAGGGAATGTGCTCACCCTGGCGCCCTGGTCCGGGACCCTAGGCACATGTACGGGCCGCCACCCAGTGTGTGCTCCTGGCCCCCAGCCACCCACCTCAAGCTCCAGGTGGCCCCGACTGGCCAGAGCTGTTGCAAGATGCTGGTCCCACCTGCTCACAGCACCTGTAGCGGAATTTTATCTGCCCCTGGAAGTGTCTCGAGCAGTCCTGGACTGGGCTGGGCATGGGAGGGGCTGCTGCCCAACAGGTTCCCTTAGGGCAGCAGCTGAGGTCACTGGCACATGGCAGGGGGCAGCTGGTGCCCTCAGGTCCGTGGGTGGAGAGGGTGGGGTGGGATGAAGGCACGGCTGTGTGGGTGGCCTTCAGGACACGCAAGGGGGGCACGTGGGGTGTGTGGGGGTGGTTTGGGGTTTGGGGAAGAGGCTCTGAAGAGTGTCTGGTGTGCCATGGGGGGCGCATGGGGGTGGTTTGGGGTTTGAGGAGGAGGCTCTGAAGAATGTCTGGCGTGCCATGGTCCTGTCTTGACGGTGGCTGGCGGGAGGACAGCTTGGCAGGCTGCATCTCTGGCCAGTGATCTGTGAGCTTGTGGAGGTGGCAGCCGGGCTGGGGGCAGAGACAGGGTGGATCTCCCCAGTCCAGGTGTGGCCCCTGCCCAGACCCTCTGTCCAGACCACCCTCTGCCTGGCAGAAGAGAGGCAGATGCCCGCAGGTGCAGACTGCAGGTCGGAACCCTGGGCACGGGTGTTCGTGGCCACCAAGGGGAAACACAAAGTGCCGCCTGTCCCTGTCCCCCCCAGAGCTGTGGGTTCCACCTGGGTTGCCATGAGGTCTTTGGCCACCAGGGCCTGGGCATATGAGCTTCAGAAAGACGGGCCCCCGAAGCATCGGAGGGGGCCCCAGAGCCTCCCTGGGCAGGAGCTGCCTTACTTCATGTGACCCGGCCAACACCCGCCCAGGGGTCCCTGACACAGCGCACCCAGGACACCCCCTCTTTTGTCTCCAGGCCTCAGTTTTCCCAGCCGTCCCGATTCCATGGGGCTGTCGGCCGTGGGGCTCCACCTGCCTGGTCTCTGGCCAGGTCCTCACGCCAGCTTTTGCACTTGTGCCGGGGGTGGCTTGGGGCATGGTGGGGGGCTACGCAGGGCAGATGGCATTCATCCTTGGCTCGAGGGCTGACCCCTTCCTGAGAGCTGGGGTGGGAGGGCCTGTCCCACCCTGAGCCTTGTGGTCTGGCGCCTGGAGGCTGCTGGCCAGACTGATGCAGCCAGCTGGTGAGTATGCTACTGTCCCTGTGTGTCCCCAAAGAAGGATCGAGGGAGGTGAGGGAAAAAGAGGAGGCTTTCTTCCACAAAGTAAACTAGTGTCTCCTTCACGCTCCCCACCAGTCCTGACCCCAGGGACCTGAGTAACCAGGGAAACTGCCCATGGATTCCCTTGCCCTTGCCCCGGGGCTCAGTGCCAGGGAAGCTGCCTGTAGGTCCTCTTGCCCCAGGGCTCAGTGTTCTACAGACACCACCAGTTCACCTGCAAAGCCTTGGACCACACAGCCTTGGAGGGCCTGACTCAATTTACCCCACAGCACCATGCCCGTTTCCTGTCCCCTAGAGCCTTTGATCACCACAGCCAACTGCCCTGCCCACCTGGAAGGGCACTGCAGTGTGGGTGGGGACAAGATGGAGCCCAGTGGGGGAGAGAGATGAGAAGAGTCCCAGGACGCCTACCTCCGGGGGAGGCAGGTCCCCTTCGTGGGCACGGGTGTGTCCGCTGCCACCGCCGCTGTGTGGGTTCGGAGCTGGAGAACCGCAGCCCTGGGAGGAGGAGAGACGGGCTTCCGCCACTTTAACAGAGAGCCCAGATCCCAGACTGGCCCTTGTTTCTCTGAAACCCAAGAAAGCAAACCTCAGGGAGTTTGCTGGGCCTGTCACTGAGGAGTGCAGGTGGTGCTGGGGCCAGGGCACTGTCTGGAGGACACACTCGATCTGTCTCGACTTTCAGAACGAGGTTTCTGTTGTCAGGCTTGGTTCCAGACAGGACCTGGCTGGTGGTGACCCGATGGCATCCATCCTTACGATGCTCAAAGAAGGAACTTTTACCAGTGTGAAGGAACCACCAGCAGGTAAACTGCGCCTCCCCTGGGGCCACAGTTCAGACGCCTTTGAAAATCTGTTTCCTACACTTCGCAAACTCCCGCGTTTCTCTTAACTTTTTCTTTTTTATTTGGCAAACATCTCTTCTTTATTACCATCAGGAATATTATTTGGACCTCTGCAAAGACTATATACATTCACATTAACGTACACTCTCGGCTTCGGGCCTCTCGCGGGCCGTTCACGGCCGCTTCAGTAGCTGGGTCACTCGGGTATTGCACTGAGTTCCTGGAACTCCTGAGAGCCATGCACACAGATGCCAGGCGGTGGGCTGCGCCTGCTGTTGGCTGTCCTTGCACTCGGTGCAAGCGTGAATTTCTTTATCCCTTTATTTCCTTCTTGAAATCGCGGAGGGAGTTGAGAGGAGTGGAGGGAGGATGGGCAGGGCTGGAAGGTGGGAGGGAGCATGTCTGATAGAAAATGTCACCGAGACACACCCCAGGGCCAGAGGCAAACGCATCTGAGGGGTGGCAGGGCGGGAGCACCAGGGCTATGTACATGGTCAGGGTCCTTCCTGGGGAGGAGGCAGAGGGCTGCTTTTGTTTGTAGTTTTTTTGTTTTGTTTTTCTGCAAAAGTTTGGAAGACAGGGGAGTAGCTGCAGTGAGACGCCGGGGTGGGGGCGATGGGGCCGGGAGAGGTTGGAGGGCGCGGAGAGGAGAGAGGTAGAGGAGGACGGGCTGGCTGAGAAGCCGTGTTGCAGGGAGCCCTGCTGGCTCCGCGTGCTTGAAAAGCAGTCGAGAATCACCCCAAAAGATTGTCACAGTTTTGTTTCGGAATTATGCTCTCTCTGGGAAGAAAACTTGAGCACTTTTTTTCCACAAGTGGAAAAAGGAAATAGGAAGCGTCACAGGAGCGTGAGGACAGACGGCGTGTCCTTCCCTACGCACGTGGGGACACAGGCCGCGGCGATGGCACACAGACCGCGCACACGCGGCGGACGCACCGACGCCTACACAGAAGGGAACAAAAGTTGCTTCTCACTGGGCACCAACCCTCTGCACCCCAATATCCTGACACCCACAGACAAACCCAAGAGCAAGGAAAACAGTGAAAAACATACTTTGGCAGTGACAAATTTTGGACTTTGATTTCTTGTGTTTGCTTTTTTGGATTTCCTTTGGAGCAGAGGTGTGTCCGGTATCCTTGGCTGGCTAGCTAGCAAGGTAGTTCACAAGTATGCTTCCTTTGCTTTTGTAAAAAAACTTTTTGGATTTTTACTTAAAGCCAAAGAGTTTAACATTACAGGAAAAAAAAAATCTGAAACCAAAAATGCTTCTTGAGTCAGAAATTGAAATCTTTCCTCCCGTCTTTGCCAATCAGCCTCACGCCCCTGGGGAAGGGGCACAGCTGGGTTCAGATCTCCGGCTATAAAATCACAGTTTTCTTTCTCCCTCGTTAATCAGGAGGGGGAGAACCCCCAGAGTTTTCTTTGTCCATTTCTGAGTAGCTCTTTTGCCAACAAACAAAACCCCCCAAAATTCTTTGCTGAAAATATAAGCCACCAATTAGATTTCTTCATTGAAGAGAAAGTGTGTGATAGTCAGAGAGAGAGAGGATAGAGAAGACAGAGGGGGACAGACAGAGAGAGAGGAAAAGAGAGAGAGGTGGGCAGAGCTGCCGCGCCCGCGGCATCCACTCTGCTGTCTAAAGCTCATTGAGGCTTCTGAGGATGCTTGAAGAGAGGTTGTCAAGAGGTCTCCGCGCAGAATCATTAGGTAGCTGAGGCAGGTGCATTGAATGCGGTTTTGTTGGTTCTGTGTCTTCTTTTGGAGAGGGGCAGTAGCAGCAGTGACTCTAATTGGTCGGCTTCCCCAGGCCAGGCGGGGCGCAGCGTCTGGCCGGCCGGGCATCAGGGGCCACAGCATTTGGCGGGCCCGGAGCTGGGTGGGGTTGGCACGGTGCTGTGTCCAGCAGGCCGGGGGCTGGTGGGGTCAGCGGGGCACGGCATCCAGTGGGCCAGGCGGGCTAGGGGAGCCGGGGCGAGAAGGCCCCGCAGAGCCGGCTTCGCTGGGGCTGGCAGCACCCACAGGCAGGGAGGGGCCCAGGCCGTGGGCGGCTTCGGGCGGTCCAGGCACCGGGTCGGCCACCACGGCCGCAGGGCCCTGCAGGCTCTGGCCACACACGTGGTGGTGCTTCTCCCAGTCCCGATGCTGGCAGAAGGACCCGCAGTAGCGTGCCGCATTGCAGCCGCTGCACGTCTCACTGGCTTTCCGTCCGCAGTTCCAGCAGCTCTGGGTGGGGGCAGAGGGGCCAGTCAGGGCTGGGTCCGGTCACCCAAATCCCCAACACATGCTCCAGCCAAGCCACTCAGACCCAGCAGGTCATCAACAGGTGAGAAGAGAGAAACTCTAAAGCCCCACAGCCCTCGGGCCATTCCCCAGATACAGCCACTCACTGGGCCATTTTGGGGGACAGCGTCCTACGACTGTGTCTCACACTCCAGCTCACCCAGACAGGTTTGTGCTGTGCTAACTCAACGATGACCCCTGCCTCCTCTCCGGGAAGCCCTCCTGAGCTCACCAGGCTCCAAAACCGAAGGGCATGGCCCCAGCATAATTGAGGCTGCTGAGATCTCACCATCTGCCTCTGCTGCATACCCCCCCACCTGTCTCCCTCCCCACCTCTGCCCCATCCCCCGCCTCTGCTGCACCCCCCCACCTCTGCCCCCACCCTGTGGTGGGTTCTGCTCCCTTCCCGTAGGGTGAGTTGTGCCCCAGGCATCCCTGTGGGCAGAGGGGGTCACGGATGCCACACAAAGCCCGAGCATGTTTCTTCTTGGGGAGGGGCTGGATCTCTGACAGAGACGGCTGAGCTGTGGGGTGGGAAGCCCAAACCTGCCCCAGGGGAGAAGCCCAGGGCCCTCTATGGCCTCCAAAGCCTCTGGTGCCACCTCCCACCTCACCTCCCCTCACTGCCACAGCAGCAGCAGCCTTCCTGCGGAAGGCACGGTCCCCGCTCCAGGCCCTGGCCCCTGTCGGTCCCTCCGCTGGGCCTGCTCCCCCAATGCCTGCGTGGCCAGCTTAATTCCTCCCGGCCTCTGCTCAGGTGTCACCTGCCATGAGGCCTCCACGGCCCCACTCCCCACACACTTCCGCCCCCAGAAACTGCGTGCACGCCTCACTTCTGCCCACATTCTTTGCTTCTGCTTTTGGTGTTTCTTTCTCTGTGCCCACTCAAGTGCCAGCTCTGTGAGAGTTTTGCCGGTGGTGTTCTAGCTTCTCCCCAGCCGAGAGCATGTGTGGAAAGGGCTGGTGCAGAGACCCCTGCATCGATGGGGCTCCATCTTCTCCCACCCCGGGGCTGGCCCAGGCACAGATGCACACAGGGCCTTTGGACAGAGATCTGCCCTGTCTCAAGGGACAGTCCTGGGGCTCCCTGGAAAGGGTCTCTCCTTCTCCCCTCTTTGTGGACAAGGCAGAAAAGGGTTGCAGAGGGTCCTCTGCCCCCACCTGCCTCCCAGGTGCACAGGCACAAGCAGGGTAGCTCTCAGGCCTGCTGTGTGCACCGGAGGGAGCTGGGCGCCTCAGACGCCACCTGGGGCCCTCACAGCTCTCCTGGATCCTCCTGCTCTCACAGGCTAAAGAACAGGGATTTCAGGCCAGGAATGGTGGCTTACGCCTGTCATCCCAGCACTTTGGGAGGCCGAGGCGGGTGGATCATCTGAGGTCAGGAGTTCGAGACCAGCCTGGCCAACATGGCAAAACCCCGTCTCTACTAAAAATACAAAAATTAGCCAGGTGTGGTAGCAGGCACCTGTAATCCCAGCTACTCAGGAGGCTGAGGCAGGAGAATCGCTTGAACCCGGGAGGCGGAGGTTGTAATGAGCCAAGATCGTGCCACTGCAGTCCAGCCTGGGCAACAAGAGTGAAACTCCAACTCAGCATCAGCCAACCTGGGCTTGAGTCCTGGCCCCACCACTTCCCAAGGCCGTGACCTCAGACAAGCTGCCAACCTTCTTGAGCCTTCAGTTTCTGGATCTACAGAACGGGGACACCCATAGGACGTCTCACCAAACCATGTGGAATCTGTGTTGATAAGCACAGCATGGGCAGGGACGGCGCCTGCTGCAGGACGCCCGTGATAACTGTGCTGATGCCATGTGGAGGCTCAGAATCCTCACGGGGGTGGTGTGGGACCACACGGGAGCGAGACAGGGGAAGGGTGTCAGCGGGGCCGGGGGGCCCTACCTCGCTGGAGTCCTCCTGCTGGTTGACGACCGTCAGGGCGTCCTCAGAGGCCTGCCGCTTCGCCTCGGCCAGGGCCCGCTCCATCTTGGCACGCTCCGTGGTGATGAGCTCGTGCGCTTTGCGCTCCGCGTCCGACACGGCTTTCTGCAGCTCTGACATGGCCTGCCGCTTCACCTCGTTCACGGCCTCTTCTGCAAAGGACATGGGCAGGGCTGGCGGTCACATGGGCCATCCCAGACGGGTCTCTGGACTTCCTACGCCCACAACCTGGGGACAAGGGCTATGTGCAGCTGAACACACGTAGCATCTGTGCACACACAGGCACACGTTGATGGCCCTCATGCCTATGCGGACAAGTACATGCAAATAAATGCAGGCATCCCAGGCATGTGTGTGCAAAGCTGGGTCATGCGGCGAGCAAGTGGGGAGCTTTTCAAAGCTTGCTCCCCAGGCGCTGCACCCCTGCAGGGCAATGGCGAGGCCTACCCCAGGGTCTGCTCAGCCAGGGGCGCACCCGGAACCTGCATTCCTAATGCGTGCCAGGGGAGCTGCTGCTGCTGCTCCAGGAACCGTACCTGAGGCGCTCGGACAACTCTGCTATTCCGTCTTCACCACTGGCCCCACCCAGACGCAGCCCAGGCAGCCCCTCCTCCAGGGCTCTGTGCTGTCACCCCAGACCCTGCTCTGTTATCCTCACTGCACTTGCCATCCTTTAACCTCGCTGGCCTCAGAAGACCACGCTCCCTGACCCCATTGCTTGATCCTGATCTGTGCTAAGGTGGGGCAGGCTCAGAGCAGGGAGAACCGCCCGCCCAGTTGGAGAGGCCAGGTTTCAACTCCATCACTGAAAGAGACCCTAAGACCAGCTGGAGACCCTGGTACCGCTGCCTAACCCCAACCCCGACCCTAACCCCGACCCCAACCCCAACCCTAACCTTAACCCGAACCCTAACCTTAACCCCAACCCCAACCCTAACCTTAACCCCAACCCTAACCTTAACCCCAACCCCACCCTAACCTTAACCCCAACCCCAACCCTAACCTTAACCCCAACCCCAACCCCAACCCTAACCTTAACCCCTCTCGCTACCCACAGATCCAGCTCTGCCCCAGCCCCTCCCCCACCTCTGGTCCCCACAGCATAAGCACATGTCCCCACAGCCTTGCCCAGTGCCCAGCTCCACGTCTGCCCATGTTCTGACTCTATTCTGCCCAGACTCTGGCCCCGCGTGCCTGATGCGCCCAGGCTCTGAGTGTGTGTACTTCTGCATGCCCTCCTGGGTGTGCAGGGCTGGGACCCACTTTATTCTGCTGGGTGCCCACCGGTCCGTTTCCTGGTAGGCACAGGTAGCAGCTGTCCTGCCCTGAGTGTGGATCTACTCTGACCGCGCTGTGAGCCACGCAGCGGAATGCATAAAGCCCCACAGCCTGAGCCCCCAGATGGAGACAGAAGCTCCTCATAGCTGAGCTGCTGAGGGGCATCTGGGGCCCTGGCCTCCCACAGCACCGCTGGCCGGGCAGCCCCACTCACCAGCACCACTCGCCGGGCAGCCCCCACTCACCAGCACCGCTCGCCGGGCAGCCCCCACTCACCAGCACTGCTCGCCGGGCAGCCCCCACTCACCAGCCTTCCTCCAGATGTCCTCGGGCATGTAGCCGGTGAGGGTCCTTGGCAGGAACTCCCGGGGCACGTCTGAAACGGGCCAGCGTCACACAGGATGGGCCACGCGGCTGCCTCTCCCCACCCTGGCTGGGCTCTGAGTGCAGGGCATGAGTGTGTGCGTCCCTGGGGGAGGGCCCAGGTACCCCTGGACAAGGTCTTGCTCAGTCGCCAGGCACCCAGGGCAGTGCCTGGGCATGGGGGGGCACTGGAGCTGTGGACCTTGGACTCGGCTGGGAGCCGTGTGTGTCCTGGGCCTCTCCTGGTTTCAGTATTCATCACTGAGGCGGAGGAGCAGAGACCCTCAGGGCCTCCCAGCTCAGCCTCCGGCCCACCGGACGCCCTGAGCTCCAGGCTCCTGGGAGACCAGGCAGTGTTTCTGTACAAAGTGAAAAAGGTGCCTCTTTCTCAAGTGAAACTGTTTGCCTGGCGTTTCATTGCACTGCCTGCCTGACAGCTCCCAGGTGTCTGCTCCCTCCCCACCCACCCGCCACACACCTAGCTGACACCCTTCAGGGCCGGCGCAGCTGCTGCGCGGCCGGGCCGTGCTCCTCCCCACCCACGCCACACACCTAGCTGACACCCTTCAGGGCCGGCGCAGCTGCTGCGCGGCCGGGCCGTGCTCCTCCCCACCCACCCGCCACACACCTAGCTGACACCCTTCAGGGCCGGCGCAGCTGCTGCGGGGCCGGGCCGTGGCGGGACCGGGGCCCTTCTTCGTGTCCTCCGTGTCGCTGCAGCGCCGTGCCCAGTGGTTGAGCTCCTCACGGTCGGCCTCCTGGCACCTGCGCAGCACCGTGAGCGAGCGCCGGGTCTTCTCCACCATGTCCATGATGCAGTTCAGGAGCTGGGGGTGGGCGGATGGGCGGGGCAGAGCGCTTCAGCACCTCGGAGGGACCTGGGCGCACGGGACACTCCCTGTGCTGCCCACTCGGCCAGAGCCCTGGACAGGGTGGGTGCTCGACCAGCCCACTGCCCACGAGGGCAAGGGGGTGAGGGAGGGCCCACCTCTACCGTTCGGAACTATGGGTCCCTAGCCTGGGACTGCCGGGCGCCTGGGGTACCAGACTCACACAGGACACATGCTTAGACGCACACAGGAGTTTATGATTCTCCTTTTTTTTTTTGAGACGGAGTCTGACTGTCACCCAGGCTGGAGTGCAGTGGCGTGATCTCGGCTTACTGGAAGCTCCGCCTCCCGGGTTCATGCCATTCTCATGACTCAGCCTCCTGAGCAGCTGGGACTACAGGTGCCCGCCACTGCGCCCAGCTAATTTTTTTTTTTTTTTTTTTTTGAGGCGGAGTCTCGCTCTGCCGCCCAGGCTGGAGTGCTGTGGCCGGATCTCGGCTCACTGCAAGCTCCGCCTCCCGGGTTCACGCCATTCTCCTGCCTCAGCCTCCTGAGTAGCTGGGACTACAGGCGCCCGCCACCGCGCCCGGCTAATTTTTTTTGTATTTTTAGTAGAGACGGGGTTTCACCATGGTCTCGATCTCCTGACCTTGTGATCCGCCCGCCTCGGCCTCCCAAAGTGCTGGGATTACAGGCATGAGCCACCGCGCCCGGCCCCAGCTAATGTTTTGTATTTTTTAGTAGAGACGGGGTTTCACCGTGTTAGCCAGGATGGTCTTGATCTCCTGACCTCGTGATCCGCCTGCCTCGGCCTCCCAAAGTGCTGGGATTACAGGCTTGAGCCACCACGCCCGGCATGATTCTCCTTTTTAACCCGCTCGGGTGGCTCTGCCTCAGGGACCTGGCTTTCTGCCTGGGCTCCCCTTCTAAAAAGGAAGAGGGTGAGGGATGAGGCTGACAACAGTGCTGGGAGGGGTTCTGGCCCTGTGCCCGGCGACCCCTCCTTGGACGTGCTGCGGGATGGGGGGTGGGTTCTCACGAGCCCAGTTCCAGGACCATCCCCTAACATGTCCTACCTCAAAGAGGCCTCAGCACTGCTTTCCCCCCACACTTCTTGTTAAGACTCGGGATAGACTCTGGGACAAGCTAGTGAGCAGAAAGTGGAGGGAAGGCAAGGCCCGCCATGATGGTTTTAGGAATCCTCCTCCCTGTGCCTCTCGCGATGCCTTGCACTAGACACGATGCCTGCGCTGACAGTGGGGGAGGGGGGCTCAGGTGAAGGACACAGCAGCTGGGCAGGGATGGGGCAGGCCACACAGGCAGGCACTGAGCTCAGGGACACCCACACAGTCCTGCTGTCTCTAGCAGCCCCAGGCCCCATGGGGCCCAGCCATGGCCATGTTTATATATGGGTGTAGCCATGCGGATATGGCTGTGTGTGGGTGTAGCTATGTATGCATGTGGTTGTGACTGTATGGGGGTGTGGTGTGTGTGGCTCTGTGTGGGTGTGGTTGTGTGCATGGCTGTGGCTATCTGTGGGTGTGGCTGTATGGGTGGGCATGGCTTTGGGGTGTGGCTCTGTGTGGGCGTGGCTGTGTGACTTGCATGGGTGCGGCTGTGTGTGGGTGTGGCTGTGTGTGGGTGTGGGTGTGTGCATGGGCGTGGTTGTGGGTGTGGCTGTGTGCAGGTGTGGCTGTGTGCATGGGTGTGGCTGTGTGCATGGGTGTGGTTGTGTGGGTGGGTGTGGCTGTGTGGCCGTGTATGTTGGTGTGGGTGGTGTGTGTGGGTGTGGCTGTTTGCATGAGTGTGGCTGTGTGGGTGGGTGTGGCCACATGGGTGTGGTGTGCATGTGTGTGGCTGTGCACGTGGGTGTGGCTGTGGCTCTGTGGGGGTGGCTGTGGATGGCTGTGCATGTGTGTGGCTGTGTGTGGGCGTGGCTGTGTGGGCGTGACTGGGTGGGCATGGCTGTGTACGGGCATGGCTGGGTGCATGGGTGTGGCTGTGTGGGCGTGGCTGTGTGCATGGGTGTGGCTGTGTGGGCGTGGCTGTGTGCATGGGTGTGACTGTGTGGGCGTGGCTGTGTGCATGGGTGTGGCTGTGTGGGCGTGGCTGTGTGGACACTCACGTTGTTGAGGTGCTTCCACTCTTCTGCCCACTCACGCTCTGTGAGCTTGTGGTCGATCACTTCTTCCTGCCGGGACCCAGGCACCACTGTGGATGGGGGAGGTGCATGCTTAGGTCCCACCCACAGCCAAGCTCCGCCCTATTCTCCCAGACCCCGCCCTCTGCTCCCAGGCCCCACCCATGGGCTGTGCCCACTGGGGACTACGGACAGGGTAACGGAAGGGCTGGTTGACTCGGTGAACCTGGAGGATGCCTGGGTTACTGAGCTGCCTGGGCCTCTGGGCCGACTGCTCTTCCCCTGCAACCCGGTACATGCCTCCAAGGGAGGGTCCCGTCTCAGTCCTGCACCTGAGGAAACTAAGCTTGGTTAAGAGCGGTGGAAGTGGGGTGTGGACCGAGGCTGGCTGGAGCTGGAGCACTGTCCTCAGCCACTGTCTGGGAAGGCCCTGTTAGACTAAGCGTGGCCTGAGGATGCCTCAGTGCCAAGTCACACCATGACCTGGACCTGCCTTAGCCCGTGAACCAACAGGTAACCTCGCTAGGAGGAGCTGGTCTGAGTCATTCACAGCAGCCCTCTGTGGTCACCCGCAGGCGCCCACGACTCAACATGAGGCCACGCCAAGCAACATGCAACCCTGCCGCCTCGGCACCCGCCTCCTGTCTCTGCCTGTGAACACCACCAGCCATGCGGAGGCCGGGGCTCTCGGAGCGCGCTGGCTCTGAGGCCTGTCCTATTCGGGGGTTGTTCTTTGCTTAAACTCTGTTCAATGCAGCGTGTCTCAGGTTTTCCCTTTTGACAGGCTCCAGGACTGAAGCCGCAGGGGCCACTCCCATAGGTCACCAGAAACTAAGATGTGAGTGATGCCCCGCAGTGGCTGACCCTTTCGTGGTGGCTGGGCCCACGGGAGACGTGAGTGACGCCTGGCAGTGGCCGACTCTTCCGTGGTGGCTGCGCCCACGGGAGACGTGAGTGACGCCTGGCAGTGGCCGACTCTTCCGTGGTGGCTGCGCCCACGGGAGACGTGAGTGACGCCTGGCAGTGGCCGACTCTTCCGTGGTGGCTGCGCCCACGGGAGACGTGAGTGACGCCTGGCAGTGGCCGACTCTTTCGTGGTGGCTGCGCCCACGGGAGACGTGAGTGACGCCTGGCAGTGGCTGACTCTTTCGTGGTGGCTGCGCCCACGGGAGATGTGAGTGACGCCTGGCAGTGGCTGACTCTTTCGTGGTGGCTGTGCCCACGGGAGATGTGAGTGACGCCTGGCAGTGGCCGACTCTTTCGTGGTGGCTGTGCCCACGGCTTCTGGAGACATCAGAGGCTTCCAGGCCCCACCGTTTTCTGCATTCGGCCATGGCTCAGGCTTCCCGGGGCTGAGGTCTCCCTCTTTGGACCCTTTTCAGCCCCTAAAGATATCCTAGCCCCTGAACCTGAAATGGCTCCCCCAAATTGCAGAGGAGGTGAGGAGGTGGCAGCCACAGCTCAAAGTCACCACCCTGCTCTGCCGCCTGTGAAGCTGCAGCCGGCACCAACACCCCAACCAAAATAGTGGCTGAGACGTGCCCGACAGCTGGCGTTTATTTTTGTATTAGCAGAAGCGGGTGGGAGTCAGCACCTGCCCGGCCCGGCTGCAGCATGCCAGACGCCGTCACCTGCTGCCTGGGCCCAGGCCCTGGAACCTTCCGCAAGGTGGGGGCTGGGAAATGGCCTTGTGCAGGGCAAGGCCTCTGCTGACCCGGCTGCTGGGCCCCCACCGTGCCCTGGGTCTCTGTCTCAGCATGGCAGACTGGAGGCCTCCCTGCAGCCTGTCCTGGGGGGCTCCTGGGGTGGGGCTGGGCCTAACCATCTCTGGGTCCTCAGCACAGAGGCCATCAAAAAGTCAGGCAGGCTGGGCTATGAGACTGTGGGTGCATTATGTGTGCTCTCAGGCTCCAGTCTCCTCATCTGTGGTATGGGGGTGCTGACGCTACCCTGCTGACGGGCTCAGGAACGAGTGAAGGGTAAAATGCACCGAGACTCCATGCCCACTTCTCTGTTATCCATGCCCGTCAGGCCTCAAGCCGAGACTCTGTGCCCACCTCTCTGTTATCTACACCAGCCAGGCCTCACTCTGAGTCTCCATGCCCACCATCTGCTCTAGATACCAGCCAGGCCTCACGGCAGCCCTTGCTGGACTCTGCATTGACTCCCCCGGGCCTTGGACTCTGAGAGGTGGGACTCTGGTCTGACCCAGCTGACAGAGGAGGAAACTGAGATGCAAAGCCATGTGACCCGCCTGCAGGTGCACTGTGGGAATCGCCAAACTCGGATGAGAACCACGTGGGCAGCTCCAGGCCCGAGGCTGCACACCCCAGGGTAACAGGTGGGCTCAGGGCCCAGGACAGGCCCCTCTGCAGCCACCACCCTGCCCCGGGGGGGACAGGACCCTCCTGGCCCCGAATGGTGCCAGGCAAGGGGGACGGGGTCTCCTGAGTTCGGGTGCACACAGCTGCCCGTGGTGCCTTGCGCCCACATGCTCAGGTGTACACACGTGGGCACACGTGTGCTCCTGTAACATGCATCCACACTTCTGCCCCACCACACTGTTCACCAAGTGGCCGATGGCGCTCTCGCAGCTCCCGGGGGTCCGCATGGCGGTAGGCGTCTCGGAAGTGGTGGGCCATGGCGATGTCCTCCAGGCGGTAGTGCGGTGGCGTGGGCTGCGGGGGCCCGTTGCTGGGGCTGTAGCGCTGGGCAGGGTTCAGGGTGCATGGCCGTTTGCTGAGGTGCTCAGGGTGCAGCGGGTCACGGTCCAACCCGTTCTCTTTGGTCCTAGCCCAAGAGCAGGCGGGGTGGGGGCAGTGGGTATAGCAGAGCCAGGGACAGAGGTGCAGGCGGGGTGAGAGGCAGACAGGTGTGGGCAGAGAGAAAGAGGACACGTAAGGGCGAGACAGAAACATGGAGCAAAACACCAGCCCTGGGAAGCCCAGCCTGGCACCCCCACTCGCCACCCCTCTGCCGGGGCCTATGCCAGCCTCAACCGCTGCTCGAGCTGCACTGGATCCTGAGGCCTGGTGGTCAAAGAGCCGGACTCGCTGCTCTGGGAATGAGGAGAGGGATACACCAGCCTCCCGTAACTGGAGACCACCCGCCCCCTGGGCAGCAGTAGCACAAGAGTATCTGGAGCAGCAGAGTGGGCCCAGCCCAGGCACCTGGGGACCCTGGACCCCTGGACGCTCGGGGTCCACACCCAGCACACAGGGGACAGCCGTCCTCCCAGCAGCCTCCTCCCCGTCCTCCTAGGCTCCCCGGAGCATCTGAGTCTGCAGCCCACTGGGGTGTCTGCCCGTGCAGCCGCCAAGCCTGCTGGGCCTAGGATGCTTTGCCACGCTCCCTCAGCCCGAGTGGGCTGGCTGGGCCTACAGCCCCAGAGGAGGTTCCCTCTCTTACCGAGAGGGGAGCAGCGTGAGACGCGTGGCCATGGTGCCCCCAGCCCAGATGCCCGGAGCCCACAGGTACCTGTCGGGCGTCCTCCTCTTGCCGTTCTCGTTGACTTCCAGCAGCAGCTCTGAGGAGTCGATGGGGGAGGAGGCGCTGGCGTCCAGCAGGAGCTGCTCATGCTGGGCCAGGTACTGGGCAGGCGTCTGCTTGGCCAGGCGTGCACAGTGCAGGAGCTCCCGCTGCAGCAAGGGCAGGTTTGCCTGTAGGGTGAGGAAGGAGGGCCTGGGGGGCGGGCAGGGGTGCACAGCCCTGCTCAGGTCTGAGCAGAGGGGGCCTGGGTTGGGTGGCTGAAAGCTCAACTTGACCTCGGGCCTCAAAGATTAGGTGCTCGACCTCTGTGGGCCTCAAGTTCCTTCCTAGCAGTGCCATGGGAGGGTGCCGTGGGAGAGTGGGCACTGAGGCTCGCAGGAGTGCCTCACCAGGACCACACAGTGACGTGGGGCGTGTGGGGCTTGAGCCCAGATCCTGGACTCCCAGGCTGGGGCTTTTCCACTGCACCCAGCTCCCTCCCATGGCGCCGTCTGGAGAAGATGGTGCAGCAGATCACGGCTGGTCTTCCCCCCTGCACCCGCCCCGCCCAGCAGGCACCACATGACCGGGCACAGCTGGGGAAATGCAGGCTCAGGGATGGGGAGGCAGCCCCGGGTCTGCAGGCCCTCACACGAGGGAGTTGGGAGTGAAACCTGGCTGAGATTACGGGCAGTATGTCTGCTCCAGCAATGATGGGAAACCCCTCAGAGTCAGCTTCCCCTTCCTTTCCCGCTGGTTTCCAGCCTTGGCCTCAACAGAGCGTGGACTTGGGAGGTGAACACCCGTGTTCTGTGGCCGCGCTGCTCTGAGCACGTGGTGCTCAGTGATCCTCCAGCCTCGGTGAGGACAGCCTCAAGACCGGGCTCCGTGTTTGCGGGTAAGGACTCTGCAGCGTGCGGCCGAAGGACAGCCCAGTGTACAGGATTCGTGCGCAGACCCTGCCTTTGGCGCCTGTGAGTACTTGCGGCGCCCACCGCCTCCTCCCTGGCTCCAGGTTGGCACCGCTGGGCCGCAAACTGTGCTCTCAAAGTCTTCCCAGAGCTGCCGCGGGAGGGCGGACAGGCTGGACCCTGAGTGTGCTGGACCAGGGCCCAGCAGCAGGCCACTTGGGAGGGCCAGCGGTTCTAAGCATTTGTAAATAAATACAATTCCCCAACTTTCTCATGCGTTTCAAAGCTGCCAGGCCGCCTTCTCCCGCCAGCGCCTCCCCCTTCCCCATGAGTGCTTCCACCAGGCCCTCGAGCAGTGCCGGCTGCGGGCCTGTTTTTCTCTTTGGATAGCTGAACAGGGGCCAACCAGCCATCTGTCGAGCACATTAGGAGCATGAGCTGGGAAACGAGGTCCCGGGAGGTCTGAGGAGCCAAACATCCTCCCTCCCTCATCCGCCCCTCCCCAGGGGCCTCCCCTTGGCCCGTTCGGGAACCGGCTGGTCGCGGTTGGGGCACGGGGGAACATCTGGATCCCTGGCTGGCTGGGGCCGGCTGGGGCCAGCTGGGAGCCGGGGCAGTGGGTGGGGTTGCATCCCAGGCTTCTGGAAAGCCTGACCCTTGGGCCGCGTGTGGGGCAGGCTCGGAAGAGTGCAGGGGACTCAGGACTGGGCAACACCAGCGTGTGCGCTGGACGCATCGCCGCCCTCGGCCAGCAGGGAATGGCTCCCCCAGGCCTGCAGAATGGGGTGGGGCCTGTGGGAGCCTCCTGCAAAGCCTCCTTCGAGGCAGTGTCCCCACTCTGTCCCCAGGAGTCCAGGGCACCCGGGAGATGTCACCACTAAAATGCTACACAAACTGAGTTGGTCAAAAATGCCCCAACCCCACTGCCGAATGGAGGCTCTGACTACAGAACGCCCGAAGCTGCCCTCTGCACAGATGCGAACTCAGGCTGGGGAACTGATGTTCGCAGCAATGGCAGTGGTGGCTGAGGCACTAGCTGAGCTACAAGGGCTTTCGCAGCCTCCGCTGCTCTGCCAAGCACCCAGCTAAAGCCTCCCTGACCGTGGGCTCTGCCATAGAGAGGCTGTGGCCTTGGGCTGGTCACTTAACCTCTCTGACCCTTGCTGTATCTGCAAACTGGCACTGTGGAGACCCTGGCCGAGACAGGCTCTGGCGAGCTCCGGGTAAATTAGCTCCGTCCTTTCCCACCACCCTGTGCGGGGGGTTCACCACCCCAGCTACGAGAGAGAGGACGCAAGCCAGGGCTGGGGTTCCAGCCAGGCAGGCCCCCACCCTCTCCGGCTCCTTAGCCACCATTCCTGCCATTTCTAGGATGATGCCTCCAAGGGCTGCGTGAGGGTGCCCCACACTGGGCCTGGGGGGCTATGGATGTCTCAGGAAGGTGCTACCCCTCCCCTAGCCCAGGCTACAGTCAGGAACACCGAGGTCCAAGAGGGCTGGCTGGGGGTCACTCCCACTAGGCTCCTCCTGTCTGGCCTGGGAAGGTCGGGTTCCCCCACTACACTTTGTGTCTGAAGGGGCTGCTGCCCTGTAGGGGTGTCGGCGGGTGGGGGACAGGTGGGCGGGGTGTAGGTGGGGTGTGGACGGGGGTGTGGAAGGGGTGTGGGAGGGGTTTGGGAGGGGTGTGGGTGGGGTGTAGGTGGGGTGTGGGCAGGGTGTGGACGGGGGTGTGGGCAGGGTGTGGACGGGGGTGTGGAAGGGGTGTGGGAGGGGTTTGGGAGGGGTGTGGGTGGGGTGAGGGCGACTCCCTGGGTGGGACAGCCGGGCCAGGGTTCTGGCTGGTATCTGAGCAACAAGCCCTGGAAGCAGGACTGGCCGCAAGATCTTTAGCTTTTATTTTTGAATCCTCCCGGCCTCCCCCCAGAAGCTCCATGTCAGAGAAGTGACCAGACTTCATGTCCCACTGGCCCTGGGCCCCGGGTGGGGGCATGAGGTGGGCTGGCCCTGAGCTGCAGCTGCACCACACAGGCTGTGGGAGCCCCTGTGTACCGAGGGGAGACTGAGGCGGACGGTGCCCTCACAAGAGCAGTGCTGTGGGCGGCGCCATGCTGGGGTGTGGCCGGGGGACACCAGGGCCTGACCAGGCGTCATGGATAGAGGCTGTAGGTCTGGTGGGGGCAGGGGTGGGGACGCTGTGGCATCTCTCTGCCTGACCCTGCTGCTCGGGTAAACAAGGGTGGCTGGGTCCCCAAAGACTGGGAGGGGTAGGGGCTGTAGCAAGTTAAAAGAAGGGAAGGGAAGAGAAGGACCGCTAACGAACTGCAAACGACGCCAGATGGGCCCAGGCTCCTGACACTCTAGAAGCTTCTCTTTTGTCACCAGCTGGGAGCATAAGCACAGCAGGGTGTGGGAGGGGGCAGAGGAGGGCAGGAGGAGGGAGGGAGGGCAGGAGGAAGGGAGAGGGTGGAGGGAGGGAGGGGGCAGTGGAGGGCAGGAGGGCAGGAAGGAGCGGAGGAGGCTGGGCAGGAGGGAGGGAGTAGAGGAGGGAGGGAAGGAGGGCAGGAAGGAGCGGAGGAGGCTGGGCAGGAGGGAGGGAGTAGAGGAGGGAGGGAAGGAGGGCAGGAAGGAGTGGAGGAGCCAGGGCAGGAGGGAGGGAGTAGAGGAGGGAGGGAAGGATGAAGGGAGGGGGTGCAGGGAGGGAGGGGGTGGCGGAGGGAGGCAGGGCAGGAAGAAGCAGAGGAGACAGGGTGGGAGGGAGGGAGGGAGGGAATAGAGGAGGAGGGCAGGAGGGCAGGAAGGAGTGGAGGAGCCAGGGCAGGAGGGAGGGAGGGAGTGAGGGAGGGTGGCAGCAGAGGTGAGTGTGATGTGGGGTCCCCTTGGGGAGGGACTGAGGGGGATCAGGGTCTGGCCCTGGGCGTGCCCTGTAACGACCATGGCATTTGGAGTTTGACAGATCTCGGTTTGAGCCCTGGCTCCAACTCTCCACCACCTGGGGGGAACCCAGAGCCTCAGTTTCCCCACCTGTTAATCAGGAACATGGCAGTGCCTATGCTACACCTTGACAGGTGTCAACAGGGCTGTGAGAGATCTGCATGAAGCAATTCCTCCTTCGCGAAGGGACATTTCAAATCCCTGCACGATGTCCCTGTGAATCGAGAACGTGCCTCACCTCCCTGCAGTCCCCGCGACCTGGGAGGCTGAGGTGGAAGAGTCCCCTGAGCCCGGGAGTGAGGCCCGTTCTTTCCATGTGTCCCTCCATGCTGTCTCCCCAACAGCCTGAAGATGATTCCATTTTGCGGATGTAGAAACCGAGGCACAGAGGAACTGGCCTAGCCCAGGGGCCAACAGCTGCTAAGTGGCAGGGTCGGGCTCAAGCCAGGGAGTGTCTGATCTGGTCTGTCCTCTGGACCCCCGAGGGGAGGCCTGGCCCAGCAGAGACGGAGCCCACAGCAGGGCGGGCAGTGCTCAGGTGGGCCTGAAGCTGTGGCCAGACTGGCAGCTCCCAATTAAGCTCCATGGAACCCGGACCCCAACACGTGCTCAGCAGAGAGGGTCATGGGGTCAGATACATTTGGGGAACCTTTCCTCAGCTCCTGCTAGAGATGTGCGACTGTCTTGGGGAAGTGGAGACCCGCAGAGATGGCAGTCTGACTCCACGGCACTTCCGTGCCCGTCCCATTTGCCTGTGTGTGGGAATCGCTCTCCCATGGGAATCACTGGCTTCATTCATTCATTCATTCATTCATTCATTAGTTCAGAGACAGGGTCTTGCTCTGTCGCCCAGGCTGGAGTGCAGTGGCACGATCGCAGCTCACTGCAGTCTCGACCTCCTGGGTTCAAGCGATCTTCCCACCTCAGCCTCCCAGGTAGCTGGGACCATGGGTGCATACAGTGCCCAGCTAACTTTTAAATTTTGTGTAAAGATGGGGTCTAGCTGTGTTGCCCAGGCTGTTTTTGAACTCCTGGCCTCAAGCAATCCCCGCTCCTCAGACTGGCATCTGTAAAAATTCAGTAGGTTTCGGCCGGGCCGAGAGCCTGCATAGCTGACAAGCCCCGCATGCTGCCACCCTGGTCCACGGTTGATCTGGGTGTGACCATCTGACCTGCTTTCACCTGACACGTCTTCATCCACCTGCCTACATGGCCACATAAGACCCTTCCCGCCTGTCCACGTCTCGCACCCTCACCTCTGCTCTCTCCGCCCCACGTATTCTGTTCCAGTCGCATTGACCCCTCTGCTGCTCCTCAAGCACAGTGGGCGCCCCACGCCTCAGGCGGCCTCCGCACCTGGCGCCCCACGCCTCAGGGGGCCTCTGCACCGGCGCCCCGCACCTCGGGGCCTCTCCGCACCCGGCGCCCTGTGCCTCGGGGCCTCTGCACGTGCAGTTCCTGCTGTCTGGAAAGCCCTGGGCTGGCTCCGCACCCAGCTCCACCCTCATCCTCAGTCCTCACCAACATGCCTCCAGGCAAGAGACTTTCGGAATATTTCTCCACCATGTACAGCTGCAGATTTGACAGTGGCTGTGGACCAAACACCTTCCCATCCCAGGGTGCTGGCTCCAGGAGGGACCTGCTGCATGTCCTGGGCCCTGTCCCTGAGCCTCGCCCCATGCTGGCACATCATCAGTGCCCAGAAATCACCTGTGGAGTGAGCCAGCGGCAACCAGAGCCGAACCGGACAGCTCTGTCCTACACTGGATTCAGTGGTGGACTAATCCTCCAGTCTGGGAACCAGTTTTCAGGCCCTAACTGGTAGGAATCAACCCTGCCTAGTCAGCTAGTCAGCAGTGCTCCCCTAGGGCACCACAGGTCCTAGGCTGGCCAAGATCGATGCCTGACACTTCTTCACCCACCTGTCTATCCGGCCACATCAGCCCCTTCTCGCCTGTCCACACTGGCAAGGAATGGGATTAGGGGCCTTCTAAGGAGGCCTCCGAAGCAAAGGGGATGGGTTTGCCATTACCTTCAGGAAGGGAATGACAAACGGCCGCAGAGGGAAGTTGGTGGCCTCCTGAAGCTTGGAATGAAACTCCTCGATCGTCAGCGTCGAGTTCTGCAGGGGAGAAAACCCACCTCACACCGGCACCGCTCGGCATAGGAGCCAGCGCCAGCCCGCCCACGCCTGAGGAGGCAGCTCCATGTTGGAAGCAGGCAGGCAGCCCAGGAGCTGGGCACGGCCTGGGAGGGTGCAGGCGGCATCATGGGAGCGGGTCCACGCCCAGTCGTCAGCATGGAGCCCACGTGCGGGCTCCATGCCGTGGCTGCATCCTCATTCAACGGAGGGAATACGCACGTCCCAAGGCCCTGGCTGCCCCTGCCCGACTCACCACCAGGCCCAGCACCAGCGTGCGCACGCGCTCCCCAATCTCTGGGGAGATGTCGCTGCCAAACTGCTGCAGGGCGGTGAGGAAGCGCTTGAGCTTGCTGAGTTGCCGGGCCCCACAGGCTGGGGGCAGGTGCTGTGTGGACAGGGAGGCCGTGGACGAGGTGGCCGGGCCATTGCTGAAGCCGTTGGGTGTGGACGGTGCGCCGCTGATGGCCGTCGGCGAGTGGCTGCTGCCGTTCATCACTGCAGGAGGCAAGCAGGTGTGAGGGCGAGGGACACGAGACACGAGGACACGAAGGTGACGGTGACAACGCGGCCCAGACGGCAACAGTGAGGGCAGCAGCGACAAAGGTGACAATGTCCACAGCAACGGCGACAATAATAGGACACAAGGACAGCAGTGCTGAGGGTGACAGCAGGACCTTTGTGTGCTGACCATCTGTCCTTCCGGCCCTGCTCTGAGAGGTCACACACACCCCCTTACAGACGTGGAAATGGATACGCAGGGAGGTGAAGCCTCTTTGCCCCAGGTCCCCAGCGGGTAAGGGCTGGGATGGCATCCACAATGGTGGTGGCTGTGGAGTGACTGTGTTCTGAGTGTGGCTTCCCCTGCCTGGCACCACCCTTGGGACTTGCTCTGGGGCTGAAGTCAGGCCCTTCACACCTAGGAGGGGTGTGGCCCCTACACCTGGCCTGGAAGACACCGACCCACCAGGCTGGCTCAGGTTTTCACTGCGAACAGGGAGCGAGGGGCTTTTCCACACAACAGGGGCTTGATGGCTCAGTTCCCACTTTCTGGAGGCACAGGAGACTTGGAAAATGAGAAGTCGCTCTCCCCCGAAAGACCAGCTGCCGTCACCTCTGGCATGACGTTCCCAAGCAACACCCCACACCCAGTCAGGCACCTCCCAGCCCCGAGCAATGTCCCCTGCAGGTGCCTCCCAGCCCCAAGCAATGTCCCCAAAACAAGTGTCTCCCAGCCCTGAGCAATGTCCCCTGCAGGTGCTTTCCCACCCTGGGCAATGTCCCTCCTACATGTGTCTCCCAGCCCTGAGCGATGTTCCAGACAGGTGCCTCCCAGCTGTAAGCAATGCCTTCATTTGCCCCAACACCTGGGCTAATGGGGTTCCAGGGGGCAGAGGAGCTGGGACACCCAAGGACACACTGGGTGGGTTCCTGCCTCTGGTGGCTGGACACACAGATGCATGTGCACACAGACCAGCGCATGCTGAGGACAAGCAGGTGACATAAGGAACAGCTGAGGAGTGCACTGCAGGGCTGCCTGTTGGCCACTGAGACGTGACTGCCTGGCTGGCCCTCCTATTGGGGTCAGCGTTCCAGGGGCCTGGCAGACATGGGGCTGCTATGGAAGGTCCCAGGGCTGGGCCTCACCCCTTTTCTCAGGTGACAGAGCTAAGGCCAAGCCTCTTGCAAGGAGGCCAGGGTGGCCCTCCTGTGCCCTGGACACCTGCACCCTGTGCCCTTGGCCTCAGGAGCCTGAGGGGCGACCTCCAGGCTCTGCAGATAGGTCAGAGGTCACAGGGCTCCAAAGTCCCTTGCTGATGGGAGGGGGACTAGATGCCTCTGGGAGGCCTGAAGTCCTGGCCAGCTCCTGCTGTCAGGAGGACGGAAACCCCGCACACACACACAGCTGGCTCCCGCCTCCTGCACAAGGACACGCTCCCTACACAGGGTACCAGCTCCCCTGCTCCGAGTGAGCCCTCCATTTCCCTGCCCCCACTCACCCCCACTACCCTTACACGCATGCACACACATGCACACACGCGCACACATGCACACACGCACACACACGTACACACGCGCACACACGCACACACGCGCACACACGCACACGCGCACACACACGCACACACGCACACACGCACACACGTACACACGCGCACACACGCGCACACACGCACGCACACGCACACACGCACACACACGCGCACACGCACACACACGCACACACGCAGACACACGCACACACACGCACACACACGCACACACACGCACACGCACACACATGTACACACATGCACACACATGCACACATATGTACACGCATGTACACACATGCACACACATGTACACACGTGCACACACGCGCACACACGCACACACGCACGCACGGCTATGACGTTCACGCACGTCTCTCTTGCTCCACTGTGGCCCCGAGTGCCTCTCCCCAGGGAGCCCACCCCTCGCCCTTGCTGAGAGTGTGGGTCTGGGGGGCGTCAGCTCAGAGCCACCTGCTCCCTCAGGGCCGAATTCCTCCGAGGCTCTAGCCGTATGTTCACGCCTGTGGCTGAGGCCTGGCGGGGCCTGTGTGTGCTGAGAAGGAGAGGAAAACCCTTTCTCCAGGATGGAGACGCCCCTGGGCTGGGCTGGTGCAGCAGCTCCTCCTGGGAAGCCGGTAGGCACGTGCTGTTTACTTCATGTGCCGTGGATAGTGGGGGGTCTTGGTGTACCCCTCAGATCAGGCCAGCCCTGCCCATCCTAACCTGGCCCTGGGAGGTGACCCTGCTGAGTGTTGTGGACTCTGTGTGGACGGGAGGGAACATGGGACGTGGGGGCCCACATGCCGGGCCCCCTTCCTGGGCTGCGTCCCCACAGCTATGGCCCCGGCTGGGCCCGGCCTCCCTTTCTACCCACTCCTGCAGGCCTGGGCTGGAAGGGGCCACACCCTCCCGAGGTTGACCGACCAGCCCGTACCTCCACCGAGGCCCTTCTGAGGGGTCAGACCTTCTCTAAGTGTCCCTCCAGTAACCCTTAGGTGGCCGCCATCGGCTTCCTCCACTCCACCTTCCCATAAGCCACCTGAGGCTCTCACCTTCCCGACCGCAGTCTAGTGGCACCTGCGAGGCGCCTCTCGGGTCAGGGAGCCGTGCTGTGGCCCGGGCTGGGCTCTGCATCTGTGCACACACAGGCTACACGGTCATCACACACATTCCACGCGGCAGATGGGCACCGAGGCACTGAAGACACTCAGCAGGGCAGCGTGGCTCCCCGAGACCATCTCCCGTCCCCGGCAGACCCCACACACCGAGCAGCCAGCGCTGGGCACAGTGGGACGGGGTGATGCCAGCCCTGTGCTCAGGATGTTCTTGGTGGAGAGGGCGGAACAGATGTGCCCACAATGACGGCCTCCCCTGGGGCCCAGTGCTCACTCTGCTCTCTCTCCAGCCTGGGCCTCACAGATACCCACTGCAGGGTCTGCAGGAGGAGGCTAGAAGGGCGGGGGGCGCCGCAGAGGCCCTCAGACACACCAGCGTGGTAAGGACGTCCAGACAGACACAGCCCTGCCTTCAAGGGCTGGAGGAAGCTGCCCTGGTTAGGAGCGAGGACCCGGCCGCCAGGCCCAGATGTGCCCTATGACTCAGACCCGGCGCCTAGCCTCAGTTTCCTCATTTGCAAATGGCTCCCAACCCATCCTGGAGTTCCAAGTGGGGCTCCAGGGATCAAGGGACAGCGTGGCAGTGACCTCCTTTGTACCGTGTGTCCCCAGCTGGAGTCGCTCAGGCCAGACCTAGGCTTCCCTGGCCTCTCCTTCACTGCCCAGGTCAACCCCCCAGGTCAGTGGCTCCATCCCGACTGGTTTTATGGTTTGGGTGCTGTGTGAGGCTGTGGCAGTAAATGGCCCCCATACCTACTGGAATTCTGGAAACCACTAACTGAAGGTCAGATATGCCACAAAACCTTGAGTGCACGCGTGGCCTCGGCCGTTCCTACGGGCTCACTGCAAAATTGAGACACCTCTGCTGCTGGGCCGTGAACCTCCACACAGCGTTCTGAGCGGCGCTCCCCTCAACCGGGGGCGGCCTGCGTAGTGGGTAGCCTGTCTGTGCCCCTGGCTTGAATGATCTCGGCAGTGCCTTCCTGGGCTCGGGATGAACGCATTCGCACTCTGGAGTGCGTGGCACCGATAACGGCACCGTGTTCTGGGGCTTTCCCTCCTCCAGGGGGACAGTGGACACTGAGGCAGGATGCACTGAGACCCTGGTCTCTCGCTCTCTGAGGTTCTGTCCAGAGGACCCCACCACACTGCTGAGTTTCCCTCTCACTAGTGAGCTCCAACTGGCCACACGGTGGACTCTGACACACACACACCCCGTCAAGACTGAAGACAGCCACTTGCGGTCACCCAGCCAGGCCAGGAGACGGCCCGTCACCATGGGAGACCTCACCACAGTGGGAGGCTGGTTTCTCCAGGACACGCAGGACTATCACCAGGACTGTGGACCTTCCAGTGGCTTCTCAGACCGCCACGGTGCACACCGGGGCCCCTGCCCACCGCCCCGGCCGGCCTGGGCCTGGCCCTCCCTTAGGTGCGCTTACCAGCCTTGCCCTGGGTGCCTGGTCCTTCCAGTGGCCTGCTCGCCCTCGCCTGCCCGCGCACTCCCTCCCGCGCTGCCGGGCAGTCTCAGCAGCTAAAGAGACGCCGAAAATAACCCCGGCACAAGTGCTTTCACTCCCGCAACAGGTGTGTTACTAAGTTAGACTGCATACGTGTCCCCAGCTGAGGTTTGGGGGCACACGCGAGCACCCCCGTGGCTCCCCCAGCATCAGAGCCTTGGTGGGGGGGTCAGATGGGACAGAGGTGCCCTAAGGCAGCCCCTCCTGTCACCCCTGCTCCTTGCTGTGGTGGCTCCAGGAGCTGGGATTCACCATCTTTGCCATCCATAAGATCACACAGTGGGTGACAATAGCCACTGTCCAGGAGCTGCATGCCAGGCGCGGGTGCATGGCCAGGTCCATCACAGAATAACGGCTGTGACAAGGACAGCCCCGTGCAACAGAAACAATGCACAGTTGTTCTGCCACCCTCATTCTTAGAGCCGGGAGTGACGCGACAGCCACACCTGGGCCATACTGCCAGGCTGGCTGGTAGTGATGGACCGGAGTCTGTCTGATGGGCTCAAGCATGGCTGCACTCACTGGCTGAGAAAAACTCTAAACACCGCGTGTTAAGAGCCCGTGCTCCCTGAACGCCTGCCATGGGCCACGCCCGTCGACGCAAATGTCTGCTGGAGACTCAAGTCTGCTGAGCGCCCAGCGTGTGCCTGGCCCTACCATCTCATGGCTCCTGGAGATCACCCTTGGCACCAGGGCCCATGATGACTCCATTTTACAGGTGGGGAAACTGAGGCACAGGGGGTGGCACCTGGCCAAGGTCACCCTGGCAGGAAGAGTTGCAGCTGGGACTCCAGGTAGGTGGGGTCTGCCCTAGCAGACCTGGCTGAGCTACAGGCCTGCCAGGGACAGTGTCACGCCCCTTCCCTCTGCACTCACGGTCAGTCCCACTGGCCATGTTTTGCTGCTGGGGAAGGAGAGCTCAGAGAGGCTCTGCTCCTGCCTGAAGCCCTGCAGCTTGGAGCGGAGGGTCTGTGGGATGCAGGGACCCTGCGGCTCTGCCCGCCTGCGCCCTCTTCTCCCTAAGGAGGCAGGACCCACACGACAGAGGCGATGCTGAGGGTGTGGAGGCCGTGGAGGAGTGCCGACGCCCCCAGGGCAGCAGTGCTGGGCCCACGGAGGGTGCTGCGGCGAAGACCTCTGGGAAGGCCTGCGGTTTTTGTTATTTTACTTACAGAGACAGACCATAGACCATTTTAAGCAGCCATGAAAACGGCCGTGGGGCAGCGTCGCAGGCCCGTCCTCTCGATCTGTAAGCAAAATAAGAAGAACACGCTGTCAGGAGGGGCGTGGGCAGGAGACTCTGCCCTCAGGGGCGCCTGCAGCCGCCTTTTCCTACTTCTCAGAGCGATTTTCAGTAGGGGCTTGAGCAGGAGACTCCGCCCTCAGGGGCACCCAGGGCCGCCTCTTCCTGCTTCTCAGAGCGATTTTCTGGATGGGGCTCTGTCACCACCGGGGGCCAGGCCACTCCGCTCTCTGGGCCTCAGTTTCCTTCTCTGAGAGTGGATGATTTGAAGGGCCACATTTTTGACAAGACCATTCCAGAGTCTACAAGAACCAAGGCTTCTCTATGAGCAGGGGCGGGGCCCCTCGTTTTCAACATCCTCTTCCCAGAAGGCACCTGTGACCCCATCAGCACCATCCTCAGGGGCCTGGGCCAAAGCTGCATGTCCTAAAAGTGATCTGAGACTTGGCTTGGAGTCTCAAATAAAGCCCTGGGTCAGCGCTGGAGGAGGAAGCACCAAACAGGAAGGAAGATTTGGCCAGGCGCGGTGGCTCACGCCTGTAATCCCAGCACTTTGGGAGGCTGGGGTGGGAGGAGAGCTTGAGACCAGGAGTTCAAGACCAGCCTGGGTGATGTAGGGAGTCCCCATCTCTACTATATAAATGAAGAAAGAAAGATTGAATTTGTCCAAGCTGAAGTCAGTGGCGAAGGCCACAGGAAGACAGGCTGGAGCTCTGTAAACAGGTAGTGAGTTCTCTGTCAAGGGGGTAATCAAGGGCAGGGTAAAGCCTTAGCCCTTTAAGCATCCTGCCAGCTTTAGAGGAGTTTGATCTGGGTCCCTGCTCCTTATATTCCTCCCCCCTCCACCCCCGCCCCCGCAGCAGCACTGCAGCTTCAACTCCAAGATGAATTTGTGCCCAGGGCAGTCAGTGGGCAAGAAAAACTTTGGCCCTCAAGTCTCCGTTCAAGCTCAGTCTCCCATCAGCTTGGCTCAGAGGTCAGTCCCCGGGGAGGAGCCTCCCGGCAGGGCTCTGCCGCCGAGCTGTGGCCCCTCGAGGACACCCACCAGCCAGGGGCAGGGGTGCGGCCAACCACCTGGCTTTCAGGGAATTGCGCGGATTAGGGAATGAATCTGAGGCCACCTCAGGGGCAGCCAGAGCCTCAGACGGATGCTCCTGACAGCCCGGTGGGACTGAAGCGTCGGCTTAGAAAAGGAAAAGCACCTGCTTCTCTCTTTCATAACCTTCACACTCCTTAAACCAGCTGGGACCTCACCCCAGAAACCTGATGCCAAGGTGGGCTGAGAGCGGAGGGGGTGGGAAGGACCCCAGCCCCAGGCATGCCGGCTGCCCTCACAACTGTTCCCAGGTCGCCGGAAGCAGAGCCTGAGGCTCCGCTGATCCCACCCCACCCCCAGCCAGGAGCATCGGGTCCCCAGACCAGCACCTTCGAAGCAGAGGCTGCTGGTGCCCGGGGAGGAACAGGTCGGGGAGACGCACCCTTGAGGGTCTGGGGAACCAGGGTCAGCCCACGGCGTTTGTCCCTGACACTGGGGCCTGAGGTTTGTGGAGTGGGCGTTTTAGGCACTGCACCCATGGCCGAGTCTCCTGTGGTCCGTCCTGAGCATTTCCTCCCCCAGGGCTGGGGTGCGCTGCAAATTCAACACACCAGTGGTCTCCCCTCTCTACCTATGCGGGCTCGGTGTGGTCGCAAGCTGCCTGGTGGAAAGAGACGGCCGTGGTTCATACCAGACGGGAGGGCTCTTCCGGAAGAGAGGGAAGGGCGATTCCAGCCCAGCCACATCGCCGTGTGACAAGCACATGTGAGAAAAAGCCCAGCCAACCTCTCACTGGAAACTGTGGCCAGCTCCGCAGAGCCAGGACCTGCATGCTGGGCCTGCCATCCTCCAGGACCTGCAAAATCGTGAGTGTGGCATCCTGACTGTCGGAGGCAGGGCTGGCCCCCAGTACAGGCTCCATGACACGTAGAGGCCCCATGGGTGCAGGGAATAGGTGTTAGGCTGTTTGGCTCCTACTGAGTGCTGGGCACATTTCCAGCTGTGCCTGCCTCTGGGTGGCACACCTGGGGGCACCCCATTGCTGGGTCACCCCATTCCCCAACCAAGTCAGGAGGCTGACTCGGAGCCAGCATCCCACAAACAGGGCCGCAAATCTGCTGCCTGACCCCACAGCCTCTTTCCAGATGCAGGGGAGATGATGGCCAAAGCCCTCGGCGGAGCAGGCCCCCAGCCTCAGGGGCAGAGCCAGGGAGGGAGCCAGGCCTGGCCCATAGCCACCTGGTCCTCTGTGGACAGTCATGACATAAAGGGACGGAGGAAGCAGCTCTTCCTGGCCTGTGGAGGACCCGGGGCCTGCGGGACAGAAGTCTCAGGCTCCTCCCACAGAGAGGGGCTTCATTTGAGTTTCAGAGCTTTCTGGCCTCTGAATGTGGAGGTGGTACATGGAGTCTCCACCCCTGCAGACACTGAGATGCACTCCTGAGCCCCTGGCCTTGAGGGGCAGGGACGCGGCCCACCCCGCCGGCCCAGCAACTGGGCCACAGAGCACCAATTCTGTCCTCAAAGCCAAGCCTCAGGGTTGACTGCGATGAGAACTGGCTGCTCCCTGCCCCACAGCCCCCCAGAGCCCACCCTTAGCGGCTCTGTGCGCCAAGCATGGCCAACCCCTTGCCCAGGGCCAGCAAGATAAGGCCTGAGAGCTTCTCGAGGTCCCGCCCTTCCGGCCTCCTGTGCTGAGGCCCCCACCCTGGTCCCCATGCTCAGCCGGGCTGCCGAGCTCCTGGGATCTGAGCCCCTCCAAAGCCAGAGCCGCTCCTGCAGTCCCTCCAGGGGCCTGTCCACAGGTGACCTGCTGTGTGACCCTGGGGAAGGCCCGGACCCCATCCGAGCTCCACATTCCCTCTGGATGAGCATCCCTGGGCCTGCCAGATGAGGCAGGAAGCCTGAGGCACAGCGGCCGGCTTTGACCCAAGGCCCACGGCTGGCCCTGGTGCAAGGCCTGTGTGGACTCACCTGGCCCCACCACAGCCCTGGGAGGACTCACACTGCAGAAGAGGAAGCCCAAGCCTCCAGAGGGCAGGGACCTGGCCCAGAGCTACATAGTGGGAAGCAGGAAAGCTGGGATTTGGACCTACCAAGCTTGGGCTCTGGGCCATGCCACATGAGCTCCTCACACGCAGGGCTCATAGCAGGTGCCCACCAGCTCTGGGCAGAAAGCTCGGAATTTCACACAAGGGGCTCCCCTGAAACACCTGGCCCTCGGCTGCCAGGTGGGGGCTACTTACGTGTGTGTGGCGTGAAGGAGGGGGGGCGTGTGGCCCCCTGGGACGCGGCAGGCGGTGGGGGCGGCATGCTGGGGGGTGTGGACCGGGGCTGTGTCTTCACCTCCGCTGGGGAGTCCGGCATCGCTGAGGCCTTCGCCTTCCTGTCCACAGGGGCTGCAACCAAAGGAGAGAGAGTGGGTGAAGCGGGCTAAGTACAGAGGCCAGCGCCCACAGCCCCACAGTTCCCAGCCAAGGCCCCACCAAGTGGCTGTCCAGCGCTGGGGCAGCCTGCCCCAGGTGCCCTGACAGGTGGCTGACGTCCCACCTGCAGGTGATCTCGGGGGCAGAACCAGGCCAGAGGATGGGCTTGGGCCAGCTCATCTCAGGTGACCAGCCACACTGGAGCTGGGGCCCTCGGTGTGTGGTGGCCCTGGGAGAGCCACACCCCACTCCAGGTTTGAGGCTTCTACAGACCAGGAGTGGGCAGTGTCCCGGGGCAGCGGTGCCATGCTCCCGCCTCATGCTCCCGCCTCCATGAGCATCCCCCAGCGGGTGTTCAGACAGACCTCAGCCCTCTCCCAGGTTCTAATTCAGCAGGTCGGGCTGGGACCCAGAACCTGCATTTCCAACATGTTCCCAGGTGGGGCTGCTGCTGGTCCGGGCCCCAGAGGCCATAGTTCTAAGAGTCTCTTCCACTTTGCGATGCTAACAGGCTCCCCTGGGCTGGGGGCAGGAGGGGGGCGGTGTATGCCCAGGGAGAGCCCGGCAGGCAGGCCATCTAGGGCGGCAAAACCTCCATTTTCACCGTCTTCTGCCCCAGTGATTCATAGGAACGGCCAAGACAGAGGTGGCGTTGACTTCAGGACGGCCGAGGCCTGGCCACGCCGAGTGCAGCCACCAGCAGGCAGAGGAAGCGTTGATTTCGGGATGGCCGAGGCCTGGGCACGCTGAGCGCTGCCCACTGGCAGGTGGTAATGCCAGGACACTTGATTAATCAGAACCTGCAGCTGAACAAGATTCTCTCGTGGTCTGAGGCTCCCTGAAGTCTGAGAAGCTCTGCCCAGGGCCAGCTGTGTGCGGGGAGGGTGGGAAAGTGCTCAAGGCACTGGTGGGCAGGACTGGTGGTCACTGAGCCCCTTTGCACCATCCAGAGAGCAGGGCCTGCAGACAAGGCTTCCAGGTTAACTGAAGGGCCTGCAGCACAGACCTGCCCGAGACACCAGGAGGCCAAGCCAGCACCCTGTCTGCAGCATTTTCTTCCTTTTTTTTTTTTTTTTGAGACGGAGTCTCGCTCTGTCGCCCAGGCTGGAGTGCAGTGGCCGGATCTCAGCTCACTGCAAGCTCCGCCTCCTGGGTTTACACCATTCTCCTGCCTCAGCCTCCCGAGGAGCTGGGACTACAGGCGCCCACCACCTCGCCTGGCTAGTTTTTTTGTATTTTTTTTAGTAGAGACGGGGTTTCACTGTGTTAGCCCGGATGGTCTCGATCTCCTGACCTAGTGATCCGCCCGTCTCGGCCTCCCAAAGTGCTGGGATTACAGGCTTGAGCCACCGCACCCGGCCGTCTGCAGCATTTTCTGCAGGGGGTGCGGGGGTAAGCCCCTGGGCCTCCCCATTCATCTTAAGTCAAGGTCAGCCAGCGCCAAGGCAAGGCAGAAAGACCTGAGACTTCGGGGGCCTCAGCGGCTTACAGTAGCAAGGAGGGCATCCTCTACCTGCTAAAACCTGGACTGCCCTGCAGCCTCCTCCTGCTAACACATGTGAGTCTCGCCCACGGCCCGGGGCATGAAGCAGGTGAGGCCACAGCTGGGGGCTGGTGTCTGTCGCTTTATTAGTGAACTGTGGGCGCTACCCCTACTTCTGCCCATTCCCCGTTCCCGGGGTCCCAGCCCCACTGTTAGACGGAGAGATCCAGCCGGGGCCAGGGCCACGCGGCCTCTGGAAGATGACGGATAAATGACTTCTGCAGCTATCACGTGCCAAATACGGTGCCAACCTCGCCTGATCCTCTCGCCGCCTGCCCCTTTCACAGAGGGGCGGAGAAGTTCAGAGGTGCTGAGGCCCTGCCCAACATCTCAGGGCCGTGGCGCCTGGGCTCTAACCAGCCCCTGGTGCTCCAGGCAGGAGTAGAGCAGCCCCCTGTCTGCTGTGTGGAATGGTGGGGGAGGAAGCAGCCAGTAAACAGCCACCCAGGCCTCGCGGCACCTGCTGTCCCCTCCGCACAGCCGCTGGCCTCCCTCCCGCAGGGCGCCCTGCCCCTCCTGGCCACCCGCCTGTCGGGAGGCTGATGGCTGGGCACACGTGCAGCCGCAGCTGTGGGGGCCGTCAACACCGCCTGGCTGCAGGGCCGGTGGCCAGTCCCTGGTGACATCCAAAGAAGGCGAACGTGGCGGGGCGTCCTGTGGGGTGTAGCCCATCCAGACCAGGCTGCCCTTGGGCCAGTGTGGGTTGGGCACACCCAGAAGGGAGCAGGCAGGGATGGGGCCGAGAGGTTCAAACGCCAGGCTGGCTCTGGGGACACGGGTCCAGGACACTGGGGACGCCCTGTTTGGACTTTCCAAAGCCCTCCCACGGAGGCGGCTACATTCGAGCCACGATACTCGAATAAAACAGAAATGGATGCAGAGAGCCCTGCTGAGGAGCTGGCGCCGGGCGCTGGACAGGCGCTCATCCGATGGACGGACGTGCCACATTTCCTAAGGTGGAGAGGGCGGCCAGGAGACTCTGGGCCATCATGCCACAGCGCAAGGAGTTGCTACAGCCGTCATCCAACAAGGGCTTATGGCCACCACCTGCGTGCTCGTGACACTCTGGATCCCGAAGCCAGAACAGACAGTGCCCTGCTGGTGCCCGGAGCAGTCGGAGACTTCATGTGGTTCCCTTTGGGCAGAACAGGGGCCCATCCTTTTACTTCAGAGACCTGGATAGCGGCTCACTGCAGGGAGCCTCTTCTCAGTGCTCTACAGATATTGATGAGTCATTCACCCTCGTGGAGACCCTCTGCGGCTGATGCTACCATCAGCCTATTTTACCAGGAGGGACCAGGCTTGCAGAGGTGAAGTCATCTACCCAAGGTCACACGGCGAGTGTGCTGCGTGCCGGCATCTGAGCCATGACCTGGTGTTGCCCCCACAGGGCCAGGGCTCTGCAGGACTCCAAAGTTCCTGCTTGTCATCAACATGCTCGCCTCCTTTTAGGGGCAGCAGGTCTGGGATTCAGACCTGAGGTCGAACGGAGGCTGCAGGGGCAGGAGGCCCCGTGCCTGAGGAGCACGCCGGGGAGCTGGTGGTGTCCTCCCCTCCGTTCTCCAGGCTCCACCCCAGGTTGTGCAGGGGCAGCTGTGCAGGTGATGGGACCCCACAGGTATCTGTTGAATCCTGTTTGAGTGCTCCTGGCCGTGTGGCCTAGGGACAGCCTCTTCCCCTCTCTGAGCCACACTTTCCTCCTCTGTACATGTGGAGGAAGCCAGGTGACGGATGATGAATGGGAGGTCCCCATGCCCTGCCTGGCACGCAAGAAAACCAGGCCACGGCTCATGGAGCAACTTGTGGCCGGGACCTGCTCCTGGGGCTGCCCCTGGCGCAGACTCCACTCGAGAAAGCAGAAAGTGACAAGAACCCTCAGAGAAGATGAGAGGTGAGTGAGGAGAGGTAGGGGAACAGCATCTGTGGCCAAGAGAACAGCCTGGGAGTTGGCCAGGACCTGTGGAGGGATCTGGAAGGGAAAGGGGGTGGCGTGCATGAGGGACCTGGGGAGGAGGGGAGTGGGGATGCAGGCAGCAGGGAGTCGGAAGGTCTGCACAGCAGCAGCCGGGGCCATCTCTGGGGGGCACATCGTCTCTCTCCTGCTTAATACCCTTCAGCAGCTTCCGCTGTACGTGGGGCTTCACCAACCCACACCCGCTCCATGACACCCCTCTCCCTGCTCGCCCCACCCCCGTGCCCAGCTCAGGGCCATGCATGATCCCCGACCACCCCTCGTTCCCTCTGGGATTCAGCTTCAACCTCACTTCCCCAGGATAGGCTGCCCCGCCCCCCGCGAAGCTTCCTGGTTCAGTCCCCAGGATGTCACCCCACTCTGGGCGGTCCTGCCTCTTGTTGGACCTGTTTGCAGGGTCTCTGTGCTTGACTGGGTCCCCCAGGATGCAGCTCGCCCAGGGTAGCCTCCAAAGGAAGTCCCCCAGGGGAAATGCCTCTTTGGGGTCCCCCCGCTTAGGGGCTGGAGTGGAGCAGAGAGGGAAGTGGGGTGAGTGGAGCACCATGCTCAGGGGTGGAGCTGAGGGGGCGGGGCTGAGGGGAGGTAGGGCTGAGGGGGACGGGGCTGAGGGCAGGTGGGGCTGAGAGCAGGTCTGCAGCAGGTGGGAGCGGCTGGGCTGTCCGGTCACAGGACAGGCACTTTCTGCAGACATCAGGGGCTGGCTGCTCAAGGCAGGGGACCCATGGCTGCCCTGGATGCCCATCTCCTTGGTGCTGGCTGGGCAGGGGGCAGGAAGGCACGGTGGGTCCACCCCACAGTCACAGAGGGAGGCTGAGTCCTGCCGGCCTGGCTTCCTCGGATAAGCCACAGCCTCTCTGCCCATTTTCTTGCCTCTTCAAAGGGGATGGAGATGAAGCTGTGCGCAGCAGGGGTGCCCAGCACTCTGCGATCGCTCGAAAGGGTAGCTATTAATTATCATCCTCCTCCATCCCTGCACTCGCAAGCAGTGTGGGGAGTCTCTGGAGCCTCCCACTGGCCCACAGCTCCACCAAGGCCAACTGCAGGCTCCTCTCCAGGCTAAGGCACCGCTAGACAGGGGCAGCCTCATCCTTCCTGGGTGCCTGGCTTCCCACCTCATTCCCCTTTGAGGCCCTGCACCTCGGCCAAGGGCCATTTCTACAGACCCACTTCGAGGCTCGGAGGCCCCGTGGGCCACCAGCCCGTGGCTGCGAACCACACAGGAACAGGCCCAGCCGCATCCCCTCGACACAAGACCACTTGCTGGCCCTGCTCCCCGCTCCATCCGCAAGAAGGCCCCGTCCAGACACACAGAGGTGAATGAAGTCATCAAACCCCTTGGAAAAATAAGACCACACAGAGCACCTTGTGCTTCACAGTAGAGCCCAGTGTCCTGGTGCAACGGCCCTCAGGCAACTGCGGGGGCTCAGCAGCACCAGGAAAGGGGCCGCCGCTGTCTGAAGGGGTTTGTATCTCAAGGCAGAATACAGAAGTGGCAGGAAAGGCTAACATCACGGAGGAACCTGGCGCTCTAGGTCTGTTCTCAGCATTGTCTACCTGCTGCCCCATGAGGCGGGCCCCGTCACTACATCCACTTTCTAGACGGGGAAACTGAGGCCCAGAGAGGGCGAGTGACTTGTTCTGGGTCTCAGAGCCCAGAAGCACCAGGGCCTGTGCCTGGAGCCCCCATTGACTGCACATGGCAGCCATCAGGAGATGAAATGGTCCCAGTGCCAGCCAGCCTGGACCCTGACTCAGCCTCATGGGGCAGCTCGGGCACCCAGCCCCACGCTGGGACGTGTAGCCCTGGGGGTGTCACGTGGGCTGAAGGGACACTGACTTGTACTTGAGGCTGGGGTGGGTGGCCTGTCGCCATACAGAATCTGGGGTGGCGCCTGGGGTGGCCGGCTCTGAGGCGTGAGCCTAAGGACTGTTTTTCAAACTCCAAGGAGTTTTCTTTCCAGAGCTCAAAGTGCCCATGAAACAGAAACAAGGCCTCCAGCATCCCTGAACCCTACATCAGCTGCAAGGGGACCCCGGTCCCCAATGACACCACCATGTATTTTCAAACAGCCCCTGAGGCCCAGCGCTGCGTGTGCAGAAGAAAGCATGGAATTTAGGGAGGGGTCCCCAGGCCTGGCCGCCCAGCACAAGGGGGTCTTCGGGGCACCTGCTGTCCCCACCCTGGCTGTCCTCCCGGGGCCTACACAAGTGTCCTAATCCCTCCCTGGCTCAGAACAGCACTGAGGTCCTCTTGCTGGGGCTGGTGGGGTCAATCTGGGTCCCAGCGCCTTCCCTATGGTGCTGGCTCAGAGGCAGGTGGGCAGCGGGTGCAGAGTCTGATGAGAAGGGCTCTGACGCCCAGAGGGGAAGGATTGCACACAGAGCACCAACCCTGTCCTCACGGATTCTTCCGCGGCACTGAGGGAGAGCCTGCGCTTCTCCATCTTACGAGTGGGGAAACAGAGGCACAGAGAGGCTGAGGAGGGGCAGAACCAGGTGTGGATCCAGGTGGCCTGGCCCAGCTGCCCCTTCCCCACTGGCCACAGAGGGCATCTGCCCTCCTGGCCTCCCTCTGTGGCTTGGGCCTCTGCCAAATGTCCTTCTCACTCTCCCTGCCCATGGCTGATGGTGGCATCTTCTAGTTGTCTGTCCCCCCCACCCCAGGGCAGGGGCTTTGCCTGTCCTTCCCACCCTCGATGGCTCAGGCACTGGCTCCGGGTGCGATGCCCCCTCTCTGGGCACGCCTGAGTCTGCCCTGATGTTGGGTTTCCCTCCGTGTGGTTTCCCCAAAGGGTCTGGGCATGCAGGAGCTGGTCAAAGATGTCTAAAGAAAGAAGACGGGGAGGGGGTGCCGGCTCCTCCCCCAGCCCTGGCTGCAGCCTCATCTGCCTCCCAAGCTCCCACTCATCGAGAAAATTCCCAGACCTGCTGGATGTGGTGACTCACGCCTGTCATCCCGGCACTCTGGGAGGCCGAGGTGGGCGGACCACTTGAGGTCAGGAGTTCGGGATCAGCCTGGCCAACATAGCGAAACCTCATCTACTAAAAATACAAAACTTAGCCGAACGTGGTGGTGCGTGCCTATAATCCCAGCTACTCAGAGGAGACTGAGGCCCGAGAGTTGCTTTCGTCTGGGAGGCAGAGGTTGCCATGAGCTGAATTTGTGCCACTGCACTCTAGCCTGGACAACAGAGCAAGACTCTGTTTCAAAAAAAGGAAAAAAGAAAATTCCCAGACCCTGGAGGCCGCTCCCCAGGGCCCATGGGAGAGGCCGTGTCTTCCCAGACGGCGCATCCAGTTCCCAGCGAAATGTCACTAACGGGCCGGGAGAGGAAGCCGCTTTCCAGGTTGGGCGGAGCGGGTGGGAAACAGCCTGGAATGTGCCGCGGCCAGCCACTCATCCATCACTTCCCCTGTCTGCCTGGGGCACCCAGCCTGCCCTGCCCAGCTGGGAAACAGCCACAGCCCAGGGATCCCAGTCCAGGGGTTTCAGAACCCTCCATGGGAGGAGGACCCGTGGCCACCAGTGCAAGAACTCGTCTTCCCAGCCTTCCCCGCCTTGCACCTTCGTCAGCTCTGGAGTAACAGGCCCTGCTTCTGCTGTAATGTCCTTTGACCCTCACAAAAGCCTTGGGGCGTAGGACCCTAGGCAGGTAAGGCAGGTGACCTGCCTTGAGGCCTTTGCACAGGTGACACAGCTATGGCGATTACGTCCTACTGCGTGCCAGGCTTGACCTGAGCATTTTGTGCAGGTCACCTCATTTCGTGCCCCCGAAGGTCTAGAGGCTGTCAGGTGGGGAAACTGAGGCACGGGCCCAGGTTGCCTGGCTCTAGAGCCCATCCTCTCCGTGGGTTTGGGACATGCTCCGGGGAGTGGGGGGGCACCAGTTCTGCCCTTGCTGGAGCTGACCACAGGCAGGCAGGGGAGGAGGAGGGCATGGCCTGCAACCAACCCGGGCGCTCCAGGCCTCTCCTCCTGTTAGCCCAGCCGACCCCTCATCCCAGGACGCCCCAAAGTCCAGCCTCAGAGGCCCAGCAAGGCCTCTTACAAAGCCTTTCCTGGTGCTGTGGTGCAGGGAGGGATTGGAGGCGTTTAGGACAGGTCCAGGATGGGCCCTGTTCCCAGAACAGTGCTGTGCCTCAGTTGGCCACTCCAAAACAGTGCAGAATTAAGGGACTGAGCTCACGCTCCGGGCGCTGCAAACTGGGTGGGCAGCCCTGTCCACATCTGCGCAATGGGGGTGACGGGTGATGTGAATATGCACGCGCGACAGTCACTGGCAAATCCCGGGCAACTCTGATGGTGGCTGGGACAGAGGACGCCACGGCATCCTGGGCAACCTGAGGACGCCACTGCTTTAAACAGCTGCTTATTTTCCTTCAGAATCACATGAGTCCCACGGCTTCCTCTGGGAAAAGCACAGATGTGCAAAGAGGAGACCCCGAGAGTCATCCATCCACGGCCGCCCTCCCACCTCCTCACGGTCCTGGAGATGGACAACCCCGCATCCACGCTGCCCCCGAGAGGTGAGGTCACCTGAGGTCACTGGCCACGGCCATGCAGCTAGTGAGAGGCAGGGCCAGGAATTGGAGCCCCAGCCTCTGAATTCCAGCCTCTACTTGGCCGGGCAGCCATCCAGTGCAGTGAGCCCAGGCCAAGGTAAACCTGTACACTTGGCTTTCTGGAGAGCCAGAGGGGCGAGCCACCCTCCACCACACATTTCCCAAGAGCAGTACACGGTGGCTCCCTGGCCCCTTGGCCAGTGCCAGAGTGGCCCGGCTGTTCCTCGCTTGGTGCCTGGCTGTCCCCTCCAGCCTCACCAGCTGTCCCCCCTGGCCTCACCACCCGCACTACCCCTGCGTCCGCCTGTGCTGGGCCTGGGACACTCGCTGCACCTGCCCCAGGGCCTTTGCATGGCGATGTCTCTGCAGGGAATGCACTTCCCCCAGGTCGCCGCAAGTCTGCCTCTTATCCTCATGCCTTTGCCCCAGGCTGCCTGCTTCCCGGTGATGCTGCAGCCCATGCAGTCCTTGCCCTGGCTCCCCTCCTGTCACCATCTCTCCCTATAGCTCTTCCGGTGAGCCCACCTGCCTGTCCTGCTTTTTTTCTCTTGTGGATGCTCCCGGTGAACTCCAGGAGGGCAGGGTTTCCTCTGCATTGGTCACAACCTACAACAGTGTCACACTGCAGGCACTCTGCAAACACTTGCTGCGTGGTGACCGAGAAAACACAGAAAGGCACAACCCACTGAGGACTGGACAGTCCCAGCCTCAGTGTCCTCCGGAGCCGCCGTTATCCGAAGGCCTGGGGACAGGCAATGCCCTCCCACCTCAGGAACAGCTGTGGGGTGAGCTGTGGATGGCGTGAGCAGTGCAGGGCAGCCCTTGCTGCAGGGTCTCTGTGTCCCCCCGAGGGGCATGTGAAACAGAGGAGAACCTGGTGCTGACTCTGGGAAGGGCCCTAAGAAGGTCTTTGACCAGCATCAGACACGGGGCTCCCAGGCCAAGACAGAGACAAAGTGAAGGGATGTGGGGCTCCTTGTGGGCAGGCCCCAGGACAGCGGGTGCCCCCCATCCACCCCCCACCCTGTATCCAGGTGACCAGGAGGCGGCTCCCTCCCCCGCCCCCTGCCCCCGGCCTCTAGGGCTGTGCCGAGTGTGGGGATCTGGGGTGGGCAGAGGCGGTCCGAGAGCTTCAGGCGCGGCCCTGTGGCTGCCTCCACATCTGGCTTGTATCCGGCCTTCCTGTCTGGTGAATAAGCAGCCATATAAACACAGGGAAGCAGCACCTTCTCTGCCATCCGTCTAGGTGGACCCTCCCGCCCCCGCACGGACAAGGGGCCAAGTCCCATTTCTCTCCCAGGCCTTTCCGGGTCCTCGTGGGCCTGACCCAGGGTGGACCCTCCCTCTGGCCCCCCTAACTCACCCCTGCTGCCCTTCCCGCGGCGGACAGGAACAGGGGACCCTGACCCCGGGGCCTGTGGGTGATGGTGACGGAGGTCACAGGGTTGCCATGGCAACAGAGCGGGCCGGGTGGCAGGAAATCCAGTTGGCCTCCCGTGCCACTGTGTGAACCGACTGTGTGAACTCAGGGTCGGGGCCATCCCCAAACGTGTGTCTCTGGCTCCCCTCGGGTAAGACGGGCTGCGTCTTTGGGTGGAGTGATTTGAGACAGTGACCAAAAGGCTTTCGCAAACTCAAAGGCTCTCTGTGGCCCTGCCATGCGGACGTCATTTATCGTGATCTGAAGGATGGGGCAGGGAGGGAAAGGGAACTTCAGATGCCTTCTCCCTGCAGGAACGGAGCTGGCTTTTCCGTCTCCTAATCTGGCCTCAGTTTTCTCATCTGTAAAATGGGAATAGGGATGGAATTCACCCCGCAGAATCACAGAGGGACGAAGTACATGAGCTCATGAAAAGTGTCTAGAACAGAGTGCCTGCCGGCCCCAGCCACCCAGCTGTCATGCTTCAGGCCGTCTGTCCAGCCACAACGGCTGTGTGGAGTTGGCACAGGTGGGGCTTGTTTTTGGTACTGTGCCCAGAGCAGGCCTTGGTGACAGTGAGCATCAGCGTTGGGGAAGGGGACCAACTGGAGAGCCTCTGGGGCACAGTGAAGACCCCCTCCCCCCTCACGCCGTGTGGGGGAAGCTTTGTTGCCCTGAGTTGGCTGGCAGCACCCGGACTGACTGCCAGCTGCCATCACCACCATGAACGGCCGGCCTGGGTGCAGAGGTCCCTTCTGTCCCAGATGTGCTGCTAAACCGTATCAGACAAAAATCTCACTGAAACTCCCCTCCGCACCCCAGCCCAGGGCTCTCCATTGAAAGGGAGTGCACAGGCCAGCCTCTGCCTGCAGGCTGGGCCTACCCACGCCTTCTGCACACACTATGTGGCTCCAGGTGGACCTGGCCTTGCCTCTTCCTTTCCCAAGGAGAGAAGAAAGCCTCCCTCATGGGTTTTTGAGGACCAAGGAGCCTCTCTGGATAGCTGCACCCTGCAAGTGAACCCAGGGTTCGCCAAAGAAATGCAGAAGGTAGGACAAAGTGTGCTGGGTGTCTTGGGGCCAGAAGGGGACAGGTGGGCTGGGGGTCTCTCCGCCAGTCTTGGCCAGCCATGCCATCTGCGCTTCCGCCCCTCCCGCCGGCCTCAGGGCCTTGGCTCTGGCTGGAATTCTTCCCCGATCTCTGCATAGCTGTCTCCTCATCATTCAGGTCTTGGCGCAAATGTCCCTCCTCAGAGAAGCCTTCCCTGACTGCCCCCACACCCCCGCGCCCGCACTCTCTGTCACATCACCCATTTTTCTTCTCCAGCCACTCGTCAGTGTCTGAAGCCTCCGTCTGTGTTGGTCCTCGTGTTTACACCCGTCTCCCCCAGGGCAGGGCCCTGAACAGCACCTGGCACATGGCAGGGCCCCGTAAAGGTTTGCTGACTGGCCCATAAGGACAAAGCCCCCATGTGCCTCCCCTGGCGGCCCTGTCCTCTGCAGGTTCAACAGGGTGGCTCGCTGCTGCAGGACAGAGCCTGGGCTGCGCTTGAATTGAGGCCTGCCCCCTCGGCCATGTGAGCCCAGCAGGCAGCTCCCCTCATCCATTAAGTGGGGGGAACACCCCTCGCGGGGGTGTATCTGAGGACTAAGGAGCTACTTGAGTCTGTTCTGCAGTAGGTGCTCAGGGAATGCCGGTCATGGCTATTCAGGGCCCTCTCCTGCAAGGCGCGTTTCCTGCTAATGGCCTCGATTTCCCACCCTGCCAAACCCCTGTCCTTTCCATGTGACTGCAGCTCTTCCTGCGGAGAGGCAGGGTCCACTTCCCTGCCCCCTGGATCTGGGCTGGCTGGGGGACTTGCTTTGGCTGGGGACAGGATGTGGTACAAGGGATGTCAGATAACCTGAGCCTGGATGTCAGCGGCGGGCAGCCCACTAGCCCTCTGTGCAGCCCCCACGTGAACACGTTCAGGATGAGACACACGCAGGACAGGGTTGGCCCAGCTACTTGGTGGAGCTGGACTGACCCATGGCTGACCACAGAGCAGCCAACAGCAAACCCAGCCACGCCGAGAAGCAGCACCCCACTGAGCTTGCCAAAACTGCCAACCTAAGGAACTGTGAGCCAAACAATGGTGGTTCCTTTGAGCCACTATTTGAGGGTAGCTTGTTACACGGCGATAGCTGACTGATACACTTTGGTACTTACAATCTCAACACATCAGAGCTGCAAGGGACCTGAGAGACCAACACTCAAATTCCACAGATGGTGACAGGGATGCTGGGAAACTGGAGAAGGGAAGTGACCCATCTCATCTCCAGCCAAACCAGGCCTCAGACGCCAATGCTGTGCTTGCCCTCCGCTACTCCACACCTCCTTCCTCCGTGGTGGGGTCAACTGGGACCAGCAATTCCACCCTCAGGAATGCATTCTCAGGAAATGTGCACACACAGTGATCTACAGGGACGTTCATCACAGCATCGCTTATGAGAACGACAAATGGAATAAACACGATGACTCCTCAGAGACAGCCGGCTGGATGAATTATCAACTCAATGCAAATCTAAGGAACCTGAAAATCACACCATGGCCACCTTCATTTTGGAAAGCTGTTGGTATCCGCTGACGGGAACAGTCACAGCTGCCGGAACAGCCCACTCACTCCTGGGCCCAGAACCTACAGAAGGGCCGGCCCACAAACACGCGTGCCTCCAGAGCAACGAGCCAGGGCTGCACCGGCCGCTTCCTCGGCAAGGGTGCACCGAGGTGGAGGGACAGGAGGCTGCTGCACGGCCACACCGGGGAATACAATACAGCAAAAAAAACGGACAGGCCCACAAGTATAACACCAAGCACGGCCTCACAGGCGCACAACGCCACGCACGTTCTCAGGCGTACCACACTGCGCACGGTCTCACGTACGGTCTCAGGCGTACCACACCGCGCACGGTCTCACAGGCGCACGACGCCGCGCACGGTCTCAAGTACGGTCTCAGGCGTACCACACCGCGCACAGTCTCACAGGCGCACGACGCGGCGCACGGTCTCACAGGCGCACGACACCACGCACGGTCTCACAGACACGGTGGCCAGGCCCTGCAGAGCACGCGCTGCAAGAGTCTGTTTCTGGAAAATTAAAAATCAGGCAGCAACACTCTGTGATGTTAGAGTTCAGGATGGTGGCCCCCCTGACAGCGGAGTGACCAGAGGCGGATTGGGGGCCTTGGGGGCAGGGCCTGTGGGTCAGGCCCGTGGCCGCGTGCGCGATGCTTTGTGGCGCCTGTCAGGCCGCACGCTTCTGTGTGCTGTGCCACAAGGATGCGTTCACTTGCAAAAATGATGTCACGGGATGCTCTCTGTTGACATTCCCTGTGGGCTGGACACAGGGTGGGCGGGGGCCCTGGTGGGCTGTGTGGCTGGTCAGCTCGGTCCGGAGCTCGCCCTCCCTGGGCCACTCCCTGCCACCTTCCCCTCTCAGGAGCGTTGCGGTGCCCTCTATCCGTCAGATGTGTGTGTGCGTATGAGTGTGCATGCACGTGTGTACGTGGGTGCATGGGGGTGCATAGGTGTGTACGTGGGTGCATATGTGCATGGGTGTGTATCAACAAGTGAAAACCAACAAAGCAACAAAGCAACAAAGCATGAAGTTCTATTTTGGAAATAAACACATGCATAGAAAGACGCCTAGACCAAAAATGTGATCGTGGTTGCTGGGCAGGACACTGTCGCAGCAGCCGTCTCACTCTTGCACTCTTGCCGTGGTTTTTGTTTTGTTTTGTTTTGTTTTGTTTTGAGACGGAGTCTCGCTCTGTCTCCCAGGCTGGAGTGCAGTGGCGCAATCTCGGCTCACTGCAAGTTCCTCCTCCCAGGTTCATGCCATTCTCCTGCCTCAGCCTCCGGAGTAGCTGGGACTTGGCGCCCGCCACCACGCCCGGCTAGTTTTTTGTATTTTTTAGTAGAGACGGGGTTTCACCGTGTTAGCCAGCGTGGTCTCGATCTCCTGACCTCGTGATCCGCCCGTCTCGGCCTCCCAAAGTACTGGGATTACAGGCATGAGCCACTGCACCTGGCTTCATATTTTTTCTATGAATTATTTTTGTGTCCTTTGTTCACATTTTTGTTGAGTTCAACCTTTTCTTTTGTTAAAGCTTATGTATTAGGGAAATTAGAGCCTTTTCTTTTTTTTATTTGAGACGGAGTGCAAGCTCCGCCTCCCGGGTTCCCGCCATTTTCCTGCCTCAGCCTCCTGAGTAGCTGCAACTACAGGCCCCGCCATCACGCCCGGCTAATTTTTTTGTATTTTGAATAGAGACGTGGTTTCACCATGTTAGCCAGGATGGTCTCGATCTCCTGACCTCGTGATCCACCCGCCTGGGCCTCCCAAAGTGCTGGGATTACAGGCGTGAGCCACTGCGCCCGGCCTCTTGACGTTTTTTTAAAGCGACCGGGGTGACTCTGGGCCTGGCCTCTGGCTTAACCTCAGAGCCCTTGGCCATCAAAGTTGCCATCAAAGGTGCCCCAACCCTCTGCCCTGCACCCTGTGGACGGCACCCAGGGCCTGGTCTTCTACAGCAGCCTGAGTGTCAAGCAAAGCCTGGAGAGGCTCGGAGAGAGTGGTGAGCTCAGAGACTGGAGTGAAAAATCTTCCCTGCTCCCCAAAGGGCCGCAAATGGGACCCAGATGTCCGGGGCCTGCTCACCCCGTGGCCGCACACAAAGGAAACACATTCCTCGCCCAGCTGCTGGAGCTGCGCTGCCAACAGCAACTCCCTGAGCGCCCTGGGGGAGGCGGCCCCGCCATCTGGGCCACCCGCTGCCGGAATGGGGTGGGGGTGGGGGTGTGGCTGCCAGCCCGGGGAAGGGGCGGAGGGAGGAAGGGGCGGTGTCCTCACCCAGCGCTGGCCCTGGCACCCTGGGAGTCCTGGGGGTGGCCAATCCCTTCTCTTGTCCCCGTGCCCACAAGCCACCAAGGGAGGCAGCCGACCTGCAGACAAGCAAGCTTCCGCATGAGGATTCGTGTGCTGGGGGTGCTGTCAGGAGGAGGCATGGGTGTGGGGTGGGGAGAAGATAGGGTTGGGGGAACTGGTGGGTGGTGGCCTCCTGCCCTGGGTCTGCCTATCTGAGGAGGTCTCCAGTCTGACCTCAACTCAGGGGACGGACAGCTCCTTCAGGAGCCCCGCAGGCAGCGTGGAGAGGGGGACGTGGAGGGGTAGCGTGGAGGTGGGGGCCCTGAGGGGGAAGCGCAGAGAATGGACAGACACGTGGGTTGGACACAGGGTGGGCGGGGGCCCTGGTGGGCTGTGTGGCTGGTCAGCTGGGTCAGAACCTCGCCCTCCCTGGGCCACTCCCTGCCACCTTCCCCTCTCAGGAGTGTCACGGTGCCCTCTATCCATCAGGCGTGTGTGCATGTGAGTGTGCATGCATGTGTGTACATGGTGCATGGGTGTGTATTCATGTATGTGCATGGGTGTGTATCCGTGTGTATGTGTGCATTCACGTGTATATGTGGGTATATGTGTGTATATTTATACATGTGTGTACGTGGGTGCATGGGTGTGTATTCATGTGTGCATGACTACGTATCCGTGTGTGTACACTCACATGTACATGTGGGTGTATGTGTGCGTGTGTATTCGTGTGCATGGGTGTGTATCCATGTGTGCACTCATGTGTACATGTAGGTGTATGTGTGCATGTGTATTAATGCGTGTGGGCATTCATGTGCATGGGTGTGTCCATGAGTATGTGTGTGCACTCACGTGTACATGTGGGTGTGTGCGTGTGTATTCATGCGTGTGTGTATTCATGTGTGCATGGGTGTGTCCGTGTGTATGTGTGCACTCACGTATACATGTGGGTGTGTGCGTGTGTATTCATGCGTGTGTGTATTCATGTGTGCATGGGTGTGTCCGTGTGTATGTGTGCACTCACGTGTACATGTGGGTGTGTGCGTGTGTATTCATGCGTGTGTATTCGTGTGCATGGGTGTGTCCGTGTGTATGTGTGCACTCACGTATACATGTGGGTGTGTGCGTGTGTATTCATGCACGTGCATGGGTGTGTGTCTCTGTATGTGTGCACTCATGTGTACATGTGGGTGTATGTGCGCATGTGTGTATTCATGCGTGTGCATGGGTGTGTCCGTGTGTGTGCACTCGTGTACGTGTGGGTGTATGTGTACATGTGTATTCCTGTGCGTATTCGTGGGGTGGGTGTTCGTGTGTGCATGTTGCCTAGTAAGGGCCGTGTGACCTCAGGGATGGCTTCAGAACATCCCTGCCTGAGAGGTGGCCTGATCTGCAGATAGAACTTTTCTGGAGGAAACAAGGGTGGCCCTTGGGGAGAGGTGGGTGGGCTGGCAGGGAAGGGGGATGAGGGGGGGCTCCTCTGCCTTCCCTCCTTGCCTCCCAGCTCTTTATTTTACGCTACATCCTCGTTTTATTTTTAAAAATGCCTCTTGGCCCCTGGCACAGGCCCCTCCTTGCTGCAGCCCCTGGGGGTGAAGACCTGACTGCTAGGTGGAGGGGCCGGCAGAGGGGAGGGCAGGGTCGCCAACGTCATATGGGTTACTAGACAGGCGCAGCAACACATGCTTTTTCAGGAAAGGAGAACTGCTTGGGAGGCTGAGGCAGGAGATTCGCCTGAACCAGGGGTCGCAGTGAGCCAAGATTGCGCCACTGCACTCCAGCCCAGGTGACAGAGCGAGACTCCACCCCCCCCCAAAAAAAAAGAAAGAAAAAAGAAGAGAACTGGAGAATTGGTGGAATCTGAGATCATCGGCTGTCGGCTGACCCCAGGCCTGGGCTGCAGGTGTGAGTTACCTGGCCCTGCCCTCTGCACAGCCACGTGCCTGGACTTAGGTGTGGAGCAGAAAGTCCCACAGACAGCCCCAGACACAAGCAAGTGCCAGAGAACCTTCCAGGAAGAGGCGATGCTGCACCTGGTTCTGAAGGCTGAGGAATTGGCAGCCTTTTGGGAGAAAGGCAGAGGGGAGGGCACAGAGGCTGGGGTGCTGGGGACAACAGGGGAGAAAGGCGGAGGGGAGGGCCTGCCCCAGGGAGGGCACAGAGGCTGGGATGCCGGGGACACGGGGGAAGAAAGGTGGAGGGGAGGGCCTGCCCCAGGGAGGCCACGGAGGCTGGGATGCCGGGGACAGGCAGGTCGCACAGCCCTGGGAACAAGACACTCCCATGTGCAGGGCCTGCAGGGAAGGCTCAGCTGTCTGTGGAGGGTCTGGAAACCCCTGGAAACCTGAGGCCCTCTGTTAGGATTTTCCGCCAATGAGGCGCCAGGGGAGGCTAAACTGCTTCCCAAAGTATCGTCGCTGTTTAAAAAAATGTACAAATTGACTGCAAATCACCTTGAACTCTGCAGAGGGCGGCTGCCAAGTTTAAAGTCATGCTGCTGCCCATGTGGACGCTAAGGAATAATCAGGGTCTGGTGGCTCATGGTGCCCCTGCGTCAAGTCGAGAATGTTTTCCCTGAAGTGCCAGAACGTTCTCCCCGCAGCCTCATGAGTGTGACATGTGATGTCTGCACGTATGATACACGCATGCAGATGAGACTATAGGTGCACACGAGAGTGTGGGTGCACACAAGTGTGCGTGCAGACGGGAGTGTGGGTGCAGACAGGACGGGAGTGTGCGTGCACACGAGCGTGTGGGGCCACAATCCCCTTCGTCCCTCCCTGTGAGCAGAGGGACCCCAGGAGATGGCGCACAGGAAACCCACAAGCCCTAGCAGCCCAAACAGGACTTTAGAGGTGGCCTCCCTGGAGTGGACGGCCTGGGCTGGCTTTGCCCTGGCGCCTCCTCCCACTTCCTGTGAGCTGGCGTGGCCAGGCTGTGCAGGAAGTGACCCACGTGGAGAGACAGCATGGCCTCCCTGGTGCTGACTGCAGGGAGCCCCTGGGACCCCAGGAACCTGGGCCAGGGATGCCTGTGGCTTTTCTCTGTCACCCCCACCCAAATGCAAACGCGCACACAAATGCCCCTTTTGCTTCTCTGTTTTTTGACATTGAGGCACCGACCTGGGCCCTCCCTGACCGCTGCAGGCCGGGGGCGAAGGGAGGTCCCGGAGAAGGCCCCACCATGGCCTGGGCCCCGTCCTCTTGCCCTGGCATCAGAAGGGGCCCTGGTCCCCCTGCCTTCGCAGTGTGGTCTGGGACTGCCCCTGGACCAGCTGCATGACATTGAGGTCTCAGTCCACAGCCATGGGGAGGTCTTCACCACTCTCACCTCCTGGTCAGGGTGGGGCTCCCGCCCCTCCAAAGGCCACACAGCTACTGGCGTAAGCCTTGAGCTCCAAGCGCGTGGCCCGCCGACCTCCTGAAAATTTGTGGCTGTTGCTGGTTTTATGTTGTGAGCCCCACACAGGAGGCTGGGCGGCCTCCAATGCCTCCAGGAGGGAGGGCAGAGCAGAGCTATGCCCAGGCCAGAGCCCTCAGCCCAGAACATTCTGTCTTCTTGCCCTAAGAACTCTCAAAATGTCCCAGAAGTTCCATGGCAGGTCACCCACATGGCCCAGCCCGGCCTCCCATGGCAGGGGGTGCCGAGAACCTTGGGGCCACACGGCCTCCAGGGTTGGTGCAGAGAGAGGTCGGAGCTGCAGGCTCGTCGGGTCATCAGTGTAAAGAAGCAGAGATTCCTCTTCAAAGACTTTCCTCCTCGTCTAATTAGGAATAAATAGTAACTTCTCTTAGAAGCACAATTTATTCAAAGACCTGTGCTAACATTCTTAAATATCTGCTAGCAGTAATAAAGAAATCAATGTACTTGGCTGGGCGCCGTGGCTCAAGCCTGTAATCCCAGCACTTTGGGAGGCCGAGATGGGCGGATCATGAAGTCAGGAGATTGAGACCATCCTGGCCAACACGGTGAAACCCTGTCTCTACTAAAAAAACACAAAAAACTAGCCAGGCGTAGCGGGCGGGCGCCTGTAGTCCCAGCTACTCAGGAGGCTGAGGCAGGAGAATGGCGTGAACCCGGGAGGCGGAGCTTGCAGTGAGCTGAGATCCAGCCACTGCACTCCAGCCTGGGCGACAGAGCAAGACTCCATCTCAAAAAAAAAAAAAAGAAAGAAATCAATGTATTTTATGTTCTTAGCTCCCGCAACTTAGCCTAAATACTTGCCCTGGCATCTTATACTGGTCCAAGCAAGCATTAGGTCATAACCTGTTCCTCTTCCTTATTTGAAGGTGTTTTTATCTTTCTCAGCATTCCACAAGTGACTTCCTCCTTCCTTTATTCTTTTTTTTTTTTTTTTTTTTTTTTTGAGGCGGAGTCTCGCTCTGTCGCCCAGGCTGGAGTGCAGTGGCCGGATCTCAGCTCACTGCAAGCTCCGCCTCCCGGTTTACGCCATTCTCCTGCCTCAGCCTCCCGAGTAGCTGGGACTACAGGCGCCCGCCACCTCGCCTGGCTAGTTTTTGTATTTTTAGTAGAGACGGGGTTTCACTGTATTAGCCAGGAGGGTCTCGATCTCCTGACCTCATGATCCGCCCGTCTCGGCCTCCCAAAGTGCTGGGATTACAGGCTTGAGCCACCGCGCCCGGCCCCTCCTTCCTTTATTCTCCTCTGCCTTTGCCTCTTTTAAAAAGGTCTATAGCCAGTCAGGACAAACACGGAATGTGAGATCCTGTTCCAGCCAATGGAAACCGGACACAGCAGTAGAACAGGGTGGACGCCTCAGGTTGTAAATGACCCTGGGCTCCTTTGTTCAGTGTACTCTCGTGGCAAAACTGCTGACGAGTGTACCCTTTCTGCAGAAAGTCAAAATAGCCTTGCTGAGAGAATTAAGTTTATGTTCAAGTGTTATTTCTTTGCAGCACCAGGGAACAAGCATTCTGTTTCTAAATAAACATTTCTAACAGCAGCATTGCCTCAGGCGCTGGCCCCACGGGCGGTATTCACTCAGCTTTACAGGTAAGAAGCCCAATGCCCACAGCCATGATCACAAGGGCAAAGCCCACTCCTCGAATTCTCCGAACTGCATGCATGGTGCAGGGCGAGGCGCAGGCATTCCCTCCCACCCAGAGCAGCCTCTCCGTGGAGTCCCCGGGCAGGACCCCAGTTACTTCTGAGCAGGTGCAGTCTGGTGCATGTTTACTCTAAAAACAAGGACAAGGATGGTGCCTACAAGTCGAACTGCTAGAAAGTCAGCGTTGCTCCACTTAATCCGTGGAGGCCATTTCAATGCAGGTCTGGAGGCCACGTCAGACCCTGCCTCACACTGCAATTCCTGGGCCTCGGTTCCCTCATCTGCACAAAGGGGCCAATGATAACTTCTCCCTGGAGAGTTACCTTGGGAAGCAGCATGAGAATTAATGAGAATTAAATCGATATACAAGCGCAGGTATACAGCAAGTGCTCAATTAGTGCCAGTCTGTAAACCAGCAGCTTCCCGAGCGCTCCGCTCAAGTATTCATGACTCTCCTTGGGGTGAGCGTTCCTGCCTCCCTCCTTCCCCAGATGGTGAAAGGGTCAGGCGGTGTGTGCCTGAGGCCTGTCATCCTCCCAAACCAGGGACACGTAAGTCGGCTAAACAGTGAATCTTCTGCAACAGTGGAATGTTCTAGGCCCATGCACTGAGAGTCACCGGAGCCCCACCTGGCTGCCCAGTACTCAAAAGGAAGCCCTGTGAGGGGAAAACTGAATTTTACATTTTATTTTACCTTTTTTTTTTTTGAGATGGAATCTCGCTCCGTCACTCAGGCTGAAATGCAGAGGCATGATCTTGGCTCGCTGCAACCTCCGCCTCTCAGATTCAAGCGATTCTCATGCCTCAGCCTCCCCAGCAGCTGGGGTTACAGGCGCCCGCCACCACGCCCGGCCAATTTCTTTTTTAAGTAGAGACTGGATTTCACCAATTTGGCCAGGCTGGTCTCAAACTCCTGACCTCAAGTGATCCGCCCACCTCGGCTTCTCAAAGTGCTGGGATTACAGGCGTGAGCCACTGCTCCTGGCCAGGAATATTTCATCTTAATTAATTTAAATTCCAACGGCCGCAGGTGGTGTGTGGTGACGGAGTGGCAGGAGGCCCCACCACACAATGCCAAAGGCACCAAAAACGCAGGTGGATGAGGGCGGCCTCTGCCTCCCCTTGGGGGGCAGCCACACCTGCCTGCTCCCGGATTCTGCCAGGAGGACTGGGTCCCCAGGCCCTCCCTGCCCTGCCTGATTGCCAGCCGCAGCTGGGTGGTCTTCCTCCAGCCAGGCCCACCTGAGGCTGCCTCCCGCCCTCCTGGAGGCCAAGCCCCTCGCCAGGGGCCTATATTAAACAGCAGGGCCAGACTCGCTGGGGAGGCATCTTGGAGAGCAGCCTCTAGGCTGTGGAGGCCAGTGTCTCCACAACCTGGAACAACACATCCTTTCTCTGAATTTAAGGAAAACAGGCTGCTCTGGAGGCAAACCTTTTAAACAGATGTTTCCTCTTGGTGGAACCTCCCTGCTCCGCCCCCACCCTGGGCCTTCCCCCAGGCAGGGCCTGCCCATCTCTCACAGGCCAGAGGCCTGGGGCAGGGGAGACCAAGTGATTTCAATTCTTTTTAGGAAGGGAGAGGAAAATATTTTTTAAAATGTGTTTTACAAGCCTGCTTTTGCCATTGTTGATGTAAACAGGTAAATTGTTTCCTGCCTCAATTAAAAACATCTGCCACATAAATGAATACCAATTAACTCATCCTGTTTTTAATTACTCTGTTAATTACACGCAGGCAGCAGAAAGGATGGTGGGGGAGCAGGGAAGCTGAGCCGATCCTCCGTGCCACACTGCCCCACCCCAGCTTAGCAGGATCGGAAATGTGTCTGGCTGGTGACGGATAGGGTGGCAGGGAGGTGGTGGCACCCTGCCAGCCGGGATTTCCCGATCCAGGGCAGCGAGCGGGCCCCTCTTCCCGGGATCTCCCTGGGTGGGGGTCCGGCTCCTGCCCCTCTCCTGCCCTCCCTCTCTGTCTGCAGCCCCCTGCTTACTTCTTGGGCCACATTTTGTTGAGGGAGGGAGGGAGGGGCAGTCTGGGGGGAGGCCTGGATTTTGTCCAGAAAGCTCTGCCTTAAGGCTGGGACGCTAGGAGGATAGGAGTCACCCTAAACAGGACCCCTGGGAGTTAGGATCGTGTCAGCTGCCATTTCCTGAGCTGTACATCGAGGAGCTGGGGGCCTCGTGGCTGCAGCACCCTCATTTAGGTTGCTTCCTCAGGGGCACCTGGGAAGCCCCTCACATGCACCACAGCCTTCATGGTAATGACACAGTTACTCATTCGTTTGCTTCAGTAAATGTTCACCCGGGGAATGGGGACGCCTCACCCCGTCTCACCCAGACCTCTCTGCGTGGTACATTTTGACTTCCAGTTCACACATGTCAAAGCTGAGGCCCACACAGGCAACTGCCTGCCCGAGGTTAAATCACGGGGACAGGCCAGGGTGAGCCGTGAGCCCAGGACTCTGATTTCAGGGCTGGTGTCGATGCCACCAAACGTGTCGCGGCCAGGACGTCCCGGGAGCCGGGTTCAGGGGCTGAAGCCGGGCTGCGCCACACGGTGGGTGGGGGTGCTCCCGGTCTAAGGGCATCTTGAGGGTCTTCACCCAAGAGGGTACCCCAGGCCTCCCTGGAAAGCAGCCCCCACAGAAACTGACCCTGTTCTTACCCTAGGTTTCTGCAGTCTAAGGATGTGGAGGTGGCCAGAGCTGGCTGGGCTCTCAGAGCCTATCTAGCCAGAGTAAAAGTCCTGTCCAGCAGCAGGGCCTAGGGCCCTCCGCGGGAAGGCTGCTGCTGCCTTAGCAGGATTGAGAGGGCCGAGTGCTGCGGTGCACTCACCATGTCTGCCTCGGGCACCAGCGTGGGCACGGTGGGAAGGGGCTCTATGGACTGGAGCATTAAATCCTGTCTGCCCTTTGCTGCACAGAGAAGAGAGGACCTGAGTCCAGGGCCTGGCCATGCCGGTGCCCAGGGCAGACATTCTGCAAGCACTCTGCCTTTCCTACCCCATGCCAGGGCTGTGCTTGAGGCCTTCCCGAGGGGGGGGTCAAGAATGCACCCACGCCCTGGCAAGCTGCCAACCCACGCCTGTTCCCTGGCAAATCCCTCCTAGGGGCTGGGTCCCGGCTTGCAGCCGCCGCCGGAGGGTGGCGGACGGCCCCTTCCTGGAATCCCATCCCAACCTCGGAGACAGCGACGCCAATGTTCCTGTAGCACAGGCTTTGCCCCTGTGTGGTTGCACGTGGCCAACAAAATACTAACTCATTTAACCTTGGCAGTCCCCCTGCCCCAGGAGGCTGTTCTGTTATATAATCATGACGAAAACATAAACCTCTCACTCTCTCCACTTTACAGATGGGGTAGCAATGGCCCAGAGAGCAAGGAACTGCTCAAGGCGCACAGCGGGACGGACAGCGCTGGGACCCGGCCCTGACAGCCGGCTCTATGCAGGCCCCCAGCGCCTTCACCTGCACAGCTGCCTGGTTCCCACCGGGTCCCTCCAAATACCCCTCCGTCTCCCCGATTTGCCAAATGTGGAGGGACACGGAGCAGTTTGTGATGTGCTGAGACCGCACTGCAGGTTGGCGAGCTAGGGGCACCACTTTCGGGTTTGAAGTCAGCGTCCACTGGTGTGGGTGAGTCCCTTGGCCCTGCTGGGCCTCAGCGTTCTCCCTATGAAACGGGGGGACCAGCAACCCCTCCTCATCGCACAGAGGAGGTGAGGATTCGGTGCTTCTGCCCACTGCCCCCTGCCTGCCTCCTCTTCCAGGCAGGCCACGAGGCTGAGCTCCTGCTTGCTGCCTGGAGGTTTCCTGAGCTGCCAGGAACTTGCACAGAGACCTCAGGCCCAGTGGGGGCCTCTCAGACCTTTGGCTGCCCAAGTTACCTGCCACATCCGCTGCTACCAGAAGGGCTGTTTGTTTGCTGCCTTTGGGAGCCAATATGAGCAACAAATGCACTTCCTGCTGTGTGAGCCGAGGAGCAGCCGAGCCGGGAAGGGGCTTCAGGCTCCGCACAGCCCAGTCCCGATGCGCAGCACGGCTCGGGAGGGAGGCCAAGCCGCACGTCCTCTGCAACCCGGCTCACACATCTGTCGCTCCTGCTGTCAGGGTGGGAAGGCCCTGACGTGGAGGTCGGCTTTGGGATGCAGGCGCTGGGCTCCTGGCCTAGACGCCTGCACCTTCTAGGCTGGGGAGGCTCTGGGAAAGACCAGAATGCCGAATCCAGCCCCGAGGATGGTCCTGTCTCAAAGGTAGGGCCAGGGGAGGAGCCCAGGCTCACTGGCCAGGACTTTAGAAGCACAGATCACCACAGTGCGAGGACCAGGAAGACCCTCAGGACCGTGGGATCTGATGCCGAGGGTGCATGGCGATCCAGCCAGGGTTACAGCCAGGACCCGGGTGGAGGCAGGGACGCGGTCAGGCAAGGTCACAGCGAGCCAGGCAGGGCTAAAGCAAGGAGCCCGTGTGGGAGGGCAGGGCAGGTGGTGGTCATGGCTACCCTGGAGGGGCCGCGCCTGCTGGGCTGAGTCCTAGTGAGCCTGGGTGAAGATCTGCCCTCTCTGGGCCCCGCCTTCCTCGTTATTCGCTGGGAGCTGCAATGGCTGTGCTGACATGGGTGTGCTGTGTACCTTGAGGACCGCCCCAGTGGCCCTGCACAAGCCCCACCCTTGCCCTGCTTCCCTGGGGCCACAGACCACAAGGAGACTAGACTCTGCTGAGACCAAAGGAGAGCGGCCTGGGGTCCAGGAAGGCGGCAGAGAACGAAGCTCTCAGGGGTGATGGCCGGGATGGCCTTGGAGAAGGGTCCAGCAATGGGCAGACCTGGGCCAGCGCAGACACAGGCCACGGGGAGGAGGGCAGGCGGAGGGCCCAGTGGTGGCAACCAGGGCAGCTCTCGGCGCTGTGCCATGGGGCCTCGAAGCGACTGGATACAGGGAGTGGTCCCTGCAAGGCAGCTCAGGACAAGCCTTGTGGCTCCCCAGAGGCAGAGGCCCCATGGCTGGGAGCATGAGGTCACTCTTGTCAAACAGCCTCTGCTGCCCAGATGCAGATGGTCTCACCCATTGCCCCAGCTGGCCGGACACAGTGGGAACAGCCAGGCACTGGGGCCCAAGCAGGTGCAGGAAACCACCTGTTGAATTTAGACCCAACCAGGGGCCATGACGGCGAGTCCTGCCCACAGCTTCGGGCTGATGGAGGCCACTGCCACCGCCTCCCACCTCACTGAGTGCTTTCCCCGCCAAGGCCACAGAGCCGCACACCCCTGACCACGTGTGGGTGACAACGGGGCAGTCGGGCAGACGGTGAAAGCTGAGGGGTGGCCCCTGAAGAAACTAGAAGCCACCGGTCACTGTGGCCAAGCCCAGGGCTTGCTGTGTCTGTGAGGGGTCTCAGCTCTGCACCAGCCCAAGGGGGAGGCAGCAGAGGAGACAGGGGTCTGCCCGGAGTTACACAGCAAGGGCCTCGACCTGGACACCATGCTCCCTGACCCTGGGGCAGTGGGCCATGTACGCAGTGGGCAGAGGGCCGGGTTCCAGCCCTGCCCCGATTGTCTTCTCCCCGCTCCCGGCCTCGAGAAGGTGCCAGGCAGGCAGATGGGCCAGGCTCGGGCACGCCGCAGCCGTGGTGGCAGCTGCTTGGGGGAGACCCACGAGGGGCTGGCTCTGCTGTTCCCTCCTGAGCGGAGCCTTCTGGGTACCCTGACTCATCCACCCAGTGCTCTCATGCAGCCTCCAGGAGATCTGCAGGGGGCCGGGGGGTGGTGCTGCTGAGTCAAAACAGCCCCCAGGGAATATTCCGCAGAGAAGCGAGGCCCTTCCTGTGCCAGGCAGCCAGAGACCTGCTCTGAGTGCCCCGTGCTCCTCTCATCCCAGCAGGAGGACAACTCTGAGAGTGGCAAGCGGGGCAAGCGGTCACTTTGCAGTGGGAGACACAGGCTCAGAGAGACTCAAGACTTGCCTGAGGCCACCTGGATGGCTCTGAATGCTGCTCCTCCCTCCAGGGCAACACGGTAACCGGAGGCTTCTAGTTTCTTCAGGGACCGTCCCTCAGCTTTCACCGTCTGCCCGACTGCCCACCAGGAGCCCCTGCGTGTGTGGAGTCTGGGAATGTGCATTCCCGGGGGCTCAGAGCTGCCCCTGCACCCTGGACTCCCAGCTTCCCCGCGATGGGCTTTTCCAGGCTGCAGCATGGGTAGCCCCGGTCATCAAGGACGTGGGCGGCACTCTGGAGTCGGTGCCATCCTCTCTTCACCAGAGACCGTGTGAACGTTTTTACGATGATTTTTTTTTTTTTTTTTGAGACGGAGTCTCGCTCTGTCGCCCAGGCTGGAGTACAGTGGCCGGATCTCAGCTCACTGCAAGCTCCGCCTCCCGGGTTTTTACGCCATTCTCCTGCCTCAGCCTCCCGAGTAGCTGGGACTACAGGCGCCCGCCACCTTGCCCGGCTAGTTTTTTGTATTTTTTTAGTAGAGACGGGGTTTCACCGTGTTAGCCAGGATGGTCTCGATCTCCTGACCTCGTGATCCGCCCATCTCAGCCTCCCAAAGTGCTGGGATTACACGCTTGAGCCACCGCGCCCGGCCTTACGATGATTTTTTAAAGAGAGACTGAGAAGGACCAGGACTAGAAAGACAAGGTTGTCGTGTCTCCCACAGGCAGCAGCCTCGAGCTGGCACCATGTCTTCTGCCCCCTGGAAGGCCAGCTCCGTGAGGCCGGGGAGGCCCCCATGAATTCTGCAGGGAGCACTTGGTGGGCGCTGGGCGGACTCACTTTCCCCACCTGTGAAAGGGGCCAATCCCACTGCGGCGGGGCCAGTGAGCGAATTCCCAGGAGGTCTGAGCAGAGCCGCAGCCGGGGTACAACCGGCTTCCGGGGCCGGGCTGCTGCCTCCAAGAGCCCAGCCTTTTTCCCAGAGGTGAGGAGTGAATCTAGGCTCCGTGCAGGGGGGTTCCAGCAAGTAAAAGGTGTGACAAATTCATCCTCCAATGTTCAACTGGACAAATCTCCTCAATCCACCACTGAAGGCCCCCCAAGTGCTCCGAGGGACCCGGCGTGCTGTGGGCTGGGAGGCGTCTGTCCCAGCTTCATCTCCGAAATGTCGGTGTCTGCTCTGCCCTGTGCTGCGGTTTTCAGGCATCGAGGTTGAGTGACCTCTTTCCATCTCTCCTGCTCCGGGTCGGTCAGCAGGCCGAGTCTCAGGGCTATGACACGGAGGTTTGTCACATGTCACACCAGGTGGCCCTGGGTCAGCCAATGAGCTTTGTTTCAGGAGAGTGTGGGTGAGCGCTGCCCCCACTGCATGGCTGCGGGGAGGCCCGAGGGCAAGATCTTCCCGAGGGACAAGCTAGATGCAGAGTGGGGCCTGCTGAGCCTCAGTTTCCTTGGCTGTAAGATGGGACGAAGGCATTTACAGCAGGGATTGCTGGGAATTCCTCCTCTGGATCCGGCTGATGCCTCGGTGCACCGTAGGCTCCCAGGAGCTCACACCACCTTCCATGCCTGTCACTTGTGCCCCACCTCAGAACGAGGTCCTTGTAGCAGCAGGGCAGCCCATCTGGCCCCACCCAGCCCCCGCCGCCTCCCCGCCCTCATCTCCTTTCTCTGAGACAAGGCTCCTCGCGGGTCCTGGAGGTGATGGCACACCTCCTCCCGCAGGTAAGTTCCAGGTCCCTTTACCAGAGAAGCCAGCGTCAACCACCACGGCCCTGGGGGGCGACACACCGTGGCTCCCCTCCTTCACTTCTGTCTCTCCCAGACGGAGCAGAAGCCTCAGGCGTACAGTAGGCACCAATCATTATTTGTCGAGGGAATGAATGGGCACCACCTAAGGAGTTGGGTCAGATGGAAGCGTGGCTCAGAGATGTCAGCGTGAAGACCAGGTCAACGTGACAAGCCGGGTCCCGCCCTGCCCTCGGGTGCATGGACTTCCCCAGGCAGCACTGACACCCCCGCTGAGGTGAGGCTGCTGGGCCCTGTCCATGGGGAGAGGCAGCTGGAAACTGGGGGCCCCAGCTCCTCCTGGGGCCAGATCCTGACCCCAAAGCCAGCCTGTTATCTGGGTGTCGGAATCCTGCTGGGGTGGAGAGGGGCTGGGGAAGAGGCGGGTCCACCTGTTCTCCAGGGACCTCCCTGCAACCCTTCATGAGGTCAGAGCTGGGCACCCAGGAAGACAGTGGCCTTGGCCATGGGGGCCACGCCAGCCACGTACCAGCCTGGCATGGAGCCTGCAGGTGATAATCTCCAGGCTGCTCCGGGGCTGGGCGGCAGCTGTAGGGGGGTTCAGCTGTCACAGAGGGAGCCTGGGAAGCCATCACTGCCTGGGATGGTGCCCCTCCCACCTCCTCCTCCCCAGGCCCCGAAGGCCCAGCAAGCCCATCCCCCTACCCAAGGAGCCAAGCCCTGCTAGGCCGCCCATGCTAACACGCGGGGAGCCAATACTGACCCAAAGACAGGTCAGCCAGACCCACCTGCTCCCTCAGGAGGTGGGATCTGATCTCCTCCCGCTGGACTGCGCGGCCCACGATGGAGAGGCGCCTCATGACTCTGCAGTCAGCTCAGAAAAGCTGTAGGTGCCAACCCGGGGAAGCCTGCCCAGCATGGAGCGTTCTCTGAAGTGGGAGCCACAGGGAGGGCCTCATGGAGGCCTCTGTCCACAAGCAGTGATGCCCGCACCCACTGCTGCTGACCGAGCCCCCGACACTCCCAAGCTGAGCCTTTGAACCTCAGCAGGGAAGACCACCCGGCCGAGACCCTGGCCACCATGGGGCCATCACTGTCCCATGGGGCTCTGTTCCATCTCCTGGCCCAAGGGTCTCTGAGCACCGCCAGGGCTGCCTCACGCCTCTGAGTTTGGGGTGTTTTGTTCGGCAGCACTGGGGCCCGAGCAGCTTCTTGCCCGGTGTCTGGCACAGCTGTCCTTGGAGGCGGCGTTTCCGGGATCCTGTGGTTTAGGGGACACTCCCTCACTCCCCGGCCTCGGGGGCCGATGACCAGGCAGAGCAGGCCCAAGGCCATGTCTGTGAGGGAGTCACAACGCTAGGTCACTCCAAGCTGCCTCTGTGGCCACAACGTCCAGCTGCCCCCACATAGGCGAGACCCAGGATCAAGCCCCAGGGCTAGAAAGCGGACACGGGATGTATTTGTTTGTGGAATCAAATATGACGGCAGCTTGCAGGCAGCCCAGCCGCTGTGCAAACAACCCTCTTCCAGCACCCAGTGAGGGCGGCCCTGAAGCAGCCGGCGACCCCGGGCCCTGTCACCCACCAGGTGGGGTGGTAGGGACCGTCTCTCAGGCAAGACAGGGTGCCTGTGTACTGAACACCTCCCGTGTCAGGTGCAGGGGCCAGACAGACAAAAGTTCTGCCCCACAGAGCTGACCTCGGACGGGAGCCCAGGAATACTGTGCAAACGTACAAGACCCACGGCTGAGGCTGGGAGGTGTGGTGGTCAGGAGAGGCATGGGGTGGGTGAGTGGGTGGCCACTGAAAAGGTGATGTCTGAGCAAGATCTAAGGAAGGGAAGCTGGGAGTCGTGCAGGCATTGGGGGACAGCATTCCAGGCATGGGGTCCAGTAGCGCAAAGGCCCTGAACTGCAGCCAGCCAGGCACAGTGGGCAGCAAGGTGGAGCAGAGTGGGTGATGGTGGGTGATGAAAGGGAGAGGAGTTTGTGTGGTCTTGGCCCCACGAGGACCTCAGCTCCATCCCTGGAGAGCTGTGACTGGCCTTTAATGGGACCCATCTGTCTGTCAAGTGCAAAATGGACCTGGGATGGGGGGCTGGGGTAGAAGCAAAGAAACCAGGTACAGAATCTGGCACAAGTCACGCGGTCAGAAAGCAGGTGCTGGAGAGATCCCATAACTGTTTGTGGAATCAAATAGGACAGCAGCTTGCAGGCAGCCTGGCCGCCGCTGTGCAAACAACCCAGAGTGTCCCTGAACCAGCCAGTGAGCTCAGGCAACCGCATCCATCCCCGGGGCCAGTGCACCATCGCCTGTGAGAGGTGTGGAGAGGGCTGCTCTCCCATGCCTGTGGGAGGACGCGGTGACAGCAAGGCCAAGCCCCCTGCCCACCAGGACAGCAGCTTTTCTTGATAATTTATCCCCTGAAACCCTGTGGACAATTAAACCCAGAGTTACCAGGTGAGCCAGGGATTCTACTCCTAGGAATCCAACCAAGAGAAATGAAGACATTCATCCATGCAAAAGCTCCCAATACCCACGGATGCGTGGTCCACGCAAAAGCTCCCAATACGCACGGCTGCGTGGTCCACGCAAAAGCTCCCAATACCCACGGCTGTGTGGTCCACGCAAAAGCTACCAATACCCACGGCTGCGTGGTCCACGCAAAAGCTACCAATACCCACGGCTGCGTGGTCCACCATAACCACAATGGGGGCAACAACCCACGGGTCCATCAGCAGACACACAAAACATGGTCTTTCCGCATAGTGCTGTACAACTCAGCCACAGGGAAGGGTGCTCCCCGCTAGGCTCCAGTGCGGGGAGCCATGAAGGCCCTGTGCTGAGTGACAGCCAGATGCAAGGGCCACATGTGGCCCCGTCCCCCTCATCCGAGGAATCCAGAACAGGCAAGTTCACAGAGATGGGTGGGGGACGCTGACCGGGGGCTGGGGGTGGAGGAGTGAGGAGATAGGGAGGGGGCAGACTGGGAGCTAGGCATGGAGGAGTGAGGAGATGGGGGAGCAAATGTGAGAGGGGCTCAGCCTCCCTCCCAGGGGCTCTGCTCCTGTCTACTGGGGCCCACCTGCAGGCAGGTAGCGGGAGACACTGCTGTGACCCCAGCCCTGGTTCTGTGGGCCTGGCTGTGCTGGAAACCAGAAGGGTGGAGGCCAGGGCCCAGAAGGCTGGTGGCTGGAGTGAGTGGGAGGTGAGCAACCTTCTTGCTGCAAACACCCCCCTTCCAGAGACACAAGCACACCCTTAGGGGTGGGAGGGGCCCACAAGGACCAGTCTGTGGCAAGTGACCTTTCCAGCCTGGAGGTCTCCTGGGCAGAAGCCCCTCCACGCGCCAAGGATGAGCCAGAGGTGGAGAAGGGCCGTGGGCTGGCCCCATGGTGCAGAGTGAGCAGGCGCTGGGGGCACTGGCCTGCAGCTCAGGCCTCTGCTTGTCCCTCCGGTCACCCCAGTCCCAGGGCAGCACGGTCCCTGGGTCTGGGCAGGTTTGGGTGGACGCAGGTGCTGTGGCCCCCGGTGAGCCCGAGTGTCACGACTCATGCTTTATAGAAGCTCTTATGGGGTCACAGTGCGGAGGGGACGGGGAGGAGGGTTTGGGGAGGGTAAGCACTTTGCCGAGGCACTTCTCATTCCGGAACATTCTCTGAGGCTGGCTGTGGGGATCCCCTGTGCGTCTGGACAGCCAGGTCATAGGTCATGCTTCCTCCTGGCCTGGTTTTCACACCGTGGTATGCCACACGCATGCACACGTGTGCACGCCATCACACACTCAGACTTCACACGCACGCACCTGCATGTGCGCCCCGGCAACAGCTCCGGACAGTGACCTCAGGGCTGGTGTTGTCGTGGAGATGGGCTACCAGGTGGCCCCTCACACGGCCCCCGCTTCCTCATCCCGGCAAACAGGCAGAGCACACTTCCAGGAAAGAAGCCGCCCTGGCATTGGACTCAATGACTGTAAAACAGCCTCTTAAGCTGGGCAGTGGCTCACACCTACAATCCCAGCACTTTGGGAGGCCGAGGCAGGAGGATCACTTGAGCCCAGGAGCTTGAGATAGCCTAGGCCATGTAGCGAGACTCTGTCTCTACCAAAAAAATTAAAAATTAAAAAAACCATTAGCTGGGCATGGTGGTAAACACCTGCAGTCCCAGCTACTCTGTAGGCCGAAGCAGGAGGATCGCTTGAGCCCAGGAGGTTAAGGCAGCAGTGAGCCACGATCGCATCACTGCACTCCAGCCTGGGCGATAAAGGAGAACCCACACTCTGAAAAAAGGGAAAAAAGAGGCTGGTGCAGTGCTCACGCCTGTCATCCCCGCACTTTGGGAGCCTGAGGCGGGTGGATCACCTGAGGTCAGGAGTTCGAGAGCAGCCTGGCCAACATGGCAAACCTCTGTCTCTACTAAACACACACACACACACACAAAGCCGGGTACACACGTGTGGCTGTAATCCCAGCTACTCGGGAGGCTGAGGCAGGAGAATCACTTGAAGCTGGGAGATGGAGGTTGCTGTGAGCCGAGATGGCACCATTGCACTCCAGCCTGGGTGACAGAGTGATACTCTGTCTAGGGGAAAAAAAGAAAGAAAGAAAAGAAAATGGCTTCTTGGGCCAGGTCCTGGGAGCTTGAGGGAGGTGATGGCATGGAGCCAGGACCTGGAAACGTCACTTCTGCTGGAAGCCTGCATGCCCAGAGACAGGTCAGGCCCTCAGTGTGCAAGCCAACAGCCTTCTCTCCAGACAGGCTTTGCCCTGTGGCCCCGGCCCTGCCTGGTGCACCTTCTGTTTGCCTCACTGGTCAACTCCTGGGGGCTGCTTTGCGCTCCCCCAGGGCAGGGCCCCACACTGCACGCCTCACAATGCCACATCTGCACGCTTCTGCACACTTCACATACCTCTACACACCTCACACGCCTCCGCACGCCTCACAGTGCCACACGCCTGCATCCCCACAGCCATAGTGGCCACTTCATGTCATGCATGTGTCACTTGGTGAAATCCCTGTCCCTCTGCTCTGTGCAGTGCAGCGGCCGCAAGCACAGAACCGGCACGAGGAGGGCGGAGGCGAGACCCCAGTGAGTTCAAGGTGCACACTGCCCCTGCGACAGCTTAAATAAAATACCTCAGTCACTTAAAAAATCAGTGCATGTCGAAAATAATGAGTTTTGGACACACTGAGTTAAGTAAGCTTATATATTATGAGCATTAATTTTGCCCAGTCTCTTCTTCCCTTTTTCAACGTGGCCACGAGACAGTCTGAAATGATCCACGCCTCTTCCCTGGCACCCTGAAGCTCCCTTGGGAGAGGCTGCCCCTTGGCACACAGAGGCATGGGTGACAAGGGCTGCCACATGGTGGCTGCTCAGGTCACAGGAGAAGCTGACCTGGGCCCAAAGGGGAGGCTCTGGGCATATTCCCGAACACTCTGCTCCCAGGTACCCTGTTGGATGGTCTGGGCTTCTGGGCATGAACAGTGCTGGACCCTGAAGGAGCAGCTTGGCCGCAGAGGCACAGTGGGGACACGGCAGCCAGCAGGGCCACACAGAGAGGGTCTCAGCCACACACCTGGCCTGCACCATCGGGGAGCGGCAGGCGAGGCCCCGTCTTCCCTGTGCGCAGTGCACGGTACTGCAGTGCTGACCAACCCTCCCAAGGGACAGGTGAGGACACGGAGGCCCAGAGGAGTGGAGATAAGTCTGGCCTTGCTGCCTGCCTGTTCTTGCTGTTGGCAGGGCCTGGTAGGGGAGGCAGAGACGCCGTGAAAGAGGCATGAAGGGCTGTGCCCTGCCCTCTTCCACCCCCGAAGTTCAGAAGGACACATTCTTTAAGGGAACTGAAGGCCACGTGGTGGAGCTGCAAGCCGCCATCAGGCACAGGGATACGTGGAGTCCAGCACCCAAGGCCCCTGTTCTGTCCACTCAGGCACAGCCATGGCCCAGAGACCCAACGCTGCCCCCGGTCAGGGGCAGTCCTGGGTTCTGATGTCTCTGGCACAGGAGATGCCGCGTGGAAAGGCCCCAGGTCCACTGTGCTCTGAGTACAGGCTGGGCTGGATTAGGCTGTGGAGCCCCAGGGTGATGGCCAAGGCAAGGGGAGGGGCCTGAGGATCCCCTAGGCAGAAATACCTTGGCTCAGGATGGCCCCAGTCAGGCGGCCTCGGCTCCCAAGTGGGAATACTGCCTCTGACAGGGAGTAACTAGAGGGTGCAACTGATCCTACCCTGTTTCCCCTCCGTAATGGGTCTGCAGGTGGCATGGTGCACGCAGGGCCCCAGGGCTTGGCCCCAACCTTGCAGGCTGTCCCTGCATGGGTGGAGCAGGCACAGGGCCTGAGGTCTGGGGTCTGTGCAGGGGTCTGACCATTGAGGTGGTCTCTCTGGACCACCCCATTGTGCCAAGGTGCAGAAAGTGAGCTTCTGTTTGGAGGCCTGCAGAGAAGGGGGCCTGGGTGCAGAGCTGCCTTCATGCCTCATCCACCACTGAGTCGCAGGACACCACCGGGTGTCCCCCCAGAAAGGGGACGAGGCTGACGGTCCCAGCCCAGACACACACAGACCTTTCCCAGCTCATCACAGCCCGAAGGGGTAGATGCCTTTGTGACCACATGTTGCGTTTGAAACCCAAGGGACAGACAGGAATATCTGCTGTAGGTCATGCAGCTGCTGGGAGGGGAGTGGAATCCAGATGGGGGCTCCAAGAAGCTGAGGGGCTGCCCACCCCCGCCCCGCTGCCTCTGAGAACAGGGCAGGGGGGCTGCAGTCACCCCTGGCCCTGGTGGGGAGCCCCTCCCCACCTGTAAGAGGGCCTCACTGCAACTGGTGCCGCTTCCCTTGCTGGCTTGACTGCACCCTGGCTTTCCCAGGTACTCAGGGAGGTTGGGTACATTGGGCGGGGACTTCCTCGTGAGTTCCATCTGTGGCCTGGGGCCACCAGGGTGCTCAGGAGCCCTCCTGACTGCCCCAGGTGTTTCCTGGGCGTCTCCCGGGCATCTCCCATCCTGGTCACCAGCAGGTCCCACCTGCTGCCTCACCAGTGTGGACTTTTCTCTGCCGAGTAAATAGAAGACTGCATCGGTGCCCGGACTTCCTCCCCAAACCTCCTCCTGCCACATTCACCATGACCCCAGCCTCAGGGGCAGCCGAGGAGGCTCTGTGCTGCCCAGACCCGACATGGGGCAGAAGTGGCCCTGGGAGGCTGAGCGGGTGGGAAACGCAGAGGCAGGCGGCCGAGCACTGTAGGGTGAGCTGCCGGCTGGGCTGCTGGCGCCTCAGCTCCGGGAGACATCTTCCTTATGACGGCCAAATTCATCTTTGTTTTCCTTCCCAGTGACATCTGGCTCTCAGTGAGGTCCCACGAATTACAAAAAGCAGAAGTCTGAACTTCTGTTTTATTGCCACAGGAAACTCACTGCCACAGCCAGGCGGAAAGCCCAATCTCAGCGGGTCCTGAGTCCCCAGCTCCCACCATCGGGGCCAGCTGCGAGCTCAGACCCCAGCTCCCACCGTCGGGGCCAGCTGCGAGCTCAGACCCCAGCTCCCACCGTCGGGGCCAGCTGCGAGCTCAGACCCCAGCTCCCACCCTCGGGGCCAGCTGCGAGCTCAGACCCCAGCTCCCCCCGTCGGGGCCAGCTGCGAGCTCAGACCCCAGCTCCCCCCGTCGGGGCCAGCTGCGAGCTCAGACCCCAGCTCCCCCCGTCGGGGCCAGCTGCGAGCTCAGACCCCAGCTCCCACCATCGGGGCAGCTGCGAGCTCAGAAGTGGGGACTGGGAAGCAGTAATTTCTCTCTCCTCATCATCAGTTTCCAGCCCAAGTGCCAGGTCTCCGCCTGAGTCTTTTCCACTGATGCTACAAGGGCGGTTTCCACTCCAGGAATTTTTTTTTCCAGACAAGCAAAGCCCTTGCCTGCATTTGCTCTTGGCTAAGGCGGCCCTTCCCAAGCCTGCCGGGTGGGCTGTTTCCTGCAGCGCAGCCTGGGCTCCACTGAAAGGAGGGTCCCGGCCCGGGTAACTGCAGAAGCAGAACCAGGCCTTCTCACTCTGCCCAGGAAAGTCAGGGGGTGGAGAATAAACCCCCTAGGAAAGGATCTGGGGTGTGGTTCACTGACACAGGCATTCCCAGGGAGACTGAGCCACGAGGTGGATGAACAGCATGGTGTCCACCCAACCTGGCCCAGACCCTGACACCAAGGATGGTGACGCTGTCGTGAGCCTCCCTCTGAGCTGCCCTCAAGTGGTGTGCACCCCCCTAGCCAGTACCCCGGCAATTGTGTTTCCACCCCCTCCGGTCCCCGCGAGGCAGCGGGTCCCAGCCCACCGTGTGCACTGGACTCTGCGGGGGCCTGGCCCACTCCCTGCTGTCCCCACGCTGGCCTTCCCATGTCAGAACTCAGTGGGAAGTTCCAGGGGCCTGACCACCCTGGATGTGTCAGAGGCAGAGCCCTGTGGCGCCCACCCGTGTCCAGCTCCTGTGCTGCGAGCTGGGAACCTCTGTGGGCCTCGGCTTCCCGGTCTGGAAAGTGGGGCAGCAGAGGTGCCTTCAGGGCTGCCGTGAGGATCCAGTGCAGGGCCTGGGTGCCTCTCACTGCATGTGCTTCTGCCTCCGCCTGGTATGGAGTAAGGGGTTCCATCAATACCTGCCCGGGGAATGGGCACTGGAGGACGGGCACTTTTTGTGCTGTAAGTGAAGCAGTCAGTGGCAAAACCACCCTCTAGCACTGACGAACTGTAGAGTTTGGGTCCCTCCCATCCCCAGGGGCCTGGGGCCGGCCTGGGAGGTGACATCTGTTGCCTGGACGTGGATTTCTACGAACAGTGGATGTTGTCTGTGATAACAGCCGGGCAATGTTCCAGTGGCTTCTGGAATCTTTAGCAACAATGACCCCCGTTCCCTGCACAGCAGGGTGGGAAGCAGAGGTGAGGCTGGCCAGAGGTGCAGGACTAGAGCAGCTGGGATGAGGTTGGCTCTGGGGCTCCATGACCCAGGCAGGGCAGAGGTCAAGTTCTCCCACCTGGGCCCTGACCCCAGATGGGCCCCAGGGCCTGTGTCCAGGAGGGCTTTTGCACCTGCAGTGCCAACCCCAAGTCATGACCGAGCTCTCAGCCACCAGATCCCCCAGCCCCTTGGGGGTGCTCAGGTGCTCTAAGAACGTGGCCTGGCAGGCTGGGGACGGGGACCGACGGCACGGACAAAGGAACGCCCAGGCAGGGCTAGACAGGGGCTGGGTGGGGTTGGACAGGGGCCTGGAGACACTCGCTGCAGCCCACCATCAGACTGGCTCCCTGCATGACCTGTGGAGTGACTGTACCTCTCCTAGCACTGGAGATGGGGAACGCCACACGGCCCTCGTGGGTGTTACAGGGACGCAACAGTGGGTGTAAGCCCCAGCGCTGTTATAGGCTGTAAGAACCACTCCACGACCCTGTAAGCAGGAGAGACAGGCCACAGGCAGGCAGTGCAGCAAGTGGCAGCAGGGAGAGCAGCCCCACGGAGGCGCCAGTGCCTTCACCTGTGGCACCACTAACAAGGCCCTGCTGCTCCCTCCATGCTGGGTCCGAACACCCGTGGGCACACAGCACTGGGGCACGCTGAAGTTGTTCCTGGTCCCTTCCTGCTTGGGAAGGAAATCAGATCCACTTAATTCAACCACCATCCTTCCACCCTGGCACTGTGGGAGGCTGAGGATGAATCAGAAACCCCAAAGTCAACCTGCGAACGGTGCAGCAGGGGAGGGGAAGGCCAGCAGAGAGCCCCAAGATGGTTCCAGAAGCTGGCAGGGAAATGCCTCACCCATCTCACACCCTCCCCACCACCCCAGACGTGGCAGCAGCGAGGCCCGGCCCTCCCCGGTGCAGCCCTGAGGGCTGGGATCTTGGGGATTAGTGACCCGGCCTGCCGGCAGCGTCTCCAGATCCTCACGTAGGGAGAAAAATTAATTTCTTCCAGTCATGCAGAAATGAAAATACGTGGAGCCAAACCAGAGAGATTTCCTGGAGGTGGTAACTGAATTACGCGGATAGCGGGCGGCAGGGGAAGAGCTCAGGGGGGCTCGGGCGGCCGGCGTGTGGCTGCGCCGCCCCAGAGGGTTCTGGAAGGAGATGTCTGGGGAAAGCCCTCCCGCTCACCGGCCCTGGCTTCACAGGTGGCGACAGCGTGGCCCCAGCACCACGAACCACTCATGTGAACTTCCCTTCTCCCCTGTCACTAGAGGATCCCAGCACATCCCAGGAGAGATGGAGCCTGCCGGAAGACTGGTCCTGATGCCACACTCTCTTCCCTCCCTGAGCCCCAATCTCGGGTGGGGGCCACATCTGTTCCTCCTGCTCTGGGGGTTTCTTCCTGTTTCCCCTTTCAGTGTGGAAGAGTAGCCACTTGCCCAGCAGGACGGTCCCAAATAGCACGGCTTTTCCAGGCACGGTGCTGTCAGCACCCTGAACAGGACCCTCCCCTCGGCTCCAGCGTGCACAGCATCCGCCTGTCTGGCCTCCGTGGAACTTTCTGACTCCCAACGCCCAGACTGGAGCCGGGGCAAAGGACACAGCCCAACCCCAGAGGCACACAGAGCCAGCCCTCCACGGATGAGCGTGCCCAGGAACTGTGGGCTCGGCCTTCCTGCCTCCTCCCCTGCCGGGAAAGCGATGCCAGGGGCAGGTGAGGGTCGGACACGCTCAGGCCCAGCCCTCACCCCTTCAGGTCTAGGGGACACAGTGGAGTCCCAGTCTCAAGAAGTTTCCCCAACCTCGCAGCAACTTGAGCAATGCCAGGCACCGAGTAACTGGCCCCCGCCCCTTATCCCCGGCCGACCCGTCCTCCGAGGTGGCTGCCCTGGGAACCTCCTGTTCCTGGTCCAGGAGAGGAAACGCACACCCGGGCCGGACGCACGGAAGCCGCACCCTGGCCGGGGCCACAAGCCTGACAGCTACCGACCAGCCCCCACCCACAGGAGCACGCGACGTGCTCTTTTCAAAGAAAAGGTTTTTCTTCCTGGGCCCTGGAATGGGCCTAAGTCAGCCGGCCTCAGCCCACAGGGTGAACGGGTGGGCACAGCCTGGCCGCGGCCCCAGCACACACAGGGCGGGCGCAGGGGCGGGGTGCGCCAGCCCCGCAGTGTGTTCGGAGCCCAGCGGCTCTGAGTCGCTGCCACCAGCCTGGCCGCCTTCTGCTCCACGTAAGTGAAGTCAGCCGTCTAGGGCTGCGTTTCCAGCCATCTGTCCCTCCACAGAGGCTCACACCTCCCTCCCCGCTGTTCCCACAGCCTGGCTCCGGGCCTGCCCAACACAGATGGACGCTTCCCAAAGGCTGTGCGCGCCATCGCTGCCACCGGGCTGTGCCGAGGCCCGCGGCCGTCAGGACCCCAGAGACGGCGCGCCAGGCAGGGTCCAGGCCCCCCAGCGCGGACCACCCTCACTCAGCCCGCCGGGCAGCGCCGGGGACCCGGGCGGGAGAGGGAGGGGCTGGAGGGAGCTCTGGACCCTCCTCCCCAGCCCGGCCGCCGGCACCTCGGCCTCTCCCAGGGCCGCCCTCGGCCTCCCCACTCCCGAGTCCCCGTCACGCGGGCCGCGGGGCCTTTGTTAGGAAAACCGGGCGGCCCCAGGGGAGCCCGCGGGACTTCCAGCGCCCGGGCGCGTCGTTTCCCCCTGAAGTTTCACCGCAGCCCCCGCAGGTCAGGCTCCGCTCACAGTGGGCTGCGCTCAGCCCGGATGGGTGGGCGCTGGGCGGGCTGGCTCCACCCTGCCGTGGGCACCAACTTTGAAAACGGCCCGTGCGCTCCGTGCGGCTGCGGCGCAGATCCGGGAACGGCAGCCGCGGGCGGAGTCGGGGGAGAGCGGCGGCGGCGCGCGGGGCGGACGCGGCACTTACGGTCGGGGGTCCGGGGGGTCCGGGGGAAGGCGGACGGCGCACACTCGTGACCCGGTCCGGGAGTAGCTGCTCCCTCCAGCTCGGTCCCCACCTCCGCGACTCGGGGGCGGCTGCGCGCTGTCTTCTGGCGCCGCACCGGGCTCAGGCGCGCGGCGGGGCTGGGGCGCGCGGGGCGGCCGCCTGGGCCATGCCGGGGACTCGGCTCCGGCCACCCCGCGCGGGAACAAAGCGCGCACCCCGCGCCGGGCGGTCTCCGGCCTCCGCGGCCCGCGCCGGGTCCAGCCGCCGCGCCTGTGGCTCCAACGCCGCGCTCTCGCCCGAGAGTCTCACGGGGCCCCGCGGCCCCCGCCCCGCGCGCTCCGCCTCCGCCTCCTGCCCCCCGCCGCCGCCGCTGCGCCACCTGCCTCCCGCCCAGCGCCCATCGCGCTCAGCTCCGCCCCGGGGCGCCGGCCTGGAGAGGGGCTCCCCGCCGCCGAGAGCCGCCCCCAACGCCTCCGCCACTGGAGCGCGCCCTAAGAACTGGCCGTGGGGGCCGGGGCTGTGCGGAGCACCGGGCGCGGGGAGGGGGCGCGGGGAGGGGGGCGGCGCGGGGGGGCGCAGGCGGGGGCACGCGGAGAGGTTGCGGGGCGCGGGCGCCGTGGAGGGGGCGCGGCTCTGGGGGCGGCCCCCGCCTGCGCCCCCCCCTCCCCCTCCGCAGGCCGCGCACACCCACCTCGCAGCAGTCGGCGGCCGCGGGTCTCGCAGCTTTAGAGCCGCGGCTTGTGGCGGCCGCGCGGGAGGCTGAACGGGGGTGGGGGTGGGGGGGGGGTGGGGTGGGGAGGGGAGCTGGAGGGGAAAGTCGCTCCTCCGGCCGCCGCCTCCCGCCCCGCGCTCGCCCCCCGCGCGGCGCCCAGCCCGGCCGGGGCCACCTCCGCGCGCGGCCGGCAGGGGTCGCGCTCCCCCCGCTCAGCCTCCCGGGCGGGTCCGATGTGAAGCCCTTGCCCCGCGCTGGCCCCGGGGCCAGGTCATTTGCATACGCTTTGCATTCATTTGCATACTGTGCGTTGGATGTCCACCGGCAGAAACGGCCCGAGCCGCTGCCCTGGCCTCTCCGCACTTTGCGGGCGGGCCCCCTCGTCCGACCACTTTGCCTTTCCCTAAAGTACTTTGTGGCGTGTATCTGGTGCATTTGCCTGCTTAGTACAGTTTACTAAAATTGGCGCCTTTTCCCTATTTCCTGCCCCAACTCACACGTGCTCTTATTTCTTAGATACAAGCGGGGAGTGGGGCCCAGGGGTCACCATTAGGAGACAGAAGAAGCCAGAACTTCAGAGCAGCAGGGCCTTGGTTTGCCTCTGATTTCACATATATTTTGCATGTGAAGGTCCGAGGTCCCCAATCCCCAAGTATGAAAATACAGCAACGTGCGGAACGTGGCCCATTCCAGCTTTGTGCCGCGGGCCTTTTTCCCCCACCCCTCGTCCCTCTCGTGGACTTGGCTCTACCCACCTGAGCTGGCAGAGGAAGGGGACAGAAACCCAGAACGGGGCCTCTGTGAAGGGGAGGACAGCACCCCCGCCTCCTGCAGCCCTTGGGTAGTGGTCTGGTCAGCTGGGTCACTAACCACAGTGTGGCCCAGCCAGTTCCTCCAGCTCCTGACTATGGGGAGTGCTGTCTAAAGCCCGCCAGACTCCGTGAAAATTGTGACGCAAACACCAGGCACCTACGTTCTCCTGCTTTTCAGACTGTGCTTAACATAGTGCTTGCCCATGTGGCTCAGCCCAGCCCTTGTGGAGGGGGGGTCGGTCCTGAGCCCACCCCACAGGACAGTGTAAGTCCTCATGCATTGGGTGTGTTGCCTGAGGTTACTGATTTTATGCTAGAAATTTATCCATCCTGGCTCCCTGGCTTCATGGACTCTGAGACACAGTGGATTTGAAGATGCACCCTTATTTTATGTGCCACTAAGAAAGGAAAACGTGCTGCCGGTACTAATCCTAAAACGCCCCCAGGTTTCAGAGATGTTACAAAGCAACATAAACGTGGGAGTGGGGGCAGGTGGGAGAATTCAGCAGCGAACCACCCAGAAGTCAGCTGGGAGCTCAACAATGCCTGAGGCAGCTCTAGCTTCCCACAGGGCCTGGGAGCAGAAGCCGGCCTGGACCTGGGCCAGAAGCCCTCACCCAGCACCAGCAGCACGTCTGTGGTCTCAGTTCTCTGGACCGCAGGCTTCGGGTGTTAAGTGACCAGTTGAGATGTCTCTGATTGACACAGGGTGCTCACAACCATTTGAGGAGTAAGAGACCTGAAGGCACTGAAGATACCACTGTAGCATCGGACACCACAACCTAGGCACTGCTCCTGCCCCTGCTCCCCACTCAGGAGAGCCGCGGTGGTGTGGTAGAGAAGAGAGGTATGTCGCAGGCAGGAGGGCTTCCTTCTGTGCTGTGAGTGGGCCTGCCCGACGCCTAGCCCAGCGGTCACAGGGTGGTCAGATGGTCTTGGCAGTAGCCAGCACAGAGCTGGGCACCATCTCTGCATTTCCCCCTGTGCTGCGTGGATGCTTCCGGAACACCCATTTTACAGGTGGAGAGGCTGAGCCTCTCAGCCACACGGACCTCCTGCTGCCTTATCCAAGGACTGGTTTCTTGCCCTGGATGCGGCCAAGTCACAGCTCCTGGGCATTTCAGAGGGACATTTAAGGAGGAGACTCCCAGCCCTGTGTGCAAGATGTCTGCAGTCTGTCCGACAAGGCCAGCGTCACCTGTGCGGGAGGTAGACCATGGGCAAGCAGGACCTCAGAGGGCCACACTCAGGGTTCAGGAGGAGGCAGAGCACTGGAGGAGGGAACTCGGGGTGCTCCCACAGAGCCACAGTGTGTCACTGCCTATAGAGGCAGGAGCTCACTTCACTTAAAAGAAACCGCTTCCCCTCCTCATGGCATGGCAGCCTTTCCGAGTAAAGTTGACTGCCCACCAGCATCTAGTACCCCTATCACACCCGTGGAAACCCCGGGAAGACCATGCCTGGCTCTAGGGCCTGCAGCACACAGTGGGGCAGCCCCAGCTTTGCTGACCTGTGCTGGGTGCGCCTCTGAGGCCCCACCCTGCTGCCCTCAGGAAAAAACCCCAACCTTCTGTCCTGCCAACTGCACTTCTGGCCATCCTGATCCCCCTCCCCAAAGGGCAGCACCCACATCTGATGTCCCTCTCAACCACTCAACAGTGCCTAGCTCAAGGTTCGGATAAAGACGCAGTTTATAAACACTTGCCGCAGGCGTCCCTGCCGTGTGTTACTTCCCCGCAGTCACGGCCCCTTCTGACACCAAGTAAGACTCGCTGTCTGAGGGGCCCTGGCCAAGGGGCAGGCACTAGGCCCTCTCATGTACCCTCCGTGGCCCTGGGAGGTAGGTCTTGCCACCAGCCTTGTTTGCCAGAGGAGAACACCGGGATCCAGCGTGATCCTGGGAGGCAGGTCTTGCCACCAACCTTGTTTGCCAGAGGAGAACACTGGGACCCAGAAAGCTTGGGTAATCACAGGTCACAGGCTGTTCTGTGGCAGAGTTGGGGTCCTGCCAGGCCAGCATGGTCCAGGGGGAGGCCAGGCCATCACCGTTGCTGACCTTCAGAAAATGGTTCTGAGCACTATAGACTCCCTCAAACATTTTCTGTTATAACTAAAAATCTGCAACAAAAGTTTAGATAGCTGCCAAGAATAGAAAGTCTGATACGCTATAGGTATAGATATTTTAAAATCAGTGGGTGGCTAATGGATTCTAGATACCATAGCAATTTGATAGCCACTGTTGTTCATCAAAAATATCTGAATAGGCCGGGCGCGGTGGCTCAAGCCTGTAATCCCAGCACTTTGGGAGGCCGAGACGGGCGGATCACAAGGTCAGGAGATCGAGACCATCCTGGCTAACACGGTGAAACCCCGTCTCTACTAAAAAATATAAAAAACTAGCCGGGCGAGGTGGTGGGTGCCTGTAGTCCCAGCTACTCGGGAGGCTGAGGCAGGAGAATGGCGTGAACCCGGGAGGTGGAGCTTGCAGTGAGCTGAGATCCGGCCACTGCACTCCAGCCTGGGCGACAGAGCGAGACTCCGTCTCAAAAAAAAAAAAAAAAAAAAAAAAAAAATATCTGAATAAACTTTCTTAAACACCGCATTTTCTCTCAGCTCCTACCTAAAACAGTGAGCTTTTAAACATAACACCAAAAGTATGATGTATAAAATAAAAATTTGGTAAGTTGGATTTCATTAAAATTTAATACTTCGGCAAAAGACACTATGAAGAGAATGGAAAGACACGCCAGAGACTGGGAGAAAATATTTGGGCAACACATATCTGATAAACGACCGTTATCTAAAATATACAAAGAACTCTTAAAACCAACCATGAGAAAACAAACAGCCCAATTAAAAATGAGCAAAAGATCTGAATAGACATCAGAGAAGAAGATCTGGCAAATAAGCATATGAAATGATGCCCAGTGGCCTTGCCACTAGGGAGTGTGTCAGCCAAGCCACAAGAGGCCACGACACGCCTGTTAGAATAACTAAAACCTAACACACCAACAACCCCAGACGCCGGTGAGGATGAGGATGTGGAGCAACGGGAGCTGTCATTCATTGCCGACGGGAATACACCATGGTACAGCCCTTTGGAAGACAGTCTGACCGTTTCTTATGAAACCACACACTCGGCCGGGCGCGGTGGCTCAAGCCTGTAATCCCAGCACTTTGGGAGGCCGAGACGGGCGGATCACGAGGTCAGGAGATCGAGACCATCCTGGCTAACACGGTGAAACCCCGTCTCTACTAAAATATACAAAAAATTAGCCGGGCGAGATGGCGGGCGCCTGTAGTCCCAGCTACTCGGGAGGCTGAGGCGAGAGAATGGCGTAAACCCGGGAGGCGGAGCTTGCAGTGAGCTGAGATCCGGCCACGGCACTCCAGCCTGGGCGACAGAGCGAGACTCCGTCTCAAAAAAAAAAAAAAAGAAACCACACACTCTTACCATGCGACCCAGCACTTGCGTTTCTTGGTGTTTACCCAAATGAGTTAAAAACTTATGTCCCCACAAAATCCTGCACATCAGTGTTTATAGAAGTTTCATTCGTATTTGCCAAAACTTAGAAGCCACTGAGACAGCCTTCAATAGGTGAACAGATAAAATACTGTGGCATATGCAGACAATAGAATATTATCCATGACAAAAAGTAGTGAGCTATCAAGCCATGGAAAGTGAACACTGATGGCTGGGTGTGGTGGCTCACACCTGTAATCCCAGCGTTTTGGGAGGCCGAGGGGGTGAATCACCTGAGGTCAGGAGTTCAAGACCAGCCTGGCCAACATGGCAAAACCCCATCTCTACTAAAAATACAAAATTTAGCTGGGCATGGTGGCAGCACCTGTAATCCCAGCTACTAGGGAGGCTGAGACAAGAGAATCGCTTGAACCCAGGAGGCAGAGGTTGCAGTGGCAGTGAGCCGAGATCGCGCCACTGTACTCCATCCTGGGCGACAGAGCAAGACTCCATCTCAAAAAGAAAAAGAAAAGTGAATTTTGCTAAGAAGTCAGTCCGAAAAGGCTACGTACTGTGTGCTTCCAACTCAACAGCATTCAGGAAAATGTAAAATGATGGAAATAGTAAAAAGATCAGTGGTTTTCAGGCGGTTATAGAATAGGGAAGGTTGAGTAGGGAGAACACAGGGGTTTGTTTGTTTTTTGAGACAGAGTGTTGCTCTTGTCGCCCAGGCTAGAGTACAGTGGCATGATCTCGGCTCACTGCAACCTTTGCCTCCTGGGTTGAAGTGATTCTCCTGCCTCAGCCTCCCGAGCAGCTGGGATTACAGGCACCCACCACCAGGCCAGGCTAATTTTTGTATTTTTAGTAAAGATGGGGTTTCACCGAGCTGGCCAGGCTGGTCTCGAACTCCTGACCTCATGATCTGCCCACCTGAGCCTCCTGAAGTGCTGGGATTACAGACATGAGCCAACTCGTCCAGCTGAGTTTTTGTTTGTTTGTTTGTTTGTTTGTTTGTTTTTAGACAGGGTTTCACTCTGTCTCCCAGGCTGGAGGGCAGTAGTGTGATCACAGCTCACTGCATCCTTTGACCTCCCAGACTCAAGCGATCCTCCCATCTCAGTCCCAGCTAATTTTATTTATTTTTTTGTAGACAGGGTTTTGCTGTGTTGCCCAGACTGCATGGAGGATTTTTAGGGCAGTGACACTATTCTGTATAACACTCTAATGGCAGACACAAGTCATATGCTGTCTAGACACACAGAATGTAACACCAAGAGAGATGCCCTGTGTAAACTATGGATGTCTCAGTGTTGGTTCATCGGTTGTAACAAAGGTATCACACTAGTGCCAGGTGCAATGCAGGGACCCTTCCCCGGCCCCCCCAGGGAACGAGCCTGAAAGAGTAGTGAGAACTGGGTGCTTTCCGCCCAGTTGTCCTGTAAACCCAGAACCACGCTAAAAAATAAAATCTATTAACTTAAAAAATTCAGCAGACAAAAATGAGGGTATCAATAACATTTTATGAGCCGTTTAAAAGACAGACACAAATCGACTCTTCTTCAGCGTCTGAATCTCTACACAACCCCTCTCTCCCTCAATGCTTCCCTCCATTCCACCCAGCCGACTTTTATCCTAATATATTTTCATGTTTGAAAGTCTTCTGATTCCCCTGTCGTACAAAACTATGTACATAATTGGAATGTCAAGATTTAAACATTTTCCTGCGTTAAAATGTATTTCCTGGGCTGGATTATCATGATAATTATTGGTAGTATATAACCGATACAAACAATATGAATGTATTATACATTTTGAGAACTAATAAGGATGCAAAGTAGGCTGGGCTTGGTGGCTCCCACCTGTAATCCCAGTGTTTTGGGAGGCCAAGGAAGTAGGATCGCTTGAGCCCAGGAGTTCAAGACTAGCCTGAGCAACATAGCAAAACCTCCTCTCAACAAATAATTAAAAAGTTAGCCAGGTGTGGCGGTGTGTGCACTGTAGTCCCAGCTACTCAGGAGGCTGAGGCGGGGGATTGCTTGAGCCCAAGAGGTTGAGGCTGCAGGGAGCTGTGATCACACTACTGCACTCCAGCCTGGGTGATGGAGCGGGGACCCTGTCTCAAAAATAAAAATAAAGATACAAAGTAAATTTTTGTTGGAAGGCAGTTCCTAAAAGGAGGGAGGGGGCACTTTTTGGTAGTAGTTTGTGTGTTCATGCATGAATAATACTGCCAGAAAAAGACAGGATTTGACATTAATTCCATTCCCGTGGTGGGTGTTTAATGTGAAAGCCAGAGAAGCTTCAGTCCCATAAATAACTCGATCAGAACGGGAGCTGTGTCCTAACAATCTCACTGTGACCTGCTTCTGAGAGTCAGATGCCACAAGCCACGTGGGGAGTGGTCATGAAAGTCATTTTTAATAACTGTCAGCTGAGAAATCGGTTCTGTCCCCCCTCAATTCTGTTTCATGCAAAGACCAGAAACCAGCAGGTTGCAGCAGAGACAGGTTCATGGCGAGTGGGGACCTGGGGGCGAGGCACCAGGCTGGCCCCAGGCAGAGAGATGTTGGTCTGTCTTGGGGAACTGGGAGAGGGTGACTGTGCAGGGGTAGCTGGAAAAGGACCCACACCGGCCCAAGCAGATTCTGCCTTGGCCATCAGCCTTGGCCATGTGGTGTGGGCACCGGATAACCCGGCTTTACGTTGCCCACGAGGTCAAGGAGACCCTCCCGGGAGGCAGGGAAGAACCCTAAAGCTGAGGGAGTCCGGGCTCCGGCCAGGAAGGTTCCTTGCCTCAGAGAGCGCCTCTCAGCTTTCTCCCCTGGCTGACACTGGCATCGCTGCTTTTGCAAATGAACTTTCCTAATTGTGAAGTGGCTTCATTTACTTACTCATTTCTTTTTTCCTTCACTCTCCATATCCAATGGAAGGTAAGTTACTGACACTTTGCCAAACCTCAGTTTTTCCTGTAAAATGGGGCTAAGTGCTGGCTGGCCTAGACATTTGCAATGTGGCCCAAAGACAAGTTCAGAGTTCTCTCCTGTCTTTGTTGAACTTCACACGAGAACCAGGCCAGGCACAAACAGCTGGAAATCGGAAGCGTCCCTCGGGAAAACCAGCGGGTGCACGTGTGTAAAAGGGAATGTGGATGGGATTGAGGTGGTATTTAAAATCCCTGGAGAAGCACAAACTCCCCAATAAATGGGGTTAGGACAACTGCCTCATGTGGGAAAAATAAATTATATACTCCTTACTTTACTTGGAAAAATAAACTCCACTTGGGTTAAAGAATAAAATGTGAAAAACTAAAACAATGAAAGGATTAAGAGAAAGAAACGAGCATTTGTATAATACTAATTTAAAATTAAGGCAGCCGAGAAACTCTTGACAAAATTTTAAGAAGCTGGAGGGGTTTGGCCATGTAGGCACGAGCAACTTCCATGTCCTGAAAGAGACAGGGGGCCCTGATGAGAGACAGGCTGGGAGCCGGGCGTGGTGGCTCACGTCTGTAATCCCAGCACTTTGGGAGGCCGAGGTGGGCGGATCACTTGAGGTCAGCAGTTCAAAACCAGCCTGGCTAACATGGCGAAACCCTATCTCTACCAAAAATACAAAAATTAGCCAGGTGTGATGGTGTGCGCCTGTAGTCCCAGCTATTCGGGAGGCTGAAGCAGGAGAATCGCTTGAACCCGGGAGGCAGAGGTTGCAGTGAGCTGAGATCGAGCCACCTGCACTCCAGCCTGGGCGACAGAGCGAGACTCCGTCTCAAAAAAAAAAAAAAAAAAGATGGGCTGGGAGTGGGTGTGGGACAAACAACAGTGGCCCCAGCACACAAACATTGCTAGAGAGAAGAACAGTACAAGCACTCAAAATAACGCTCAACAAAGTTCATGAGCAGGCAAATCCCACAAGAAGAAAACAAAAGGTGCCAGACATGGTGGCTCACGTCTGTAATCCCAGCACTTTGGGAGGCTGAGGCAGGCGGATCACTTAAGGTCAGGAGTTCAAGGCCAGCCTGGCCAACATGACGAAACCCCATCTCTACTAAAATACAAAAATTAGCCGGGCATGGTGGCGCATGCCTGTAATCCCAGCTACTCTGGAGGCTGAGGCAGGAGAATCACTTGAACCCGGGAGGCAGAGGTTCCAGTGAGCCGAGATTGCATCACTGCACTTCAGCCTGGGTGACAGAGCGAGACTCTGTCTAAAAAAATAAAAAGAAAGCGGCCGGGCGCGGTGGCTCAAGCCTGTAATCCCAGCACTTTGGGAGGCCGAGACGGGCGGATCACGAGGTCAGGAGATCGAGACCATCCTGGCTAATACGGTGAAACCCCGTCTCTACTAAAAAATACAAAAAACTAGCCGGGCGAGGTGGCGGGCGCCTGTAGTCCCAGCTACTCGGGAGGCTGAGGCAGGAGAATGGCGGAAACCCGGGAGGCGGAGCTTGCAGTGAGCTGAGATCTGGCCACTGCACTCCAGTCCGGGCGACAGAGCGAGACTCCGCCTCAAAAAATAAAAAAAATAAAAAAAAAATAAAAAGAAAGCAAAGGAACGATAACCCCCGCCACTCTTAAAGTCACACGGCTTCCCTGCTTCTCTTCCTCACACCCGGCCCCCTCTCCTCCTCTCCCGTCTCTCTTCCCGTCTCTGTTTCTGGATCTGTCTGCGCTTGTTCTGCATTCCCCTATTCTCCAGGGCAGGAACTACATTGGTCTGTTCACTCCTCGCCTGGACCGGCACCGGCACAGAGGGTCAGGAGTGTTGGCACCTGTCTTCCAGGTCTCCATCCCTCCCTTTGTTTGCTGAGTTACTGCGTGTTCTCATTTCCTCATCACACAATTCTTCAAGAGGTATCATTATCTGCATCTCATTTTATTTTCGCCTTCTTTTCTGTTACCTATATGTTTGAATTTTCCTTTAAGTATTTTTGTTTTATCTTTGCTTTTTTGAATTAAAAAATCAGTTTTAAAATTGCACCTGCAGTACAAAATCAGCGTGGCTGCTGGGTTTGCTGCCATTCCCTCCCCTTGGGTCTGTGGCTTCTCAGCCCCAGCTCGGGTCACAGACCTGCTGCCATGGCCCCAGGGTGAGCACAGGGCTCAGAGGACAGTCGTGCAGGCAGCTGCCGCCCCAGCGACTGGTCCAGGAGGAGGGCAGGTGACCACACGTGGCCAGTCACAATCCTTCCCTGGGAGTTTTTGAACTGGAACAGGAGAGGACAAACTTCTTTGGTCTGCGTGGGAGGCAAGCCCAGAGTGGCCTGGACGGCTGCTGGGAAGAGAGGGTGGGCAGAGCGGCCGAGGGCGTGCTCATGGTTGGGTCTGTGGGGCCTGAAGCCGGTGCCCCTGCCCTTCCTGTAGTTTGGTGCTTGAGCCAGCACAGTCACAGGTCTCCCTGATGTCTTTGAGCTGGGTTTCTGTCACTTGCGGCTGCAGCGTTCTGGCACAGACCCTTGGCCCAGAGCCCCTGTGCAGAGGTGGGTTTGGGTCTCCCCAGCCCCAGCAGCCCCAGGAGGCTGTGAGATCTAAGCCGGAAGCTGCTCTGGGCACCTGAGTGCTGAGAGCCCGAGTGATGGGAACAGGCCTGCTGCTGTGCAAAGGCAGAGCGACTCATTTTTATCAGCCAGAGTCCTGGCCAGGCCCCAGGGTGGACGGTCTCCAAACCGCATGCATCCCTGGCACTGACAAAGCCATCTATCATCACTGGAGCGAGGGCACCCCGGGAGGCTCTGCCAGGCCACGGGGTAAGGGAGCTGCCTCCCTCCAATGCTTTTCCCACGGGGCACCGAGACAGCTTTCACCAAGACAAATCTGGCTCTGCCACTCCCTGCCCGAGATAGAGTCTCAGCTCCCCGCATGGGGTGCGTCCTGCTCACCCCACCGCCTCTCTGAGCTCCGGCCTCACAGGCACACACCGCCCGTCTGCCCGGAACCTTCTGCCCACAGACTCCTCTCAGCCTCAGATCCCTCTGCTGAGTGGCCATTCCTGCTGGGAGGCAGGAATTCCCTGATCTGCCCTTCCTGAGTCCGGGAGAGACACCTCCCGTCCCCCCAGGATAGCCCCATCACAATTGTTCACAGGTCTCTGTGTTCTCCTTGAACAAGTATTTGGCGGACCCCCCGGAGCCACAGCCAGAGGCTTCCTGCCCCCACCCCCGGCACCCTGGGGACGGCATGTCTAGGACCCCACACAGGGCCTGTGTCGAGTGGTGTCATCGGGTTTGCTGCTGAATGAGCAGATGATCTAATGAGTGACCATCCTCACCCATGAGAAGGAACATAACCAGGTCTCCATCTGCCCAAGAGATTGGCCCCCAGTCTCGCTGTCCCCAGCAATGACAGAGGAGGAGGGACAAGGAGCGCTGTGCCTGGGCGGGGCCATCGCCTCTGTCCCTCGACTGGGCTTGTCACACTCAGCCAGACCTGCTCCCAGTGGAAAGGCCGAGTGACCCTTGTTCTTGCCTTTGCATCCCTTTCTCACAGGGCCTGCGGGGCTGACAGCCAGTGGTGAGTGGTGAGGGTTGATGGAAGAGGGAAGGAAGGAGTGAGTGTGGGGAGAGCCGGCCAGGCTCCCCGCGTCCACCCAGATGGTGAGCTGCCCCTGTCCTGGAAACGCTGTGGCCAGAGGCTGGCAGAGCCCTCAAAATGGTCCCCACAGCTCCCGGCAAAGCCATCAAAAAGGTTCCCGCAGCTCCCGCCCGCTCTCAGGACCCTGAGTCTGGGAGACTGGGGTTGAGCAGCGATCGGAATGTACGGGGCGTGCGGGCTTCCAGCTCAGGATAGCGCCAGCAGGGGTGGCCGGGACGATGGCGAGGTGAGGTGTCTGCTCCCAGGCTGTGTGTGGCTTGGATGCCAAAGCACCTTTTGCTGTATTTGGTATCCTGAGACCCTTACATCTGTCTTTTGAAGGCACAGTTTGCTCCCGGGAAAACACACATTTGGGTTTATTTTGCTGTGACTGCATCCCCTGAATCTTAATCATATGTGTTTTCTGGGTTTTCCTTAAGGGGGATGGCTCCCCTTAAGATGACTTTGGGGCTGCCATGGGCCTTGTCACCTGTGTTGTGAGGGACAGAGATGCCCACAGAGCATGTGGGCTCTGCTTCTGCCCTGGGCAATTGAGGGCAGGTGGCCTCTAACAGCTGACACCATGTCAGGACAATGGCCACCGAGCCGGAGGCCCTTTCATCTGGAGTCCTGGTGCTTCTGGACTCAGGCGTGAATGTACCGTGGCCATGCCCGGGTGTGGTCATGGCCCCTCTACAGCTGCCAGTCAGAGAACTGCCCAGGAGCTCCCATTCCTCCTCTGAAGACGTCAAATCCCACCACTGACCAAGATAGCCCCCTGGCCACAGTGGGCGCCCCCAGCCGCCGCGATAGTACCCCAGCTGCTATGGAAGGTCCCCTGACCACGAAGGCACCCTGTCCACCATGATAGGCCGGCCACCCATCTACTCTGATAGCCCCCTGCCCGGACAGCCCTGCCCAAGGCTCCTGACCCCACCCAAGGCTCCTGACCCCACCCAAGGCTCCTGACCTCAGCCAAGGATCCTGGCCCCACCCAGTGCTCCTGACCCCGCCCAGGGCTCCTGACCTCAGCCAAGGATCCTGGCCCCACCCAGTGCTCCTGACCCCGCCCAGGGGTCCCAACCCCCAGGCCTACTGAGTTCCTGCTCCCTGAGGCTTTGGGAAAGAGACCGTAGAGTTAGTTGTCTGCCAGGAGAGCCCTGGAGGGCGACCGCCTGGCCCCAGCCCCAGAGGCAGTGTAGAGCTTCCAGACAGAAGGGCCAGGAAACCTGGGTCGGAGCCCTGCTTATCACACGTGGGACGGAGGGTGAAGACCCGCTTCACGGGAGAATCCCATGCACACGGAGCTCACGGCCTGTCCCAGGGTGGGCGGGAGACCTTCCCCCACCCACCGGGTCCCCGGGACACAGCGTGTCCGCCTGCTTGTCCCCGGGGCTCTCAGGGTTCTCTGCTCTTTGACTGAGCCCAGGGACGGCCCTGCTTCCCCTGACTCAGAGCCCAGCAGCTCCCGGAGGGTGGAGGGTGGAGGGTGGAGGAACACAGAGCTTCCTCAGGTCTCACAGGCATGGCCCCGTTCAGTTCCACGGGTCGGGGCTTCCCAGCAGGGGACATGGAGGCCCGGAAGGCATTTGTCTGGAGTCACACAATCCCATGGCAGAGGGAGGCGAGGCTGGGACCCACAGGCTCTATCTCCATCACCCCAACCTGCAGCTGCCCTACCTGGCCTGCCGTCTGTTCCTGGAGGACCCTGCCGGCGGTGCCCTGGGAGAAAGGGGCATTCCAGGCGTGGCCGGCGGGGGGCGGGGCGGGGGCTGGCATCTGCTCCTTGGCTGCCTTCCTGACTGAGTTTTGAACTGGACTGCGTGCCCCCTGCCCTCCCTCCATGCCTGCTCCAGGTAGCGTCACGAGGGCCTGCAGCAGCTGCACTGAGCACGGCCCCCGGGGTTCTGGGCTGCCCGGCACCCTCTTGTCCACACCGTACTTTGCCAGGGCCTCTTAAATGTAGAGGCTGAACCACAGACGGAGTGGCTCACCTGGAGACTGCGGCAGCCTGAAGTCGGGGCCCTCTACGTCTTCGTCCCGCTCTCCCCCGGAACAAAACCGCCCTTGGGCTTCAGGCTCCAGAGGTTGTGCCCACAGGCAGCTGCCCAGCAGAGTCACCGTCACGCGGGACTGGTTGCTCACTCCTCCGCCATCGACCCAATCCCCGGAATCTTCCCTCTCACCAAATGCTCCAGGTGGTTCTAACCTCACAGTCTGGACAGCCAGCTGATGGCCCCAGAGGTTCCTGGTCAGAAGTGTTGCCTTTCCCTGCCCTCAGGACACCCACACCCCACACCAGGGTGCCCAGGACAGATGCCACTGCCTTTCAGGGCTAACAGCACACATGGCAGAGCACGCTCTGTGGGGCTGCCACCTGACCCGGGACAACAGTGCTGCTCACACAGCACAAACAGGGTCGGAGCTTGCTCAGAGACTACGACACCCCTCAGCCCGGGGAGGGTGAAACGAAGGTGACAGCCAGTCCCTCCATCCCCAGACACGTCCCCTTGCTGACCTCCACACCTGTCCTCACTGTACATCTAGGAGGCCCAGAGAGGGTCGGTGGCTCACCTGAGACACACAGCTGTGGCGAGACAAGGTTCTCAACAGACTGTCAGCCGAGCACAGATAAACTCAAAAGCAGATGCACACAGTGGAATACTATTCAGACATAAGGAAAGGCAGGTCCGACACATCCTCCAGCAGGATGGACCCAGAAAACACGGGAAGAGCTGGTGACAGGATCCCACTGACACGCAACGCCGGAAAAGACAAATCCACAGACGCAGGAAGCAGATCAGTGGTGGGCAGGGCTGAGGGAGGGAACGGGCCTGACTGCCCATGGGCATGGGATTTCTTTTGGGGGAAAATGTTCTAAAACTTGTTAGCAGTGATGGTTGCACACCTCTGTGACTCTGCTAAATGCCACTGACTTGTGTACTTGAGATGGGTGAGTTGTAAGATGTGTGGGTTAAACCTCAACAAGGCTGCTTGAAAGTCACAGTAGACCTGGAACCAAAGCTCCTGTGAGCCGCTCACACTCCCTCGCTCACAGAGAGGCCACAGAACTTTGTCGGCGCACCGGGCACTAGCGGGATGGGTGTCAAGGCCGTGCATGCCCACGAAGCCATAGGAAGCCTGGTCAGGCTGTCGGAGCCTCAGACGGCACAAGCCTATCCCGAGAGGAAAGGGCCCTGGACGCACGCTGTGGGCGAAGAGGCCTAAAATAGCTTCAAGAGCCCAAAGCTCCCGGGGAGAAGTTGAGGTTGATGTGGTCACTTCGAATGGGGAACTCCTGTAGGAAGGAAAGGAGAAGTTTTATTTGGGGCGGGGGTGTTAGAGTAATGCCAGGCGGGGCGACGGGGGAGGAAGGTTCTGGGGCGGGGGCGTTAGAGTAATGCCAGGTCCTGGTGCAGAGCTCGTGAGTGCCCCACGTCCCCGGACATCACCCGCGTGTCATCTGGAGCAGAAGCTGGTGGAGAGGCGTCCTCCCCGTTCTCAGATAGGGAGACTGAGGCCTGGGTGGGGGCAGGTGGAGAAGAACAGTCGCCACCCAGCAGCCCAGCACTGCCTTTGGAGAGAGAAAAACTCGCTCCCCCAGGACCGGGGGCTGGGGGCCTGGGTGTGGCCTTTGGAAGGAGATGAACTTGCTCAGGGCCCAGGTCTGCGCCGGCTCTGCTCTTCCCGCTGCAGGCTGTGGGTCCTCTGCGGGCAGCTCTCATGCTGCAGACCTGGCTCCCTCAGGGGATGGTCAGAGTGGGACCCTGTACTTCCTTGGCCTCCCTTTTCCCTTTACCTCCATGGAGCAGACCTGAGTTCCCAGAGGGCTGGTTCCTCTGCGCCCTGACTCCTGGCAGCCCTGTCAGCTGCTCATTCACCCAACAGATGAGTGCTGCATGCCTGGGTTGTGCCACCCCAACCCAGGGCCAGGATTCGGAGGGGAACAGAGAGAAAGCGCCGTCCTCGGGATGCCAAGGTCCCAGCGGCTGGAGGGACAACGACCCTGTTGATTGACGGGCTGAGTCATGTGCCGACGTCCTTACTGGCAGGCACGCCGCATGTGCCAGAGGTTCAGGCCTGGCCTGGGCCCGCTGTGTCCTGGTCTCATACACGCTACACGGACAGTCACACAAGCAGCTGCTGCAGCTATGGACGGGCAGTGGGGACGGGACATGACACTGTCGGGGAGCAGAGGGGCCTCCTTGCAGAAGAGAGTTGAAGTAGCCCTGGTGATGACGATGGGCTCCCAGGAGAGGCAGAGAGGACACGCGTGCACAGCCAGGGTGGAGAGAACACGCGTGCACAGCCAGGGGCAGAGAGAACATGTGGGCACACCCGGGGCTGGAGGCACGTAGGTGTTCATGGTCTGCAAGGAGGCCCGGGCACTGGGGCAGCACCCAGCGCTTACAGAGCCTGCAGGTCTTGGACAGAGGTGCTGGCACAGGCAGGAGGTGGCATGGGTCATACCACCTGTAAAACCCATGCACAGTAGAGAATGTTCTCGAAATAAATGTGATGCTGCGATTGCCTGAGAGGGAATCCAGGTGCAGGAGAGGGAAGGTCCCAGGGAAACCCTCCTTTTCCTCCTCCTTCCTCCCAGCTGCTGGGAAAGGCGATGGAGAGAAAACGGGAGCAGGGCGGAGATGGTGTCTGGGATCACTGGAGGAAAGGTGGCTTATTGTTTAAAAAGATCATTAAACCTGTAATCCCAGCATTTTGGGAGGCTGAGGCGGGCAGATCACCCGAGGTCAGGAGATCGAGACCAGCCTGGCCAACATGGTGAAACTCCATCTCTACTAAAAATACAGAAATTAACTGGGTGCGGTGACGGGCGTCTGTAATCCCAGCTACTTGGCAGGAGGCTGAGGCCTGAGAATCGCTTGAAAGCGGGAGATGGAGGCTGCAGTGAGCCGAGACCGCACCACTGCACTCCAGCCTGGGCGACAGAGCCAAATTGTCCAAAAAATAATAATAATAAATTAAAATAAATAAATAAATAAATAAATAAGGTTCCAAGGAAGATGAGTCCATTTCTCTCCGATGATTTTCAGTAGAAAACAGGCAGAGATAAGACAAGGTGCTTGATTCCCGGTCTGTCTGCCCTCCCAGGACAGCCTAGGAGACGTGAGTGATATTGAATGATTCAGGCCTGCACCTGCTGGGCTGGGAGGGCATGGCACTCTTCTGCCTCAAGCTCTAAGTTCAATGTGGACAGCATCTGTGAAATGGGACCACGTCACCTGCTCTGCTGAACTCATGGGGCCAGGTGCCAGGTCGACGGGGTCATGGGTGCAGAGGCTGTTTGAAGATAGCAGAGAAGGTGTGAAGAGAGAAGCTTGAAAATCCTGGTGTGAGAAGGGCCTCAGGAGTGTTGCATTTGAGCACTGTTGATTTGTGGACTGGAACCTACTGGAACGAATCCATTTGTCGTGGAGCATAAACAGAAGTCAGCTGAGTGAGGCCTCCACAAGAGCCTCAAGTTTCCATATGAAAAGAGGCTGGCCTGGTCTTTGTCCTCTGCCCCTTCTTCCTCCTTCCTGCCTGGAATGCAGACATGATGCCTGGAGCGGAGGCAGCCACTTTGCAGCCAGGAAACCATAAGCAAGAGGATAGTGAAGTTGAAAGAGTAGAAATGCCGGGTACCAGACAGTGTCACTGCGGTGGCCGGAGCCACCTGCCTCTGGGCTTTGGTGATGTAGAAACAAACCTTGTTTACATTCCCATTAGGTTTCCTGTGATTTGCAGCTGAACACAATCCTACTGGCTATAGGAGTCAAACCCTGCACAGGGACGGCTGCCAGGTTTTGGAGATGACAAATCCAGAATGCCTAGTTAGATACCTGGTTAAATTTGAATGTCAGATAAACAGTAACTGATTTTTAGTGTATGTCCCAGGCAATATTTGAGATACACTTGTACTTTAAGAATTTGTTTATCTGAAATTTGACTATGACTGCAACGCTATTCACGGCTGAAGTCACAGAATCCAGAGAGACTGTGAGACCTGTCTGAGGTCTTGCTGTGGGCAGGTGGTGAGTGGGGCTCTGCCTTCTGTATTCCCCAGCCTCCCCTTGTTTTCATCCTGATCTGTTGTCTCTAGAGCTTTCTGAAACCTGCTGTAACAGATGTGTAAAGAAGGGGGCCTGTGAATGCCGCGAGAGTCCGTGAGAGATGGTTCCCAGACGGGAGATGCATGGGGAGTGACGGAACCTTCTGTAGGAACTGACACACAGCACTAGAGATTTCCACTGGATAGTAAACGACACTCAGCCTGGACACTCCCACTCCATAGTGACCAACACAGCCTGGACACTCCCACTCCATAGTGACTGACACTCAGCGCTGCACATTCCCACTCCATAGTGACTGACACTCAGCCTGGACACTCCCACTCCATAGTGACCGACACAGCCTGGACACTCCCACTCCATAGTGACTGACACTCAGCGCTGCACATTCCCACTCCATAATGACTGACACTCAGCCTGGACATTCCCACTCCATAGTGACCGACACAGCCTGGACACTCCCACTCCATAGTGACCGACACAGCCTGGACACTCCCACTCCATAATGACTGACACTCAGCCTGGACACTCCCACTCCATAGTGACCGACACAGCCTGGACACTCCCACTCCATAGTGACTGACACTCAGCCCTGCACATTCCCACTCCATAGTGACTGACACTCAGCCTGGACACTCCCACTCCATAGTGACTGACACTCAGCCCTGAACATTCTCACTCCATAGTAACTGACCCTCAGCACTAGAGAGTTCCACTGCATACTCCTACTTTTTTACTTTTACAAAAGCATCAGTTGCCAATGGATATTTATTTTCCACAAACAATATGAGACGCCCTGACCCAGCCTCAAAGGTGAATTCACTTCCCAGGCTGCTGCGCCCACTGTGTCTGCTGCGGCTGCTGGGGTCACTGTCCTGTGGGAGATGCTGAGGCTTCTTCTGTGCGCAGCAGAAAAAGCACCGTGATTCATCAGCCATGCCTGTCGTGAGTCTGGAAGAAGCAGCCCAGGGCCCAGGCCACCCTGCACCCCAAGGGCACATGGTAGGGCCGGATCTCCAAAGGGTGCATTTGGGAGGACTGAACACAGATGCCGAGTTCCCTGGACCACGTTTCGGGGGGAGACGGCCACGCAGCCGGAGCCAGTGCCCTCCCACCCAGCACCTCCCGTGGCCCTCGTGGTGCTCGGCACAGCCGCAAACATAGGTGTTGTTATTTGTTGCCTGTGTGAAAACAGGGAAAGCAAAGCTTGCTGCTGCTTTCTAGTCCGTCCCCGAACCCTGGAGCTGAGGGTGGGGGCTGACCCTGCACAGCCTCTGAGCACCAGCGCGAATACCCAGGTCCACTCAGAAGGGAGCTGGGCACCCCCACCCTGCATGTCCGAGAACTTTCACTGGCTTGATTTTCACAGAGCCTCCAGGAGGGCACAGGGCACGCCACCCCGCTCTGTGGTTTGCAGAGGGGAGATAACAGAGGTTGGGTCCAGAGCCACATCCCCAGCACCTGAGCTGGGGGGACAGAGTCAGTACCGGGGGCCCCGGGCAGATGTGTAGCTGGGCCTGGCAGGATGCTGGGGGTGCTTCAGATCCAGAGGGGGAACCGGAAGAAGCAGACACAGGCTCAGGGCCGGAGGGAGAGAAGGCAGGGCTTGGACAGAGGCCGTAAGGAGTTTCTACCAAAGTCCAGGGGCCGTGGGGGAAGGCCAGGGGCGGGTGCTCATCTTCTGCCAGGCTGCTGCTGCTGCTTTTTTTTTTTTTTTTTAAAGAACATTAAGATCTTTAAAATATTTGTGATAAACAGTGCATAAAATTTACTATTTTCGCCATTTTAAAGTGCACAATTCAGTGGTGTTTAGTACACTGACAATGTTCTGCAACCAGCGCCTCTGCCTAACTCCAGACCCGTCATCACCCCTGCAGTGAATCCTGGCCCCAGGAGCTGTCACTGTCTTCTCCACACCCTCCCCACAGCGACCCCAAATCCACTCTGTCTCTATGGATTTGTTATCCTGGACATTTCATAAAATGGGACCAGACCAGCCGGGCGCGGTAGCTCATGCTTGTAATCCCAGCACTTTGGGAGGCCAAGGTGGGCGGATCACGAGGTCAGGAGATCGAGACCATCCTGGCTAACACGGTGAAACCCCATCTCTGCTAAAAATACAAAAAATTAGCCGGGCGAGGTGGCGGGCGCCTGTAGTCCCAGCTACTCAGGAGGCTGAGGCAGGAGAAAGGTGGGAACCCGGGAGGTGGAGCTTGCAGTGAGCGGAGATCGTGCCACTGCACTCCAGCCTGGGCGACAGAGTGAGACTCCGTCTCAAAAAAATGAAAACTAAAAATAAATTAAAAAAATAAAAAATGGGACCAGGCCGTATGCGGCCTCCTGGCTCTTTCACTTAGTGTAATGTTCTCGGAGCTGAGGCGTCACTCTGCCGTGTGCCTCAGGAAGAGATTTTAACGGCATCACGCCTGGATTTCCCTGCTCAGCTGACACTTTGTGAGCCAGGCATGCGGTGGCCCAGGGAGAGCAGCGTTCTGCGACTCAGGGTCCTGCAGGATCCTGGAATGCAGAGAGGCTCGGGTCCACGCATGCCTAAGGCAGGAGGCCTGGCCTGGCCACGCAGGCGTGGGTCCCTCATCCCTCTGAGCCTCTGTCTCCTTGTGGTGACTCAGGGGACCCTGCAGCTGGCTTGCAGCGTATCCTGAGAAACAGCAGAGCTCTGTCTGCAGTGAGGAGAGGACAGAGCTTTCTGGGCCCCCAGCCCTGCACCTGTGTGGCAGGTGGCACAGCTCTGCGGTCTACAGGGGTCTTTAAAGGGGCATGCACACAAGACCATCTGCATACCGGGGCCAACTGGCTTAAAGGAATCCATGTGTGGGTCTTCAGCTTCCAGACTGTTCTGCAAACACGGCCTGGGGTCAGCTGTATGCTGCTCCCACCTGCTTTTCCCCCACTTCATGGATTGCCTCTCTCCAGCCTGAGCCTGATTACAGGGCTTCGACCCACCAATGAAAACCCAGGACAGACCCCATGCCCTGCCTGCCTCCTGTTTGGAAGCCACAGACCCAAAGGTATAAAAAGGCACACTGACTTCCGGCCCTCCTGGTGTCAGCCAGGTTGCCAAGGGCCCAGTGGCCTCTTTTGACTTTTAATTTACTGCTGATGAGGCTTCAGTTAGGGTTAGGGTGCAGGAAACTGACAAGTCACAAGCTACTTTTTGTTCTGAAGAAAGACTGCCCTTCACTAATTCTCATTCATCGAGTTTCATGTGGCTTTCCTTCTTCACGCGGTCCTTAATGTCCCTTGTCCCTCTCTGAATCACCTGGGCTGCCCGGCTGCCTCCCTTCTCGAGGAGTAACGCGCCTTTGACACATGCTTACTGTATGTGTGTGTAAGAACTATGCTTTTACCTTTTGAAAAATATACCTTGACCTTTCCTTCCTGCTTCTTTACTTTTCTATCCTCCCATCCATCCATCCACTCACCCACTCCTCTATCCATCCACCTACTCATCCATCCACCCACTCATCCATCCACCCACTCATCCATCCACCCACTCATCCATCCACCCACTCATCCATCCACATACTCATCCATCCACCTACTCATCCATCCCCCACTCATCCATCCACCACTCATCCATCCACCCACTCATCCATCCACCCACTCATCCATCCACCCACTCATCCATCCACATACTCATCCATCCACCTACTCATCCATCCACCCACTCATCCATCCACCTACTCATCCATCCATCCACACACCCATCCACCATCTATCTATCCACCCACCCACCGTCTATCCATCTGTCTATCCATCCATCCATCCACCCACCCATCATCTGTCCACTCATCCATTCACCCATCCATCCATCCACCCATCCATCATCTATCTATCCACTCACCCATCTATTCATCCATCTCTCCGTCCACCCACCCATCCATCCACTCACCCACCCACCATCTATCCATCTGTCCATCCATCCATCCATCCATCCACCCACCATCTGTCCACTCATCCATCCACCCATCCATCCATCCACCCATTCATCCACCCGCCCACCCACCATCTATCAGTCTGTCCATCCATCCACCCATCCATCCATCCATCCACCCACCATCTATCCATCCATCCACCCATCCATCCATCCATCCACCCATCTATCCACTCATCTATCCGTCCATCTATCCATCCATCCATCCACCCACCCACCATCTATCCACTCATCTGTCTATCCATCTAACCATCCATCCATCCACCCATCTACCCATCAATCCAGCCATCCACCCACCCATCCATCTATTTATCCTCCATCCATCCATCCATCCATCCACTCACCCATCCATCCATCCATCCATCCACCCACCCACCCATCTATCCATTCATCCAACTACCCCACCCATCTATCCATCTGTCCATCTGTCCATCCATCCATCCATCCATATCACAATTAGAATTCAAAGTGAGACATTTGGGTCATTTAATAACATGCTTATTTGAATTAATATCTGACAAACATCAGTCTGGGCAGATTGTTTTTCAGTGAGGACCAGTTCTGCCATTTGTTTTTAAGGCAGCATTTCTATAAATCAAGTGAGCTAAATCTGCAGATTTTCATAAGACTAGATGCCAAACACTGGTAACATATAAAGTAGGCTAGAAAATACAATTTTTGTGACTGTTTAAACAACGTTTAGAGGCTGCAAATTGACCCATGGGGCACCATTGCCAAGGATCCTGTGTCCAGCCATTGGTTTAGAAGGATACTTGGTGTGCAGTGCCAGCCAAAGCCCCTGAATCCTGCTTCTGCAACCCAGGGGGCTGGAAAGTTTGCTGAACGGGTGTGTGCCATGGTCAACACACACCTCACATAATTTATGCACCTGTTCTTCTGTGACCTAGTGGTGAGGTTGTGAGGTGCAGCTCTCACCTTATTTATTTTAACAACGTCTTGTCCACAGATACCTGTCATGTTTGAAAACCTCTCTAGTGGCTACTGGGCCACCATTATCTGCCAAAAATGGAGCAGCACAAGGTCTGTGTGTGATCAAGCTGGGAGAGGCTGCTTTCTAAGAGATTTCATCTTAAAGGGGAACTTGGCTTGTTAAAAAATAAGTTGTAGGGAGCTTGCAAACAAAAGCGTTAAAAGCCCACAGAACCACCGGCTTTGAGAATTGGGCCTGGTGCTTGGCATCCGACAGGTCCTCTCCACTGTGCCCAGTTCTTCCTCTGTGGGCTGATGTTAGGGGAGGGGACGGGGTCCCATTCGGCAGCAGGAACAGAGAGACCCCACAGAGCATGGGAGGATACAGCGCTCCCCCTGGGCCACTCCTTGGCCAGGGAAAGCAGCCCTCACCTCCTCTTCTGCCTGCAAAGTGGGGCCCTCAGGACAGAGCGGAGTTTGAAGCCGTCACCTCCTCTTCTGCCTGCAAAGTGGGGCCCCTCAGGACGGAGCGGGTTTCCCGGTTTGTCTGGGTCCCTCTGCTCTGAGGGTCCCTCTGCTCACTGGCCTGCACAGTCCCAGGACTTTCCCGCACCTGAGTCATAGCACGGCCACATTACGCTGTCTCCAGGGACAGACTCCAGAGCAGCCAGCTAACAAGGCCGCCAGTCTCCCCTGGTCCTTGGCAGGAGTGAGGCCTATGCCAGGGGTGGGGGTGGCAGCCCCTGTGAGTGCCCACAGAGGAGAGCAGAGTGGGGGATCATGAGTCCACAGACCTCCCGGCCCCTCTCCCACTTGAGCAGCATGGCTGGGTTTCCTCCCATGTCACACCCTCATCCCACCTGGGGTGACCGCCGAACCCATGTCCAGAAGAGGACCAGGCCCGATCAACCCCAGGCCCGATCAACCTCTGGCCTTCCAGGAACTCAGTAGTGGAAGCAGTAAAAGCACCCAGTGCCAGGCCTTACCCAGCGCCCAGCCTCCCAGCCTCCCTTGGAGGCCGGCCCTGGTTTCCATGAACAAGGAATTCCTCCAGGGGCAATGGACACTCTTGGCCTCCAGAACCACCGCCTGCCGCCACCAACACCTTCGCGGGACAGAGGCCTTTCTGAACACGAGCTGGGTGGGTTGGCGGGGGGAGGTCTCCAGTGACTCCCGTACGCTGGCCCTGCCTGGCTTGTAGAGCCATCCAGACAAAAGTTCGACGCAGCACGCGCACTGCTGCCCCTCAGAGACCAGGCCCTCGTTCCCCCCAGGAAGCCGGGATAGGGCCCACACCCACCCTGGACTCCGGCAGCCCACGATGAGAACTTCCTAGCACACTCCTGTCCCTGTGGCCAATGTCTTGTGCTTGCTTTGGAGAAACCACGTGGGCCCCAGGGGATGAGGAAAAGGATCCTTGATTGAAGCATTGTTTGTAGTGAGGGAAACTGACGTACTCAACCTCTCTCCATAGGGAAGCCGAGAACAGCACGCTGGTGTGTGCCCCCCGCACCAAACCCCGAGGCGCCACTCGGCCCCAACGTGAGGCAGCGCCATGCTCAATGCAGTCAGCCTCGCAGGTGTCGAGAGAGAAAATTGCAAAGGAAAAGGAGAATTTGGTGCCTTTTCTGTAACTGGGCGAGACACACTGTACCTGAGAGTGACGGGGACGGGGCAGGACGCCTTGGGACGGCTTTCCACGCCCTCAGTGCTGCCATGAGTCCACCTGTTCAGGTTTCACGGATGTGCCAGAGACGGCGGCTGCTATTGCGCCATTTACAGATGAGGAGGCTGTGGCGGGGTGCGGGGTGGCCGAGCATCTGAGCTAGGTCCCCCCAACCCCTGGATCCCATCTCGCCACCCCCAGGTGGGGTGGCCTTCGGGGCTGGGGACACTGAACCCACAGGAATTCCTTTCTACAAAGAAGAGGGAAGGAAGGAGCAGGCTGGCGACGGGGACGGCGTGCTGCCCTGTGCGGCTCCTGCAACCTGGCTTCTGCAGGGGTTTAAAGATCAGCCCCAGAGCACGGGGGTGAGGGTCAGGCACACGCTGCTTGGGGCTTGTTGCGGCTTAGCCCTCACACTGTCCCTTCCCGTCCAGGGCCCCGAACACGCAGGACGCCCCCCGCCCCGGAGCAGCGTGTCCAGCGGGCGTCAGCGTGAGAGCGGTGTGGAGACACCCACCCTCCCTTGCAGCCAGAGGTAAGAAGTGGAAGGGAAAGAGGAGAGGCCGCTCTGTGACCTCTGGAATGTTACCATTTTCACACGTATTCATTTTGCAAATTATTAAGGCATGCTGCATCCTTCTTTTTGCACTGTGACTGAAATGACTGAAATGCTGTATGTTCGACAGGTCCTGTGACTGAGTTGGGACCATGTAACCACAGGGCTCTGAGAAGGACCACCCCACACCGCCCACCATGCCTGGGGCCCACCTGGAGGAAACAGGCCCAGAGAGGCACACCCTGGTGAGAGGCTGAGTCGGGGTGGACCACAGGGGCCCTGGCTGCAGGCCTGCCCGTCCCAGCTGTCTCTGGCCCTGGGGAGGGGCTCAGCAGGGAGGGGCAGGAAGCACCTGGCAGTTTCGGTTTCGCCAGGAAGCAGCCGCCGGCCGTCTCCCTTCCCACCAGTCACCCGGAGAGCCCCCCAGGTGGGGACGGCCCCTTGCACTGCAGACGAGGAAGCCTCAGCTGAGGGGCCACAGGACAAGCCTCACGGCTCTTGGTAGCAGGGACAGAGCCAAGCCCAGCCTCAGCTGTGTCTCAGGAGGACCTGGGGTGGGAAAAGCCCCTGGGTCCGAGAGCAGCCGAGGGCAGATCTGACTGGCATCTTCTGTCACCTGCTGGTGACCTTTTAGAACACGTGGTCCTAACCCTTGGTCTAGAATATGCTGCCGTGTTGGAGGGGCAGAAGCAGCTGAGATGGCTGTATGTCCCCTACCTGTCACTCCGTCTGTCTGGGGCTGGGGATGTCAGGACAACACCCACCACTGCAGGCCTCCTTGGAAATAAGCGGCAAGAAGCTTCGGGGTCTAGTTTGCACCGAGCCCCTCCAGGGGGGGTGCCTCTTTCATTTCTGCACCTTGCGCCTGACATGGAGGGGTGTGCGGTCAGCCGGTGGGGGCTGACCGGGTACTTGCAGTGACAGGGTGGCAAGGCCCTGGACGTGAGTGTCGTGTGACCCCCGTGGGCCACAACCCCTCTGAGCTCCACGGTCTACAGTGCTGCAGGCCTCACACAAATTGGGGGCCGGAGCCTGAGATCTGTTCTCTAAATCTGGGAGCCCAGCCTGAGCAAGCCCTCAGCAGCCGCAGCCCCAGCGTGCCGCCTGGGGTCCCCGTTTTGAGGAATCCCCCCTCCTCTCGTGAGCAGTCAGCTGGGTCAGGCTGGCTCCACCGGCTCTGGGATTCAGCTGCAGCCTGGCCTGGATGCAGCCGGGGTCACTGCCATCTGGAGTGAGGGGCTGCACTGGACACGGCTGGAGGGAGAGCTGCAAGGTCCCCTCCCCCAGTCGGTCCCCTTCAGGTCGGCGAAGCCGGGGCTTTCCAGACACTCAAAATGCACCTGGACTTGGGAGCACAGGAGGAAGCTCCAGGAGCCCGCAGGGTGGGGCGAATTCTCCAGTTCCTTCTCTGCTGGGCTCCCTCCTGGCCGGTGCCTCCTGGCCTTGGCAGCGGTGGGAGGCCTGGTGTCTGCAGGGCCAGCTGCAGGGGTCACAAAAGCGGGACCCCTTGGGAGGGAGCAGCAGGAAGAGGATCTTTCGTCACCAAATCCCACCCCAGCCTCGAGGAGGGGCTCGCCACCACCCCGTTTTACAAATAGGAGACAGGCTAGGGTCGGCATGGCCGGTGGACAGCGGTTTCCATTGCCGCCACAGTCGGGTCCAACCACTGCCCCTCACAGACCAGGGAGCGAGGGAGAGGGGGACGGGGCCGGCCCAAAGTCGCACAGACCTCAGCACCGCCCGCGGGGCTCCATTGTGCAGGCTCAGGGCAGCAGGCCAGGCTTCGCTGCCGGGGTGTGAGGGGCAGGTGCTGGGGCTCCTGGTGGGCCCTGCTAAAGGACACAAGAACCCAGTCCAGTTAGGGCGAGCATGGCCTGGGGGGCTGCAATTTGGCAGAGCCCCCAACCTTCTGCAAAGCTGTGGGTTCACCCCATCCCCTTCTGCAGGGGCCTCCCTGAGTGAGCCCCAGTGGCTGCGGCTGTTGGCAGCTTCTGCCAGGTCTTCTCAGGAGGGCATGCCTTTGCCCCCATTCCTCCGAGGGAGAAAGCCACACTTGGGGCCCTCACCCCAGGAGCCCTTGTCTCCACAAAGGGGGTGCCTGGAAAAGCTGACGGAAATTCACGTCAGTGCGGGGCAGGCCTGGGGGAGGGGTTGGCCCACTCTCCAAAAGCTGCCAGTAAAACAGCTGCAGCAGCTGTCCTGGGCCGAGAGAAGATTTCACTCCCGGAGGTGGCGGTGGCGGCCCCAAGCCGGCAGCCTGGCTGTGTGATCAGCTGGGTGTCAGGACGTGCTTGATCCAGGGGTCAGCAGCATGGTGTCAGGCAGCACCTGCGTGGGGCTTCCTCGAGTGAAGCAAGGTGATAGAGAGGGGGGTTCTGAGGGGCTCAGCTGTGGGCGTGGCTCTCGTCTCGGAGCAGGGCGTGCAGTGGGGTCCCTCTCCTGACATGCGACCTCAGCTGCCTTTCCTCTGCGAGGGTCCTTGGCAGGATGCACAGCCTAGGAGGACGTGGGCCACCCTCGCCGCGCTGTGTGAGCTAGGCTGATTTCTTGACCTTTCTGATTTGTGTCCTCATCTGAGGTCAGCGATGCCCTTGAAGTGTTGCCGGGTGAAAGCCGCGAACAGGACTGCCTATCCGTCTGCCGCTTCCCTCCGGGGCCACAGAGCCTGAGTTCCTGGAAAACTGTGGAGCCCGGCCCTGCGTCCTGGCTGCTGTCCGGGCTGCTGTGGAGCTGCCTGCGGGCCTGCAGGTCTTCACCCGCTTTGTTGACTGACTGTATTCTGTCCTTGCTGCCCGATCCTCCAACCAGGTCTGGAAGAATCGCAGGCTCTCAGAGATTCAAGCAGAGTGGGCCCCGCTCTGTGTCTGGGACACCGGCTCAGGAAGGGGGCCTCAGTCTGTCCCCATGCATCTCCAATGCTATGTCCAAGACAGAGACCTGTGCTGTCTGAGGGGACGCTGTACCCTGTCTGCCGTCAGGGACAGCTCAGCCCCAGCAATACCTCCCGCCTTGGAGTAGCCCTGAGCAGTGTCTGCACCTGGGGAGGGGCTCGACACGGTCCTCTCTGATGCCAACCCAGGCAGGCAAGCAGGACACCAGGCCTCACTCCCTCCTGAACCGAAGCTCAGCCATGTGGCAGGGCACAGTGGCAGGGGCCCCAGGATAGGGGCAGGAGAAGAGGGGGCTGTTTCTCTGCTCAGGGAGAAGGAGGCAGAGCCCTGGTGTCTCCTGCAGTTTCCAAGACGACGATCCCCAGGCCAGGGCTCTCACCCCTCCTCCCATCAGTGTCTCCCTCTGTTCTCCCCACCATGCTCCCTGGATCTCAGGCTGTCCTCTGACCCAGACCTCTTGCCCAGATCACTTGCCACACCTTAGGGGCAGAGACAGGAAGGGGTAGGGCCTCCCAGGGTCACGGGATGATCGACCCAGACCCAGTGCTGAGTGAGGTGCTCCCCTGATCAGGCCAGGCCAGATCCTGCAGTCTCGAGGCTTGGATGCCTGGCACCCTAACAGCCACCACGGGGCTCCCTGCTGCAGGCTCCAGCCCCTCCAGGCCCATCCCCAGGCCTGACCCCAGGGCGCTAGAGCCTGGCCTGAGGCTGACCAGGCAGTCAGGACCCCAGACCCAGTGGAGGGCCCATCTCTGGGCCTGGCCCTGCTCGCTGTGCAGCCCCGGGCCCGTCACCCCATCTTTGGGCCTTGGCTCCTGCTCGGACATTGGCTGTGAAGGTGGCTCTGGAATCAGAGAGCAGCTCGGATATGCCAGTCCCTGTCTCGGCACCAGCAGGATGCACACAGCCAAGTAACAACTCAAGGACCAGGAGCGCGGAGGCCGAGCCTCGCCTGGAGATGGGATGGACTCACGCCCTCCTGGGCTGAGCACCCTCCTGGGCCAGCACCGTCTGCTGAGGGCCCTGCTGCAAGCAGGCACCAGAGCCCCTGCCTTGTGCAGCCAGCTGGGGGCCGGGGGATGAGTGGTACCTAAGGGGGTGGCTGGTTTGTCTCATGGGGTGAGAGATTGAAGGAGAACACCGAGAGAAGGAGGCCGGTGGCAGCGAGGCCTCGCTAAGAAGACGCTGAGAGCAACCCCAGGCAGGAGCCCGTGGGGAGGGGGCTTCTCGGTGAGGGCACAGCACAGGCACTGGCTTGGGAGGCTTGTGGAGCCGCCAGGCAGCCGGGGCTGTGAGTGCCGGAGGTGGACGCGGTGGGGTCGGGCCGGGCGGGCTGGGCCGTGGGTGTGTGCAGGTGTGACGTGGCTGACTTGTTTTAATCAACTCAATTTTCCCTTTTTTTTTGAGACGGAGTTTCCCTCTGTCGCCTAGGCTGGAGTGCAGGGTCGCAATCTTGGCTCACTGCAACCTCTGCCTCCCAGGTTCACGCGATTCTCCTACCTCAGCCTCCTGAGTAGCTGGGATTACAGGTGCCCACCATCACACCCAGCTAATTTTTGTATATTTAGTAGACAGGGTTTTGCCATGTTGGCCAGGCTGGTCTCCAACTCCTGACCTCAAGTGATCCTCCGGCCTCGGCCTCCCAAATGCTGGGATGACAGGCGTGAGTCACTGCACCTGGCCTTGGTTTTTCAAATGACACGGTGACACAACCACTCTCTGCCCACCTGAGAGAGCTGCCTGGGGCCTGGGGTGGGCAGAGCTGGGAGAGGAAGCCCCTCGGTGGGGTCCCCGCTGCGGACCTGTGTCCTGGCAACTGCCCGACAGGCCTCTGAGCAGCCGTCCTGCGGGTGGACTTGGGGGTTCAGTGCTGAGAACTGCATTAGCTCCTGCTGCAGGTCAGCCTCTGGCTTTGTCACAGTCAATCTGAGTGATCCAGTCCGCAGCTCCTGGCTGGAGTTCCTTCAACGGGTGGGTGGGTGGCGCTCAGACAGGCCTCTCTTTTCCCTGCTTCTCCCCAGCTGCCCCTGGCTGACGTCTCCTCGGAGGAGCACTGGCCGGCGCGTTCTGGCTCAGCTGTGACCAATCGGCCTCTCCCTGGGGCTGCTCTTCCTGCCCACGCCTCCCTGGTCAACTGCAGTCACGTAAGTGAAAGTGCCGGAAAACCCCTGCCCAGCGCCCAGGCAGGTTAACGGGACGCACTGCTTCTCAGTCCACATGTGGTGAGAAGTGAAAGTCATCTTTGCCTAAAGAATGGCCTCCCAGAGCCGCCCCCATGGGGCCACTTCCTCCAGGAAGCTGGCCTGGATTGCACCCTGACCCTAGGCACCGTCCCTGTCTTCCTAGGTGCGGATTCAAGGTCTTCCTGCTGGACAGGAGGATGTGGCTGGTTGCTGTCCTTGTGTGTGGGGATGGGCTGGTATGGGGAAGAAGTGGAGCATTCCAGTGCCACGCTTACTGGGGAGAGAGGGAGGTGCACTTACCGGGCCCGGAGAACCGGCTGCACCTGGCAGTGAGGACATACCCAGAGCCCCTGCTCCCTGCTCTGCCCCAGTGGAGCATCCAGTGGGGAGGTAGTTGGGGGAGGTCGGGCTTTGTCCCACCATCCACTCTCCTGAGGACTGCCTGCTTCTGCGGACACCCCTCTCTCTATTCCTGGCTCATCCATTCCTCTTCACCCTCCGTCCCTAGAGCTCTGCAGTCTCCCGCCTCTGTCCGGCCTTCGCAAACCCTCCCTCATGGAGCTGTCCACGCACTGGCCACCCTGTCCCCTCGTGGTGCTGCTGGCTTCCTGCCATGACTGACCCAGCAGGGGTTCCAGGGCGAGCTTCCCTCCGAGCCTGGGGCTGGACTCCACGGTCAGTGTGATTTCACAGCAGCGAGATCCTCACATCTCCAGCCCATCTGCCTCTGCCTCACAGGGTCAGTGAAGCCTGCTGTGTGCCTCTCAGAACCTCAGTATCTTCTTCTGTGACTGCAGTAACAGCAGCATCCCTGGGCTGGCTCCCCAACATGGAGCCCCCCAACACTATGTGGTCAACCAAAGGAAGAACAGGAGGTGGGAGAACGGCGGCGACAGCACGTTGCTCACAGATGCGGGTCCGACGGCCACTGTCTGGCCCCTTTGCAGGCACCCTTGGGGCTACCTGTCTGTCTGTCTGTGGCCTCAGACGTCTTGTCACGCACACACTGACCTCCCTGCCTCTGGCTGGAGCCCACGGACACCCTGGCCGAGCTCTGCATGATCCGCCAGCTCCATAGCCCAGCAAACACGGGGCCTGTGCTGAAGGGAGAATTGGGCTGAGATCACCTGGCTGCTCATGTCCACTCCCCCTCCCACCGCACCCCCTGGATGGGCACCTCCCATAATGGGGCTGCCTGCAGCCTCTCCAGCGCCTCCCTGTGTCCCACTGCCTGGAGTGCAGAGTGAATGGCTGGAGCTCTGGCCTGGGATGGGCTGGGCCTTAGAAGAAGGAGGCAGAGAAAGATTTGGGAGGAAGGAGAAGGCCTTGGGAAGACAGAGGTAGTGGCTGTGGTGTGGCAGGCACAGCCCAGGAACACCTGGGGCCAGCAGGACCTGGAGGAGGCAGGACCTGGAGGAGCACAGCCATCTGGAGCCTTAGTTTCAGACTTCCAGCCTGCGGCGCTGTGAGAGAAGCCTCTGTTGTTCTGGGTCCCCACCCAGCTTGCAGCCTGTCCTTACTGCAGCCCCAGGAGATAGAAACACTGGGGGAAGGCATTCCAGACCGAGCACATTCCAGACCCAGCACATTCCAAACCCAGAACATTTTGGACTCAGAACATTCCAAACCCAGAACATTCCGGACCCAGAACATTCCAGATGCAGAACATTCCAGAACCAGAACATTCCGGACCCAGAACAGTCCAGACCTAGAACATTCTGGACCTAGGACGTTCCAGACCCACAACATTCCAGAGGGCAGCTGGGCCCAGATGGCCACTTGAGGACATGGAGGATGGAGAGTGAGTGGCAGCAAAGCCCAGTCCCAAGGGCAAGGTCAGTGGAGGGAGCTCAGGCTGACCACAGGCTCTGGATGTGACCCCTGTGCCAGGTGGGCTCTGGCCAGGGCTTAAGCTTCCTGCACGGATGGTGCCTCCACAGCATCTGCCCAGCCCCCATAACATCTGCCCACCTTGCCCGGTCCCCATAACACCTGCCCGCCTTTGCCTGGATCCCTCCACTGATGGTGCTCACCACCTCCCCGAGATCCCATGTCGTCGCTCTAAGGTGACACCAGGCCACCTGACTCAGTTTCTCCCCCATGGAGGTCCCAGCACATGGCACTGAGCCTTCTCTGCCTCAGCCTACACTTGCCAGGTGGATTTCAAAGTCTCTGTCCGGCACCCTCCTTAGGTGACCTAGTTCCCATCCCTCTCTCCTGGGGCAGTCTGGTCACCATTGTGACCTCAGCCTCTTTTTTTTACGAAGTGGGTTTGTGGGGACAAGGCGGTGAGAGCCTGCACAGCTCCGAGCACACACAGCGGGCGTGTCATAAACCCAGGACCACAAGCCCTTGTCTTAAGAGGCTCCTTCTGCACCACTGGGCCAAGGGGTCAGTGAGGATCTGGACCCTCCGCCTGCGGGGGCTGGTGCAGGAGCCCAGGAAAGGGGTCCTGGCCCCCAGACGGTGGCGTGTGCTCTGTGGCCGTCTTCTGATTGCTTACGCCTCAGCCCCTTGGACACTGTTAGAGGAGACGAGGGGCTGAGGTCCTCCCACCCGCTGCGCAGCACGCAGATGCCTCTCCCGCCTGCCACCAAACACGTGGCAACACAGCCCTGTTCACTAAGCCTTTGTTCTAAAGACAGGAAGGTTCTTCTACTTCAGCTTTTAAAAATATTAGTGTTCTCCCCAGAGTTTAAAGCCAATCAGCCTCTTTTCAGGCCTCAAAGGTTTTAGGGACCCTTGGGAGGCCTGTGTGCCTGAGACCCACACAGTGGGGCTGAGGGGCCCTCAGGTCTGTCCAGGATCCCCCAGTTCCCACAGCCCCCATGACCCCTGCTCCTCCAGCTGGGCGAGGCTTGATGCTGAGGCTTTCCGGCATCGCAGGGCCCCCACATCTGTCCCCTGGGGGCCTTGGGGGGCCCCTGGGGTGCAGGATGAGAAGCCCCAAGCCCTGGTATTCACGTGTATCTCTGCTGCCTGATGTGGCCAAGGCTGTCCCATGGGAACCCTGGAATAGGTTTGGGTGGTTGCAGGGACAGAAGGTCCTAGAAGCCAGCTGCCGGATCCCGCACCCAAGTGAGACTCTGCTCCCTCCTCACATTGAAGCCCCTAAGCAGGGCTCCCTGGGGATGGGCACAGTGGCTGCATACTCTGTGTTAGAGGCCACCCACTCTGGGCCTCCGCTGCTCACCTCCAGCCATGTCAGAGGCCCACCCTGGCCCTCTGTTTCATGCCTCTAGCCACCAGCCCCTCGCACGAATCAGGCACGGGGCCACCTCCTGGCCCTAACCTCCTTCCACAGTAGATGCCCCCATCCTTCCACAGTAGACGCACCCATCCTAACAAAGCAACTGCTCTCCATGCACCTCAGAGCCCATCTCTCTCCCCACCGGTGAGAAACTCACGCAGGGAGCAGGTGGGATGGGTCTGATCCATGAGGAAACTGAGGCCCAGGAGGAGGGAGCCTCTGGCCCAAGGCCAGTCAGTGCCAGGGGACAGACAGGGCCGCTCGGGAGAGGATGGGATGGCAGATGCCGGGGCCAGTGAGCTGGTGCTGCCTTGAAGGCAGCTCTGAGTCACCCACTCGGGAGAAACCCACAGTAGCACTAGCTGTGGTGAGGTCCGGCTTTTGCATGCCAGGCACCTGGGTCTGGGCTGTTCCTGCTCACGGCTGGGGCCCTCGTGGGGGGCGGCTCTGGGGTCCCACGGGCACCTGCAGGTGGGAACAGCCTCAGGCAGCCACCGCCAGGACCTGCTCAGGGAATGTGGTCTCCAGAGATGGGGACACCCCTGGGTCCTGGGTTCTTTGTGTGAGTGTCAGGGGTGCAGTCAGACCCTGGACCTGACGGCCGCAGTGAGAGCTCTGCGAGACAGGAGATTGCTAGCTCCAGAAGGTTCTGACAGCTGCTGGGAGTGTGGCCACGAAGGCCACCGGGAAACGGGGCCACCAGCCTGCAGCTGCAGCCCCCAGGAGGGCAGGCCCAGGCTCCCCATAAACCCCCACGGCCCTGCCTGCAGTCGCTCCTGGGACGGGGCCTGGAGTCGGGTCCATTTCCTCCTCACTGGGGTCTTGGGCCGGTGCCCTCCCCTCTGGCCTCAGTTTCCTCATCCAACCTGCTGTGAGGTGTCGCACCCGGAGGGCATCCCAGGAGGAGGAGGGCTCTCTTTGCAGGACCCCCCAATCACTTCCTGACTGCAGCTCTCCCACCCCCAGGAGAACACAGCCCACCCTCCTAGACAGGGCTGAGCAGCCCGGCCTCCAGCATCTGCCTCTGGGTGGGGCCAGGGCACCCGGTTGGCACCTGCCAAGCCCTCACCAGCCCACCTGCCCCAGCTGTGCAGGACCTGCCTGGGGGGTGGCCCTGTTGATATCTGAGGTGAGTCAACACGGCCGCCCATGCCAGCGCTGTCAACAAAGCAGGGCAGGCCCCGCGAAACTCGAAGGAGTCACAGCCTCGGCACCTGCTGCCGCCCTCTGCCCCCACCCCACCACCTTCCCCCCGAGCCTCTTACCTGGGCCGCCCTTCCTGGGACCCCGGGGTGCTGAGCAGGCAGCAGATGCCAGGAGGCCGCTCTCCAGCCCAGGGAGCGGCTGGGACATGGAGCCACAGGTGGATCCCGAGGCTGAACCGGCTGCCCTGTCCCTCAGTCTCGAAGCCGGCATGAGGAGGGCCACCCTCAGGGGCCAACCTGGGGCCCAGGACAGGCCTCTTCCGGGAATGCTTTTCCCGACCTCCTGCAGCCTTGAGGGAAACAGGAGGGGCTGGGGTGTCCTGGAGTTGGGCCTCTGCCCCTGGAAAGCCCAGGCCCTCCTGGCCGCCGACTGGGTGTCCTCAGCCCTGGGGAGGGGGTGGGAGCCGTGAGGCTCATGTGATGCGGGGCGGGCCTGGGGCTGCAGGCTGGGGAAGGTCTCCCTGCAGCCTGCGGGTGAGGCAGCCAGCTGTGTCCCCGTGATAATGACGGGCCGGAGGCCTGCAGCTGTGCCCCCCGCTTCCCCGACAGGAACCATCTGGGGCCCTGCCCTTCACGGCCTTTCCTCGGGCCATTCCGGTTTGACCTTCCAACAACTTCCTCCTCCCAGGCAGTTCTGCTGATGTCCCACCCACCCCGAGCCCCACAGCATGGCCACAAGGCATGGGTTTCCTCGCTCCAGGGCAGGTCTGCAGGCCTGAGGGCAGCTCCATCCTGGCCCAGAGCCCTCGGCCTACTCCACCCACCCACCTTCCCACCAGGGCTTGGCCCTTTCTTCAGTCTGGGGTATCTGGGGGTCTCCCTCTCTGCTTGCCTTCAGTCAGCCGGACTTTCCCCCGCACCCCTTTTAGTTTGCCCCCACTCCAGGGGCCACCCTGCCCGTGTTCCTCTGGCTGTCGACTGTGCCCTTGAGCCAGATGGGGCCTCTGACCGGCCGCCCCTCAGCCCCGGCTCCCCCAGCTGCTGGGGGTTCTTGGGCCCCTGATCTGTCCTCAAAGTACCTCCTGCTCACTGGGGAGGAAACCGTCTCTCTCTGCTGGGCCTCGTGCGCAGGGCTCCTGGCCCTCTGTGGAGATAGCGGGGCTCCCTGCCTCTCCGGGGGTGCCCTGGAAAGGCCCTCACCCACGCCCCAGCGGCCGCCTCCGGTGAGCAGCCTGGAGTGTGCGGGTCGGGGCGGGTGGCTTCTCCAGTCCGAGAAATTCCAGAAGCCACCTCAGAGCCCACTTGGGACTACTCAGACCCTAGGGAGAGTCCCAGGACCCCTTTCTAGCGGCCACTGGGCTGAGAGAGTGAGTCACATCCCAGATGCTGGAAAAACAGTCACTTTCTAAAGTGCCCTGACAGCCGTCAGAGGGCACGAGGAGCTTCCCGGGAGGAGGCAGTGACCCTTCGGCCCTGCAGCCCTGGTGGGTGGCTTTTTAGATGCTATGGCTGGAGGCTTCGTGGCCTCAGACAGGCCAGAGGTGTGGAACCCGCAGACCCAAGGCCGGTTCACGGGCATCTGTGCTATTTTGATTTGATTTGATTTGATTTTTAGGTCACGTCTGCACACGGTTAATAATTCAAGCCGTGCAGGGGTAAAAGCTGACTCCTTTCCCGCAGGGTCCCCAGGTGTCCCGGGTCTCCCTGTCCTGGTAATCGGGTGTCCTTCTCGAGCTGGTGACAACAAGCTGCGTGCCAGCGCGTGTGTCCAGCTGACGGTCAGAGTGTGTTTGTTACTGCTGGGGAACTTCCTAGAGGCAAGGCCCGCCCGGGGCCTCCCCTGCACTGGGTGGTGGGCCGCTCTGCCCCCAGGACTCAGGCTGGAAGGGACCTCCCTGCAAGCTCGGGGCCAGGCCCCTGGTGCCATCATCGGGTCCCCATGTCCCCTGCTGTTCCCTGCGCTCTGGCTCAGGGTGAGATTAGCAGTCGGGCTCCTGGGGGCTCTGATCCTCTTGGTTTCCTCATCTGTGCAGGGCGCGGGATCCTAACGGCCTCAGCTCCTAGAGCGTTTCCGGGAGTGGAGAGAGCAGAGGCGCTGGGCGGCCACATGGGCCAGGGCCACGGTGATCACGTGGCTGGTGTTTGTCTGTGTCAGTGCCTGTTCCCCAGCTATGTGCAGTGGGAGTCTCAGAGTCGGGGAACTAAGGGTCTCAGGGGGCGCAGCCCCCACTCCGTGAGGCAGCAGGACGGCACCCTGGGTGGGGGTGGTGGCTCCCCCACCAGGGTAGGAGACAGGAGCCCCGCCCCCAGCCCTGAGGCAGGTGTCCGAGGCCTGCACCTGCGCCGCCCGCAGATGGAACGCTTCCACTTTCACAATGAGGCCCTGAGCTCCCTGCCTGGCCGTGTCCTGCCTGGTGTCTAATCAGGGGGTCTGATGGAGGTGGGGTTGGAAAGAGAAGAGAAGAAAGTTGCCCACAAGTTGGGGGCAGGAGCTGCCCCCCACTTTGGCGGCCACCTGGGGTGTGGGCACCACTCCCTTCCTCCCCACTACCCGCCTCCTCTCCCCCAGGCTGGGCAGTTGGTGCTTGTGGGGAAGCAGACGTTGGCTGTGGCTTTCAGAGCTGGGCGGCTGGGAGATAAGGGGCTGGGGAGGAAGTGGCTGCAGAGATGGAGGCAGCAGGAGCGGGCACGGCTTCTCCCAGAGACTCCTGCTGTCTGCAGCCAGCACCCAGCCTCGTGGGGAAGAAAGGGCCTTTCCTTCCTTCCTAAAAGACCTATTAGGGCCCACTGGGGTTCCGTCGGTGTCCAAGACAGCCCCTGGTCCTGCTCTCTGGGAACTATAGGAGACATGTTCCATTAACATGGCCTAGCAGGTGCGGCCTGTAGGGCAGTTGGGGAAACTGCCCCTGGGTAGGCAGAGGGGCCCTAAGGCAGGCTTTGGTGAATCTGCAGGGTGGCCAGAGAACTGGAGGAGGGTGTGGGGGCAGTGGGGGAGATGACGCCATGTGGGGGTGGGTGAGGAGGTCTTCCTTCAGGCAGGGTGTCTTATGTTTGCCTTCTCTTCTAGCGTGTGGGAACCCGCCACCCGCCCCCAACACACACACACTCTTCACTGCTGGATAAATAGATGAATGAATAGATTGATGAATGAATGGATTGATGAATGAATGAATGGATGGGTGGATGAGTGAACGGGTGGGTAGATGGGTAGGTGGATGGGTGGATGGGTGGATGAGTGAATGGGTGGATGGATGGATGGATGGATGGATGGGTGAGTGGGCGGATGGGTGGGTGGATGGACAGATGTGTGGTTGGGTGGGTGGATGGATAGATGGGTGAATGGGTGGATGGATGAGTGGATAAATGGGTAAATGGGTGGGTGGGTGAATGGGTGGGTAGGTGGATGGATGGCTGTGTGAGTGAATGAATGTTGGATGGTGAGTGGGTGGGTGGGTGGATAGATGGGTGAGTGGGTGGGTGGGTGGATAGATGGGTGAGTGGGTGGATGGGTGGATAGATGGGTGAATGGGTGGGTGGGTGGATAGATGGGTGGATAGGTGGATGGGTGGATGGACGAGTGGGTGGATGGGTGGATGGATGGGTGGGTGGATGGGTGGATAGACAGATGGGTAAATGGGTGGATGGATGGGTGAGTGGGTGGATAGATGGGTGGATTGGTGAATGGGTGGGTAGGTGAATGGATGGGTGAATGGGTGGGTAGGTGGATGGGTGGATACATGGTGAATAGGTGAGTGGGTGGATGGGAATGGATGGGAGGAGGGGGAGGATGGCTGGGTGGAGGGGTGGGTGGGTGGATAGGTGGATCAATGAATACGTGGTAATATGGTTTTATGTAAGTCTCATGCCAGCCCACTTTACAGAGGAGGGAGGAGGCCCACAAAGGTGCCATCCCTATTCACAAAGCCTGGAGAGAGGAATGGCAGTCGCAAGGCAGCCCCAGAGGAGGCTGAACAGTGACACGTGTGGGTGACCCTTACTGGCCACGCCTTGCCCCGGCTTTCTGGTCCTGAATAAGGTGTGGACAGTTGCGGGGAGCCACAGAGGGAGCAGGGGCCGGGGGCAGAGGCAGGAAAAAACCTGCCCCAGGTGTTCAAGACAGTGCAGGCGAAGTGGCCCAGAACTGGACGCCCAGCCACTCCCCAGCTCAGGGCACGGCTGAGCAAACCCAGAACCACGCAGAAGGTGCCACGGCCGGAGGGCTGGGGTGATTTGGGGGAACTTGGTACGAAGTGATGCAGGATTCCAGGGCTCTGAGACTGCAGTTACTGGGCGCACCTGCCACCCCCAGAGAGAGCAAGTCTGCCCGGGGAGTCCAAGCCGAGGTGCAGGCCAGAGACACCCCAGTGAGAGCACGGAACTGGAATCGGTCTTCACCTTCCCGGTGTGTGGACTCCTTGGGCATCTAGTAAATAAATAAGTTCACAGAATTATGAAGGAAACTCATTTTACCAAAATACAGTACCACCCTCTTAGAACAGCCTGGTGTAGTGAGCGCTGTGCTTTCATTCAGCCGTGATTTAAAGTGGGGAGGTGTGGGAATTGCATTCTGAGATGTGGCGGTGAGTGGAAGGCGAGGGGGGCTGTCGTGATGCCCAAACCCTCCCAAGGCATGGCTGCTTGGGGTCCACAGAAGTGGCCCTGGGGCAGTTCTGTCGGTGTCAACGACACAGGCACGGCTGAGGCCCCGGGAGGTGCCCACGTTCATGGTTAAAAGAAAGGCTAAATTTTGGTTAGAGACTCGACACAATGCCAGATGAAACTCATCCAAGTCCACAGATCCCCTGAATTCTGCGGAAAGAACTGAGGTTCCAGCTTATCTCGAAGGCGTCCCCCCGTCCCGGCTCACCACCCTAGCTTCCGGGAGTCTCCGGTGAGACAGCCGGGGCCCCATGAGGGTCCCGAAGTCACAGGCCCCTGGTTCACACTTAGCGTTTCCTGTCTGTGCTGGGTACACTTGGGCAAAATGTCTTGACCCGTTTCCTCAACTGTAAAGTAAGAAGGTAACAGAGTCGGCTGAACGGGGGTGTGGAGAGAATTTAACAAAACAGTCCACGTTTGGACTCTCCTGCGGTGCCCGTGAGGGTGGGCAAGCACGGAAGGGCAGCTGTGACCCCAGTGAGGTCCCTGGGCCGTGAAGGGGCCAGCCCAGGGGAGAGTGGAATCCCCATGCCGCCGTCTGGCCATGCCTGCCTCCGGGGCAGGCGCGTTGCTGCTAGAAAGCTCTTCCTAAATTGAGCTCAGGTCGGCATCCCTGCAGATGCGGTCCCTCTCCGGAAAAGTGCTTTGGAAGGGAGAAAGGGCTCTCCCAGCCCCACCGCCGTCTCCCGGAGTCAGCCACAGCCTCCTCCTGCTCCCATGGCAAGAGACCTGCTTCAGTTGCCATGTGGCCGCCCCGCCCCCCTCTTAAACCTTCAGTGGCTGCCCACCTCCCTCAAGATCAAGGCCAGACCCTGAAGGTGACTGGGGGCCCCTCCAGACTCTGCCCCAATCCCACATCAGAGCCGCTTCTCCCCAGGGTGCTTCCTCATCTCTGGGTCTCCCCAGCCCTCCCATCGAAACTTGCCTCACCTGGCGGGCTTGTACCCAGCCCTCAGAGCCCTCAGGAAGTGCCCTGTCCTGTCCTGGGCTCCACACCCCCGCCTGCCTCCATCACAGCACAAGCACCTTGGGTTGCAGTTGCCGTAGGCTGGTTTCCTTGGACCCACAGGAAAGCAGCCCGGGCGGGGACCTTGTCTGTCTCCAAGGGCTGTGTTCCCAGCACGAGGCGCAGGGCTCCGTGGGTGGTGGCTGCTGGTGGAGTCTGGCACACCCATCTCTGGGTCCCCAACATGACACCAGGAACTTCTCTGGGCTGAATTCCACCTCTCCCGCCCTCAGGACTCCCCTGGGACTCTGCCCCACACACATCCCAGGGAACACAGAGGACACGGCCGGTCTCCCCGGGCTGAGCAGGATGGGCTGAGTCTCCAGGCCCGGCCGCCTGGGGCAGCCTTGGGACCCTGGGGCAGCCCCCAAGGCCTGGGAGGCTTGGTGGCCTTTGCCCGGACAGGAGGGCCTTCCCCAGCTCATCAGCCACCCCAGGAGGGCAGTGGGTGTGGGACGGAGAACTGACGGCAGTCGCAGGCCACAGTCCCGCAGGACGCGCTGCGCCCTTGACTGGCATCCTCCTCCCCTCCTGAAGTGCATGGGGCTGGGCCCAGCAGGGTGGAGTCTGAACGGAGACCGGAGTTCGAGCATCAGGGCAGCGGACAGCCTCGCCCCTGCTTCCTGAGCACCCTGGACTTGCCAGGGCCACTGGTGGTGACCTGGTGGCATCTACTCAGCGTCTGACAGGACTGGAGAGGTGGAGCAATTTCCCAGGTCACCAGCGGTGCCCTGGGGTGGGATTTGGGACTCAGACTGGGTCAAGCCAGTCTTCTCCCTGAGGCGGAGAGCCTGCTTTGACTACACCCACCCAGCTTCCAGGGCACAGAGCCCTCTGCCCACCGTGGTCTCTGATCCTCCCCAGCGCCAGGAGGCATGAAGACCTGTCAAGGCTGCCCATTCTGCAGAACAGGAAACCGAGGCTCCCAGAGGGGAAAGTCCCAGCCTCCCTGGGGTCCTGGGGTCCTGGGCTGCTGCACCCCAGCTGCAAAGGGGGAAGCCCCGCCCAGAGGCCACTTTCCCTGTAAGGAGTCCAGGCGGGGTGAGGGCTGCCCTGTGCTGGTGCCGCACCGGTTTCCCTCTGACTCAGGCGGAGGCGGCTGCCTCTGTGCTGGGGCCGCGTCTAGTCCTCGGGCCCCACACCGGCGACGGGCCCTCATCTCATCCCTTGTGAGTCTGCAAGGCCACGGCTCTGCGGGGAGGGGTTGGTGTGAGCAGCAGAAGGAATGAAGGAGGGAACCCCCGCCCTGGGCCCAGGTGTGACTTTTTCTTGTTCTTGCTCTTCCTCTCCTCCCCTCCGTCCTGCCTGGGTGTTGGCAGCAGCATAAGAGGGAGGAGCATGGCCCTGGCCAACCCATCAATGTTCTAGAACATTCTGGAATATTCTGCTCTCAGCCCGGAGCCTGGGAACTGGGTAAACCTGGGCCAGCGAGCAGCATCCAACATGAGGAAAATACCAAGAGGCTGGTGTGTGTTTCTCCGTGTGTGACGCGTGGTGCGTGGGGAGCGGCAGCTACCTGCCCTCCAGAGCCGGGTGCCGCCTCCTGCATCATAGGCACCTCCCCCAGGCAGGGCCCAGCCCCCACCTCCCACCAGTGGCCACTTCAGGCTGCAGTGGGGCCTGGGGCCACGGAAGACCCAGCTAGGTCTGGCCGAGAGGCCCAAGGATATTCCAGGCACCTGGAAGGATCTGGAAGGATCTGGGAGTCTTGGGTTAAGAATCATGCAGCCTGTAATCCCAGCACTTTGGGAGGCCGAGGTGGGTGGATCACGAGGTCAGGAGATGGAGATCATCCTGGCTAATCCGTGAAACCCTGTCTCTACTGAAAAAAAAATACAAAAACCGGCCGGGCACGGTGGCTCACGCCTGTAATCCCAGCACTTTGGGAGGCCGAGGTGGGCGGATCACAAGGTCAGGAGATCGAGACCACAGTGAAACCTCGTCTCTACTAAAAATACAAAAAATTAGCTGGGTGCGGTGGCGGGCGCCTGTAGTCCCAGCTACTCAGGAGGCTGAGGCAGGAGAATGGCGTAAACCCGGGAGGCGGAGCTTGCAGTGAGCTGAGATCCGGCCACTGCACTCCAGCCTGGGCGACAGAGCAAGACTCCGTCTCAAAAAAAAAAAAAAAAGAATCATGCAGCCTGACGACCTGCTCCAAACGTGGACTTCGTCCCTGAAGAGGCTGCACGACCCTAACCATGGTGTGTCCTGTGCAAATGTGAGTGTGAAGGACGATCACAGTGCTGCTACTGTAAGGGAGGAGATCGTCCCTCATGTCATCTTATGCCCAATTTCTGCCTCCAAAGAAAGAAAAAGTAAAAACTAAAAGGCAGAAATGAATCCATTTCAGAAATGAAATCCACAGGCAGACAGCCTGGCACCGCACTCTGGGCCTGGTAGTTAAAGATCGACCCCTGACCTCATCAGTTATGTTGTCTGTAGATTACAGACATTGCATGGAAGAGCACTGTGAAAATCCCATCCTGTTCTGTTCCGATCGTGCAGCCCCCAGGCACGTACCCCGCTTGCTCAATCAGTCACGACCCTCTCACGCAGACCCCCTTAGAGTTGTGAGCCCTTAAACGGGACAGGAATTTCCCACTCGGGAGCTCAGCTCTTGAGACAGGAGTCTTGCGGATGCTCCTGACTGAATAAACCCCTTCCTTCTTTAACTCGTGTCCGAGGAGTTTTGTCTGCAGCTCGTCCTGCTACCACTGTACCTCAGAGGTGAACTGGAAGACGAACTGGCCTGTATCCAAAACAAAAAAAACTTTATGTTTGTTTCCATCATTTATTGACTTATTCTGAGGCAGGGTCTTGCTCTGTCGCCCAGGCTGGAGTGCGGTGGTGTGACCTCGGCTCACTGCCGCCTCCACCCCCTGGGCTCAAGCAAATCTCCTGCCTCAGCCTCTGGAATAGCTGGGACCAGAGGCGGGCCACCATGCCTGGCTAATTTTTTATGTTTTGTAGAGACGGGGCCTCATTACGTTGCCCAGGCTGGTCTCAAACTCATGGCTGAAGCGATTCAGCCTCCCAAAGTACTGGGATGACAGGCATGAGCTGCTGCACCCAGCCTCATTGCTTTTTAATAGTTAGGGTTCTAGTGACACTGTGACTCAGAAACACACAAGCTTAGAGGATATAACACAGGCTCGTGGATCAAGCAGAGTGCGCTTCACTGAACTGGAAGCATTTTAAACATCAGATTCTTTTAAGGCACCTTTGGGTGCCCTGGCCTAAAACACCCTTCCCACTCTGCCTGTGTTCAGTCCCAACTCCAGACACCGAGGAAAGTGAGAGGGGTCGGGGAGGGGAGTCCAGGTTCTCAGAGCGCGATCCCCAACCCTGGGAGCTTGTCAGAGATCCTCGCCCACCCAGGACCTGTGCATGGGGCGCCTGGGGCTGTCCTGGGTCTGCTCCGATTGTCCCCAAGTGGTCTGGAGGGCCGAGGTCGTCCTCGGGTCTGCTTGGACCAGGGTGAGGTGGCACCGTGCCTGGCACTGCTGCGGTTCTCTCCCCATGGGTGGGTGGAGGAGCTTCCCTGAGGCTCTGGGACCTCCCTGGTGGTTCCAGTCATCTGAGCTCAGAGCACATGTCTGTGGTGCTTGGCGTGGGGGTGGGTCCAGGGTCCAGCCCCTTCCTGGCTGTCACCTGCAGGCCTGACCCATCTAAGGGGTCCAACCTGGCTGGCCCAAGAGGGTAGGGGCTTCTTGGGAGGAAGCTGAAGGTCGTGGAGGAGAAGTGGGGACAGGGAAGACCATCAGGCTGAAACCCCCATCAGGCAGTTCAGGGCAGGGGGTTCCACGCCCGGCCCCTGCGCCGCCTCCTGCTGTCACAGCGGGTGGGTGTGAGGTTTCATTCAGCACCCAGGGAGGCTGGCCCTGCAGGCAGGGCTCCCGCCTCCACCCGCCTTCCGGCTGCCCCGCCTTGTCCTGGGACCTGCTCCAGCCCTCCGGTCCTGCTTCCTCTCTTCCCTCTGCTCACTCAGCTCCTCCGGGAAGCCCCTTCTCTCCAGCCCCAGGGGGTTTGGATGCTGGGCCCTGGGGAAGAGGCCTTGGAGTCCATAGCAGGGCATCTGAGGGTCCCGGGGCACCCAGAAACCCAGGAAGGCTGTGGATGACTCAGCAAAACCCACAAGCCCAGGGGTCTCTCAGGCATGTGCTGCAGGAGGGGTATGATGTGGGGTCTGCTCTGAGTGAGGGTCTCAGCCCTTGTCTGCTCCTGGTCCTCCTGCCACTCTGTCCCAGCCACAGCCCAGAACAGCCCACTCCACTCCCACCTCTGACCATGGCTGGCCCCGGGCCTCTCAGACTCTTGACTCTGGGACCCCCTTGTGGAGATCTGCCTGCCCCCTGAGCCCCGCAGCCCCTCCCTGCTTTGCAGCCCCCTCCCTGCTTTGATTTTCTTGAATGGCAGGTGGGACTCTCTGATGTGCTAAATGTTGTTTACTGCCTGTCTCTCCCACTAGGTCAGCTCCAGGGAGATGAGCTCTTTCTTTCTTTCTTTCTTTCTTTCTTTCTTTCTTTCTTTCTTTCTTTCTTTTTTCTTTCTTTCTTCTTTTCTTTCTTTCTTTCTTTCTTTCTTTCTTTCTTTCTCTCTTTCTAACATTTTATTTTTTTTATTTATTTTTATTTTTATTTTTGAGACAGAGTCTCACTCTGTCACCCAGGCTGGAGTGCAGTGGCGTGATCTCGGCTCACTGCAGCTCCGCCTCCCGGGTTCATGCCATTCTCCTGCCTCACCCTCCCGAGTAGCTGGGACTACAGGCCCCCGCCACCACGCCTGGCTAATTTTTTTTTTTTTTTTTTTTTTTTTGAAACGGAGTCTCGCTCTGTCGCCTGGGCTGGAGTGTAGTGGCCAGATCTCAGCTCACTGCAAGCTCCGCCTCCCGGGTTCACCCCATTCTCCTGCCTCAGCCTCCCGAGTAGCTGGGACTACAGGCGCCCGCCACCTCGCCCGGCTAGTTTTTTGTATTTTTTAGTAGAGATGGGGTTTCACCATGTTCGCCAGGATGGTCTCGATCTCCTGACCTCGTGATCCGCCCATCTCGGCCTCTCAAAGTGCTGGGATTACAGGCTTGAGCCACCGCGCCCGGCCGGCACAAGCCTGCTCTTATCCTCTGGTCCCATGCTGCGGATGGGAAGCCGGGGGTCAGCACTGGGTGACGGTCCCACTCCACAATGCGAGCTCCCAGAGGCCGCTTCCCACCCACTCAGCTCCACACAGGGCAACGGGAGCTCCTGGCTCCTCACAATCCCCTTCCATCCACTCAGTGTCTCGTGCATGGCATATGCATGTCCTGTGGGCCCGCTGGGAGCTGGCTGCTGGTCCCTGTACAAGGCTGGGGGTCTGACCGCACCACCAGGGACAGACAGCAAAACAGACCATGAGAGGGGGAGCGAAGTTGTGCGGGTAGGAGGGGTGAGGCGCGACTGCAGGGTTGGCAGGTCCTCAAGGGGAGAGGCAACACGGGGCAGCCCTCACCGCCCAGGCTTGCGTCAAGTTCTGGGAGGGGCGCTCCCCACAGGGTCAGCCACACGTGCAAAGCTCCTCCTGCCCCGGGGCCCCGGTCAGCATCTTGAAGCCCCAGCCAGCGTCTCAGAGCCCCAGCCAGCATCTTGAAGCCCTGGCCAGCGTCTCGAAGCCACTGCCAGTGTCTCGGAGCCACTGTGGAGTCAGTTGCAGGGTCCTGGACGTCAAGGCCCTCCCTAATCTGGGCACCGGGACCTCCCAGGTGGCAATGACAGACTCCCAGGCTGGCTTGAGGCAAAAACATGGCGTGCTGGGACGTATTTGGATGTAAATGTTTTCAGCACAGAGCAGCTGGGAGATGCGGCCTCCATGGGAGCTGGGAGCCGGGGCCATATGGCCCCTCTCCTGGCTGCGCTGCCTTCAAGTGGGGGCGCTGCCTTCAAGTGGGGGCGCTGCCTGGTGGGGCCCCCAGGGGTGTCTGCGGGTGTTAGACTTGAGTCCTGCCAGCCCCTCGCTGGCTGCTGCCCATCCTGCCATCTGTCAGGTGGGGTGAGACCGTGCCAGCTGCCCTGGCCTTAAGGAGGCCGTGGGGGCACCTGAGGGGCTTGGGCCTGGTGCCAGCCCGATGGGTGTGTGCATCTGTAGCCTTGGCAGCATCAGGTAACTGCCCTCTTCCCGCTCTTGGCCCTATCCCTGGTTGGGGAAGAGCCAGGTGCTCACCTGCGGCCCTGCATGGTAAACCAGACAGTGGCTCACAGGGTCATCTTGGCAGGGGACCCTCCTGGCCACACAGAAGCCTCAGAATTCCTGGCTCTTCTCTCCCAGCCCATGGCAGCTCCTTCCAGAGACCCTGAGAGACCCTTAGGGCCCTGGGGATCTGCCCTGGACTCATGGGATTCCTCCTGCTAGAACAAGCACTGGCTCCCCATGTCCCATCAACTGAAGGCTAAGTCAGGTTCAGCCCTCACAGCCCTGAGTGAACTGCCCTCCTGTGCCCTCTCCACAGCCCTGAGCTGCCTTCCTATGCCCTCTCCACAGCTGGGCCTTCCTGATGGTTCCGTACGGAAGCCCCTCCCTCACAACCCCACCACTCCCAGCTGCAGTCACCCCTCCTCAGTCATGGTAGTGGGTGATTTGGGCTGTGAAGCCCTGGGAGGTGGCCCAGTGCAGCAGCGGCAGACAGGGGCACTGTGGGGAACCTTCTCTAGCTTCAAATGGAAAAACACAGGCCTGCATGGGGCCTATCCTAAGGTTCTGGACTGGGTGCGTGAGTCAGCGACGTCATCAGGGACCCCGGCCTACTCCCTCTCATGCCCTATTGTGGCCTCTGCCGGGCCTGCTGTCATCTGGCCTGTTGCCTCATGGTTCCCAAATGGGTGCTGCAGCTCTAAGAGTCACAACTTCTGACCACTGTGTTCAGGGAAGGAAGAGAAAGAGCCAGGGAGGAAAATCTTTTCCAGAAACCCCATGCAGTTCTCCCCTTTCAGCTGACTGGCTAAGCCGAGTCTCACGGCCGTGCCTGGCTGCCAGGGAACTGGGAAGGTTCTGTGGGGTCCCTCCCTTTCGGGGGGATAAAGACGCGGGCTCAGAGGGAACAAAGGCAGCTGTGGCCGTGGAAGGAAGAGCAGAGCTTCCCCCAGGCTGGGTGGGGCTGGAACGCTGCTGGGCCCAGCTCTAGTGGGCGGGAGGCTGCGTGCGGTGCTGAGGGGCAGACAGGGCCCCTGAGCGTGTGCCTCGGTGACAGTACCTGTGCTCTGGGGCTCAGGGTGGGGTGACAGGACAGCAATCCCCTCAGGCGTGGACAGCAGGCTTAGAATGGCGATGAGGGGCTTATCCTGAGGAGGGCCTCAGGCAGCTCCGTTAGACCCAGTAAAGTAGGAGAGCTCCTTGCAACTGAGGCCTGGGGCAAGTTCACAGCTGCAGAGCGGAGGAGCCCTCCTCTTCTCTGAGGAGCCTCCTTGGGGAGCTGCATGGATCCTTCCCACTTTCCCTCCACCTGGGGCTGCCCCTCTCCCCTGCCCAGCTTTGAGGGATGGGGACGGCAGCTGGCTGGGAGCCCTGTGTCCCCTCACTACGATGGGGACTCTCAGCTGTACCCGCCTAGGGGCTGCAGCCAACTCATGGTGCTCCTTGCCTGGCTGTTCTGAGGAGTGCGGAAGAGGCTCACTTCTACATTTGCCCTGAAAATCTCCATTTTTGCTTTAAAATGCAGCAGCGACTGGGCAAGGTGGCTCACGCTTGTAATCCCAGCACTCTGGGAGGCCAAGGTGGACAGATCATCTGAGTTCAGGTGTTTGAGACCAGCCTGGCCAACGTGGTGCAACCCTGTTTCTACTAAAGATACAAAAATTAGCTGGGCGTGGTGGCTCCTGCCCACCTGTAATCCCAACTGCTCAGGAGGTTGAGGTGCGAGAATCACTTGAACCTGGGAGGCAGAGGTTGCAGTGAGCTGAGATCGTGCCACTGCACTCCAGCCTGGGCAACAGAGCAAGACTCTGTCTCAAAAAATAAATGAATACAATGTAGCAGTCCTGGTCACTGTAGCAGCTCCTTCCCGGCAAATACCCCTGTTGATCTGAACACAGGGCTGGGGCTGGGTTTCTTTCGTGTCCCCAGTGCCTAGAACTGTACCAGGCACACAGTAGGTGCTTTGTACGTGTTTGTAGAAGGTATGAGTGAACAGTGTTCCCTGTGATGGGCCCAGGAAGCCCAACATGACCCACACAGCACTTGCGTGATCACACGTGGGCGTTGGGGGGTGTGTTATGTGTTTGCTTGTTTGTAAATGCCGAGTCTTTTCTTTCCGGACAGACTGGAGCCCAAGGCTAGGAATTTGTTTTTCCAAGACTCCAGACTCCAGGCCGTGACCAAAGCTACACACACAGCCGGCGATGCGGCCAGGAGCCTGGCGACTGGGATCCCCCAGGCTGCCCAAACAACTGGGTCCCAAGGCACATGGTGGCCTCATGGATCCTGGGGGGCGCGGCCTCCGCATCCTGGTGAGACACGTGGCTTCTCCCTGGGCCCACTGTGTCTGTGATGTGGGGCTCCCTGGCCACCTGGGCCTCAGTCTCCCCACCATCCTACAGGGATAATAGGATATTGTGAGAGAAAGTCGGTTGTTCTCTGCAGAAAGCAACCCAGGCCGGGAGGGCGGGGGATGGCTGGGACTGCTGCGGACAGCTGGGCGGCCTTGGGGACGTCTTCCTGGGCCACCTCCGTCTTCCTGGGCCACCTCCGCATCCCACTCCCGGGGTCATTACCTCTGCAGGGTGGGGTTGGGGCTCTGGGTCTGCATACAAATCCACATCCGACAGCCCATCTCTGTGCCTGGGAACTTCCCCAGGCTGCCCAAGGTGGCCTGAGAGATACTGGGCAGGGGGCTGGGAGTGTTCCTGCTGTCACAGAGGCAGTTGCCCGGCCTGCTTGGCCTTCCTCTGAGTTTATCTCCCACGGCCCAGCCAGGCTACCTCATCACAGCCGTGGTGAACTGGGGGCAGGGGTCACAGTGTCAGACGCCCCTTCCAGAGGCTTCTACCCAAATCTCCAGCCACCCCAAGGTGCTCCTTCCCCAGGGACACACGGAGTGTCTCCCATCAGCTGCCTGGGTGGGCGCCCGGCCTCAAGCGGGAGAGCCTTATTCCCTCTGCTGCCTGCGGCTTCCCCCACCCCCACCACCCGGGGCTGTTTTGCTCTCACACCTGCGCTCTGGGTTCACATCAGCCCCCGAATCTAACCGAATCCAAAAATATTAAGCTGGGGCCCATCTGTCGGCCAACTGATGAGCACAGATGTGCTCCGGGTTTCGGAGGAGGCCGGCAGCCGGTCAGGGCTGTTAGGAGCGGCACCTGCTGCCCTGCTTCCCTGTCCCCCTCTCATTCCTCAGCCCCTCCCAGCCCCAAGATCCTCTGGAACAGGCTGGCTCCTGCCCCATGCAGCGGGAGGAGTGTCCTGGGGCCCCCACAAGAGCCAGGCCCACCAGCTGGAACCCTTTGCCGTGAGCCTCTGCTCAGAGCCCAGCCTGGGGCTGCAGCTGGGCAGGAGCCAGGTCCACTCTGGGTGGAGACACTGGTATCACGGTGGCTGCCTCACAGCCTCAGCACCTGCTTCCCCCTGCTGGGAGCACGGTCCCCAGGGGCCCCAGGACTCCTTCCACTCCATCCCAACACATGGCTGGGACTAAACGATATGTTTGCAGCTTGCTTTGGGGTTCACATGAGGGCCTGTTCCGTCTGCTTCATGTAACAGACGTCCTTACTGCTCTTATTTCCAGAGGGGGTGGAGAGGAAACAAAGCAGACGCCCCTCCCTCCTCCCTCTCTCTTCCTCCCTCCTCTCTCTCTCTCCCAGCCTCCCTCCTCTCCTCTTTCTTCTCCCTCCTCCCTCCCTCTTCCTCCTCTCCCTCCCTCCCCCTCTTCTTCCTCCCTCCTCCTCTCTCTTCCTTCCTCCCTCCTCCCTCTCTCTTCCTCCCTCCTCCCTCTCTCTTCCTCCCTCCTCCCTCTCTCTTCCTCCCTCCTCCCTCTCTCTTCCTCCCTCCTCCCTCTCTCTTCCTCCCTCTTCCCTCTCTCCTCTTTCTTCCTCCCTCCCTCTTCCCTCCTCCTTCTTCCTTCCTCCGCCCTCCCTCCTCCTCTCTCCTTTCTCCTCCTCCCTGCCTCCTCCCCTCCTTCCTCCCTCCTCCCCTCTCTCCTCTTTCTCCTCCCTCCTCCTTCCCTCTTCCTTCCTTCCTCCCTCCTCTCCTCCCCCCTCGTCCTCCCTCCCTCTCCCCTCCTCCCTTCTCCCTTCTTCCCCTCTCTTTCTCCTCCCTCTTCCCTTCCTTTCTTTCTCCTCCTTCCCTTCTGTGAGAGCCAGAACCAGAGGCCCAATGAGGAGGCTGTGGTTTTGGAGTCTGAGGTTGGGGCTGGACAGGGGACAGGGTGTGGCTGGTGGCTGGGAGGAGCTGGAATCTGGTTGTAGCCAGGGAAGAAGCAACAGGACTGTCTGGCAGATGAGAAAACAGGTTCCCCGGAGTCAGTCGGCCCTGCCCCTGCCCCTTAGGGTGCCCCCCAGGCACCTGTGCACGAGCCTTCCCTGTCCAGAGTCCTGGGGGTGGAGAGCACTGACACTGAGGCAGGTTCAGCCCTTGCTGGACAGGTGGGAAACCTGCTTCCAGGCCAGCAAAGCCCAGGGAGCCTGTCTACCGCCCACCTCCCTCAACTCCTGGCCTGGAGGTTTTGCCTTGGCACCAGGGCCGGGCGGTGGCATAGGCTCCACTCCCTTCTCCCATGGGACGGATGAAGTCACTGAGGGCCAGGGTCTCCCAGGCAGGAAAAGGCAGCACCAGAATTGGAACCCAGGGACCCTCTGTGTGCCAGGCACCCATGACCCCGGCCCCCAAGGGGCTGAGCTGTGGGACCCAGACGAGGCCTCCCCGAGGCAATTGGGGCCCTGAGCTGGGCAGCCGTAAGGTCACAGTCAGGGGTTTTTTGAGGGGCTTGGGGCTAGGGCTCCCCCAACAGAAACCCAGGTTTGGGGCCTGGCTGGGGACCCCTGGCTGTCCCCCAGCCCCAGCAAGCCTCAGTTTGCCCATCCCTCAAATGGGGAGCAGAAGAAACCAGTTCTCCTAGTGTTTGCATTGAAATCTGCCCAGGTCTGCGGCCTTTCCAAGCACAGTCCACAGTGAGGAAGACATTTTCTATCCTCACAACATTCACATGCTCCTGTGCGTTCTGCAAATGACACACCTGTGCCACTTAGACGCACGAGACTCTATGCGATTTCTTTTTTTTTTTTTTTGAGACGGAGTCTCACTCTGTCACCCAGGCTGGAGTGCAGTGGGCGGATCTCAGCTCACTGCAAGCTCCACCTCCTGGGTTCATGCCATTCTTCTGCCTCAGCCTCCCGAGTAGCTGGGACTACAGGCGCCACCACCTCGCCCGGCTAATTTTTTTGTATTTTTAGTAGAGATGGGGTTTCTCCGTGTTAGCCAGGATGGTCTCGATCTCCTGACCTCGTGATCCGCCCGCCTCGGCCTCCCGAAGTGCTGGGATTACAGGCGTGAGCCACCGCGCCCGGCCGAGTCGATGTGATTTCTGTGTGCATGAATGTGGCATCCGTTCTCGCTCACACGTGGCGGAGAGCAGCCCTTCCCCTTCCCCTTGGAGAAGTGCCGTGGCTTCTATTTTATTTCTTGTAGCATTTCTTTTACTTTTTAACTATGAAGTGCACACACCTTTGGGGCAGCAGGAAACAGAGCAGGTGGGATGCCCTGAGCCCTGCGTCCTCCACGGCTGCCCCAGGAGGCGGCTTCAGCCCCGGCTCCAGCGGCGATCACACCTCTGCTTTCTCCGTCGTTTTAGGCCTCTGTGCGTATCCCTTCCTCAGCACAGCGTCGCCTGCCTGTGGCCGGGACCGGATGTCTCTTTCGCCTCCTTGCCTCTGAGTTCTGTTTCGTGCGGGGGTGAGGCCCGTGCTCCTGTGTTCGATGCACGGCGCTGCTGGAGGAGACGCCTCCTCGCTTCGTTTGTGTGTTCTGCGGGGTCGCTGTGGGATGTTCACAGTCACAAACTCGGTATCATAGGAAACATACGTTTGGCCTCTGCCCTAGTTCCTGGCATGGAGCTCCTAACCCTCAGCCTTTCCGGGATGCCAGGAGCATCTTTTGTTCTACCGAGGCACCCGTAGGGGCTCCTGGGTGGGGACTGCACACCAGATGAGCCCCGCTAGGATTAGAAGCCTGGAACTCTAGCCCCAGGCCCTGGGAAGAAGAGGGGTGGGAGGTTGAGGTCATCGGGGTCATGCTTATGTGATGAAGGCTCGGAAGAAATCCCTAAAAGACAGAAGACGGGATCTGGGAGCATCCAGGGTGGAAACACATCAGTGCCGTGAGGGCGGCCACCCCCGCTCAGTGGGGACAGGGCTCCTGTGCTCCGGAAGCTTCCGGACTCCGCCCTACAGACCCCTTCCTGTGAGTCCTTCGTAACATCCTCTATAATAAACCCATATGTGTAAGTGTTTCTGAGTCCTGTGAGCTGGCCTAGCACACACCAGACGGGGGGCGGGGCTCACAGGAGCCTGGGTTTATAGCGGTCAGTAAGAAGCACAGGCGGCCTGACCCCGAGACTGGCGCTGAAGTGGGGGCAGCTGCAGGACCGTTCTGGGCTCCCGGGGTCTGCAGTGACTCAATTTAGTCAGGCTATATCGTAGGGCTCCCCGTGGTCATCCACAGAGAGCTGGAGACTGGCTCCATGTGGAAAGCCCCCACGTCCAGGGCCCCGGAGTGAGCAGTTGTCTGAGAAGGGACCTTGTTTCCCTCTTCCCAGACCCAGTGCCCGGCATCCAGGCACAAACAGTCTCTCTGGGGTACAGGGGGCATCTCGTCCTGGGGCCTGTGCCTCTCAGCACCCACACTTTCCATTTTATTCTCTCACTAAAAAAATGCTGGTCATGATCCACTAAATGGATTTGTGTCCCCCTCAGGGACCAGCCACCTCCCACAGCCTGACAAAGGCTGGCCTACGGGTACTGGGAGGGCTGAGGGGTGGCCCTCGGGCACAGGGTGACACTGCAGCCTTGGAGGTCCCTGGGACCCCAGCCCCATCCTGCTCACCCAGCCCCTCACCCCTTTTAGCCATCAACAAAAGGAGCATCCCTGGTCTCGGGGGGAGGCTCTGGGACCCTGTGCCACCCCCTGGTGACGGCTGGAGTCTGCTCTGATGGCTGGTGTGGGAGTCTCTTGGGGCTGCCGTGAGAAATCACCACAGACCAGGAGCTTCAACAGCAAGGATTTGTTCTCCCGCGGCTCTGAGACCAAGCTGTCTGCAGGGCCGGTTTCCTTCTGGTGTGCTGTTGGTGGGGTGGGGGGCATCTGCTCCAGGCCCCTCTCCGTTTCTGGGGATGGGGCAGTCTCTGGTGTGCCCGGGCTTGTGGCCGCATCACCACGATCTCTGCCTCCATCTTCACACAGCGTTCTCCCTGCGGTGCACATCTCAGTGTCCACACCCGCCCTTTCTAGAAGGAAACTAGTCCTGTGGGGTGAGGGCCCCCCTAGTGATCTCACCTTGTCATCGGCAAGACCCGGTTTCCCAGGAAGGCCGTCGTCTGTGTTGTTGGGGGGCTAGAACTTCAACTTGTAAATTGGTGGGGGGCTCCATCCGACTCGTAAGGGAAGCCTCGTGGGCCCCACAGCCTTGGGTGGGGACATATCCCCCTGGGCTTCCCGGAGCCAGCGCCTGTGGGGACTGAGGGTGGAGTAAGTTTGACCCTTGAGACAGGGCTCTATCTCTTGGCAGGTGCAGCCCTCCTACATGAGTCCAGCCATGGTGGGTAAGCCTCCTACACCCCTTTGCCTTCTCTCCTGGGCTCCTGGCCTGGAGCCATTCATATTAGTTCTCACTCAGGTGGCTTGGATGAGAAGCCGGTCACACCAGATTGGCCAATAATATGGGTTTTGGGATTGAGTCAAGGCAGCACTTCTCAGCCACCCGCGCTGGGGCCTGCAGGTGACTGATCTGGGCTGCCACACACACAACCCTCAAGCATTGGATCCCAGCCTGGCCAGGGCTGCAGGGGCTGGTGGGAGGCTGGGCCTGGGGCAGCCACCAAGCCACAGACCTGGGAAGCTTGGGAATGCCACACAGGAGAACACAGCAACAGTATGGGAAACCAAGAAAACCCACACCCAGGCACATCATGTTCAAACTCCAGAGAACCAAAGACAAAGAGAAAATTATGAAAAGAAGTTGATGTGGGGAGGAGGACTGAGCATTTTATATAGTTAACACCAGAGAAGGCAGGAAAAGATGGAAAAAGCAAGACTCTTCAAAGGAAGAAGAAGAATCCGAAATGTCCACAGTGCGTCATCCCCATACTCAACATACACACTGCTGGGCACACAGGAAAACAGGAACGCAGAGCCCATAGTCAACAGAAAAAGCAGTTACTGGTAGTAGACACTCAGATGCCAAAGTTAGCAAACAAGAACTTTAAAGCAGCTGTTAGAAATGGGCTCAACTGGCCGGGCATGGTGGCTCACACCTGTGATCCCAGCACTTTGGGAGGCCGAGGTGGGTGGATCACTTGAGGTTAGAAGTTCAAGACCAGCCTGGCCAACATGGTGAAATCCCATCTTTACTAAAAATACAAAATTAGCTGGTGGTGGGTACCTGGAATCCCAGGTACTCTGGAGGCTGAGGCAGGAGAATGGCTTGAACCCGGGAGACAGAGCTTGCAGTGAGCTGAGATGGCACCACTGCACTCCAGCCTGGGCGACAGAGCGAGACTCTGTCTCCAAAAAAGAAAAAAAGAAATGTGCTCAACTGCCAGGCATGGTGGCGATGGTGACATGGTGGCGATGGTGATGATGTTGGCGATGGTGGCAGTGGTGGCAGTGGTGGCAGTGGTGGTGGCCCGATGGCGATGGTGGCAGTGGTGGCAGTGGTGGTGGCCCGATGGCGATGGTGGCAGCGGTGGCACATGTGCCTATGGTCCCAGCTACTTGGGAGGCCAAGGTGAAGGTGGGAGTATCGACTGAGCCTGAAAGGTCGAGGCCACAGTGAGTTGTGATCATGGGATTATAGTCCAACCTGAGTAGCAGAACAAGATCCTATATCAAAATAAATAAATAAATAAATCCCAGTCCTCACCCCAAAAGAAATGTGATCAACTGCTTAGCAAAAAATGTGATCACAATGGGTGAACAGACAGGGCTTCACAGAATAACTAAAAAGTATAACACCCGAAATAAAAAATTCACTGGGCCAGGCACGGTGGCTCACACCTGTAATCCCAGCACTTTGGGAGGCCGAGGCAGGAGGATCATTTGAGCCTAGGAGTTTGAGACCAGCCTGGGCAACATCACGAGATCTTATAGCTACTAAAAATTTTAAAATTAGCTGGGTGTGGTAGCAGGTGCCTGTAGTCCCAGCTACTCTGGAGGCTGAGGTGGGAGGATCACTCGAGCCCGGGAGGATGAGGCTTCAGCAAACCGTGACCGCGCCACCGCACTCCAGCCCGGGCAACAGAGGGAGACCCTGTCTCAAAACAAAATAAAACTAATTACACTGGATAGGCTTAACAACATATTGCAATTATAGAATAAAAGATTAATGAACTTGAAGACAGAGCAGTGGTAATCATCTAAATAACAGAAATTTTAAAAACACTAAAAAAGAGAGACGGAGCCAAGCCATTTACAGAACAATGTAAAATTGCCAACTCCATGTGTAACTGGAGTCTCCGAATGGGAGGAGAGAGAGATTGGAGCACAAACACATTATTTAGAGAAATAATGGCCTAAACTTCCCCGGACGTAGTGAAAAGCATCAATTTACAGACACAAAAAGTTCGGCTAACTTCAGACAGGATAAATAGAAACTCACATGTAGGCACAGCACAGTCAAACTGCTGAAAACTGAAGAAAACTTGGAAGAAGCCGGAGAAAAGGGCGGCCAGAGGTGCTGAATGCCGGTGCCTCCTCATCAAAAACCAGAGGGCAGAGGGCAGAGGGCGGAGGGCGGAGGGCGGAGGGCAGAGGAATGAAAGCGAAGAGCCGCCCCACCGCTCCAAATCCAGCAAGAAATCCTCAGAGTGAAGGTGAAGGTGAAATAAAAGTGCTCTGAAGTAAATGAAACTGAGAAAATTTGCCGTCCTAAGAGCCGCATGACAAAACGTGCTACAGCTGCGTGATCTGCACAAGGTAAGGAACTCGCCAAAGGGCAGTGTGGCAACAGCCCACGTGCGACCGTGCAGGTAAGCAAGGCGCCTGTCCTCTCCTCGTCATCTCTTCTAAACAACAAATCTGCACGTGTGCGTGTGCAGCACCATGAGCTTCGTGGGGTCTGAGTCATAGAACATGTGAGGACGGTGGCGTGAGGCGTGGGGATGGGGAAGGAATCCCACTGTTGCGAGAGGTTTGGGTTTCTCGTCAAACGGTGCCACACCTTCAGATGTCTCCGGAAGCAGAATTGGGACGGGATATGGGTGTGAAGATGTTGAGGACCCGCGCTTGTGAAGGGAAGTGGGTAGGCTGACGTGCGGTGCAGGCCCCACGGGGCGTGTGACCCGCGGGAAGATCTGGCACAGATCCTACAAGGGACCCGTTCGGCTGGCACTGTGGGGAGGCCTGCACCGTCCGGCCTTCATCGGTCACTAGACTCCATCTTTCTGGGAAGGACAGGGCTGTGGGAAAGGTGACTCTGAAGGTGAGACAGACCCTGAAGGAACATCTGGGGTGTTCTGTGCTTCCACGATCTGAGCAGCACACCTCACCCAGCACCAACCTAGAAAGCGGACGCCAGGCAGGCCGCGCTGTCTTCTCTCTTGCTGCCATGCGTCCACCGTCCCTCCAGATGGCCCAGTCCCCAAATGTCCCCTGCACCCGCACGCATCTCGGTCCCTGGGCTGGGGCCTCTCCCATACCCGCGGCTTCCTCCGCTGCCCCCACCTCTGTCTGTGCCCCCTCCTCCTCCAGTCCCGAATCGCTCAAGGCCGCTAGAGTGCCCCACGCTGTGCCTCCTGTGTGGCCCAGTGGTGCCGCAGCCTCAGTGCAATGTCAGAGGTGACCCCACGCCCACTGCTTCCTTGTGGGGAATAGAGGACTCAACCAAGACCCTCAGCACCTACAGGGAGTGGGAGGGGCCCTTTCCAGCCTGGACCTTTCTCCTTCTAAGGACAGGAGCCACATGGGTGCTCTGCCAGCTCCAGCACCTCCTGTTCTTCAGAGAGAATTCTGGAAAATAACAAATCCTGACCAACATGCAGACCCCACAGATACTCAGAGTCCCAGTTTTTAAAGTCACCTCAGCTGCCTCCATCCAGCTTCTGCCCTGGTGTGGCCCCTGGCCAGCACTCACTGTTTATGAAGAAGATGGAGAACTGGGCCTGCCCATTCCCCAGGGGTGGGCTCCATACTCCATTTGGCCTGGATCACTGGGGAGAGGATGCGTGGGTCAGGCTGGCTGGGATTGCTGTTGGGGGCCAAGACCCCCCACTCAATACAGCCACAGCTTCCGTGTGAGTCGGGCAAGTCCTCCCTGTGGTGACTCGGGGATTCAGGCTGCTGAGATCTGAAGCCATAGCCTCTCACCTCCGGGAGGAGGAGTGCTGACAGCACGGCCCGGAGATGTGGGGGCCGAGTGTGCTTGGGGAGCACCATGTTGCCCGGCTGCTGCGGGTTTCCTGGGCTCAGCACCCCGGGAGCCTCCTGTGCTCGGCTCCCGGCACCCTGAGCTGCCGGCGCTCCACCTCATTCCTGCGCTGGGGGAAATTCCAGGCTCGTGGCTGCAGACTCAGAGTGGATTAGGTTCTGCCATCTGCCCAAGAGGGGCCGTAGCCAGGCAGGGGTCCCTGTGTGTTCTCTGACTGAGTATCAAAGCACCAACACTCTGGAGGCTGTGGCAGTGGACGCTGGGGCTCTCACAGCCTGCAGATGGGAGCCTGAAATCAAGGTGCGGGCAGCGCTGGCTTCCTCTGAAGGTGCTGGGACAGGGCCCTTCCTGCCTCGTCCAGCTCCTGGGGCTCCCTGGCTCGTGGCCCTCACTCCCATCTCTGCCTCTGTCCGCACGCAGATGCCTTCCCTGCACGTCTGGCTCCATCCTCGTCTTTTCTAAGGGTACTGGCCGTTGGATTTAGGGCCCATCCTACCCAGGACGACCTCCTCTCAAGATCCCTCACTTAAGTTTCCCGCAAAGACCCTTTTTCTGAATAAGGTCACATTTCCAGGCTCTGGGTTTTAGGATGTGTCCAGTAACAACATGAAACTGAGGAGCTTGGGGGACAGAGGAGCCGGGGGGACAGAGGGAGCTGGGGGACAGAGGAGTGAGGGGACAGAGGAGCTGGGGGGACAGAGGAACCAGGGGGACAGAGGAACCAGAGGACAGAGGAGTGAGGGGACAGAGGGAGCCGGGGAGACAAGGTAGTTGGGGGGATAGAGGGAGCCGGGGGGACAGAGGAGCTGGGGGACAGAGAGAGCCGGGGGGACAGAGGGGCCAGGGGACAGAGGAGCCGGTGGACAGTGGGAGCCGGGGGACAGAGGAGCTGGGGGACAGAGGGAGCTGGGGGAACGAGGAGCCGGGGGGACAGAGGACCCGGGGGACAGAGGGAGCCGGGGGGACAGGAGCCGGGGGACAGAGGGAGTGGGACAGAGGAGCCGGGGATACAGAGGAGCCGGGGGGACAGAGGGAGCCGGGGGCCAGGCCAGGGGACGAGGAGCCGGGGGACAGAGGAGCCGGGGGACAGAGGAGCTGGGGGACAGAGGAGCCGGGGAGACAGAGGAGCCGGGGGACAGAGGGAACCGGGGGGACAGAGGAGCCAGGGGACAGAGAGAGCCGGGGGACATAGGTAGCTGGGGGACAGAGGAGCCGGGGGACAGAGGAGCCGGGGAGACAGAGGAGCTGGGGGACAGAGGGGGCTAGGGGACAGAGGAGCCAGGGGACAGAGGAGCCGGGGGACAGAGGAGCCGGGGGGACAGAGGAGCCGGGCTCAGCAGGGGTCAGGGTGTGGGCTCCTGCCCCATGCCCATCCCACCTGCTTTGCCGGCCGCAGTCTCGTGGAATTGTTGCATGAGCGTGTTCTGACCCCTGCCTCACAGGAGGGGCGGCAAGGCGGCGGATGGGCCAGGCACTTGGTCAGCGAGGCTGAGCGGGTCACACGCCACGTCCATCCTGCGTTCTGCTTTCCGTCACAAGCGGTGGCAGGTGCAAGGTGGCTGTGATCGAGAACCCCCCTGGAACCTCAGTTTCCTCCTCTGAGAGGGATATAACCGCGTCTCTCTCAGGACCAGGCGGCAGCAGAAGAGATGGTGGCCGCTCTCAAAACCATCCCGTTCCTCGACTGGGGTGGGCTGTGTTGGCACACCTGGCTTGGCCCCACACCCAGGTCCCAAGTGCCTGGGCCCCACTATCGGGGCACCCAGCTGGCATTTGGAGTGGAGGCCTCAGAGGGGGCTGTGCTGGGGCTGGGATCCTGGGGGACTAGCGAGGAGAGCCTGCATGGGGAGCAGCAGGGGCTGCCCAGAGAGGCTGTGGGGCTTGGACCTGGATCCGGAGGGGAGAATCACTGGGGAGCACCCCCTCAATGGCAGCCAGGAAGGGCTGGAAGCAGATGGGAACGAAAGCAGGAGATGAAAGATAGGTGAAGAGAGGAGAAGAGAGCAGACGAGGCCGGGGCCAAGGGGGAGAGGCTGAGGTGGGCAAGGGAGGTGCTGGGGAGAAGGGAAGCCCAGACCGCCACCCTTCACCCCCTTTTCCTCAGCCTGGCCGAGGGGCAGGGGCCGCAGAAAGATGTAAGCTACAGACAGCCTTGCCTTGTTGCAAAGAAAATATTCCCTGAAAGACACATTAAAATGAAGTAAATAAAAGAGATAAAAATGGAAATATCAAGACAGCAACTTCTCTTCTGATTACAAAGCAGGCAGCGAGAGGCAGCGGGAGCCCTTGAGGACGCAGCTGCACAGCCGGGCGGGCCTGATAAGGCTCCTCAGCCTGCGCGGGCGAGATAAAGCCAGCACGCGCCTGTCCTCAATCCCGGCCGCCATCAACATGCAGACAGCCTGAGCAACTGGCATTCCAGATAGAACAAGCACGCACGGCCGCGCTCCTACCCAGACCTTATTAATCTGCCTGCAGGCATTTAAATGCCGTGGGAAATACGGAGTTTACCAGCACAGCTGACAGGGACTTGACACCTCATCACATTGTTCCCTCTCAGCCTCTCTCCTTGGCCATGATCTCCAGGCCCCAAGTTTCAACTGGAAGGGAAGTTTCCGGGTGCAGGTGGAGGGGTCAGGAGGCGGGGCCTCCAAGCACCTGGTGGGCAGGGAAACCCATGGGGTCACACCCGCCCCGGGGAGCAGTCCTGGAGGTCCGGGCAGGTAGGCCGAGCAGTGGCAGAGTCTACCACATGTGGTAGAGATCTCGCCCTTTTAAAGTCCTGGATGTGGCTGGGCGCGGTGGCTCAAGCCTGTAATCCCAGCACTTTGGGAGGCCGAGACGGGCGGATCACGAGGTCAGGAGATCGAGACCATCCTGGCTAACACGGTGAAACCCCTTCTCTACTAAAAAAAACAAAAACTAGCCGGGCATGGTGGCGGGCGCCTGTAGTCCCCAGACTCGGGAGGCTGAGGCAGGAATGGCGGGAACCCGGGAGACGGAGCTTGCAGTGAGCTGATCTCCGCCACTGCACTCCAGCCTGGGCGACAGAGCCAGACTCCGTCTCAAAAAAAAAAAAAAAAAAAAGTCCTGGATGTGCTGGGTTTCCATTTTGAGTTTGATTTTTTTTTCTTTTGGCCTCCTGCACTTTTGCCGTGGGGGCATCTCCCAGTCCTGAGCACAGAGGCAGGCAGAGCAGAGGAGGGTCAGACCCTGGGAGATCCCGCCTCATCACAGCACAGGTAAACTAGAGCCCACTGGTCTCCACCTTCGGGCAACTGACAACCGCCTCAGACCCCAGCTGGGAGCAGACAGAGAGTTTACTGATTGATTGATTTTTATTTTTATTTATTTACTTTTTTGAGACGGAGTCTCGCTCTGTTGCCCGGGCTGGAGTGCAGTGGCGTGATCTCAGCTCACTGCAAGCTCCGCCTCATGGGTTCACGCCATTCTCCTGCCCCAGCCTGGCGAGTAGCTGGGGCCACAGGCGCCCGCCACCTCGCCCGGCTAATTTTTTGTATTTTTAGTAGAGACGGGGTTTCACCATGTTAGCCAGGATGGTCTCGATCTCCTGACCTCGTGATCCACCCATCTCGGCCTCCCAAAGTGCTGGGATTACAGGCGTGAGCCACCGCGCCTGGCCTATTTTTATTTTTATTGAGACAGAGTTTTGCTCTGTCACCCAGGCTGGAGTGCAGTGTTACAATCTCGGCTCACTGCAACCTCCACCTCCCGGGTTCAAGCTGGGATTACAGGTGCACGCCACCACACCCAGCTAATTTTTGTATTTCAGTAAAGATGGGGTTTTGCCATTGTTGGTCAGGCTATTTTTGAACTCCTGACCTCAAGTGATCCTCCTGCCTCGGCCGAGTTCCATCTTTTCTCTCATTGAGGTGTCGCCCAGCTGGCAGAGACAAGTGCTGAACACACAACCACATAAACAACCTTGTTCCTGTGGGGAAGGAGGTGAGATGGTACCGGAGTCACCTCAGGGCCCTGTGAGGAGGAGGCCGTTCCTGCTGAGGCTGGTTCAGCCAGGCCACCGCTCTGCTTGCATCCTCCATGGCTGCAATGCCCTCCGTGAGAAGCCCAGGCCACCGAGTCTGGCCTCCTTTCTGGTCTGGGCTTGCTCTGAACAGGGCCTCACATGAGCGTTAAGCCCCTAGGAGCCTGCATCCTCCAGACGTCCTTGCAGCCTGCCCACCTCCTTCAAGGCCTTGCTCAACTGCCACCTCCCCAGAGAGGCCTCTGTGACCAGCCCCTCCCTTTACTGCATGCCTCCTTGGGAGCAGGTGCCACAGGATCAGGTGCCAGGAGAGTGAATGCCTCGGGAGCGGGTGCCACGAAAGCAGGTGCCACAGGAGCCACGAATGCCACGGGAGCCATGGGAGCAGGCGTTTGTGTCCACTTCCTCCCCAACTCCTTCCTCAGGCTGAGAACAGCAAGTGGAACGTGGCAGGCATCCCTCCAGAGCTGTCAGGAGCAGTGGGGTTAGACATCGGGGTTGGCTGGGAGGTTGGATGCTGAGGCAATGGGGGGCTGGGCCAGTCAGAGGTGAGTGCAGAGGAGGGACCTCCAGGCAGAGAGACTGGCTTGAGCAAAGGCTCTGAGGTGGAGGTTTTAGGTGGGTGAGGAGCAGAAGGCCAACGTGGGTGGCTGAGGAGAGGGCGAGGAAGAAGAGCAGGAGTCCAGCACAAGTGCCAACCAGGGGCCTCGGAGCTCCGCTGCAGGAGCAACCCCAGAGCGTGTCCCCATCCTCCCGGACGGGCCACGCCTTGAGGTGCTGATGGCACCCCAAACTCCACTCCCCTGACTCAGCCCAGGCTCAGCCACATTGGCCTGGGCTCCTGCAGAAGTCGACCTGGAGACGAGGAACTGACTGCAAGCGGACCATTTGGGGGGCAAACCCAGGAAGCACCCAAGGGCAGGGGAGTGAGATGGGAGGGCAAGATTCCCGAGGAAGCAGGTGCCACCTGCCAGTCACTGCCGAGAGGAGTGGCACCTCCTCCAGGTGGGGGTTTCTGGGGAACCTGTGGAGCACAGCTCAGAGCTGCCCCAGGGCTGGGAGTGAGCTATAGGCATGCTGGCTCCCTCCAGCCATCAGACAGATGCTCCCTGACTTGGGGCTGCGGCAGCCAAACAGAGGTGGGGCCTGGCCGGTGGACACCCCCCTCTCCTCCCTCCCCTTCAATCTCCTCCCACTCTCCTCCCTCCCCTCCATCTCCTCACCCTCCCCTCCAACCCCCCCCATCTCGTCCCCCTCCATCTCCTCCCCCCGCCTCCATCTCCTCCCCCTCCCTTCCTTCCCTTTCTATCTCCTCCCCCCACTCCTCCATCTCCTCCCCCTCCCCTTCCGACCCCTCCATCTCCTCCCCCTCTCCTCCCTCTCCCTCAATCTCCTCCCCCTCCCCTCACTCCCCCTCCATCCTCATTCTCCTCCCTCCCCCTCCATATCCTCATTCTCCTCCCTCCCCTCCATATCCTCATTCTCCTCCCTCCCCCTCCATATCCTCATTCTCCTCCCTCCCCCACCATATCTTCATTCTCCTCCCTCCCCCTCCATATCCTCATTCTCCTCCCTCCAACTCCATCTCCACATTCCCCTCCCTCCCCCCCTCCGCCTCTTCCCCACTCCCCTCCCTCTGCCTCCATCTCCTCCCCACTTTCCCTCTCCACCCCCATCTCCTCCCCCTCCCCTCCCTCCCCTCTGTGTCCTCCCCCTCCCCTCCCTCCCCCTCCCGGCCCTACCCCTCCATCTCCTCCTTCTCCTCCTCCTCCCCCTCCCCCCCATCTCTTTCCTCTCCTCACCATCTCTTCCCTCCATCTCTTCCCTCACTCCCCTCCCTCCCCTCCATTTCCTCCCTCACTCCCCTCCCTCCCCTCCATCTCCCCCCCCTCCCTTTCCTCCCCCTCTATCTCCTCTCCCTCCCCTCCCTCTCCCTCCATCTCCTCCCCAGTTCCCCTCTCTCCCCCTCCATCTCTTCCCCACTCCCCTCCCTCTCCTCCCCACTTCCCCCTCCCCTTCCATCTCCTCCCTCGCCCCTCTCTTCTCCTCCATCCCTTCTTCCCTCCCCCTTTGTCTCCTCCCCACTCCCTTCCATCTCCTCCTCACTCCCCTCCCTCCTTTGTCCTCTTCTCCCCATTCCCCTCTTCTCCCTGCATCTCCTTCCCCCTCCCCTCCCCCTCCACCTTCTCCCCACTCCCCTCCCTCCCCCTCCTTTCCCTCCATCCCCTCCCCCCTTCCCCTTCATCTCCTCCCTACCCCCTCCCCTCCCCCTCCATCTCCTTCCCACTTCCCCCTTCCCTTCCATCACTTTCCTATTCCTTTGCCTCCTCCTGGTCCCAGAAGGCCGGCAGGAGAAGCCTCATTTCCTCCTACCTGGGTAGATACAAGCATGTTTAAAAGAAAACAGGTGCTAATGGGAAAAACTTCAGAAAACCCACGGGACAGAAGAAAACCTGACTTCCTTCTCCTGTGGCTGAGAAGTCTCTCAGGACAGACTGCTGCTGTTGGGGGACAGTGGCCAACTCCTCCCTGCGGGCCGTCTCTGGCTGCCCCTGGTCCACATCACCTCCAGTGCTGTATTTTGTCTCCCCAGAGGCGGGTCTATGTGGGCACCTGGCCCTATTCATGAGCAAATGCCACAGCCCCCAGGGGGCAAGAGCTTGTGGTGAGCAGGATTGTTCTCTGTAAATATTAGTGATCATTAACAATCATTAATTAGAATGATAAATAAAGGATTGAGGGTGACAGTAGGAAGGTCTCTCTTGGGAATGGGTTCCCAGTGGGACATGGGGACTTGGCTGAGCCGTCTACTTCACCCTCACATGGGATCTGAGCCTCTCACACCCACCTGGGCTGGGCGGAGGCTGGTTCTGAGCCAGACCCACCCCATCCACAGGATGAGGCTCCGATGGAGAGGCAACCCCGGGTTCTGGTGTGGAAAGGGCTGCAGGGAGTCCAGGTCTCCAGAGTGGGTCAGTACCCACCACCCACCTCATCTTTGCCAGGAGGACCCATGACACCGGCCTTGGTGGTTGGGTTGAACTCCTTGCTCCTTTTTCCTCGGGACCCTGAGTGAGGCATATCCTACTCCGAGGTCCACATCTGTAAAGTGGGGACCACCGTGCTGACCTCACATGCCGCGACATGGGTTAGAGACAGTGTGTGGCTGTGTCCAGCACAGTTGTTGGCCCATAGCCCTGTCGCACTGGGCGGATCTGCCCAGGGAATGGACAGGTGAACATGCAGGCTGTGGGGTGGGATCTCCACACGGCTGTGACAGGTCTGGGGAAGTTCTTAGAGGCGGCTCCTCTGTCCATGGTACTGAACCCTCATCTTGCAGGGAAACATCACTTTCCCCCATCCCTGAGCCCCACGAGTGAGTCAGGTGGCAGGAAGAAGGTGCTGGGAGAAAAGAAAAGGCAGAGAAAGGGAAAATAATCAGGAAGAGAGGGGAGAGATAAAGAGAAAGAGGTGGAGAGAAAGGAAGGCCAAAGAGACAGAGCGAGGGAGAGAGGAGAAGCCAAGGAGGACACCTCCTCGAGACAGGACAGAGAGCAGCTTTTGTTTTGACGTCATTGTTCTGACATTACCCTCTCTAAGGAGCATGTTTCCCTGTGGTTATTTGCCATCATCCTTCCCAAGTGTTCCACCTGTGGGTCCCTGGGCAGGTCTGTGTATGAACAGAGCTGCCATTTATGTGCATGAGATGTGTGGATAGAGAACTGTGTGTGCACGTGGACATCACACAGGCACCTGTGCACACGCCTGCACACATGCACCCATGCACACGCACACAAGCACACACACAACTTGGATGTGCTACAGGGAGTTGACCATGCACAGTTGGGCATCCGGTTACGTGACCTCTGCTGTTGTCCAGTGCTGGAGATGAAGCCACGGTGGGCAGAAGGGAGGGAGCTGTCTGTAGAGTTGGGGTGAGGACCACGGCATGTGGGCTGGACCCCCTCAAGGACAGGCTCCAGGTGTCCTGGCAGCTGTGCCTGTGGCCTTGGCAATGGGGATGTCCTGCAGAAACTGGGACCTCATCACAGAGCTGGACACACCCCAGACCCTGCAATCAGAGAAGCCAAAGGAGGGTCAGGCCACTGGGTTGCAGGGGCAGACCCTGCCATGGCCACACACCAACCAGCAACTCCGCAGATCAGGGACAACACAGGAGCTCCCACTGGACTCTTCTGAGGCTCCCATGTAGAAACGGAGCTGAGTCCAGCCTGGATGACCCAGGACAGAGCCACTGCAGCAAAGGGGCAGCAGAAGCTGGCTCTGGGCAGCCAGCTGTGGTTTGCAGCTCATCCCTCTTGGGTCAGGACTATGTCCTGCCTGTGAGCCCCGCTGTCCTCGTCCTTGGTGCCTTACTTAAGGGTCCTTGGAAGAAACTGCCAAACCTCCTCCTCTCAGCCCCTTCTTGCTGCATAAGAAGCTTCTCACTGCTTCTCCTGACTCCAGAAAAGCACAGAAAGTTTACTAATCTGGGAAGTTAAGCCTCTACTTTGTCCTCATGAATGTGTGCCGTTGACTCACCCACCCATCCACACACTCACCCACCCACACGTTTCCATCCACCCATTCATCCATTCATCTACCCACCCATCCATCCATGTACCCACCTATTTATCCATTTATTTACCCACCCATCCATCCATCCATCCATCCACTTGTATATCCATCCACCCACGCACCCACTCATCCACCCATCTATCATCCACCCACCCACGCACTCATCCACCCATCTATTCATCCACACACCCACACACTCATCCACCCATCTATCTATCCACCCACACATGCACCTATCCACCCATCCATCCATCTGCCTATTCACCCACCCATCCACCCATCCACTCATCCACTCATCCATTCATCCATCCATCCACCCCACCCATCATCCATTCATCCATTCATCCACCCACCCCTTCATCTATCCATCTGTCCACCCATCCTCCATCCACCCCACCCACCATCCATTCACCCATTCACCCACCCATCAATCCGTCCACCCACCCACCCATCCACCCATACATCTATCCATCGGTCCACCCATCCTCCATCCACCCCACCCACTATCCATCCACCCATTCACACACCCATCCATTCATCTGCCCATCCACCCATCTATCCATCTGCCCACACACCCACCCACCATCCATCTACCCATCCATCTATCCATCCATTCACTCACTCATTCCTCCACCCACCCACCCTTCCACGCACCCATCCATCCATTCACCCACCTGTCCATCCATGCACAGGTATTTGCTGAGCTGGTGCCATGTGCCCAGGCGCTTTGCTAGCCTTTGGGAAGCACAGCAGTAAAACACGTGTCATGTTTACCTCAATTTTCCAGTCTACTGTGAAGCTGCAGGCAGAAGCAAGCGCGTCTTGGGGGCTGCAGGACACAACCCCACAGGGTGGAGGAAGTAAAAACATTAGCACTTGGGTTGATGTGTCTTTTCATCCCATCTCATTCTTTATGTGGCTCCTTCTGTATACCAGTTTTACAGTGCAGGGGGGCGTTCAGGCACGTCTCTCCGTTTCGGGGCTGCAAGTAAGTAAGCCAGGGGGTGGCTGAGCCAGGTAAACAAGAACAGGAGTGACAACCTAAACCGAAAGAGCTTGTGGCTGGGCTGGGTCACAGGCTGCAGGAGAAGGGAGCATTCATCTGGGTCTTGGTGGATGAATTTGTTGGATGGGAAGTTGGTGAAGAACATTCCGTGGGCAGGACAGGTGCAGCCAGCAGGGGTGGAGAATGAGGAGACACTCAGGGCATGGAGTTTTGGAGCTGGGGCTGCAGGAGGCGGGGACAGCGGCGCTGTCCATGGGTATGGCTTTGATGCTGGTTCACAGGCAGCCTGAATTCCACCTGGTCGATATCAGAAACTGCTGTATGAGGGCATCTGGTCTCAGCCCTGAGACTGAGTGAAGCTCTGTGGAGACCAGGAAGAAGTGGGGGCTGAAGATGCTGGGCAGGGGTTGGGGAAGATCTGGCTGAGTCTGAAAGGTAAGATGCTGTTTGCAGTGGTAGCATACCATTAATTTGCTGCGGAACCAAACACCCAGATCTCAGTGGCTTCAAACAACAGCAATGTGGCGTTCTCCTGGGCCGACAGGTGGGGATGGCAGCTGGAGCCCCTCGGGTCTCCTGCACACAGCCAGCAGCTCTTCCGTGGGGTTCTCTGGGCAGCTGTGAGAGGGCAGAGGCAGGGGCCACGCAGCCTCTCAGGGCAGGACCCCACTTCCAGCACGTTCTGTGGGTCAAAGCAAATCAGACGCCCACCCAGGCTTGGGAGGGGGACTCCTCCTCTTCATGGGGATTTCAGCAAATCCCTGTGGTCACAGCTCTGGGGGCCCAGAGTTTCCCTCGTGTGCCCTCGTATGTGCTGAACGCAGGCTGTGGAGTGCAGGGGAGAGGTGAGCACCTGGCTGGGTGTGCAGGCATAGAAAGAGGGAGGAAGGCCCACCTTCAGCTGGAGCTGTGCACAGGGCTGCATTTGGGGAGGAAAAGGGGCCAAATGGGAGTTCTCTGCCAGGCTGGGGTTGGGGTCAGGAAGGCCTCTCCACAGAGCAGCATGATCAAGTCTGGATCTGGCAGGAGTGGGGAAGGACAGTCAGGAGTCGATGGGGAGAGGGGACTGGGTGGGGGCAGCAAGGATGGAAGGTGGGGAGACAGATGCTGTGGAGGCCCAAGGGGACTCTAGCCAGTGAATGAGGACACCCCCAGGCTCTAGGGCCCCACCCCAGGGTGGAGAACCCCCGCTTCCCAGGTCCTGAGCGAGCCCTGTCTCACTTCTCCACCAAGAACAAGGCTCCTTTCAAAAGAGGAGAGGAAGAGGGGATGGGAGAGGAGGAGGGGGAGAGGAGGGGAGGGGAGAGGAGGGGAGGGTAAAGGAGGGGAGGGGAGAGGAGGAGAGGGGAGGGGAGAGGAGAGGAGGGGAGGGGAGTGGAGGGGAGAGGAGGGGAGGGGAGGGGAGTGGAGGGGAAAGGAAGGGAGAGGAGGAGAGGGGTAGGGGAGAGGAGGGGAGGGGAGGGGAGGAGAGGGAGGGGAGAGGAGGAGAGGGATAGGGGAGAGGAGGGGAGGGGAGGAGAGGGGAGACGAGGGGAGGGGAGGAGGAGAGGGGGGAGAGGAGGGGAAGGTGGAGGAGGGGAGGGGAAGGGAGGCGAGGGATGGGCAGATCAAGAGACCCACTGGGGAGAGCTTTAAAAAATGCAATTAAATGGAAAATAATTAAATCCAATTAAAAATGAGCAGTGGGGGTCGGGAGCGGTATGCTGGGACTGCAGGGAAGGCTCAGGCCGCCCTGTCCTGTCTGCAGTTTTCCCGGTTGCACTTTCGAGGTGGAAAAAGGAGGCCAGACCTGGCCCGCAGCACTGTGGGAGCGCCCAGTGCCTGCAAAGCCGGGGCCACCAGGCCGGGCTCTCCTGGGGCCTGCCCTGCAGGACAGGGGACCTCTGTCACCCCTTCTTTCCCAGCCACTCTCTCCCACCTGCTGGGGCTCCCCAGGGCCCCAGGCCCCCTTCAGAACACCCAGTCTTGCTCTCCTCCAGTCAAGCCACATTCCGTGAGAGCACCTGAGGGGACTGGCCGGGGCCGCCTCGAGACCCCCTGTGTGGAAACCGTCAGCTGGTGTGCACATGGGCCAGCCGGGGTGTTTGTTACATGTGCATTTCCTGGCCCCCAACCAGTATGGCTGGATGGATCCTGGGCATCTGCATTTATGTGACACCCAGGTGGGTCAGGTGGCTCAGGCCACACCTGGAGACCCTGTCTAGCACAGCCCCCTCTTTACAGAGCTTTGCCTGGGGCCCTCCTTGCTGGGCTGGGGGACAGCCCAGGCTGCATCCCCCCGCCAGGAGATGGCCTCTGCTGGGTCCTGGAGAGCTGGTTCCTGAGCTAAGGCCAGAGGTACTCCTGAGGGGTCTTCTCCTCGGCCACTAGCAGGGGCCGGATGAGGAGGGGGACTGGGGCTTTGGTGGCTGCTGCCTGACCTCGGCAGAAGCCTTCCCCGATGGGCTTCTAGGAACTTGCTGCCTCCTCCCTGGGCTCCCAGCTGCTTCCCTCCCCTGCAGTACCCCTGTCAGATCTGCCATGGCTGTTTGCAGGTGGGTTCACCCCTGGGCTGGGAGCTGGAGGAGGCAGACCCAACAGGTGGTGGGCCCAGACCAGCAGACACAGCTGCTGCTCACAGCAAGGAGTGCGGGGACCTCAGCGAGGCCGGCTGCCACGGTGGAACCCCTCTGATGAGGCTACCCGCACCCCGCCCGGGGCTGGCATCCCACACACTGCACAACAAACACCCAGTCCTGGAGTGTGGGGGTGGTGGGGGGGTGAACTCCACGCAGGAGCAAGGGGCTGAGGAGGGCCTGTGTGCCCCAAATAACACTCCAGGGTCATTGCTGGCCAGAAACCCCATTCTCAGAGGTAGGGCGTAGAGAGGCCTAGAGAATACATCATTTTTAATTTTAAAAAATGTAAATGTTAAATAGGGAAGACATGCCTGTAACACCAAGCCCAACAGCCAGCGCAGTCAACAGCCAGCACAGCAGGAAAAATGGTCAGTTCCCCTCCATCTGCAACCCCCAAAGGCCACAGTGTCTTCTGTATCCTCCCAGAGATGGGCCCTGCTCAGGAAAGCATGGTCTGACACTGTGTATCTTACATGCACCCACACATGTGGCAGCAAAGCCCAGAATGGGGGTCTCCATCCACACTTCACATCAAAATCACTGCAGAGGTGCCCACATCCTCCTAAAACTCCTACAGTGAAATCCTACCCTGAGAGGCTGAGTGAGGAGGTGGCCTTTGGGGGAGGGTGAATGGCCTTTGTGGGGCAGTTGGCACAGGAGGCTGGGGTCCTCCCGATGGGATCAGTGCCCTCGCCAGAGAGGCCAAGGGAACCCCCGGGAGCGCACAGAGCAAAGGCACCACTCACAACCTGAAGGGGGCCCTCCCCGTGCCCTGTCCTGGGACCCCAGGCAGATTCCAGCCTCCAGAACAGTGAGAACTAGATTCCCGTGCTTCCAGCCAGGCAGTGTGCGGTGGTTTGTTACAGTATACTGAGCAAAGACAGTCACGGAGGCAAGTTTGTAACAATCCAGAAGACTGGCCCCACCCCCACGTGCTGCATCCATCCCCGTCGATGGGTTTGGGCAGAGCGGGTTTTGTGGTGTTGTTTTTAACTTCCTAGGCGATGTTAGCATTCAGCCAGTGCCGAGAGCCGCACGACGCCACGCAGCCCTGCAGCTGCTGTTTCTTGCTGTTTCTCCCGTAAGATAGCTGGTTCTGCTTCACTACATTCTCCCAAACACCAGAGCCCTGATCACGCTTAACCCACAGCCAGCTGTGCCTGGGGATGACTCTGGGGCCGTCCTCCGTCTACCGTCTCCGAGGACGTGGGGATGGGCCCCCGGACGGGCAGAGCCGCAGGATGGCCCTAAGGTGGAGTTGATGCCGCAAAGCGTTTATGATTCAAATGGAATCAGATGATGTCTTTCCAGTGTCAAATGTTGGGGAGAATGAGACACAGAGTCTGGTCCGATGTGGGGAGGGCCCCCTCCTCTGTGCTTGTCAGGAGCTGATGTATCTGGAGGTCTGGGCTGAATGAAAGAGGGTGTGTGGGGCAGTCACGGGTGGGCTGTGCAGGGATCTCAGCGTGGCTCTTCCAGCCTCCATTCCAGCTCTTCCTGTCTGGAGAGGATGAAACGCTAACTCCGCAGCTCGCCCTTGCACTGGGCTTCTGGCTCACACAAGCCCCCCCCAGCCAGACATACTCACAAGCTGGACTGGCAGGCAAGATCCCATGGCCACTTCTGGTGACAGCACAGTCAGGAGACATGGCTCCCTCTGAGCAGAGTTTTAGGGAGGCAGAGAATGGCTGGCACCCTCCCCCTTCCAGCCCGTCCTCCCGAGCCCCACCCAGCCTCTGGGAGCAGGAGGTGGTGTGGCCGTCTTCCCACTCCCCAGGAGGACGAGGACCGGGTCTGTCTTCCCTACCAGTGCCTGAGTGGTTCTGTTTTGGGGGCTGAATGTGGGCTGGTGCGATGTCTCCTTTCCCAGAAGTGCCATAGGAGAGCTGGGCTGCAGGGACGAGGATGCGAGGGGTTAGCTGTGCGCCAGGGAAGGAGGGTTTCCCGCCGCCGCCGCGGCAGGAAGGAACACGGTCACGTCCACTCAGGGCTTCTGGGCTCAGCCTCACCCCACCCCACCGCAGGGAACTCAGGCAGCTCCTACTCCACAGAACAGGCCACAGTCGGCCCCAAAGCACATGGTCCTGATGTGGAGTTTGGAATTTTTCTTTTGTTTTTTTGAGATGGAGTTTCCCTCTTATTGCCCAGGCTGGAGTGCAGTGGCGTGATCTCAGCTCACTGCAACCTCTGCCTCCTGGATTTAAGCGATTCTCCTGCTTCAGCCTCCCGAGTAGCTGGGATTACAGACGTCTGCCACCATGCCCACCTTTTTTTTTTTTTTTTTTACATTTTTAGTAGAGACGGGGTTTCACCATATTGGCCAGACTGGTCTTAAACTCCTGACCTTCGGTGATCCGCCCGCCTCAGCCTCCCAAAGTGTTGGGATTACAGGCGTGAGCCACCGTGCCCGGCCTGGATTTTCTTCTCAGAGCGGTGGGGAAGCCCTGGGAGTGTTTTAGGAGCAGGAGCAGCAGCACTGTACGCTGAGAAGGAGATGCCACAGGTAGAAGAGTGGGCACCTGGGGCGGGGATGGGCACCGCTCACCTGGAGGGTTCCTGGGTCCTGGCCTCTGAGGATCAAGGGGAGGAGGCTGGAGCCAAAGGCCCCAGAAGGAAGAAGCGAGGTCCTGGCGCCGAGGGCACGGGATGGCGGCCAGTGAGAAAGCACCACGGAAGCCGCATGGACAGATTCCCGCTGCCGCCCCTTGGTGCCGGGTACAGGGCAGGACTCAGAGGGGAAGCTGGCCCAGGAATGCCACCACAGGGCCCCGCAGGACCCCCTGCAGGTGTCGGAGGGGCTGCCCAGACCCTGCCCAGCATTCCGCAGGCAGCTCAAATCCCGGGGGACTGATGAAGTAGGGGCTGGACCCCGTCTCCAGACAGAGCAGCATCCAGTTACTGTGCAGAGACAGAACATCTCAGTCAAAGATGGGGCTAGGAGGGTGGTGGTCTCCCCTGGAGCCCCTCTTCCTCCCACTGCAGCCCTGCAGATTCCCAGAGCAAGCTGCACAACCACAATCACACCTTCTGGTTCACCAAATATTCATGGAGTGCGCCACGTGCCAGCACCGTTCTGGACACAGACACTCCTCATGTAGACACTGAGAGGCAGCCTTGCAGACAACAGTCCCCAGAGCAGCCAGCCCCCCAGTCAGGTGGGTCCCCCCAGACCAGCCAGCCCCCCAGTCAGGTGGGTCCAGTTGCTCCCTGTCAAGCACAGGAGCGCTTTCCGGGGGACGTGGTTACAAAGACTTCTGGGAAATTTGTTTCTGGCCCTTGAGGGAGATCCACAGGAAGACACAGCTCCATTTTTGTGTGTGTTACTCCCGTCTCTGGGTGTGATACCCCAGATTGCTGAGTCATCTTGCTACCAAACTGTCAAGAACTGTGAGGTGTCTGAGGTTAACACGTTGGTTTGCCATTGTGTTAAAGATGCTGGCGGAATACGTGAGACTTCTGGGTCGGAAGTGAAGCCTTTGTTACTCATGGCGTAGCAAGCAGCTTCAGCTTTTTGTTTTTGTGTTGTTTCATTTTGTTTTGAGACAGAGTCTTGCTTTTGTCACCCGGGCTGGAGTTCAGTGGCACGATCTTGGCTCACCGCAACCTCTACCTCCTGGGTTCAAGCGATTTTCCTGCCTCAGCCTCTCAAAGTAGCTGGGATTACAGGGACCTCCCACCACACCCTAACTTTTTTTTTTTGTATTTTTGTACTTTTAGTGGAGACGAGGTTTCACCGTGTTGGCCAGGCTGGTCTCAAACTTATGACCTCAGGTGATCCACCTGCCTCGGCCTCCCAAAATGTTGGGATTACAAGCGTGAGCCACCGCACTCGGCCAAGCTTGAGTTTCATGGCTGCCTCGGTTTCCCAATCCCTGTGGGCATGGTATTCACACGGGGCGTTTCATCACAGCGGAAGAACCACGAGCTCAGGGAACTTGAATAAAGGGCCACAAGCAAGCGCGCCTGTCCTTTACCACAGAGGAATAGGCGTCTGTGTCACACTGAACGGCAAACAACGTTACCCTCTGCGTTGGAGGAGATGTTCTCTCTACCTAGGCTGTTTGCTGAGCTAAAATCTTTGCAAAGATCGTCTGGAACAAAAATGATCAGTGTCTCTACTTGCAAGATGTGCAGAAATGCGACAGGCCCATGGGAAATTGTCTCCCAGAAGCCTGAAGACGTGAAAAGAATAAGGGTCTACAAAGACATTACGGAGCCTTCGTATCATCCCATGCAGGACCTGCCCCCTCTGACTCCCGTCCATCTGGGAACTCCTTTCCTTCATGTCTCAGGTTGTCACACGGGACTCCCGTCCATCCGGGAACTCCTTTCCTTATTGTCTCAGGTTGTCACACGGGACTCCCGTCCATCCGGGAACTCCTTTCCTTATTGTCTCAGGTTGTCACACGGGACTCCCGTCCATCCGGGAACTCCTTTCCTTCATGTCTCAGGTTGTCACACGGGACTCCCGTCCATCCGGGAACTCCTTTCCTTCATGTCTCAGGTTGTCACACGGGACTCCCGTCCATCCGGAACTCCTTTCCTTATTGTCTCAGGTTGTCACACGGGACTCCCGTCCATCCGGGAACTCCTTTCCTTCATGTCTCAGGTTGTCACACGGGACTCGTCCATCCGGGAACTCCTTTCCTTATTGTCTCAGGTTGTCACACGGGACTCCCATCCATCCGGAACTCCTTTCCTTCATGTCTCAGGTTGTCACACGGGACTCCCGTCCATCCGGGAACTCCTTTCCTTCATGTCTCAGGTTGTCACATGGGACTCCCGTCCATCCGGGAACTCCTTTCCTTCATGTCTCAGGTTGTCACACGGACTCCCGTCCATCCGGGAACTCCTTCCTTCATGTCTCAGGTTGTCACACGGGACTCCCGTCCATCGGGAACTCCTTTCCTTCATGTCTCAGGTTGTCACACGGGACTCCCGTCCATCCGGGAACTCCTTTCCTCATGTCTCAGGTTGTCACACGGGACTCCCGTCCATCGGGAACTCCTTTCCTTATTGTCTCAGGTTGTCACACGGGACTCCCGTCCATCCGGAACTCCTTCCTTCATGTCTCAGGTTGTCACACGGGACTCCCGTCCATCGGGAACTCCTTTCCTTATGTCTCAGGTTGTCACACGGGACTCCCGTCCATCCGGGAACTCTTTCCTTCATGTCTCAGGTTGTCACACGGGACTCCCGTCCATCCGGGAACTCCTTTCCTTATTGTCTCAGGTTGTCACACGGGACTCCCGTCCATCCGGGAACTCCTTTCCTTATTGTCTCAGGTTGTCACACGGGACTCCCGTCCATCCGGGAACTCCTTTCCTTATTGTCTCAGGTTGTCACACGGGACTCCCGTCCATCCGGGAACTCCTTTCCTTATTGTCTCAGGTTGTCACACGGGACTCCCGTCCATCCGGGAACTCCTTTCCTTATTGTCTCAGGTTGTCACAGGGACTCCCGTCCATCCGGGAACTCTTTCCTTATTGTCTCAGGTTGTCACACGGGACTCCCGTCCATCCGGGAACTCCTTCCTTCATGTCTCAGGTTGTCACACGGGACTCCCGTCCATCCGGGAACTCCTTTCCTTATTGTCTCAGGTTGTCACACGGGACTCCCGTCCATCGGGAACTCCTTTCCTATTGTCTCAGGTTGTCACACGGGACTCCCATCCATCCGGGAACTCCTTTCCTTCATGTCTCAGGTTGTCACACGGGACTCCCGTCCATCCGGGAACTCCTTTCCTTCATGTCTCAGGTTGTCACACGGGACTCCCGTCCATCCGGGAACTCCTTTCCTTCATGTCTCAGGTTGTCACACGGGACTCCCGTCCATCCGGGAACTCCTTTCCTTCATGTCTCAGGTTGTCACACGGGACCCCGTCCATCCGGGAACTCCTTTCCTTATTGTCTCAGGTTGTCACACGGGACTCCCGTCCATCCGGGAACTCCTTTCTTATTGTCTCAGGTTGTCACACGGGACTCCCGTCCATCCGGGAACTCCTTTCCTTCCTGTCTCAGGTTGTCACACGGGACTCCCGTCCATCCGGGAACTCCTTTCCTTCATGTCTCAGGTTGTCACCTGCAGCCACAGCATCCGAGGCAGCTTGCTTCACGCCGTGATCCCTCTGCCAGCTTTCATTTAGACTTTACCTGCCGCTGACAGTGTGATTTGGGACAGATCATGAAAATCCTCTTATCTCACTCAGGTGTGGTGAGGGCCAATGGAGATTTTATGGTGAACATGCTTAGAAAATGCCAGAGTACATCAGCCAGGTGCGGTGGCTCACCCCTGTAATCCCAACATTTTGGGAGTCCGAGGCGGGTAGATCACCTGAGGTCAGACGTTCCAGACTAGCCTGACCAACATGGTGAAACCCTGTCTCTACTAAAAATACAAAAATTAGCTGGGTGTGATGTCACACATCTGTAATCCCAGCTACTCAGGAGGCTGAGGCACTAGAATCGCTTAAATCTGGGAGGCGGAGATTAACTGAGCCGAGATTGGGCCACTGCACTCCGGCCTGGGTGACAGAACAAGACTCTGCCTCAAAAAAAAAAAAAAGAGAAAGGAAAGAAAGAAAGAAAGAAGAAAAGAGAAGAGAAGAGAAGAGAAAAGAAAAGAAAAGAAAAGGAAAGAAAAGAAAAGAAAAGGAGAAGAGAAGAGAAAGAAAATAAAAGAAGGGTGTGATGTGTGATTAGTTTTTATTTTTCCACTCTCCCCCGGTCGCAGATTGGCCCCTGGCTTCATTTCCTGGTGCTTTGTTAAAATGAGTTAAGTACGAGTCCAGGAGAAAGGAGCTTCTCATTCACTGCACCCCCACCCCCCATCCCTTGGTGAACTTTTGTCAGAGAGAGGCCTGTGACCCAGGCGAGGGCAGAGAAGGCAGAACCCATGTTCTAGGCGGGCAAGAGAGGCTGGAGGCCATCGCAGGTGCAATGACGCCCAGTAGCAACCAGACAGCCGCCACGGTGAGACAGGCAGTTGGCTGTCCCTGCCCCGCCTGCAGGAGCCCCAGCTGCTCCACGTCCCTGCCAAGCTTGGTTTTGTGCCTTCTTCACTGTCGCTGTTGGGTGGGTGTGTGGCGGCATCTCCCTGAGGCTGAGCACCTTTTCACGTGTTTCTTGGCCACTTGGACATCCATCCTCCTATAAATCTTATGGATTTATAGGAGTTCTTTATATATTTGAGGAAAGGACAGGTTGAGTTGAGGAAGTTGAGGCTGGAGGTATGAGTACAGTCCCTCCGCCCGTCTGCCCTGTCCAGACCTGTCCCCAGCACCACAGGACACCTCTGCACACGCACAGCCTCAGAGTGACAGCGGCATTTCCCAGCACACACTCAACTCACAGACGCCTCTCAGATAAAGGGCTCCATAGGGGACCCATGGCGTCCACAGCACACAGGAGCGGCTCGGGGAGGTCCCACAGCCAGCACGCCAGTTCAGCCCTGGTTGGCCAAGAGCTTTGCATGCTTGTCTGACCATGGTGTCACGGAATGTCTGTGATGCCTCACGGAAGTCAAGACATGCTCTGGGAAAGAAGAGTGGAAAGTGCTGCCCCAGCCTAACCCCTGCCCCGAGATTCACACGTGGACACAGGATCTTGTATGTGAGCACCCTGCATCCTGCACCCCACACACATACACACATGCACACGCTCACATGCACAGTCACGCATGCACCCTCAGTCACACACACACTCACACACATAAACACACATGCACATGCTCACACACACACGTGGACACAGGATCTTGTATGTGAGCACCCTGCATCCTGCACCCCACATACATACACACATGCACACGCTCACATGCACAGTCACGCATGCACCCTCAGTCACACACATACACACACACACATAAACACACATGCACATGCTCACACACACGTGGACACAGGATCTTGTATGTGTGCACCCTGCATCCTGCACCCCACATACACACACACACACACACACGCTCACATGCACAGTCGCACGTGCACCCTCAGTCACACACATACACACACACACTCACACACATAAACACACATGCACATGCTCACACACACACGTGGACACAGGATCTTGTATGTGTGCACCCTGCATCCTGCACCCCACATACACACACACACACACGCTCACATGCACAGTCGCACGTGCACCCTCAGTCACAGACACACACTCACAGGCCTGTAACACATGCACCCACATTCACACGTATACACCCACACTCACATGCATAAACACACACATGCACACGCTCACATGCTCACACGCACAGTCGCACTTGCACCCACACTCACACATACACACACTCACAGGTATACACACATGTACCCACACACTCACACGTATACACACACACGTGCACAGTCACACGTGCACCCACACTAACACATACACACACACTCACGCGCATACACACTCACATGCACAGCTGCACGTGCACCCACACTCAAATGCATCCCCACCTGGGGCTGCGCCCAGGGTCTGGGCTGCTCAACCCTCAGGGTTGCCCAGGGCTCTGGTCCCCCTGCAGCGGGAGCTCCCTGTGCAGAGTCCCTCTCTGTCCTTCGGGGTCTGGGTTCTCAGGAGCTGAGATCTTGTCATCAGTGGGGGGAGGGGAGGTGGCAACTGTGGCCTAGTCCCACCCACATCCTTGGACCTGCCCAGAGAGACCCCTTGAGCAGCCTCAGCTTCCTGTCTCCAGAACACAGACCCGATTCTGGACCTGGGGCTCCCTGCCCTCCTGGCCTCTCACCCCTTCCCCACTGCTCAGGGCTGACTCTGCCACGCGCCACATTCCCTGCGTACGGCAACAGCTGGCTGAGCTTAATTAAGCCCCACAGTGCCAGGTTCCACCTGGCGAGGAATTAACAATACCAAAATAGCAAACACCAGAGGAGGAGGCTGAAGAGGCGGGATGGGATCCTCCTGCTTCTCCCAGAGGGTGGAAACGTGGCCAGGGAGCCATGGCCTCCGCCTCCAGTCCTGAGGCTGCCTTTGGGGGCTAGCTGTCAGCTCACGGTCCAGGGATGACATGGCCAGCTCTTGCCACTCTTTCCAGCGGGACGGGGTCTCAACCAGGGAAGGCTCTCTGTGTCCTTTGCTGTGCAAGGGGCGGCAACTGGTTGCCCCACCCACAGGGGAGGAGGCTCAGGATATGTAGGTTCTGTGGCTCACCTGTTCCACACACAACTGCCAAGCACCATGGTGTGTAGGGCACTGTGTGACAGGTTCCAAGCTCGCCAGGGTCCAGGCAGAACAGCAGGATTGAGACTGGCGCACGGCATGCAGGTGACTTGGGCGTGGAGGGGGCACTGGGCTTGCCTTGGAGGAACTTGGGCGTGGAGGGGCACTGGCCTTGCCTTGGAGGAACTTGGGCGTGGAGGGGCACTGGGCTTGCCTTGGAGGAACTTGGGCGTGGAGGGGCACTGGGCTTGCCTTGGAGGAGCGGCAGGGGCTTCTCTCACTGACGTCTGAGCTTCCTCTGGGGGATGTGGGCAAAGGTGGTGTTGGCACCAGGAGCCTGGGAAGAGGCTGGGCGGTGCAGCAGGGTGAGTGGAGTTCCACAGACCCTGGTGCTCCTGAGCCTGTGCTCTGCAAGGGTGGCTCCAGGAGGGCCTTGAGTTTTGGCCTTGCAGGGATGGAGCTCAAAGGAGGCACTTCTAGCATCGCACATTAAAAGGCAGAACAGGAATTTAAGTTCAGGATGCCTGGCTCCTAAGCTAGGGCCTCATTTCTGTACCAGATACACACCTAGTCATCTGCTGCCTGGGGTGGGCTCAGCAAGGATGGAGCTGCAAGGGAGGGTGGGGTTCCCTCAGAAGCAGGCGCCTAGAGATGACAAGAGATGGGGCGGCGGCTGCGGACCCCCAGGCAGCGCTTTCTAGCAGAGTGAGTGTCGGACAGGTTAGTGGATGCTGAGGCCTACCTGTGCACACAGATTGATTCCTTTAAATAAGTTATTTATAGCTTGTACCCATCTGCTTCCAAAAGGGGTTTGGGAAATGCAAGAAAAAAAAAAAAAAAAAACAGAACAGTGGAAACAGAACTAGCAGGTTATCACGGAGGTTGCAGGGACCATCGTGCTCCAAACCAGCCTGAGGTTTCGTTCTGGACTTCCTGGCACCTGAAGCAAAGAAGGGAAACAAAAAGGTGTTGTGAGCTTTCATTTCATGTTTGGCTTTTCCATTTTTTCCAGAAATTATAGGAGAGGTAAAAGCTTTCACGGAAAGAGTGCACCAAGCCATGAGAAACCTGGAATGGGTCCCTGCTCTCTAGAAAATCACCAACCTGTTTGGTCTTGTTTTTGTCTCTGGTGAAACGGGAATAATAATAATGTCCAGGCCGGGCACGGTGGCTCACACCTGTCATCCCAGCACTTTGGGAGGCCGAGCAGGGCGGATCACCTGAGGTCAGGAGTTTGAGACCAGCCTGGCCAACACGGTGAAACCCTGTCTGTACTAAAAATATAAAAATTAGCTGGGTGTGGTGGCACATGCCTGTAGTCCCAGCTGCTTGGGAGGCTGAGGCTGGAGAATTGCTTGAACCCAGGAGGCAGAGGCTGCAGTGAACCAAGATCAGACCACTGCACTCTGACCAATAAATAAATAAATACTAATAATAGTAGGCCGGGCACGGTGGCTCATACCTGTAATCCTGGCACTTTGGGAGGCCCAGACGGGCAGATCACTAGGTCAGGAGATCAAGACCATCCTGGCTAACACGGTGAAACCCCGTCTCTACTAAAAATACAAAAAAATTAGCTGGGTGTGATGGCGGGCGCCTGCAGTCCCAGCTACTTGGGAGGCTGAGGCAGGAGAATGGCATGAACCCGGGAGGTGGAGGTTGCAGTGAGCCAAGATCACGCCACTGCACTCCAGCCTGGACAACAGAGGGAAACTCTGTCTCAAAATAAATAAATAAAAATAATAATAGCTCCCACCTGCTTCCCTGGGAGGATGAGAGGCCCAAGGGAGTGGATGCTTGTGAAGCGCAGTCAGGCGGCTCTGGGGGGCTGTGAATAAGGGGGGTATTGCGTTAAGCTCCTGGAGGGCAGGGGTGCCATCCACTGCTGCCCTAGGTGGGCCGCTTACCCTCGGTTCTCAGGCCCATGCCTGAGGTTGCCACCAATACCACCCTCTCTCATCCACCAAAGTGTTTTTGGTTTGGAGGACAAAGTCTATGGTTATCATATCCATGTATATGCCTATTTTAGGTTTTGTATTTATTTTAGTATTATTTAAAATGCAGTTCCTCATCTCGAGGAGCTCATGTTGTGGAAGAGTCTAGACAACAGGAGGGAATCCCACAAAGGGCAGTGTTTAAAGATTTCGGTGGGTTCCACAGTTTCCTCTCTTCTCGTGGCAGCCTTTGTCTTTTGCACCAAAGGCTCATGGGTGAGAGAGAAAAGGAGATGAGGGAGCCAGGTTCCAAGTACCTTCCCTGACGTGAGGCATTGTGAAGACAGTTCTGCCACTTCCTGTATGACTTTGGCAAGGCACTGAAACATTCTGAGCTTCTTACCTTGTCTATAACTCAGAGTTGTAAGAAATGGTCAGGAAATCACCAGGTGTCGTGGCTGTGGTAGATGCTGTAGAAATGGTTCATGACAATGACTATTGTCATCATTGCCTCAATTGCATTCAACCTTTCCAGACTCTGTTCTTTAGTAAAAGCTGATGACTCATCCTTCCCAGACCAAACAACCTCTTCTTCTTTTTGTGGGGGAGATTTTTAATTATGAATTCCATTAAAAAAAAAAACTCAGATGTCCTTTCAGAGTTTCTATTTCTTCTTGTGTCAGTTCTGGTAATTTGTGTCTTTTAAATCTTAAAAGATTTAAATATTTTTAATTTATTGACATCTTTTATGGTGAATGATCTATGTATATTTGAAAAAAAGTATGGATTCTGTTCTGGGTGGGTGGGAGCATCCTATCAATGTCACCTAGGTCATGTTGGTTGATAAGTTGTTTTTGTCTTTTGCATCCTTGCTGGTTTTCTGTCTACACATTCTGTTGCTGAGAGAGGAGTATTGAACACCCTAGAAATTTGTCCATTACCTCTAGTGTCAAATTCATTGGCATAAAGTTGTTCAGAATATTCCCTAATTCTCCTTTTAATACCTACAGGGTCTGTGGTAATGTGCTATCTTTCATTCCTGATACTCGTCATTTATATTCTGTGTGTCTCTCTCTCTAGTAATCTAGGAATTTATCAATTTTATCAATATTTTCCATGAGCTAACTTGTGAGTTTCTTGACTTTTCTCTACGGTTTGTTCACTTTGTATTTGGTTGATTTTCACAGTTTATTACATCCTTTTTGAGCTTAATTTGTTCTTTTTCTAGATTTTCAAAGTGGAAGTTTAGATCATTTATTTTAAACCTTTAGTCTGCTAACACAAACATTTAAAGCTACAAATTCAACTTTAAGCACTGCTTTGATTAGAGCCCTAAATTTTGATATGTCATGTTTTCATTTTTATTAGTTCAAAATATTTTCTAATTTCCTTTTTTTTTTTTTTTTTTTGTGAGATGGAGTCTCGCTCTGTCGCCCAGGCTGGAGTGCAGTGGCCGGATCTCAGCTCACTGCAAGCTCCGCCTCCCGGGTTTACGCCATTCTCTCGCCTCAGCCTCCCGAGTAGCTGGGACTACAGGCGCCCGCCATCTCGCCTGGCTAATTTTTTTTTTTTTGTATATTTTAGTAGAGACGGGGTTTCACCATGTTAGCCAGGATGGTCTCGATCTCCTGACCTCGTGATCCGCCCGTCTCGGCCTCCCAAAGTGCTGGGATTACAGGCTTGAGCTTCTAATTTCCTTTGTGATTTCTTGTTTTACCCATGGGTTATTTAGAAGTTTATTGTTCAATTTCCAAATATTTAAGGACATTTTACAGATATCTTAATGTAATTAATTTCTAACTTTATAGTTAGAGAACATATCTTATATGATTTAAATCTTTTTAATTTATTGATATGTTTTATGGCAAATGATCTATGTGCATTTGAAAAAAAAAGTTTGTGTTCTGTTCTGGGTGGATGGGAGTGTCCTATTAATGTCAATTAGGTCATGTTGGTTGTTATTTTTGTGTTTTGTATCCTTGCTGATTTTCTGTCTACATATTCAGTTGCTGAGAGAGGAACACTGAACGCCCTAGAATTGTGGGTTTGTCTATGTCTCTCTGTGGATCTGACTATGTTGCTTCCCATATTTTGAAACTGTTATTAAATGTGTGTATATTTAGGATTGTTTTATGTTTCTGATGAACTGACAAGTTTATGACTATATGTTCCTCCTTAATTCTGATAATACTGTCTTGCAGTCTATTTTGTCTGATATTAATGCAATCACTCCAGCTTGCTTATAGTACTATTAGTGTGATGTATCTTTTTCCATCCTCTTACTTTCAAACTATCTGTGCTTTATATTTAAACTATTCTTTTGTAGACAACAGATGGTTGAGTCTAGCTTTTTAAAATCTAGACCGGCAATCTTCACTTTTGTAAATTTAATTTTTATTATCTTTGCTTTTTAACTGAAGTGTTAGTCTATTTACATTTAATGTAATTATTGACATGTTTGGGCATAAATCGTCTTGCTATTTGTTTTATATTTGTCCCACTTGGTTTTTGTTTTGAATTTTCCTCCTTTCTTGCCTTCTTTTAAATTATTTAATTATTTCTTAGTATTCCATATTCTTTAATAAAAAGCATTTATTTAGAGATGGGGTCTTACTCTGTCACCCAGGCTGCAGTACAGTGGCACAATCCTCACTGACTGTAACCTCAAACTCCTGGGCTCAAGCAATCTTCCCATCTCAGCCTCGTGAGTATCTGAGACTGGATGAGAGGCACTGTTCCTAGCTAATTAAAAAAATTTTTTTTGGAGAGACACGGTCTCACTATGTTGCCTAGGCTGGTCTTGAACTTCTGGGCTCGAGTGATCCTTCCACATCAGCGACCCAAAGTGTTGGGATTACAGGTGTGAGCCACTGTGCTTGGCCATTTTATTTATTTCATATTTGGAGGCTACACTTCTATTTTGCTTTTTAACAGCTGCACCAAGGATTACAGTGTCTACCTTGCATTTATATTATTTCCCTTCATGTAGAATTTAAGAAAATTATAGTATGGTACCATTTACCCATGTTTGTGTTTTAGTCACATGTTCTACTTCTACAAATATTATGATTCTTATAATACATTTTTATTATTTTTACTTAAAATGGTCAGTTGTCTTTTACAAAAAATTAATACAGGAGTAAAGCAGACTTTATATTAATACATGAGTAAAGCAGAACTTTATATTAATACATGAATAAAGCAAACTTTATATTAATTCATGAGTAAAGGGGACTTTATATTAATTCATGGATAAAGTGGACTTTATATTAATTCACGAGTAAAGTGACTTTATATTAATACATGAATAAAGCAGACTTTTTATTAATTCATGGGTAAAGCAGACTGACTTTCTTTCTTTTTTTTTTTTTTTTTTTGAGACGGAGTCTTGCTCTGCTGCCCAGGCTGGAGTGCAGTGGCCGGCTCTCAGCTCACTGCAAGCTCCGCCTCCCGGGTTCACGCCATTCTCCTGTCTCAGCCTCCCGAGTAGCTGGGACTACAGGCGCCCGCCTTGTCGCCCGGCTAGTTTTTGTATTTTTTAGTAGAGACGGGGTTTCACAGTGCTAGCCAGGATGGTCTCGATCTCCTGACCTCGTGATCCGCCCGTCTCGGCCTCCCAAAGTGCTGGGATTACAGGCTTGAGCCACCGCGCCCGGCCAGCAGACTGACTTTCTATTTACTTCCACGTTTGCCACTTCCAGTGCTCTTCCCTTCTTCGTGTGGATCTGAAATTCCATGTGGCATCATTTCGCTTTAGCCTGATGGGCTTCCTTCACATTTTTTAAGGTACAGGTCTTCTAGTGATTCATTTTCCCAGATTGTGTTTATCTAAATGCTTTATTTCACCTTAATTGTTGAAGGACTCTGTTTTTCCTGCAGAGTGTAGGATTTTGAACTCACAGTTGTAACACTCTAAAGATGCGGTTCCATTGTCCTCTGGCTTGCATTGTTTCTGATTAGAAGTCAAAGATTTTATTTGTTTGTTTGTTTTGAGAGGGAGTCTCACTCTGTCACCCAGGCTGGAGTGGAGTGGCATGATTTCAGTTCATGGCAACCTCTGCCTCCCCAGTTGAAGCGATTCTCGTGCCTCAGCCTCCTGAGAAGCTGGGATTACAGTTATGTGCCACGATGCCTGGCTAATTCTTGTATTTTTAGTAGAGATGGGGTTTCACCATATGGGCCAGGCTGGTCTCAAACTCCTGACCTCAGGTGATCCACCTGTGTTAGCCTCCCACAGGGCTGGGATCACAGGCGTGACCTGCCATGCCCAGTCTCTTTGGATTGTTTTTATGGATCCACCTTCAAGTTTGCTAACCATTTCTTCTGTAGTCCAGTCCTCTGGTGGACTCATCTAGTGAATTTTAAATTTTAGATATTATAATTTTTAGTTCTAGATTTTTTTATTAGATTTGACCTTCCATAGTTTCCATTCTTTTGAGATTCTCTATCTCCTCACTCATGTCTTTCTCTTCTTTCAAATCTTTCTCTTTGAATTCCAAATCTGTGTCATCTCTGGCTCTGTTCTATCAACTTTTCTTCTGGTTAAATTTGTCTGCTTCTTTGCATATATAATAATTTTTATTGTATGCTGAACATCATGAAGGCTATCTTGAGAGTTTGGATGATGTTGTCATCTTTAAAGATGCTAAGTTTTGTTCTAGGAGATGGATGACTGTCAGCTTGGGTTTTAGGCTTTGTGAGGGCAGGTTCTCAAGCAATTCTCAGCCTGTGGCTAGATAGTCCTCCTGAGACCTGCCTTCCTGGGGTTGGTTATCAGCGAGGTCTTTCCACTTAAGCTGTCTGGATCACACACTGTCTTCCAACACTGTTTTACCTCCAAACTCTTTCCTCCATGCAAACCCCTTTGTCTCGGCCAGGCCTTGTGAAGTCCTTCCTGTATGGCTCAAGGGAACTCCTTTACAGTTTCCTGGGCTCATTTTTTTCTTCTTCTTTTTTTGAGATGGGGTCTCGCTCTGTCTCCCAGGCTGGAGTGCAGTGGTGCAGTCTCAGCTCACTGCAAGCTCTCCCTCCCAGGTTCCCGCCATCCTCCTGCCTCAGCCTCCCGAGTAGCTGGGATTACAGGTGCCGCCACCACACCCGGCTAATTTTTTTTTTTTTCATTTTTAGTAGAGACAGGGTTTCACCATGTTAGCCAGGATGCTCTTGATCTCCTGACCTCGTGATCTGCCCTCCTCAGCCTCCCGAAGTGTTGGGATTACAAGCATGAGCCACCATGCCCGGCCTCCTTTTTTTTTTTTTTCACAGCTTCCTCCTCTCTGTTCTCCACAAGTTGCAGACACCTCGGCAGCCCCACACTCCCCACTCTGCCTGTTGCGATGACTGTGCTGGGTTGGGTCTCCACTTCCTTGTCCTGTGGTTTTGAAAGTACTTCCCAGCAGAAAGCTTGGGTGTGCATGGAAATATCTGGTGTGCAGTGCCTGAAAACACTTCGTTTACATTTCATCCAGTTAAATAATTGTTTATAGAAGGAGGATGAGCCTGACGGACACCCATGAGTTGTCCTGACTGGGAGTGGACGCCATGCTCTGCCTTGGCAGCACCCTGCCCTTCTACTGGCAGTGCCGTTCCCGCCACCCCTTCAGTCCCTTCACAGCCCCTCGTTTCCCCAGGCCCTATCCAAATGCTACACTTCAGTAATGCATCCCTGGTCTCCACTCTGAGCCTCGCCCATCCTCACAGGCATCTCTGCTGCTTATGTGTCCTCTTCTGGACAGCGAGTGCTCTGAAGGCCAGGGACACTGCCTGGTGCCCTCAGAAAGTTCTCTGTGGCATCTGGCACAATGTGGCTTCAACAAGGGTGGATTTATCTGAATTGTGGCTGAAAGGGGGCAGTGGGAACTGCTCTCACTAACCACTCTGGTCTTTCAGTTGGGCCAGAGTGGGCATTTAAAGGCGTGGAGGGGAGTCTGGACTGTCAGAGATTCAACTTCTTTATTTTCTTTTTTTTTTTTTTTTTTTTTTTGAGACGGAGTCTCGCTCTGTCGCCCAGGCTGGAGTGCAGTGGCTGGATCTCAGCTCACTGCAAGCTCCGCCTCCCGGGTTTACGCCATTCTCTCGCCTCAGCCCCCTGAGGAGCTGGGACTACAGGCACCCGCCACCTCGCCCGGCTAGTTTTTTGTATTTTTTAGCAGAGACAGGGTTTCACCGTGTTAGCCAGGATGGTCTCGATCTCCTGACCTTGTGATCCGCCTGTCTCGGCCTCCCAAAGTGCTGGGATTACAGGCTTGAGCCACCGCGCCCGGCCAACTTCTTTATTTTCTAGATGAGGAAATAGATCCAGAAAAGTTTCATAATGTATTTCAATTATGTCATTTATTTATTTATGATTTTTTAAAATTTTGAGACGGAGTTTCACTCTTTTTGCCCAGGCTGGAGCGCCATGGTGTGATCCCAGCTCACTGCAACCTCCACATCCCGGGTTTAAGCGATTCTCCTGCCTCAGCCTCCTGAGTAGCTGGGATTACAGGCATGTGCCACTATGCCTGGCTAATTTTGTATTTTTAGTAAAGACAGGGTTTCTACGTGTTGGTCAGGCTGGTCTCGAACTCCCAACCTCAGGTGATCCACCCACCCACCTCGGCCTCCCAAAGTGTTGGGATTACAAGCGTGAGCCACTGCACCTGGTCTATTTATTATTTTTTTTAAAAGTATCAAACATCAGCCGTGAGTTGGGCTCTGGGGCTAAAGAAAAATTGCTTTGCCCTCAAAAAGCTCTGAGATGATGGAGTAGGGGAAATAGAGGAATAACCGAGTGGCATCCACTCAGGACCCTGCGTGGTGTGAGCTTGTGGGGCAAGCCTGGTACAGACAAGGAAGACCTGGAGGAAGGCAGGCAGGCTGAGCCGTGAGGTCATCAGGAGCGGGCCGGGAAGGGGCATGTCCATGCCACCGGGAGAGCGTGTGGAAGGGCCCCGGGGGCCCTGTGAAGACAGCTTTGAGGGCACACGTGGTGCCCTGAGGATTTGGGGCAAGGGCCCAGTGTGCTGGCACAGAAGGGTGAACTTGACGGGCTGGCAGTGAGGAGCAGCAGGAGGCTCCAAGCCAGGGCAGGGTGGTCCGGAGTGTTGTTTCTCTCCAGCCACCGTGTCTGGACAGGCCAGAGGAGAGGGGGTGTGGGAGGCAGTGGGCAGCCGGGAGCTCTTCCAGAGAAGGGGTTGTGGGATGGAGCAGAAGAGGTGGGCTCTAGGGGAACTGAGGAGGTAGAAGAGGAAACAGACCCCTCCCCACGGCCAATTAGCTGTTCCGAAGCTGAGACCGAGGCCGAGGGCACCTAGGGAGCCTGTGTGCGGCCGTTCGCCCCGCGTCTGTGCTGGTGCTCTGGTCGCGGTGCTGCGTTTTGTTCTCATTGGCGCGGGAAGACACTCGGGTTCACGGAGGGGCAGGAGGTGCCATGACCCGGCTCACACAGCACACAAGCATGGCCGGGGCCAGAGCCCAGCCCTCGGGCTGCAGGTAAGTGCACGACCTCCCTGGGCGTCCACCCGCACTGCAGGGCTGAGCTGAGCAGATGTTAGTGTGTGGCCAGAGCTGCACGTGCACCTGCACACTCAAGGCATGGGTTCACCCGCCCGCACTCACACACAACACACTCCCAGACGGGATTCACCCGCCCGCACTCACACACAACACACTCCCACACGGAGGTTCACCCGCCCACACTCACACACAACACACTCCCACACGGTGTTCACCCGCCCACACTCACACACAACACACCCCCACACGGGGTTCACCTGCCCGCACTCACACACAAGACACTCCCACACGGGGTTCACCCGCACACACTCACACACAACACACTCCCACACGGGGTTCACCCGCACACACTCACACACAACACACTCCCACACGGTGTTCACCCGCCCGCACTCACGCACAACACACTCCCACACGGGTTCACCCGCCCGCACTCACGCACAACACACTCCCACACGGGTTCACCCGCACACACTCACACACAACACACTCCCACACGGTGTTCACCCGCCCACACTCACACACAACACACTCCCACACGGTGTTCACCCGCCCGCACTCACGCACAACACACTCCCACACGGTTCACCCGCCCGCACTCACACACAACACACTCCCACACGGTGTTCACCCCCACACACTCACACACACAACACACTCCCACACGGGGTTCACCCGCCCACACTCACACACAACACACCCCCACACGGGGTTCACCCGCCCACACTCACACACAACACACTCCCACACGGGGTTCACCCGCACACACTCACACACAACACACTCCCACACGGGGTTCACCCGCACACACTCACACACAACACACTCCCACACGGTGTTCACCGCCCGCACTCACACACACACACTCCCACACGGTGTTCACCCCCACACACTCACACACACAACACACTCCCACACGGGTTCCCGCCCACACTCACACACAACACCCCCACACGGGGTTCACCCGCCCACACTCACACACAACACACTCCCACACGGGGTTCACCGCAACACTCACACACAACACACTCCCACACGGGTTCACCCGCACACACTCACACACAAACACACTCCCACACGGTGTTCACCCGCCCGCACTCACAACAACACACTCCACACGGGGTTCACCCGCCCGCACTCACACACAACACACTCCCACATGGGGTTCACCCGCCCGCACTCACACACAACACACTCCCACACGGGTTCACCCGCCCGCACTCACACACAACACACTCCCACACGGGTTCACCCGCACATACTCACACACAACACACTCCCCCACGGGTTCACCCGCGCACACACACACACAACACACTCCCACACGGTGTTCACCCCCACACACTCACACACACAACACACTCCCACACGGGTTCAGCCGCCCACACTCACACACAACACACTCCCACACGGGTTCACCCGCACACACTCAAAGGCACACTCACGTATGGGTTCACCTGCACACACACACACAGCACACTCTGGCGCATGCATGCACACAGGCAGGCCCGTGCTCTCTGAGGTCAGATGGAGGGCATCATTCTGGAAGCTTCCCTGACCCCTGGGTGTCCCAGGCCTGCCCTCTTCCGTGGTGGTGGAGGCCAGGCAGGCCACAGCGCCAGTGGGAGGAGAGGCTGGCTATGGAGTTGGTGCCTGGCGTTCTCTCCTAGCACACTTGGGGCACCTTCCCTGGCAAGGTCGGGCACAAAGGTCAGGTCAGGCCTCCTGTCAGGAACCCAGCAGGACGCTGCATAGCTGAGGCACTGGTACATCCCAAACTGGCCGTGCCCACGGCCTTGCAGTGAGAGCAGGGCCTCCGGCTAGGAACCAGCCTGCTGGCAGGAGGTGGGAAGAAACTTTGTTTTTGGCCCCGGCCTCCTCTGTCCTGGAGCAAGTGGCCACATGACTTGTAGAGGCAGGTGCGAGAGGGGCAGGGCCTGTGCTAAGGCTGGGGGCCCGGGTGTGCCTGGGAGCACAGTTCCTGCCTGCATGCCCCTCCCCGGCCCCACTGCTTCACCCCGGAGCTCCTGCTCTCCTTCCTCTGCTCCCGCCCCTGCCGACCGTTCCTCTCTCTCCCTTCGGATTCATCCTCGCCTCCTGCAGCAACAAAGAAACCACTGCCGCCCCTGCCCCCACCTCTCTCCCCAAGACACGATGCGAGACCTGTTTATCAATTTGCCACTCTCTCTCCTCACCATCTCTCTCCCCGCCTTATTCTTTATCTTTTTCTCTCTCCCTCCTCATCCCCCTCCCCTCTCCCTCCCTCATTCTCTCTCTCTCCCTCTTGAAAAGCAAGAGAGATGGAAGTCAAGATCTTCTCCTGGTGATAATTATTGAAAAGTTCAGCACAGAAGCAGACAGCGATGCTGCGGGGGGAGGGGGGATATTAAAATGCATGTGCACAGCTTGGCTTTGCAGCAGATGTTGGCATAATTAGAGAGGAAAAAATTATGAAATTAATTTGCGGTTCAATGTAAATTTCAGTGATGGGGAAAGCTGGGCTCTAGTCACCTCATGAGCACAGATAGACACGCACACGCACACACACACAACACACGTGCACACACACGAACACATACACAAACACATGTGCACACACACGAACACACACGCACACACATGGGCACACAGGGACACACACACGCACACACACACGGACACCCCAGCTGCCAGGGAAGGGGTAATTGTCAGTCTCGTGCAGGGAGAGAGGATCTGGTGTGAGCAGCGGGGTGCTGGGAGTACAGGGTGGAATTCTGCCTCTTAAAAGCTCAAGGGCAGGGGACAGCGCCCCTCCCCAGGGTCCCAGGCTCATATCCTCAGGTTTGGGGAGGGTGGCCCCTGGCTTAGGACTGAGGCCCACAAGGCTCCCTGAATGTCCCCGACGCACCCAGTGTGCAGGGCCGTTCTCCAGCCTCCAGCAGCTGAGGGCAGGTGGGGGTGTGGACGCCACCACACAGATGAGAGGAGAGGAGCTGGGGGGTGAAGGCCGCGCAGGCTTTGGAGGAGACAGTGGCATCGGCTATTCTGGGGGATGTCAGGCTGGCAGAGGCAAGGAGGTGGCAATGGGGAGTCACGGAAAGTTCTGGAATGGGGCGGCGGGAACAGCGCTGCCTGGGACTCTTGAGCCCCTTGCTCATGGGCTGCCTTCTTCCAGCTGTTCTCCCTCTGCGGCTCCAAATTCCTTCCTGTTGCTCCCGCCCCACCAGGGCCCCAGCTTCGCTGAGGCCACACACAGGCAGCCCCACCAGGAGACCCTGGCTCTTCCCATCCCCCTCGTCCTGCCCTCCACCATTCAGCTGGCTGAGGGACCCTCCACACCTCGGTTTCCCTGTCTGCTCCGTGAGGGCCAGGTGGAGGCCAGATGGGGGCTTTCCACCTGCTGCCCGGGGTGCTGTGCCAAGGACAGGAGAAGAGGCCTGTGAATGAGGCATGTGCCCACCCTGGCCCAGGAATCACCCCACTGTCCCCCTTGGGGGTCTCCAGCCAGAGCCTCGGACTCCTTAGACTCCAGCCCCACCTGCCCCAGGTCTCTTCCTTCCTCATCCTGATGCGTCCTTCATCGTGCGATACTAGGCCTTCTCCTCCAGGAAGCCTTCCCTGACCACCCTCTGAGGGCAGGGTGCTCACAGTCTGGATCAGTCACGGCCGGCTGCATTATCAATGAGGCCTGTGCCCTGTGCAGCCCTGAGCTTGTCTGCGCGGGGCTGCCGGCCCCCAGCATGGCACGCCAGGGTGTGAGGTGCAGGCAGAGAGGTGCTGGCAGGCTGGGGGTTTGCTCCATTCTCTTGGCTGCCTGAGAGTCGTCGACATGGGGGGTTCTCTGCTGACCCTTCTGGACCCAGGGATGTTGGGAGATGGGCCCCCCAGGAACCAAGTATTAAAGGTTGAGACCCCAGGAGACTGGCGGTGAGAAGCCACACCCCTGCAGTGAGTGCTGGGCAGGGAAGGGTCCTGCCTGGCCCTGTAGTGTCCTGAGCCTTGATCTCCACTGTCCTGGGGTGGCCAAGGGGTCTTTCTGCAGGGTCCTGGACAATGGCTCCGGCCCCGGTCGGGTCAGTTTCTGTTTTGGGTGGTGCCCCATGGTCCCGGTCACCCAGCTGTGGCTTCGATACCACATAGGTCAGGGGGGTGAACGTACTCTAGGGAGGCCCCCAGCCCTAGGTGGACACAGGCGCACAGAGAAGACAGGGCCCCAGAGGGTCTCAGTGATCTGTCCAGGTCTTGGGCCTGTGGGCTGTGGAGCCGAGGCTGGACACCAGGTCTGTGTGGACACAGCGTCTGTGCTGCCTGCTGTGGACGGGGACAGGCCTTTGTGGGGGGGTCCAGCTGGAGGTTCCTTGACCACACCCCTCCTGAGACGCTCCTGGTCCCTTGTGCCCATGACATATATTGGGGCTCAGATGGCCACCACCCCCTAAGCTCTGCGCTGGATCCAGTGGCGCTGGCTGCTGGCCCTCTCCGAGGTGCTGAAATGACGTCCAGCGTCTGCCTCAGGTGTAGCAGAGGCCGCCGAGGCCACTGAGGGCTGGGAGGCTCCACATTTCCAATATTTGCTTTCCAAAGGGCGAGGAGAGGAGTGTGCAGGGAGGAGCGAGCACCTAGGCGCTGTGAGAACGAGAAATGGCAGAGGCCAGGCTCCTGGCAGGCCTGGGTGGAGGGTCGGTGTCTCACTTGGGCTGGCAGCCGGGGAATTTCCGGGAAGGGCTCTTCCACCCATCTTTCCCCAAAGCAGCCCTACTGGGCTTCCCTCCAGTCCTGGGGGCAGGGCCGGGGGAACAGCCTCTGCGTCTTCATTGCCCTGGATTCTTTGTTTTAATCCCTGTAAATTTACATCCTTATTTACAACCTAAAAAGTAGAAGCAGAAAAGGAAGTTGAGGCTGGGTGAGTCTGTTGGCTCTCCCGGGTGGGATCCCATACATGTGTGTGTGCAAGTGTCAGGTCTGCAGGGGGTGAGGCTGGACATGGGAACGGACAGCTCGTGGCCAGCATGGGTGTGCAGGGTGAGTGTGCCAGGTGGAGGCGGCCGGTCAGTCCTGGGTCTGTGCTGGGCTGGCCAGAGGTGGCGAGTGTGCATGCTGCTGGCCCACACGAATCCATGCAGTGTGTGTGTGTGTTCCTGGGGTGACTCCCAACAGCCCCCATCCCCTCCTGGACTCAGTAAGGCACTCCCATTTTTCTGACATTTGTGCGCCTCACGTACCGGCAAGAAGTAATTTAGTTAGAAGAAATTAAAAGTTCATGTTAATCGCGCACACTGCAGTATGCAAATGAGAAGCGTATTAAGCTCACTGATGCAGAGACGGAGCCATCATCAGCACTTAACCCTCTGCACGCCGGCTTCCCCTCTGCACGGGGTCCAAGCCTCGGAGAGGCCTCCCTGTTCCCGCGCAGAGGGGACGAGCTATGCCTGGAGCCCTCTCCGAGCTCTCTCCAGATGTCCACCCGGCATGTGATGGCACCCTGGGGAGAGACGCAGGGTCTGAAACCCCCTCAGCTCCAGTTCGAGGCCATGGGTGGTGATGCTTTGGCCAGGCCCTGGGCTCTCTGTGGGGCAGCCTCCTCAAGACTCCCAACTGGCCTGAGGCCACAGCAGAGAATCCCCAAGGCCTGACAGGCCGTGCACACCCCAGAGGGAGGCTCCAGGTGGTGGGTGGTGAGGACGAGCCCCTTGTGGTCAATCCTGCCCCCGCCATGCCGGGCATCTCAACACTCCTTCCTGGGAAGGGTGGTGCTCACCCTGCCTACTTCCCACGGCGGAGATCCGCAGGGCGCAAGTCTGTGTCGGGAGCTACCATCCACACATGCTCGGGCTCATGTCCAGTGCCCACCTGCCGCAGGATGGGACGGTGGCACCCACCGCTCCCCAAGAGCCGCCCTTCATAGCAGCTCAAGGGTCTGCTTCTGCAGTGAGGGCAGAGCCCCAGGGTGACAGTGTCTCCTGCAGGCCAGGCCCCTCCATGAGGCCAGCATCCTGTGCCCTCCCTGTGCTGGCATCTCCCCCCCACGCACTACCACAGACAGATGCCTCCTCGGAGGTTCAGAGGGGTAAGTGGCTGGACCAAGTTATGGAGAAATTTCAAGGAGCAGAGCTGGTGTCTGTCTGGATCCTGATGCCAGGCCCTGCCCCGTGGCCTCCTTGGGCGTTCAGGGGCCCACAGGGCCATGGGACATGGTGGGGGCGCCTGGCCATTTCCTTCAGCACTGAAGAGAGATACTGTGGGGTCCTTCCCAGGTCCTGGTGGATTTTCCCGCAGGGGCTCTTCCTCCCAGCCCAGGAGACAGGGGTGGCCAGAAACCAAAAGAATTTGCCTCAAGCCTCCAAGGCAGCAAGCCCTGGATCTCCCGGCCAGATCAGAGGCTCAGGGCTGGCCAGACCAAGGCATTAGGTTCTGGCCATATGACATGGATGTGGCCCATCTGTGGCCATCCCACCACACCTCTGGCATCGGGAGCTGTGCCTGCAGCCCCTGGTAAGTGGCCAGCAGCCTCTACCCTCACCTGCCTACCATCCGGCTTCTTCCTCTGGCACCCACATTGGATGACAGGTCCACACTTACCCAGCTCAGCCCAGCTCACCTCAGAGCAGCAGGGGCTGGGGCAGACTGCCCACCCTGTCTCCCCGAGGGGCCTGGCCCTGGGTTGGAAGCGGGGTTCCTGCTGAGCTGTGGCCGTCCCTGAGTGCTGGTTTTCATGTAATTTCCCCTGCCTGTCAGACCTAGTTGACAGGCTGGAGTGCAGTGGTGCAATCTCGGTTCACTGCAAGCTCCGCCTCCCGGGTTACACCATTCTCCTGCCTCAGCCTCCCGAGTAGCTGGGACTACAGGTGTCCACCACCACGCCCGGCTGATTTTTTTTTTTTTTTTTTTTTTTTTTTAGTAGAGACGGGGTTTCACCATGTTGGCCAGGATGGTCTTTATCTCCTGACCTCGTGATCCCCCCTCCTCGGCCTCCCAAAGTGCTGGGATTACAGGCGTGAGCCACCGTGCCCGGCCCATACCTGGGTTTTAATGACAGTGAGATGAAGCTGGTTTGTGGATGGGAGGCGGCAACCACTCCAGGGCCAGTCCATGATGTCCATGGCCCCACAGAGGGAGACGGCCTGACTGACCTGGGGGAGTGAGGGTTGGAGCCAGCTCCTCCTGACACCCCAGAGCCATCCCCCAAGGACAGCACCCGCCCAATGTCACTGTCCCTTGTGGGCAGCTGGGGAACCTGACCATGTCCCAGCTCTGTGTCCACACACTGGGGCCCCTACCCGTCCTGTACAGCCAGGCTCCATGTCCACACACCAGGGCCCCTACCCATCCCATAGCCTCTTGGCCTCTGCCGTCGGTTCAGCTTCTGAATCCATTCAGTTTTATCTCACAGTCCCCACAGGAACAGGTGAGGGGGAGAGGTCACCTCTGACCTTTGTTCCTCTGGAACCCACAGCTTGGAGGGACGGCTGTGAGTCCAGGATCCCCCAGCTGGGCTTGGCAGAGTGGGCATGATGCGGGGGGGTCTGTCCTCTGCCCTGAGGGTTCTCAGGCCCACTGGGCACTGACCCTGGGAGGGTGCTAGCAGTCGGACGGCGAGGACCATGGAGAGAGTGCTGGGCTCCCTGGACTCCGGTCCGTACCCGTAGGCTGCTCTCAGTCCTGGCCTCACCCCATCCTGTGCAGGAGGAGCCCAGGGAGACCTGGGCAAGGGGGATGTGGTGCTGGGGCTCCTTCCCTCCCCTCCCACTTGAGCTGACCTCACACCTGCTCTTTGGCACACCTTACTCCCAGCCCAGGTGGGAGGGCGACCGAGTCTGCGGGGTTCAAGTTCTCCAGAGTCCTGGCCCTCCATCCGAGTTCCTCTGCCCCGGGTAACACCTTTCCCTACACTTGCAATCCCCTGAGGGACAAGAGGAGGCAGGTGGTGTCCATGAGCATTTGTCACTGGCTGAGTGCCTCTGGGCCAGTTACTGAACCCCACGTCCCTCCTTTTCTCTGACATCACAGGCACACATCTCAGCCACACTGGGCTGAACCCAGGAAAGGGCCCCACGGCAGCGTGCCTCTGGTACTCAGCTCTAGCAGAGGTGTCCATGGTGAGGTGTCAGCCCAGGAGCCTGGCTAGGTTGGGGGAGTAAGAAAGCGCCTGGCTCTGACTTCCTGGCACTAGGACCAGGAGTGTCCTCAGCCCCTGCTGCTGTCTGGCCCCACCAGCCCTGGATCTCACAGCAGCAGCAGCTTTCCTGGTTCTGGGCCACGTCGGTGTCTTCCTGGCAGCAGTGAACTTCTGTGCCCGGCTGGCCCCCGTGGGTGCCTGTGAGCACTTTCGAAACAGCTCAGCTCCTGGTATCCGTGCCACCCTCCTGCCCAGACCTACAGGTGCCCCGGCCTCCCCGGGCCTCCCACCCAGACCTCAGCATGCCCTTGGCCTACCCGGGCCTCCCGTCCTGGCCTGCGTGGCCATGGCTCTGCAGTTTCCTTTGTTGAACCTGTGCATGGCGCTCACAAGCCCAGGCTTTGCTGAGCACGTCCTGTGTGCCAGGCGTGGCCAGTGACCAGCAGGTCGCCACGATGTGTGGACAGAAGTACAGGGTGGGAGGCTGTCCCGTTGGTCACAGGGTGGTCAGTGGCTGAGCCTAGACTTCCGGAACCCAGGTCTCTGAACCCACAGCCTGTGTCTGGGTCACAGTGTGCTGCTGAGATGGGAGCGGGTGGAGGCATGTGGCTGGGGATTCCCAGGGCAGTAGGCAGTGACGGGTGTGGGGCCAGCCTGCCAGGATGCAGACTCCATGAGTCGGGCTGCTGGGAAGCCACTCGGGGGAGCAGGAAGGGTCTGTGCCAGGTCTCCAGACTGTGGCTGTCGTGGAAAGAGCTTGAACTTGCTCCTATGCGCTCAAGACAGCTGTTGCGGGGTCTTCAACGCTGAGGCCCATGGGCTCCTGGGTGACCTGCATGGGGGGCGTAGATTAGCCCTGAGTGGGGCCAGGCATGAGGGCATCTTAGAACTCATCTAATCCAGGTGGTAAACAGAGGCCGCCCACCTGTCATGGAGGATTGACAAGCAGCGGCGTCCTGGAATTCCCATAAGATGGCAGGAGAAGGCTCTGTGATTGATCCCTCATGCCTGCCGTGGCTCAGGATGGGACCAGCATCTCAAGCTACAGATCAAGAAACTGAGAGGGGAGTGACCTAAAGTCACTGGGAGAGTGGCCTGGTCTGGGCCGGCCTGGCCTCCACCCCGTAGAGAATAACTCAGCTCTGCTCGCTCAGCCTCGTCCCCGTCTCTGACATCCTTCCATTCCCACTCATGGCCCTCTCTGTCTGCCACCACCCTCTCGCCATCCACCACCCTCCTGCCATGGGTGCTTACAGTCCCCAGCAGCTGCCCTCCCGTCCCTTGACCTGGCACTTCCTGATGTGCCAGCCTTCCCAGCAGCAGAGCCTCCCCCGTCCTGAAGAAGACGGAGCAGAGCTCTGGCATCCAGGCGGCGTCTGTGCACAACAGGAACACGGGGACCCCGTGTGTGCCTCATGGCTGCCGTCAGGAGACATGACAGTGGGTGGCTCCTGTCCAGTGCCTCCCGTGCTGGGGCAGGGCCGTGCAAAATGCCGTGCACTCGCCTCATTTGGTCCTCACAAGTGCCTGGTTGGGGGTCGAATGCAGGTGGATGACAAATTCTATATGGAAACACAGCTGTGGAAACTGTCTCCCGGGAGAACTGGCATTGCCAAGCTGCTGTGAGGCACCAGACCCCTTCCACGGGGATGCGCTGCAGCCCTCTCAGTGACCCTTAGAATTATCCTCCACTCCACAGACGAGACGGGGGCACGGAGCAGTGGGGCTGTTTGCTGGCACAGGCCCCAGTCCATCTTCTAAGCCCTGCACAAGCCTTCCCGACTTCTGAGACCTTACAAGCCCTCACCCATATTGGGTCAGGACAAATGGCCCAGGTTCCCCAGGTGTCTGTGGTATGGCCCCAGGCCCCAGGACCTTCCACTCACCTGCTCCGTCGCTTGGAGAAGCATGCTTACCCTACAAGGCCCAGGGAAGATACCACCTCCTCCAGGAAGCCTGCCTTGACTCCCCCAGTGGACGCTTACTCTCCCTGACCCAAAGGCTCTGCAGGACCTCAACCTCTGCCGGCTGCCCCTCTCACCCTGGTGCGGGGGGCAACATGTGTGCTCCCCTCCACCCAGCACTGTATTGACGCCCGGTCTGGGGCTGGGGGAGCACTGTGGAGAAAACAGATGAACACCGTGGACCCAAGTGCCTCTGGTTCCTGAAAACCACAGGTGAGGACCAGCCGAGGAGGGCGTCCCCAGCAGCCCCTGTCTCCATGTGGGGGGCACCCAGGGAGCCCCCATGTGGTCCCTGCAAAGAAAGGGAGCTGTGGCTGAGCCCAGCACGTTGTGTGCAGGGACCGCCCTGGAGTGGACGCAGCGGGAGGGCTGGCTGCGCCTCCCACGCACCCTCTCCCTGAAGCCCCAGACGTGGAGCAGGAAAGAGTTAAGTCCTCTGCCAGCGACTGTGCGAAGGAAGTGGTAAACAATTTTTCTCTCCCTCGGCTAAATTAATATGCAAATTCCTAAACCCCCTCCATTCCCTTCCCCTGCCTTGAAATTAGCGAGGTAGAATGCTTGGGCTAATTACACATTCAAACGAGCAGGCTGCGTTCACCCAGCGCTAAGAGGATGCGGAAAATGATTGTGAGAAGATGGAATTGACATTCGAACGCGGCCCTCCTGGTGCATCTGGAGCCGCTCTCCTGTGCCCAGCAGATGGAACCCGGCAGTGACCGCCGGCCACCCCCTGGCCCGGGAAAGGGCTGCAGCGACTAGCAGTCGGCTCTGCACCCTGGCCCCAGGCAAGGGAAGCGGGGGCCCAAGAGCAACCATCTAGCCTCACTTTTCCCCACCACGGAACCCCACATCGCCAGCCTAGCACATAAAGCCTTTGGTGCTCATGTCCTGAGGTCAGAACCTCAGACGGGGGTGCTGGGGTGAAGGCCATGGCAGGCGGCTGGAGCCACAGAGGCTGGACTGGGTCCAGACAGGGGGCCTCAGGCCAGCCGTGGGAAGCAGAGCCTGGAGCTCTGCCAAGGGGCCTCCATGCAGGGCGGGTGGGGGTGGCAGAGCACTTGGTACCCTCACTGCAGCCACCCTCACCACCAGCCCCAACAGCCACAGCCCCTCCCAAGCAGATGTGTTATAAATTGCCGTTGTAAGTAAAATCTTGCTTCAGAATGGAGTTTCCCTGCAAAGTCAGAGTTTGACTAAGGGGGAAACAGAGGCCAGAGGCTGCCTGGCATCAGAGATGGGTGGGGCCAGCAAGGAGCAGGCGGGCTCAGGAGCCTTGACTCTGAAAGCTAAGATGGGCCAGGCGGGAACCCTCTCACAGGGCCTCACTCTGCATTTACTGGAGAAACCCACCCTCCCTGCCTGTCGGGGCCTGTCTCACCCCATCCTTCCAGCCACCTCCTACCACGCGCCCATCAGAGGCCCCAGACACAGCAGCCCTCAGGTTGCACATCATGGGACCCTCTCCTGGCATGCCCTCTTCCTCTCCTCCATGTCAGGTAACCAATCTCAGGGCCCTGTCCAGATCGACTGCCTCTACCCAGCCTTCTGTCTCTCCCCTCATTCCCTGGGCCACTGCCTTGTGAAGCCCCATGAGGCCTCTTTCATTCTTGTGGAGCGTGGGCGCTTAACATTCCCAAAGTTCAAGTATGTCTTTCCCACTTGTCTCTAAACCCCTGCAGGACACAGCTTTGTGCTGGATCTCTGGAGCACCCATGGCACCTGGTCCTGACCTTAGCTTGCTTAAAGACTGTCCACGGGGACGCTGATGAAAGGATTGATTAGGCAGCCCCCAATCTGCTGGACATGCTATTCGTAGCTGCACATGAGAAGGAGGCTCCTTTAGGAAATGTGTGCCCAGCACTTCAGAGGAAGTTCTGGGAGGATCCACACATTGATCCAAGTCCACTCACGCTGCAAGCAGCAGCATTATCATCACCATCATCATTATCCCTATCATCACCATCATCATCAACATCATCAACACCATCATCACCATCATCACCATCACCATCATCACCATCACCATCATCATCATCACCATCATCACCATCACCACCATCATCATCACCTTCACCATCATCACCATCACCATCATCACCATCATCATTATCACCATCATCATCACCATCATCACCATCACAATCACCATCATCATCACCATCATCACCATCAACACCATCATCATCATCATCATCATCACCATCATCACCATCACCATCACCATCATCACCATCATCATCATCATCATCACCATCACCATCACCATCATCACCATCACCATCACCATCATCACCATCATCATCACCATCATCACCATCACCATCATCACCATCATCATTATCACCATCATCATCACCATCATCATGACCATCACCATCATCAACACCATCATCATCCCCACCATCATTATCGCCATCATCACCATGATCATCCCCACAGTCATCATCACCATCCCCATCATCACCATCATCACCATCACCATCACTATCACTGTCACTATCACCATCATCACCACCATCACCATCCCCACCATCACGATCATCACCATCACCATCACCATCACCGTCACTATCATCCCCAGTCATCACCACCATCCCTATCACCATCCCCACAGTCATCACCATCCCTGTCATCATCACCATCATCATTATCCCCATGCTCACCATCACCATCACCATCCCCATCATCACCATCGTCATCACTGTCACCGTCACCATCATCCCCACAGTCACCACTACCATCCCTGTCATCATCACCATTACCGTTATCCCCATCCTCACCCTCATCATCATTGCAACAATCCTTACCCATTTTCTGGGCATTGACTGGGTACCAGAGGTCATGCAGAAGGGTTTAGACACAGGATCACCTTGAACCTGCACAACTCTTTTGAAGTATATACTATTATTATCCTTGACCTACAGATGAAGAAAGTGAGGTCCCAGCTAGTGATAGAGCCTGAACTTGAACCTAGGTCCTTCTGACACCAAAATTCCAAGTTCATAGCCCTATATTCTTCTCCCCATTTCCTCACAGACATGCCTTCCAATGAGGGGACAAAGACCAAAGGAGTGGCTCATCCAAGCATAAATGGAGACCTCTGAGGCCAGAGCTTAAGTCACGACCTGAGGGGTTTAGATTAGACTAAACCCAAGACTCCCAAATGATGTGTGTTTTTACTTCTCAGAATAACCAAGAGGAAGAGTTTTAGCAACCACAGAGATTCTTGCCTCTCCCAGAATAAGTAAAGACCAGCAGGCTGATGGATTGTGGGTGAGTCAGACCCAACCTGGTGACCTTACGGTACAACCTGATAGGGGCACTCTTGCCAGTCAGGCCAGCAGGTAGGTCAGGGGCCCGGGGTCTCAGGACCTAGAGGCAGTCCCCACCCTCAGTTGGAGAGGACTACAGACCCCTTCACTCCCTGACCTGGAGGAAGATGTGTGAGCCTGGACTGTGGGGGGTGCAGGAGCAGCAGGTGGACTGTCTGCAGGTCCTAGGCCAAGGGCTGACTGGGTCTGGTGACATCCTTTCTGCTGGCCTCAGTTTCCCTCTCTATCCAAGGGTTGACTGGGTCTGGTGACACCCTTTCTGCTGGCCTCAGTTTCCCTCTCTATCCAAGGGCTGTGACTGGGCCTCAGTTTCCCTGTCCCATTAGAGTGTTGGACTAGATACTCTCCAATGACCCTTTTCTTGCCTAAAGTTTTGTGATTCCAAGAGCAGGATGCTGTTAATTTGTCCATCTGTCCATCCATCCAAACCCCAAAAGCATTCACTGGAGGCATCTGAGTGCATGGCCCTGACCTCTGAAGGAGCCGCAGGGCTGCTCTAGGTTCCCAAGAGAAGACGTAATGCCGGAGCGGCCCTCGTACTCACAGAGGAGAAGCAGAAGCCCTGAACCTACAGCCAAAGCAAGACAGATGCAGGGAAGTGCCTCCTCCGAACCCAGGAGGGCCCGTGGAACAAGAACCTCCCTCCTGCCTCCCACCTGCTCCCTTCCTGCCATCCAGGGAGAACAGCCCTGGTTTCCAGGTAGAGGCGTCCAGAGCGTCTGTGCCGGTCCCAACGGCTACACAGATGGATGATGATGTTAAATACTCATCAGCTGCAGTGAGGCTCCTGGAGCCGCCCATGAAGATGTAAGGTGCAACGTGCAGCTCACTCCTAACACCCAGGGCAGACGTTTGTCAGTGCGGGAATGGCAGGTGGGGGAGGAAGACAAATCATCCGGGGCGTGCATCTCAGAGCCACCCACAGTGCTCATCAACAGGGAGCAGCAGCTCTGAACAGCCCAGGAGTGGGTAGGAGCAGAAGTCAACACGCAGGCAGGTAAATGCGTCCCAGCACGGGGAGGGCTTGGAGAAAGGCCTGGAGCATGACCCTTGCATAAAGAAGAAAAGTGGCCGTTCTGGGAGAGGAGCAGTGAGACCCCAGGCTTCGTGGAAGGTTAGACCCCAGAGCACATTTTGGGGGCCTGGTGGGGTGATGGCAGCTGAGACGGGACAAGACCACTGGACTCCACAGGCGCTGGCCTCGGTTCTGGAGGAGGCCGTCCCGGTGGCCACCACACCTGGCCGGGCAGGGCCGTCAGCTGGGACCTAGGGGTGGTCACTGACGACTCTGGGCAGGCGCCTCCAGGAGGGGAGAGGAGCCCCAGCACCTGCTCGCTTCGCTTCCCGGAACCACGTCCCGCCCGAGGGCTGGTGCTGCTGGGGGCCGGGGCTGGCATGCTTTGTCCCTCCACGGGGATGTACGGCCTCGCTGATTCTCCGTGCGCGGCGGCTCGTTCTGGCGCAGCTGCTACGCCGCCCTCCAGGCGCTGGGTAACTCAGGGCTGCAGTGCTGCTGCAAATTAACACCATTTGTTCTGTGGAACGTGCTTTATTTCTACACCACACTCAGAGATTATTACTCTGCCAGCAGCTCAAGGAGCAAGTCGGCTGGGACCTGGGGAGGCGGAGGGAGGATGTGGCCCAAGCGCCCTCCCCCTGCGCATCCCAGCCCATTGTCTGCGTGGGGGAGGGGCCCTGGCCGGATCCCTGGTCAGTGAGCTCAGGAGGGCTGGGGCGACCCGGTCAGGGAGCTGGTACCCAGGAGGGTCCTGGCTGCTTGTGCTGGCTCTGGTGACAACGCCGGGGCTCCAGGACAGACGCTGGCCCTGGTGACAACGCCGGGGCTCCAGGACAGGCGCACCCAGGCAGCTTCTTTTCTGGCTCTGTGGCCTCAGGGAAGCAACATGGCCTCTCTGCGCTTCTATCTCCTGAAATGTGGATGCTGAGACTGTCTCTGTGGATGGTCGTGTCACCATTTCCCTGTCGCTGTAGGTGACGGTTAAGGTTGAGATGAACACTAAAGAGAAAGGCTTGACCCAGAGGCCAGGAGCAAGGGGACGCGGGATTCACAGAGGCCGGGGCAGCCCTGAAGCCCCCGGACAAGCCTGGTGGCCCCTCCCAGCTGGGGGTGGCCCTGCACAGCCAGAGCCGAGCCCAGGGTGAGCCGCGCAGGGGTGTGGAGAGGGCACCCCATGTGGGGCAGGTTGCGGCCCAGAGCGGCCTCGCTGCGGCCACCACCTACGGACCAGAGCCCGGGGCCAGGGTCTCATGGACCCCCTGACTGAGGAGACCCAGCAGAGCCAGACAGGGCCTGTAGACCAACCAGAGGCTGGTGTGGACTCAGCCAGGGCCTGCTCCCTTTTTCTCTGACCTGGGGCACAAAGGTCCCGCCTGTGTGGGACTCACCAACTGGCTGCTTTCTCCTCCTCCCACAGCTCCCAGGCCCTGAAACTTTCCGTCCACCTCGTCTTCTTGGCTTCACCAGCCCTGCCCCAAAGTCCTCCGCCCACATGGCCTGGTGGGGGCTGGTGTGAACACCTGGAGCGCAAGGCTGGGCTAGTTTTACTCAACATCATGAAGTCTGATCTCCGCACAGAACCTGGCATGGTGCCGACACCATGTGTGTGAACACACGGACAGAGGCGTGGACAGATGACAGCAGGTGACCACAAGGCCACGCTGGCCACCACGCAGCTAGTGGCAAGGTGGGCTCCAGGAGCCTGGTCTTATTGGCATGGGGTAAGGAGCTCTCGGCCACCAAGGTACTGAAGGAAGAGGTAGGAAGACCCCTCCTCCCTGGGCCTGTGAGGGTGGTCCTGGACACACAGGCGCTGGCTCCCTCCCGTGCGGGGTGGTGGCTGCCCTCCCTCCAGAGCCCAGTCACGGGGCTGATGTGCCTGCACAGCGACACTGGGCTCTTGGGAGGCAGAGGCGGCAGGGAGGCCTCTGGGCTGGGCGAGGGTGCAGGCAGCTGGACCCCTGACCCTTAGCAGAGCAAAGGGGAGGCGGAGGTCTCGTCACTGTCGCAGGAGGCACAGTGGGCAGTCAGGGTTGGCACAGGGGGAGGGGCTGGCCGGGCGCCCACTCCTTCCTGGGGCTTGTTGGGAGGCTGGCTCCCTTTCCATGGTGTGTGGAGCTGCAGAAGGCTTTATGTCAAGAGGCAGAAAGGCCCAAGAATATTTCATTAGGGAGCGATGTGGGGCCGCCAGAAACATCTGGCAGGAGCCTCTAGGGGGCTCCGAGCCGGCGCGGGAAGCAGCGACTGTGAAATTTGGAGGTGGAGGGAGGAGGGTTGCGGCAGGCGGGAGGGTCCCTATTGCTGCTGTGGCCTGGCAAGCCTGCTCCTCTGGCAAAGGCCAGCCCTGTGTGGGGGCAGCTGTGGGTGAAACAGTGGGGGTGACGGCAGGGCCAACTTCCCCAATTCCCAGACAGTCCCTTGCCCACCCTTCCTACTCAGGCCCATGGCCAGGTCAGAGCAGCGGAGGGTGGGAAGGGGCCTGAGAGAGGGTCTCGATCTGGGGTCAGGCAGGGCTGGAATAGGGTGCCGCAGGGGCGGCACACACCGGGACGTGAGATGGGGCTGTGGGTGGGGCCGGGGGGCCTGCACTTGTTGCTGGAAGCCCAGTGGGCAGCCAGGATCCCCAAAGACCCTTAGTGGGCGAGCTGCCTGCTGGGTTTTCTGGCCTGCGGGTGAGGGGGTGGGGGATGGGAGGTGAGGGGCTGGACCTTGCCCAGCAGAGTGGGAGAAGCCTGGTCCCCAATCCAGGCACTCTCTGTCGTGGGGGCTGCAGCTTCTAGCTTGTCCCACCATGGGGACCATTTTCCAGGTCCCTTGGAGCCCTCGAGGGAGGGGCACCCACTCACACCACTCTCCTCACAACGGAGGTCTGGGACCTACAGGTCCTGATATCCCACCCAGCACAGACCCAGGCCAGGGGGTTCCACCCAGCACCTCGCCCACCCGTCTCCTCTGGGAATCCTAGAATGTGTTGCACCCCGCCCCCCACCCCAAGCCTGAGGGACCAGGGCCTCTGCTGTGCCCCGAGTCCCCGGAGCCTCCCTGCCTGGGTGTTTATCCCACTGACACCCATGCTGCGGCCTGCCCCGCCTGCCCTCCACGCCCGTGCCGTCTGAGGGCAGTGACCTCAGGGTCAGGCCCAGGCGCCTGCTGGGGAAGGTCACCTGCGCCAAGGCCCAACTGAGATCACCCCCACCGCTTCCCCTTTGAAGGGGAAGAAAGGGAAGCCACCGCAATGAAGTGTTGGCCAGAGTTGGGCTGAAGCAGCGCCTCCCGGGGCTGCAGGCTTAAGGGGAAGAGGAGGCTGAGGACGGCCAGTCCCTGGGAGCCCCGCCCCATCCACGCCTCTGGGACATCTCAGGCTGGGCCTCTGCAGGGCTCTGAGCCTTGCCCTGAAGGTCAAGGTCGTCTGGACCAGAAGACCACTGCCCTCCCCCACGCCCCCCAGCCCTCCCTGCCCCTCAGCCCAGTTCGGGCTCCTGACCTTGGCCTCAGAGGCTCCTCTTCACCCCTTCAAGGTGGAGGCTCCCGTGGGCCAGCCTGGCTCTAGGCTCAGAATTTTAAGGTCCATAGGCTCAACTTCCTTCTGGGCTTCGACGAGCTGGGGGCCCAGTCATCTTTACCCCAGCCCCTGCCCATGTGCTCTAATCGGCCCTCCAGTGGAACCTTCTTTCTGGGACTGGACTGGCTGCTCAGAGCATTGACTGGGACAGCGGCCAGCCCAGAGCCCCCGGCACAGCCAGGGCCCCTCTGTGCCATGCCCCTGCCAGGGCGTGGGTCTGGTGTCAGCCTCTGCCAGCTGATGCTGTGTCTGGCCACCTCTGCCATCCTGCTCGCCGTGGATCACACCGAGGGGCCACAGCCAGACACTAGGGCTAACACCCCCAGCCCTGCCGGCTCCATGCTGGCCTACCTGGGCGTCACTCACCTTTCTGCAGGTGAAAATAACCTCTCCCATGGCCCCTATCTCTTTCTGCCCAGCCTGTAATTGCTGGGAAGGGCAGCAGGACTTTGCCTTGGAGCTGCTGGGGAGTCCCTCATCCCGGGCTCCTTCCCACCCTCAGCAGCTGGGCTCGCTGGCACCGTCACCCACACTCCTGCTACCACACATTTGGCGTCTGTCCCATTGTTCTGCACAGGCTCCGAGGCACCAAGCCAGGCTAGGAGCAAGAGGTGGGGCAGGGGGCTCTGGGAAGACAGGAGGGAGGGCAGACGCACTCCCCTAGGAGCCCTGGACCCCAAGGCGCAGACCTGCAGCCTACGCCTGGGGAGAGTGAGCAACACTGGGGGACCGTCTGGGGGACTATATGGAACCGGGCAGAGGGGACCTGGCCCTGGGGGCCCACAGGGCATCAGGCGGAGGTGATGCGGCCGTGAGACCCCAGAGGGAGGCCAGAGTGCTGCAGCCCCCGTAGGCACCCCGTGCTGGCCCCAGCCAGCCCACCCAGCCGAGCTGCTGGCTAAGCCTACCTGGAAACAGGCCCCAGGACGACGCTGGGGGAGCCGGGAGGAGCCGTCCTCTACCAGGCTGGCCCAGACCCCTGGGGAATTCAGCCCTCCCTGACACTGCCACACCCTGTAACCCAGAGGCAGGCCGAGATCCAGCCCCGGCCTCTGGCACCCAACGCAGATGCCAGGTGCCCACGCCCCACGAGCCCGCATGCTTTACCTGCACTGCTGCTGCCGGGATCCACCTGCCCCAGCCGGCCCTCCCCGGCACCTCTGCCAACTGCTGCCGCCTCCCGCCACGGCTGCCAGAGATCGCGGTGAGTTTTGTGGGTGGGCGTTTGGCCCCATGCAGCCGCTGGCATGCGTCGGTGGCACGTGTCCATCCTCACCGCACGCTGC